>NC_140127.1:40495214-41112016 GCF_964035555.1 Netta rufina
AATCACATGCAATGATAGAGGATACGTTTAGTACAGTAACCCCAGTAAAAATGCATTTCATTACACTTCTTTTTAGAAAAGGGGAGGAAAACACATACAATCCATGTTCCAAATATAAAATTAGATAATATGGTCATCATTTAAGAATTGTCTGCTTCTATTACAATACGATTTTATTACTATGTTCTTGTCTATGGACATATCACCATTGGAAAGAGGCAAACAGTTTAAAAAACAGTTTTCATTCTGTTTAAGTTCTTGTTGTGAAACTATCAGTTGTCTGAGCTGATGCCAGTAATCAGAAATAACAATAGTGGTTGCAGAAAAGGAAGCGTCTGTTTCAGATGGATTGTTTCTGCCTGCCAAAACCTGATCAGAAATCAGGCTCATGAGGATATTGTCATTTCCAGCAAGTATGGGGAAAATTTTGTTTCTCAGATGGCATACCAGACAGACAAACAATGAAACCAACCATCAGCCAGATGTTTGCTAAGAACACACAAGTATGAAATTTCTGACCACAATCAAAGGAAGAATTTCTCTCACAAGTTCAGAACAAAATGGCATTTAACTGTCCATCTGCCTCAATGAGCAAAGCCATTGTCTCATCCTGTATTTAAAAAGATGTAAACACAATCAACCCCTCTTTCTGAGCCCCATCGCACCTTGCTGGGTTTTACTCACTTAAACCATTTGGGCATCTAGTAGCTACTGAAATTAAGTGCCAACTGTCATTTCTTCAGAGCTCCTAAATTACAGTATACGAAAACAACTTCAGAAAGCAAAATCAATAACATTTATCAACCTTAGTGGAGTCAAATACTTTGGTGAAGACCGACTAAAGATCTAGATCTCAGCTATGAGACAGATGATCTCACCTTAATGTCAATGTTAAATGCTCACAATGTTTATTTAACGGTAACAAAAGAACAGCTAAAACACTGCCAGCTATTTTATCAATATCCTTTTAGAATAACAACACCTGTGCTAAGAATATGATGAGTTAAATTAAATCTTCTAAAAATTATTTCTCAATACATAACACTATGCTGTTATGTCATTGCACTCCAGCTCTGCTCTAATACAATGATTTTTAATATTGTATTCCAGCCCCCCCCCCCCCCAAAAAAAAAAAAAAATGCAGCAAGGGCAGGTTTAGGCATTCAGATAAGAATTTTTTGCCAGTCATGCAGATTAAAAAAAAATAATAATAATAAAATAAAATAATAAAATAAAATAACAGATATATGTCACCTATGTGCCGATCACATCAAAGTGCACAAATACCTTAAGGGAGGGTAAAAAGAGCCAGGCTACTTCCAATGGAGCCCAGTGACAGAGCACAAGGTAATGGACACAAACTGGAACACAGGTGGTCTCCTCTGAACATCAGGAAGCACTTCTTCACTGTATGGGTGACAGCGCTGGCACAGGCTATGCAGTCTCCTTCCCTGGAGATCTTCAAGAGCTGCCTGAACATGCAACCTCCTCCAGCAGATGTCCACAAGAGGTGCCTTCCAACATAAACTGTGTTATGATTCTGTGATTTTATGTCAGACACGCACACATTCATGCATGCATCTCAAATATCAGAGGAATGGGCTTATGGGTAAAAGCATATAAATATAAGCTGACATTAAATAAAGACTTTTCTCTGAAATAGCACTAAAAATAGACAAATGAACACATTTTTATCACTAATAAAATGCAACTGCTGCACCTGATTTGGAAGATTAGCTAGAACATTTGTGGGCAGCATGCATCAGTTACACATTTTTAAATAATGAAACACTACACACAGTTGGCTTTTAATTTTCAACAAGTTTCTTAAATCATTACTTATTATCCTATTTATGGTTCTTCAAAAATCAATGAGGGGTGAGCACTTAATTCACACAGCAGCATCATACGCAAACACACTAACACATAATTAGCGGGTCAGTTATACCTACAAAGTAGGCATATGTGCTTTAGCTATTTGTAATGCCAGATGTTTTACTAGCACTTAACAGCTCTAACCGTCTTTGGCCTGATGCATTAAAGTTTGAGAGTACATTTAATGTCAATTCTTGCTTTGAAAATGCCAAGGAGACTGGTTGAAGAAGGGTAAAAGAATACAAAGAATAATTTCCAATATAAGGCTCACAGAACCTTAAAAAAGTAGGTAGAGGAACTTTTATTAGTTTTTTAATGTTTTGGCCAATATAGGTGACAAGAACATCATGAGCAAAAGCAATATTGCTCTGAAATTATGTTGGTATTAGAAACTGAGTATCTTGCATTTGAGCTCATCATCTTCAGATACATTGCTGAGCATTTTTTATTTTGTGCAGAGACATCAGTTGTTTTTTCCCCTCCTTTTTATAGTTTTTCAAGCCCTTCCAATGTGTTTGATATATCCTTCCCCACTCTCAGCTCTTCAGTCTCGTATCAGTGAATTGAGAAACACAAAACTTATCCTGAGACTACCTCCTGCTTCATAAAAATAATAAATTGGCATAATCTAGGTATCAATACTAACTTAAGTATTTCATAGCAGGCTTTCATAGTTTCTACTGAACCAAGGTATGTTTCAATCATCACAGGTTTATGGTGGTTTATCACAAACCATTTTGATGGTTTATCACAGGTTTATAACTTAGGATACATCAACAGCCTCTGTTTCAAAACTGCTAGCTGCTTGCTAACCTATGATTTCACATAATTTCACTATACTGTGCTAAAGGTACAATGTCTAGTTTTACTGATTAAGATACAATAAAAACTAGGAATATAATCTATGAACAAAACCCATAATCCACTGAAATTTCCACACTCACCCCTTCTTTTTTATCTTTTTTTTTTTTTTTTTTTTTTTTTTTACAGGGAAGATATGGGAATGAATGTATTGCACACACAAATTTGAGGAGTGTTTAAGACAAAACTGTAAAGGCTTTATTACCTGTATTAGCTAATTCTGTTAGAAATTTAAGAAATTGAACTTCAAAACCAAAATAGGATCTTCAAGCAAAGCATCCATCTTCTGTCAAAACTATCTCCTCCCCTTAAAAAAACTTTATTAACATGTAAGCAGACGGTCAAAAGTATTGACTTGAAGAGTAATAAAGAGCTACAGCTTCAGGTGTGTCTTAGATGTTAAACTTTACTGAAGAAATAACTCCCCTTTGGTTTCTCGCTTGGTTGCCTGAGACACTAATTCTCAGCTCAAAAGATTATCTCACACTTCACTAGCTCTGGTACCTTAGTATAATCATCTGCTGTGAACTCTTTCTGCACTTCACAGATACACTGCAGGGAACAGAGCAGTCATAAAAGATAAAAAAATAAAAGAGCTATAAAAGGCCACAGCCAGTTTAATCATAATAGCTACTGTTTTCTTTAGATTTCAGACATACTTTCCCAAATTTTATTTTAAGTATTATTCAGGATCAATATAGATAAGAAGTCTAAGAGTTTATTTTTTCCTATTCTCTTGAAGCAATTTCACAAGTCCTTGCAAGGTCAGGCACTGCACTTAAAAGACAACAAAGTTTCCTCTTTAACTGTAATTAATGCCACTTGATTATCAGTCAACATACTTGAAAACAGTCATGTTGCAGGTGTACACTATACACACTGTGTTTACTCAAGCAAATTTGTATCTATATGTATCAGCCTATGCACTGGTGACATTCAATTTAGTTATGTAGAAAGTCTTAATCTGTATAAATATTATTTCTAAAGGTTATGGGTTGATATACTAATACAGTTTTCTTATGCTGCCCTGCTGACAGAGGAGTGCACTATAACCACGCTGAAGAAGGACAGAAGGCTTATGCTGAGATCAAGCAATCAACTTATCAGACCTGACTGTCATTCTCCCATTTATTTAATCACTGCAAGAGTATAGAATTATTCAGCCTTTTGGTACACTGAATACTTTCTCTGTTTTTTTTATTTTTTTTTAAAGAAAGTACCAGTGCGTAAAAAAACAGAAATTCTCTATGATTATCCTGAGAGATTCAGTACCTGAGGCACCTGAATGTCCCACAAAGCTGGCAAAGCTCCTCTTGGCATAAAAACCACAAGGCTGTATAAATTAGAGTTGACTGATTAAGAGATATTTTTATTTTTTTTAATGACACGGATAAAATAGCTAGAACTGCAATTTGTTAAGAGATGTACATGAAAAGCTCATTTTCAAACAGGAATTGTATCAGTTACTACTTTTATTTGAATAAAATACCTGATTCCTCAGGTTAGTTGGGAATTTGGGCTGAGTATTTTTTCTGATAGGAAAAAATGAAACCTAAACCTTCAAAAAAATGAATATTACATTTATAGTAGGAGAAGGGACACTGATCTGATCTGTTCTGATCAAACACAGAAAAACTAAAATCTGTTCCAAAATAATTAATATCCTAGTTTCAAGATATGGCAAAGGAAATCTTTATGATATGGCAGTTTTATTCTGGTGTTCCATTTTCCAGGGGAAAGCTATTTCTAAAAACACCTAGGTGAAACTAAACAACATTCATAAATGTATTTATGTTAATAGCACTGCCATAAATCCCTTTTTATTGTTTCCAATGAAACAAAGATTTTTGTCATCAGGTATATGGTCTCAATTCCCATTTTGTAGCTTGACTGTACCTTCCTTGACCTTCCTCTTCTAAGAAACCTATTTATTATGTATTTGCATTAAGATCTGGATTTTACCTTATAGACTTATATTATTTCCTTTACAGCACAGTAAGCATCAGACCTCAAGCCCACAGCCAGTTGGACTCATGCTAATTCAAATTTGCAACACCTTACTTCAGAAGTGCTGTCTTTAAAAATCAATATTCATAGCATTATGAATATAGATTATAAATAGATAGTATCAATGAAAACTATTTAGTCACGTTTACCACACAACTCTGTAAGCCTGAAACAGTATGCAAATGTAGAGGACATCTAAGGGCAAAAAATCAGATGCAGCCTTTAATAAATGAGAATCCCTTAATGTTGCACAATAATTTCAAACTAGTGCTTGTTTAGACTAGATAGTCTAATAAGATTTTATTTCTTCAACTGCTGTAATTTAATTTTATGGAAAATTATCTCCAAAGCCAGAACCCAAAATAAAATTAAACATGCAGAAGTTCTAGATAATCAGAATAAAATTGTTCTGAAAAAAACAATTATCTAAATAGTTTAATTCCACTGTGTATGGTGTATGGGTTAAGTTCTCATGTGGCTCATGTGTGTTTTTGTTTTTTTTTTCCCTGTTTGTGTATTTCCAAGCACCAAGCAGTATGGGGCCAGAGCACAGCAGGCGCTGAGCTGTGACTCAGAGCAAGTTTTGTCTTTTTTTCCCTCCCCCCTTACCTTCAACAAATTAAAACAGAACTCCTCCGTGAAGAGGGCAACAATCAACTATGTAGGAGCAAACCCACTGTTACATTTCTTTCCCACAGTCTCACATAATATCCCTGCCTGGTATATTATGCATGATTCAGATGATTTGGGTACACAAGAAAAATTCTTATCTCCTTTGGTTCTTAGGCAAAACATAACCAGTATCAAAGCCTGACTTGGTGGCAGTAATTCAATTAACATATCTGTTGGTGGGAACTAGAAGATTTTGTTCACTTTGCATTTATCATAAATAGCACATATTCAAAGATTTTTGACTAGGAAAAAGCATAGAAGAAGATGGAATGGGATGACCACATAATTGACTCTGCTTTTTATAAGGTCCACGTGTAAGAAAAATAAATAATTAAAACACTTCAGTTTCCTCACGTCTTTTCCAAAAGTTATACATGAAAAAGAGCACAGCTGCAGGATAATCTAGGCTGAAATCTTTTTCCTGTGACAAAGGCTTCAGAAAAGATATTCCATGCAATTTTTCAGAGACACATCCCAAGTGTGAACGCTTCGTATTCTCCAGTTATCATAATATCTGCATGCTTAATTCACTAGTCACAACAGCAGATTGGATTCTGAAAGTGGGAAAGTTACAACCTACAAAGTGAATGCAGTTGAATCCCTTGCCACTAAAATCAATAAGGTAACCAGTTTTAAAGCTGAGCTGTTTTATTACATAGAAATTAAGCTTAGTTAGAATTTTTGTCAACCACCACAAAGAGCTGGGAAATACCAAGTACTTAAAGGGAAAGAGTTTGGTAGCCTTTTTATTTAATTTATCAAATTATTCTACACAGATATACAGATTTTCCAAATTATTATAATGTAAGTGGAATATTTTTTTCAAGGCATGTAGAGCTATACCTGAAATTGGCTTACTTTGAAACTATAAACATGAAAAGCACAAAGAAGTAGAATTCACTACTGGAATTAAGAAACTTCACCTTATACCTGTGCAGTGAAGCCCACCTAAATACCAATAAACCACAAACCTCATGTGTCATTTATACATGTATTTAGAGCGACAAAACTGAAGCTGTTTAAGAAGCTCTGTTGTTATTTTTACTGAAAATAAAAATAAAAATTCTGACTCTTTGTGTAGCACTGCCTGTTAAATATACAGGGTTTCTTTTACTCAGAATTCTACTCAGAATTTGGAGGACAAACAAAAATGCATAAATGCCTACACTTGTATACTTTGAACGATTTCACCCATGTGCTATGTGTAATTTTAGAATTTTAACTCTTAGTACCATTGGAGTCTTCAGTTTGTACATCCAATGTGCCACAGAGAGAAGATTGCCTCTTCCTCCTCCCATGTTTTGTTTTTGGTCTGAAGGTATCTTTCTATTCTCTTTTATGAAGTATCGATATTCCACTGTATTCCACATCCAAACAAAAATAATTAAGATGTGCTTCCATTTGGTAGAAAACACAAACATTTCCATGGGAAGACAAAGAATACAGCTATTTAAAACTTTATACAAACCCATTTGTGTCATATTTCTTTATTTGCTCATTTTAATCCTGTTATATAGCACTAGCAATTTACAGCTCTGTTTTCAACTTTGATGGCTACCTGAATGCATAACAACATTAACACTTTTATTCACATCTCCATGTTTTCAGGTTTGTCACATAGCAAAGGGAGAGAACACTTAGGCTCCTGTCTCCCAGAACACTCAAGCTCTTCCTAAATTTAGTTGCTGCTGATTGCATTGCTTGCTTTCTTTGCCTCATTAATTTCTGATATCTACTGCATGGCTTACTGAACAATAACATATGCTCTCTGATCTTCCACTCTTTCCTGCAACCATTTCAAGTACACCTAGGAGGAGAAAACTAATTTGTTTGTAGGTTACCTCTGGAGGAATTGCATTACATTTGGCACAAGTGTGAATACTCAACTCAAGGCTAAATATTGTCTGGGCAATTTAGTGAAATTGATTTTCATCTGAATATATTTGATCATCTTCCAGTGAAAGATAGGTACATATCAAATGTGGTTGAAAATATATATATCACTGTTATTGAAAACTACCTTGCATGTATGTACAAGTAATATATTTTTCAGTTATTACTTTTTATGTTCAAAGACTGAAGTCATTCTCACAGTTATCACATGACTTTCATTAAGAGTTCAGCAATGCATAGCCAAAATTTTGAGGATTTCCTTGTTCCAGCAGCCAAACCCCTACATTGGAAAGGAAACTCTACAACCCAACTGAATTTGATACACTTTTTGTCAGTGGAACAGGATTTACTATTGCATCTCTACAAAAATATCATTCAATCAGAAAAAATATATTTTTGTATTTAATGTGCTCACAGAAAAGGCTTCATTGCAAGCATTTGTGAGAAAACTGGACTTTCATAGAATCACAGAATGGTTTGGGTTGGAAGGGTGTCGTGGTTCCGCTCGAGTGGGCAGCCGAGCTCCACCACAGCCGCTCTCTCACTCCCCCTCCTCAAAGAGGAATGGGGAGAAAATATGTGAAAAGGGCTCAAGGATTGAGATAAGGACGAGAGAATCACGCAATAATTATTGTAACGGGCAAAACAGACTCGGCATAAGGAGATAGTAAGATTTATTGCCTACAACTAACAAGCGAGAGAAGTGAGAAAACAAAGAAAAAAAAACAAAAGCACCTTCCCCCCCCATCCACCCTCTTCCACCTCCTCCCCCCGAGCGGCGCAGGGGAACGGGGAATGGGGGTTATGGTCAGTCTACAGCACTTCTTCTCTGCCGCTCCTTCTCGGCCACTCTCGTCCCCTGTGCTGTGGGGTCCCACCCACGGGATGCAGTCCTTGATGAACTGATCCGGCGTGGGCTTCCCACAGGCAGCAGCTCTTCCAGAACTGCTCCAGATATGGGTCCGTACCACGGGGTCCATCCCTCAGGAGAAAACTGCTCCAACCTGGCTCCCCTACGGGCAGCAGCTCCTGCCGGGTCACCTGCTCCTGCGTGGGCTCCTCTCCACGGGCTACAGGTCCGGCCCGGAATCTGCTCCGGCAGGGGTCTTCCACAGGCGGCAGCCTCCGTCGGTGCAGGGCCACCTGCTCCACCGTGGTCTCCTCCACGGGCTGCAGCGTGGAACCCTGCTCCACCGTGGTACTCCATGGGCTGCAGGGGGACATCCTGCTTCACCATGGTCCTCACCACAGGCCGCAGGGGACTTCTGCTCCGGCGCCTGGAGCACCTCTCCCCCTCCCTCTACACTGACCTTGGTGCAAGGCTGTTCTCTCGCTCCCTTGAGTCTCCCGGCTGCTGTGTGGCGCAGCGTTTTTTCCCTGTCTTAAATATGCTCTCACAGAGGCGAAAAACAACATCGCTTATTGGCTCGGATCTGGAAAACAATGGGGCCCTTCCCAAACATGGGGCAGCTTCTAGATCTTTCTCACAGAAACCACCCCTATGGCTCCCTGCTACCAAAACCTTGCCACGTAAACCCACTACATTCCACCCCTCGCCTCTGTTAAAAGCATATTTAAGACTACTCACAACATACTCTTACTTTACAATTATCACAACAACCTTCACAAAATTCACTTAAATCAAAACGAAAAAGAATTCACCACACCAAAATAAACATAACATCATCACAGCACCGACAAGGTGGACATTTTACACACACACCACCCCTCGTCCCTTCACCACACTAATATATCACAGTTACTGCTTTCTTAAATTCTTCACAACTTGTACATTCCTAACAATCATCCTGCACATATTTTTGCCCGTTACTTCTACTAACTATCATCCTTATCTCAAATTCCTTCGTGCCCCACGTTGGGCGCCAAAAAAGACTGTCGTGGTTCCGCTCGAGTGGGCAGCCGAGCTCCACCACAGCCGCTCTCTCACTCCCCCTCCTCAAAGAGGAATGGGGAGAAAATATGTGAAAAGGGCTCAAGGATTGAGATAAGGACGAGAGAATCACGCAATAATTATTGTAACGGGCAAAACAGACTCGGCATAAGGAGATAGTAAGATTTATTGCCTACAACTAACAAGCGAGAGAAGTGAGAAAACAAAGAAAAAAAAACAAAAGCACCTTCCCCCCCCATCCACCCTCTTCCACCTCCTCCCCCCGAGCGGCGCAGGGGAACGGGGAATGGGGGTTATGGTCAGTCTACAGCACTTCTTCTCTGCCGCTCCTTCTCGGCCACTCTCGTCCCCTGTGCTGTGGGGTCCCACCCACGGGATGCAGTCCTTGATGAACTGATCCGGCGTGGGCTTCCCACAGGCAGCAGCTCTTCCAGAACTGCTCCAGATATGGGTCCGTACCACGGGGTCCATCCCTCAGGAGAAAACTGCTCCAACCTGGCTCCCCTACGGGCAGCAGCTCCTGCCGGGTCACCTGCTCCTGCGTGGGCTCCTCTCCACGGGCTACAGGTCCGGCCCGGAATCTGCTCCGGCAGGGGTCTTCCACAGGCGGCAGCCTCCGTCGGTGCAGGGCCACCTGCTCCACCGTGGTCTCCTCCACGGGCTGCAGCGTGGAACCCTGCTCCACCGTGGTACTCCATGGGCTGCAGGGGGACATCCTGCTTCACCATGGTCCTCACCACAGGCCGCAGGGGACTTCTGCTCCGGCGCCTGGAGCACCTCTCCCCCTCCCTCTACACTGACCTTGGTGCAAGGCTGTTCTCTCGCTCCCTTGAGTCTCCCGGCTGCTGTGTGGCGCAGCGTTTTTTCCCTGTCTTAAATATGCTCTCACAGAGGCGAAAAACAACATCGCTTATTGGCTCGGATCTGGAAAACAATGGGGCCCTTCCCAAACATGGGGCAGCTTCTAGATCTTTCTCACAGAAACCACCCCTATGGCTCCCTGCTACCAAAACCTTGCCACGTAAACCCACTACAAAGGGACCTTAAAAACCATCTAACTCCAACCCTCCTGCCATGGGCTGGGACACCTCGCACTAGATCGGGTTGCTCAAAGCCCCATTCAGCTTGGCCTTGAACACTTTCAGGGATAGGGCATCCACAGCTTTTCTAGACACCAATCTCCTTCATCTTCTTTTTATCATTGACGTACCTGTAGAAGTCTTTATCATTTTCAGTGAGGCATATCATTTTCACTGATATTTTCATGACCCCTGAGAATACCACTTTTCCCTGTTTTTAACTGACTGGTGTGCCAACATTCCAAATTACTATATTGCCTTGCAAAATTGCTCATATCACCAATTTTATCTACAGATAGATTTTCTGTTGATTATATGCATAGAAGGAACAAGTGTACCAAGCTCTATGTACTCAATTTCATCCTCTGTCTGTAAGTGTAAAACTTTGTGATAGATTTTTTTTTTATTATTATTATTATTTTTAATGACTATAAACCTGTTCTTATTTCCATTCGGCTAAAGTCTACTAGCTTGTTTTATTTCCTTATGTTCCTTTAAGTTGAGATCTGGCTTCTTAAGAGGCATTCATCTCCTGTTTTGTCATTTTGTTCTTTCTAGCAAAAACAGCCCTCATATATTTGCTTTCCTGAAGCCTTCTAGGAAGCCCTTGGTTAGCAGCAAATACTACCTTGTCACTTTTACTGAGGTTACAACTCTGTAGCTGCTGTGTATGCAAAACTACCACCAAGTTCGGTGGTGTTCCTTTGTAGCAAAGGCTGCTACAAAGAACAGTGTCCTCTAAGAACACCAGATTGTAAACAGATTTATTATATCAAGGTGTCACCAACAATATAGAGCCCATTTTTGCTTCTGCCTCTTCCCAAGGCTGCAAAACACATCCTTATTTTTGAGAGTACAAAACCAATGTGTGAAAACCAACCAAGAAAACAAACAACAAAAAGACAAAAACAAATGAAACTCAAACCCAAAATAAAATCCTTGGTTTTGTACCATCACGGAACACAAAATATACTGACATATAAATACTTTTACCAATGCCAGATCCTTGCTACAAAGCAAAATTTATGGGCCTCCCAACACAGAGTATGCTCTCTCCACGAACAATCTACAGTACAGTTTAAATTGCAAGAATAAGGAATCATCCAGAAATATTTTCCATGTTTCTAGAGGTTTGGCCTGAAATTTTATTAAGGGTTGACATCTGGAAGAGCTGAGTTTTATCTCATCTTCATTGTTTCAATGATTTGTTATCACTACAGATGTTAAAACACCACTTTACTAAAAGCTTAAATATATGCACATGTTAAACATGAAAAAATGCTCACCAAAGCAAAATCCCTTTTCAAAATAAGATTTTTATATTTTTTTACAAGAAAAAAAATCACACTATTAAAAGGGAAAGGATGATTGTGAATTCTGTGATCATTTTTGACCAGAGCATTAAGATACTGTGGTCGTTTCCATAATTCATATATGGACCAGAATTCTTAGAGTTAAGTGCAAAAAGCATATAGTGTTGTCCATTCTCTGTAACTGAAATCAATAACAAACTTCCTCCTCAACAACTGATCACATTTGAACCTTAAAAATGTTCTTCATTGTCTCACTTTATGAAAGGGAAACCGTCTCATACATACACAAATCTAAAGCCTGTTAACCAAGAAATGAGTAATAGGAAAACCTAGAACAAGATGGTCTGAAACAGATGTTGAAGAAAACTAAAGCCTATTTAGTTCAAGAAAAAATAATTATATAGCACATAAAAGAAAAAAAAAAAAAAAGAAAGAAAAAAAAACATATTTTGTCATTTAACTCCAATGCTGTTCTGATACACATTTTTATTTGATCATTTTACATATTAAAATTACTTTCTAGTTAAAGAGGAAGAAAAAACACACTTAGATTGTTGTTCATTTAATGATTCTACAGTTAGGCTTCTAAAAATTTAGACCATGATGTATGATTCTAAATTAAACAACAAAACTAACTTTGTATGCAATTCATTCCACAATGTTATAACGAATTTTTTGTGAGAGTATGTTCACCTGATTATGACCAAAGGAAGTGACTGAGAAAGCTCTTGACCCCTCTAGCACTCAAGAGCTGACTTTGTTAGCAAATTCTTTCCCCTGAGCCTCTCTGTGACAGTTACAAATAAATTGCAGGTTGGATTCCCACATATACATGTCTAAAAAGCTAAAGGGAAAGTCAGATAAGCTCTATACCACTAAACTACTGTACAACCAAAGCAGTAACGACAGCAAAAAGACATTATTCAAGCAGTGTCACTATGCCTGAGAATCTAATAGTGCTACTAGACATACTGTTGAGGAAATTCCCATCAACAGCATGGAGTATTTTTCACACTTCTAAAAGATTTTGCAGTACCATTTACACTCTATGCAGCAGAAGTTTTAGTCAAAAGAAAGAATACAGTATGTGGGAATAAGGAAAAATCCTGATTTATTTCAGCATGATTTGAAGTACTGCCTGCAAATCTTGTAAATTCTACCAACTTAGCACACAACTTAAAATCCATACAAATAGAGCAAGAATGCTTAGTTGTATTTTCCATCATGTGTCATCAGACTATCATGTAAATTTTAATTTACGAATCACTACTGTTATCAAAACACAAAGCTTAGTTTTCCTGTTTTCATGTCAATCAGAAAAATCCATATTGACCCATAATTTAAGCACATTTAATACAAAAGTAACAGGAAAAAAGAATACCATTTTTCAGTTATTTTCTAAGCAAAGTTATATGTTGCTGTAAAACACAGCATTACAAAGTATAACAGCATTAACAAACTTTAAAAAATAATATATTAGAAAGTTCAACTTAAAAGCATTGAGAATAAGGGAAACGGACATTTTTTCTTGCTGTCACTTCCCTTATTTCATTTTGTTACTGTTCTTTATCTGACCTACAAAGAAATGCTTTTGTAGCCTAACTAATGTCATACCTTAATTAAAGTAACTATTCAGTGAACTTCTTGCCATTACCATCTCCATCATCTCAGGGAGACCTCTCTGTATATATAATTCACAGAATGAGGAATGAGAAATGGGTTGTGAACTGTGAACACTGTACAGCCAAGAAAGATTTAGAGCCAGCAAAAGAATGACTGCAGAAAACATTTAAAAATATTTACAGAGGGGATAGCAAGTCTGTTCTCATAATACAAAAATTAGCTGGCACTCAATGAAATGGGCCTAGGTTTTAGGAAACTTTTTTCCCCATACTCCACAACTGTTTGTAGAAGCATTGGCACAGTTATTTTTTACTGGAAAATCTTTTTAAATGTTCAAAAGTAATTACATCAATTCATGAACTATGAACTCAATAACAGTATTCTGTCCAGTTTCATATAGACCTCAGATTAAACTAATGTTAACTACTGATACGAAAGTAGCAGCAGCTTCGGCTTGGCTTTCCTCGTTCTTTGTCATGTTTCACTCTTCACATCTGAGCAACAATGCTCTCAAGGTCCTGTTTTGTGTAATCCAATAATCTTATAATGCATTCATTAAAAGCTAAAAGTAGTAGTTAGTAGCTGAAAGTTAGTAGTAGTAGTTGAAAGTAGTAATTAAACAATACAAAACATACAAAAATATTATTAAAGATAAAAAAATGCCATATACATATACCTTTCACACTTGCTTTTTTCATTCTGTCACAAATAATATTATTTAATGATAACCATGGTACCTTACTACATACACTGTATTATTTTGTACTGGAAAAGCTCAAAGGATCTGAGACAAGGCAAAATACTGGGTACCCTATACTCAAAGAAAATCACTTCTGATTTCTTTGTGATTTACACTTAGTGTTTCTTACATGTTTCTTGTCCTGTAACAGCACACATTTTTACACTCAAAAACTTGTTAACATCAAAGGGGAACATACCATGTATATGGAACCAATAATTTATTGCTCTTAAGTTCTAATGACCTATTCAAAATACAACAACAAACAGCTATTATTAGTTCAGTTACCATAATACATACACCTAGAATCCACCTTAACTGCTAAATACAGAAAAGCCTCAATTAATTGAAAAATGAATTTTAAAGCTCTTACTGGTAGCTACCTTGTTTTTTATAGTGTTTCTCTGGCTCACACCTGTGATGCCCTCCAGGGTCCAAAGGCTGCCAATCCTCTGCAGGAGGCAGGTGGGGGTGGCACAGAAACAGCAAGTTTTCATTGTAGTGGCAGGGCCACAGGACTTCTTTCTTGGTATCTGCTTGGGTTTATCTAAATATGCCTTCTGAACTCTCTCTTCACTGATCTTCAGTTGAAGTCTACACAACCTGGTGGTATGCATTTTCCTTTTTCCAAGTACAGAGTTTTGTACTAAGCAGGTCACTTAATCTTTCTTTCCATTCCTTTGCTACAAAATGACATTAAAACACTACTTTTTTAAATCTATTTTGTATATATTTTGTAAACACTTACATGTATGGTTCCTAATGTGGTGTTTTCCCCTTACAAGTCGGGTTCTGATGTACTAGTGTCATACAGCTAATAAGTAATTGTCTGGGATGTATGTGGTATGCACTCACATCTTTCTCGCACACAATTCCTATCTAGTCTAGAAGAAAATATAGATTCACATATCTGTAGGTTTATTTCCAACTTTTCAGGACCTATCACTTATAAATACATTTTTCTATAAAAAATAACAGCCATCAAGACAAGGCAGTTACTTTATCAAAGAGTCATTGAGATCAAAAAACTGTAAAAACATAAGCCTGAGATAAATAGCATTTGAGTCCTCATTTGGTAGTTCATATTCAAAATGAGGACCTTTGTTCTACCTGGATTCTATGCAGAAAGACTACAAATCTGTTTTTTTCAACATGCTCTGTACACCTGCAGGTATGAGTGGTTTTCTGATTCTCTCTACCTGAAACAAAATTATCTAACTAGCTCTGAAAGATACCATAATTCTCTTTGAAAAGATGGACTAAAGCCAGCATAGGGGTAAAAGACAGATCTCTGTGCAAGGTACTGATTCACATGAAGTAGGAAGCTGCAGATTCTTGTTTAGAGAAATATATATTGGCAAAATGATTTGTATCCATTTGTGCATAGCTACAGAGGTATTGTTGAAGCTTCTACACAGTGTACTTACACCCATTTAAGTCTTACTGGATTTACAACACCGATCAGAGAACCTTCAGAACTTAACTTCAGATAAGAATTAGGCCTTAAGATGCCTATCAAAAATATCACACCTTTTACTGCTACCTTTATGGTGACTCATCTTTCTTGTTTCCCTATTTGTTGCAATCAATGTTTCAACCCACTTCGTACCCAACTCTCTCTTAGAGAGCAGCAGTAATTCTAGGACCAGTACCTAAAGAGAGGAGGGTTTTCTATTCTCCTTCCCCTCCCTTTCACTCTCAATTATTTGTTTATTTATTTTCCTCCCTCAACTAGATAAATAACTCATTTCTGTTCCTGGTTTATTTTTCTCTTTCTCATAGCTCCCTAGTTAGAATTTTCTATTTTTCTGACATCTAAGGAGGATGAACACTGGTACACATCAGATTATCTTACTTAGCTTTTAAAACATTGAATAGCTCAAAAGATTGCTAATGGCTAGAAGTTTTTTTTTTTGTTTTGTTTATATGCTGTGGTTTCAATAGCAAATCATGGCTGTGATGGCCTTGAATCAGTTTTATCTGATGTCTTTTTCATGAGGATACATAATATGAGTTGTTGAGTTCAATGTCAGTTTTTAGAATGGGAAATGATCACATCCAGCACTTCTGTTTTCATTCTTGGGGAAAGGCTGATAGCAGAAATAAAAAGCAAGGGAACGTTTTACAGGTGCAGAGATCCTCAAACCAGCAAGGACTCCTGTTACTAGGTCTACATGATGCTGTGTAGCCTAGTGTCATGGAAAATTACCAGCTTTGTCCTAGAAGAGTTCACTGTTATAAATACATCAAGCTGGATTTATTAATCATTAACAAAGGTATGCTTTTCAAGACCTAATGTGAATCATAAGCTTATGTATTTATCTAGAATGTACATGTACATGTCCAAGCCTGAGTTAGTGCAGGCAGAGCTGTCCTTATTTTGGGGGAAAACTGCCTTTGGATCTGCTTCACTAACCATAGGCAGCAGTTTCAGCTCTGGTTCTGTACTCATTGGGACATAACACACCCAACAAACAATAATGAAACCTTTCCTTCAATAAATAAAACATGTGTCTTCTCCTTAAGACACATGAAAGAAAAATATGTTGTTAACCGTTACGTACAAATGGGCTGTTCAGATATCTGTTCACTTGCATAGGAATGTACTGGATTAAAACAAGGGCCCACCTAGTTCATTGTCACAGCTCCGGCAGCAAGAAGTGTCAGACATTAGGAAAGAGCATGAGCCATGCTCCTTGCTAAATGCTTCCAGCAGTCTGTCATTCCTAAACTTCTAAAGCTGAAGGCTGCATCTGAACACTTAAATAAACAGCTACCTAAACACTACCTTCAAATATCTGACATCCCTCTTTTTTAGATTTAGATATATAAAGAGGCACAAACAGCTAAATTGGTAATTTATATTAAAACACATACAAAGACCAATAACCAGGAAACAAAGAACATCCAAAATAGTTTCTTAACTTTGGAACAGAACCTAAATCAAGAGCTTGGTTACACCCCACAGACTTTTCCCAGCAAAAATATTCCCACTCTGAATATCTGCCCAACAAAAAGGGAACTGGATTACCTTAATTAAAAAAAAAAAAAAAAAAAAAAAAAAAAAAAAAAAAAAAGGGATAGTCCTGTTACGGGTCCAGCTGAACATTGTGGGGGATGGGGGGTGGGATGGGGGGTGAGGAGGAAGGCATGTGTGTGTTAGGTTTTCTTTTTCTTCTTCTTCTCCCAGGTAAAGTTAACTGGAAGAAGGCACTTTATTTAAAATGGAGAAAAACTCAGACCTCTCCTGAGGAGACAGTGTGTGAATAGCTCACAGCTGCCTTAAACCTTCCTGAGATATGCATAAACTACATTTTTATTAGAGCTGGATTATACTAGCTGCTATCCAGGAGGTTCAAATGCCTAACCACTGGAGACAATCAGAAACACACAAAGATCTCTGCATAATGAACATAAATATCCTTTCAAACAGAAAATCATAATCTACTCTGCTGTAATCAAGTCCATATTGTTGCATAAAGAATTTTAAGCAGAAGAACGATAGGACAAGAAAAGGATGAACAAAAGAAAATCTGATGTTTCTTCACGATCACTCTATTTCAATCTTTTTTTTTCTTTTTTTTTTTCCCAATAAAATAGTTATATATGATAATTTATTAGTAGGAAGTTTCATTTGTCTCCTAAGTATAAATTTAACACTAACAAGGTAGTATTTCATTGTATTTTAAATCAAAACTTCTCTCATGAGTTTCCAAGTGGGTCTAGAATTTGAACATGCATTTTTGAGACTAACTGGTGCCTGCAAAGCATACAGATATTAGTGCCTACTGCCAGCCCTCTGGAAACAGCTTTGATAGAGTTTAGCATCCTTTAAAAAAAGGTTGACACCAACAGACATCAGATAAAACTTTAAAAAAAGGTGCTGAACATCAGCCCAGATAAAGTACTGGATGCCAAAGATGTGTGGAACAATTCTTTATTTATTCTTCTTCATCCATTACCTCATCCCCTTTTCTGCCACAGAACAACTTAACTGGTGCTGTGTTTTGGCAAGTGACTTTTCAATATGTATTTTGAATTTTACGTGCCTCCTCTGCAATTTTCAGGAAAAAAGATGCAACAGGAAATCTAGGAACAACTTACAGTAGAAAACGTAAGGACAGTATATAAGGACTACTTTGGACAGTATTTACCCCTCTTCCTATAAACCTATGCCCTGAACATTTTGAGAAATCAAAAACGTAGGAATTTATATTATTCCAGAACAGCATTTGGTTTATTGGCAGCAAAACCCATTCAGAGACGTTACCTTGACAAGATCCCAGGATCAGGAATTAAATAAAATAGAACTTACAGAACTTAGGAGGTGTATTTGCTCTAAGAAGGAGTACTGCTGCAGAAGGAATGCATTGATTGTTTTAATTCACTGTACAGTAAAATAGTCAGAAGAGCATTTGGAAATATATATTTGAAATGCCTCCCTATGACCGCCCAAATTATTTTCACAAAAATCAGTTATTTATTAAATTAAACCAATATTTCATATTCACATTTTAAGCCTATGCATCTCTCTAGTGTGTGCTATTTATGGGGCACAATTAAATGACTTCTCTTTCCTCACAATTCTGTTAGTATATCCAAAAGATATAAAGACTTTCTAGTACCCTGCATAGCCTTTTTTAGGATAGGTAGTGATAGCTATATCCAAATATGCAACTGAATATTTACAAAATAATAGCAGCACTGTTTATTCACAAATATTTAACACTATAGGCATGAAATATGTCAAACATTTAAAAGGAAGAAAGTATTCAATTTTAGGGAACAGAAACCTATCAATCATTTTCCTTCAGAAATTATTTCTATATAAAAGGTTAAAATAAAGCCCTTTTAGAAAGACTGTATTAAAGAAAAATGCAAACCAAAGCATATAAGCCCAAATTCGACTTCAGGTCAAGCTATTAAGACACGTAAACCTAAGTTACCTCTAGGTAAGTAGGGTGCATTTCAAACTCCTGAGCAATCTATCCATCAATAGTGGTGATATTTCCACTATCTTATTTATTAACAAACCCAAAATTCAAATAAATAAAGAGGTGTAATACTCTACAGTTTATGGATTTTGAGAGGAAACTGGAAATACTGCTTAAATGAGGCTTTAAACATATTAGGAAAAAAGTGGGAGAGAGAGAGAAATTTTGGCTGATGCACAAAATAAAAATTTCCTGAGAGTGGGACAAACTGTGCTTTATTTTTGTCTACCAAGATAAAAACTGAAAACATCATCATTTAATTTGTTAAAAACAAAGCACCAGGAAATATTCATTCTAAATATACCAAGGCACTCTTGGAGTGGACAAGGTTGAACTGAATGACATAATACATATTTTCTGATTCTAATTTTTTTGATTATGAAAATATTGCATTTAAAATGGAAATGCAGTACCATTGGCATGTACAGAGCTTAATAATTTACTATCAGCTTTTATGCTGCCTCAACAACTCAGTATATCATTTCATTAGTGCATTCAGATCCTGGCAGAGACTAACCAGCAGAAAGAAAAAAAAAAAGCACAGTTCTTCAAGAACATAATAGCTATTTACAGCCAGAAGACATAAGCAAAGAGCAATAAAGTATAGCAGGTTCTGCTTGTAAGGCAGAACTCAGATTTGAGAAGGGGAGGAGGAAGAAAGATGCGCACCATGTCTTAAGGAAAAAATAAAGCAGTTTTAGATGTTACATGACAAACTCAGATGATATTAATTGATTCAGGTCTGCTATCTTTGCAATGTTGGCTTTGACTACATAAATGTAATAGAAAACTGCATATGCAGTCTGCAGACTAATTTGCAGTCATTTAAACCCATCTAGTGCTAATGTCTGTATCACTGAGGGAGATCACATACATACAACTCAATATCTCACACAGGAAAAAAAAAGTTGAGAGAAAGAAAGAAAAGAATGGAACAGAGGATTTAGGAGGAGAAAAAAAAAAAAAAAGACTTCTCTTTTCTTGAATCAACCCAGAAAAAAACAAACAAACAAACAAAAAACAACAATGGCATACTTAGTACAGAGAGCTGGAAGCCTTTTTAAGGTGCCTACTAGCGCTACCTAAATACAAGGGAACACGGGTACTACTTAATGTACCATACCTTGAATATTACCAAAAACACACTTAGTAACAGCAGTACAAACCATTAAAACTCTTTCATGGAAACATCCTGACAACAGGTTAATGAAAGACAAAGGCTGGATACAGCTACACAAAAGCTACTATCTGATAGCTAATACCTGATAGCTACCTAATATCTGATAGAAATACCGTGGTATTTCCATTAAAATACACAAAAAGGGAAAAATATTTCTTAAATAACATACTAGTACTAGTATGTACCTGTGACAAGGCTCACTAGGCTCTGAGCATGCTTTAGCTCTGTTTTCACATATATGAAACTGTAAAACATCTTCAACTATGGTCCTCATTAAACTCCTTATGGAAAGGAGTTGAGCACTGTCAGCTCCATGTTTACTTCTTAACCAGGCCATTTTGACAGCCTGGGGGGAAATTTTCTGCTTCATTCTCCCCTGCCATTAACCAGGCCAGGGAGTAGTTTAATCTAAACATTTGTTAGAGATGACTAATCATGCTGCCTGGGTCTCATCTGTCCAGGCATGACTACACCATGAAAAAAGGAAGGAATACAGATCTATGAGGGGAATCCTCAGTGGCTAATTCAGAACATCTTTGTATTATCCAAGTTGCGTAAAAGGACTAGGGTCTGCAAGCCACAGCACATTTCATATTCCTTACCTCTTTAACAATCTTTTTTAATCATAGAATTCTATGTTTAAATCTGTACACTTGGATTTTTTTAATGTAGATCTCCAAAATATGCATGACAGGTAGTTAGGCATTTGCTATCAAAAATGAAAATAAACAAACAAACAAAACCATGAGAAGTACAACTGTCTAAGTGACAAATAACAAAAGACTAGGTTGGTGGCATTCCCTCTCACTGAGGCATTCATACAGCTTCCCTGCAGGAAGTACTGAATCCCTAATACTGACAAATCATTTGCATTTAAAACACACATTCCCTTATATTCAGCAGACTTTCCACATAAAGAAGTCCAAATTACATAAAGATATCCAACATATTTTGACACTTCTCTTTATAGAGAGTAACTACAAAAAACTTTAACAGAAGCCAAACACTTCCATTGTCCTAAAAATTGTTAAGCAACATCACTGATCGCCTGCGTTTGTATGCTTTCACTGTAAAACCACAGCACTTTTTGACTATCTATTCTCATTCAGTACAGTGGACAGAGTTTATTATCCCATCTTTCAAAAATAAATGGTGTCAATGAAGTGAAACAATGACAGATTGTCAAATACCTATTTCGTCTATATAAATTATACATCCCCCTCTGCCACCTGTAAAGGCAGTGCTGTACCTTCCTGAAAGCATGCATGTGACACTATTTTTCAGGAATAAAGCACGTGCATGCTTTATACCCCAGCAGTCGACTAACTAAAGAGGCATCCTCTGGTGCCTCTCTGCTCTTGCATTCAAGAGAGCCTTCCTGCAGGCTCTTTTTCTACCCTTTCTAACCTCATTCCCCTTTGCACACAGACACACATTACATTAGAGACCAGAGGGCAAGGACTAAACCCCTAAGTATGCATTGAATTAACTCATTTTAAATTTAGAGACGCATGGACATACTAAACTATATAAGACTTGGTCTCAGGGGCAACATTTTGTACTGCCACTGTGTTCTATTTTCACTGTAGTACATCTCTAAATGGAAAGCCAGTAATTTTGCTTAGTTCTAATCTGATATCATAAACTTTAAATTAAATGGAAATATTTAAAGTAGGACTCAGAAGAATAGAATAAATTTTTAAGAAGTGCATGAGATGAGCCTATCCTGAGATAGGTATTATTATGTAATTGAACATCTATCAGGGCATTTGACAGACTAAAACTTTTTAACAATCTTTTAAAGTCAGGGTTATACTTTACTTACAGTTAAGTGTATTCAGCTGTAAGGCATGGAAAGTTTGAATAGCACTCCATCAAATAAGAGAAGGTGGTGATTTTAAATAGTCATATATGATCATAATGCATATATATGTATATACGCGCACATTTAGCAAACACACATATATAAACTACACACACACACATGCACTTTTAAAAGCTGAGTTTTTCTCTGGAGTTCCATAGCCACCAGATTTCCATAACTGTAAGCAGTCCTCTGCAAACCAGATAGGAGAAAACCCTCTAACCCTCTGCCTCATTTGGAAGTTTTAAGCCTGCTAGGCTGCAGTTTCAAAACTGCTCTACCAGACAAAAGCAAGCTTAAAAACTGGTGATTATAATGTCACAGCTGTGGCAACACTCAAGTTAGGGCTGAGATGGTGCTTCCATTCCTGCTATAACTTTGTCAGAAAATAACAATTAGTGCTGAAACTTCTCATGCTTGATCTCACTACAAATGTTTGCATTGATAGATTTTGGTTTGTTTGTTTTAACGAAGAGTGAGTATTTGAAGGGGTGGAAAATAAGAAAAAACTGTAGGCTGCATATACAGCTTTTATTCTATAAAGACTGATATCCCATTTTTTTAAGCCATAATAATGTCAAATTAATTGTAGGCCACATTCTGCTTTCATTGTTAATCCTACTGTACTTCGTTGACTGAGCAGAATTTAGACTTTTAATTTCAAAACTGGAAAGTGCCTTCAGCACTTAAGTACTATATAGCGTGACATTGCGCAGTTTCTTTTCTCTGCTCACATATGCCTCATTAGCCTTCAGAGACCTTCCCAAATCCTAAATCCATATTCAGTCTGGAGTGAGTATATGAACTGAGAGTTAGCTGGAGTATTTTGAATGACTGAACTGAATTTTGAGGGTATAAAAAGATCACTTTCCTCTTCCAAGGATTCTCAGTTAGTCTAATCCCAAGTGTTTAGATCGGGTGAGAGCTGCCTCACATTTGTATGATGCAGCCCACAAGTTCAAGTTCCTCTCATAGAAGGGTTATATACTAACGATATCTACGAAGCAATCCCATTGACTTCAGGATCCGTACTGCCCATCCTGTAGTAATAGCCTCCACTCAATACTAAGTACTTATGCAGATGAAATGGAAAAATTTCAGCATATCCACCCATCACCATAACATTGCATAATTGGTAAACCTAGTGGCAATACAATGAGAAGTAAAAATCATATGAGAATTTCTCCCAAAGAAAGCTTTTGCAAAGCATCATACTAAGTGCACAAATTTACTTAAGTAAACAAATTCACTTAAGTGCACAAATTTAATTTAATTTTCAAATACTAATATTTGCCACAATTTTTATTTTTAATGTAATTCAAAAAATGATACATCAACACACATCAATCACCAAAAGTAATGAATTCTCAGCTCACGAGAATTTTATAGAGCTTCACTTTATGACTTACTACTTTACTTAATGTTATCTACTTGCCATACAAGTATAATATTAATAGCTTCTAATTATACATACTATAATATCCATGATTTTAAATATCACTACAATGTTATCTCCCCTGTAATTTGCATCAGGTTCACTGATTTATGGACTCCTGACCCATGAAACTACAGAAAAGTATTCAGGGACATCTGTTACCATGCACACATTTCAGAACAAGCAGGGAAGGACTATTCTCTGCAATGTTACAGTGACTACCATACACGAAGGAAACACAGCATCCTGTTTGCACAGAAGTGTTCATAATCTATTAGGTGTTCAGTAGTTAAAATTCAGAGCTATTTGTACTGCTGTATAAATAAAAAAAGCAACCAGCAGAGTTATTCTTTAATTAATCTTTTAAATATAACTTCAGTTTATGTACATATATATATATATTAATATTTATGCATTCATGTGGTATAGTTGTAAAATAAAGTCCTTCATTGCAGTACATACACTCAGGGGGATGAATATACAGTTGTACTGGGAGAAATTAACTGTGAATTTCTTGACTTGTGTATAATAAAATATCAATTTAAATGTTAGTTTAATATTCATATATTTGATTCTGTAATTGTTTTAATTGAGAGAGACCAATTAGTGAGGAAGAAGTGCCTATTAGCCCACAATAAAAATAATACATAGAAGTACTTCACTTTGTAAAGATGTCTCTGTTGGCTTTTATTGAAATTTCCACTTAGGGAAACTGCTGTTGTTTTTAACCTGCCTTTTTAAAGCCTTTTCTGTTTTTAACCAAAGAACTTGTCATTAATTATACCCTAAAATTGGGGGAGCTTTCAGAGCTCTACAATTTAAATTATGTCTTCGTAAGTAGATACAAAAATAAAAAGAAATTATTATTGATATTTTTACGTGTAAATGATCTTCTGCTAAATTCTTCATTGCTATTTCTCTTAACCTCTGTTAACTTACAGAGCAGGCTATTAAGACATAGCAAGCATTTAGAGTCCACAAGGAGGTATTATTATATGAAGAAACACTTTAAGAAACTTTTTGAGTATTTTTGTTTCCCACATAGCTTTCCTTGGGAGGAGAGAAAGAAACAAAAGCAAAACTTGTCCTTAAAATTTATTCTCAGTTTTAAATAAAAATATTTGTAACAAATAAAATGTATATTAAAACAAAATGTAAAATGTTACGTTCAATGCATTTATGGACTTACCCAAACACTTCCTGCCCTTTGAACTCTTGTAATGTTTCTACTGCCAACAATTCACCAAGTCAAAAAGAATCTATCCTACAGGAAAAATAGAAATGAAAAACACTATCATCATTTTGAGAAAATAAGAATTATTGATAGCACAAATTAAGACCAAGTAGAATCATACTACTAAATCCCTAGGGCATAAGGATGAATACTGACTGCTGTAATCTTTGCCAGTGTCTTCCTCCTAAAAAAGGATTTTCTATAATGCATTATTTGGATTTTTTAAGGGATACCTTGAGATTTAGATGATGGGGAAAGAAAGGGTAAATATGTACAGGACTACCATTCTAGCAAATACTTCCATCACATGGGTATGTATGTAAGCACATGCACACACACACACAAATAGAATCTTGAGGAAGGCCATCCGAGAGCCAAAAAGGCCATTGTACTAAGCTAATTTCAGATGACTGTAAAACGTCATGACTTGCTAATTAGCGATGCTGTAAACAGATTTATCTGTGACAAGCTAACTTAATAAATCCCACTTCACAGCATGGGATGAGATCTTGGAAGAGACAGCAGAGCAGACTACAGAATGCTCTGTGTCATGTTTAAGTAAAATTATTTTACTATTAAATGCAAGCATTTAATGCTTTTAAAGAACAAGTATCTTTTCTTATAACATAGCTCTAGCACACCATTGGCACCTAGTAGTATCATCATGATTGATTTTGTATCTTAAAGTGATCACTGCATTAAAATTTTATATGGAGAATAAAAGGAAGGCAGGTTTTATAAAGGTTCTTTTAAGTTGCCTTGGGTTGTTTTCTTGGTTAAAATATGTTTACATGTAGGGCTTTATTCAACAAAACCATGTATACTTCTGAAATATGATAGTCACTGTACACTGATGGTATTGAGTAAATGGAGACACTGAAAAGACATCTTAAAGAACACTAGTAGAATGAGAGTAGAACGCTTCTCAACTTGAAAATGCAATGAAGAGAAGGATGACTTGATAATGGGATAATGATACACAATGCATTAAAGTCTGTTTAATTGAAGGTTTGCCATGACCAGTGAATAACATTCTTTGTAAACGTCTTGAGAAAAAAATAATACCCTGCTAAAAGTAGAAAATGATCAAAAGGAAGAAAATTGTAAAGGAATGAAAATTAGTAGACTTTACATACTAAAATATAATGGTAGTTCTATGAGACAAGAATGGCATACTGATTTTCCAAATTAGACTGGTTATTTAATTGTACACTTGAATATGCCAAACATTTTTGAATAATATTAAAAACAATCACAAGTTTGATGGAGAATAAAAATCATCTAAGAATTATACTAGCTTAAAAACACACATGTGAAACAAAGATGAAAAAAGCAGACTAGCAGATAGCTTTACTAAGTATACAAGTAATCATCTGGTTCAAATCTGAGTGCAAGTTTGCAAAAATATTTTTTATTCAAGAGTTGTTGGTATCTCATGTTAGAATTTCATCTATAAGAACTGGAAAAGAAGAAGAGAACCTTCTTACGACATTGAGCAATGAGAAATATTATCAAATTGGAAAAATAGTGATTTTTAACATATATGCTACACACAAAATACGACACTAAAAATGGAATCACACATATACCTTCCTCTGAACTTGACTGGGATCATTTAACAATGTAGTATTGTCTACATGATGATATACACACACAACATATGATCACACAGCAAAATGTACCGTTTTTGGTTTTGCTGTGACATGCTGCCAGAGAAACAAATTATTTTATTTCTTATAGAATAGTATTTGGAAATGCTAAAAAGAAAGCTATATTTGAAGTACATTGTTAAAGACTAACATGTACATAGAAATGACTGATTTTTAACCATTTCTTTATTTAAGTAAGTCAGGACTGGGATCTGGTAATCACTGCAGAGGAACAAATGATGATTTTTCTACAGTGTCTTATAGTACTCAGGAAACTGTACTTCAAGACAACTGATGGGGCAGCGCACAGTTTTGAAAAGGCACAGTTCCGAGAACAACCATGAATTTGACTGGGAATAGGTAGGATGATTGGCTAACCAGATCAGGACATGATACGAAACATTAAAAATAACCAGGCAGGAAACCAAACACATTTTAAGAGAGAGAATCTATGTGTCTGTTTGTATGTAGAGAAGATAAGTGAAGGATAACAGACAAAGAGTGGCTGAGGGAGCTGGAAAAGAGAAGGCTCAGGGGCGACCTTATCACACTCTACAGGTACCTTAAAGGAAGCTGTAGCAAGGTGGGGGTTGGCCTATTCTCCCATGTCCCTGGTGACAGGACGAGGGGGAATGGGCTAAAGTTGTGCTAGGGGAGGTTTAGGTTGGATATTAGGAAAAACTTCTTTACTGAAAGGTTTGTTAGACATTGGAATGGGCTGCACAGAGAAGTAGTTCAGTCACCATCCCTGGAGGTCCTTAAATGGCATCTAGATTTAGCGCTTAGTGATATGGTTTAGTGGAGGACTGGTTAGTGTTAGGTCAGAGCTTGGACTAGGTGATCTTAGAGGTCTCTTCCAACCTAGACGATTCTGTGATTCAAATCTGACAAAATAGTAAACTTCTCTAAATTTTCTGTTTAGTTTTAGAACTTCACTTTAAAACTTCAAAACACCAGAAGGGTACATCCTGCAAAACCGCCAGAGAGAGAACAGCATTAAAAGAAAGTTATCAACATGAATGCAATCAGCTTTTGGAAATCTCTTTTTCACAAGGTATAACCAAGGCCAAGTGGTTAAAAGGATTAAAAATAATAAGGCAAATGCACATAAATAATGAAGGAATCCAGAATTACAACAGCAACTTAATTCATAAGTGTTTATTTCAAAACTACAGGGAATCCTTCATCTTCTAAAATAATGTTGTGTTGGCCACTGTCTGAAAGAGACCTCTTTAGCCATAATGTTATTTTCACATGAACAGCAAAATAATACCATTTCTCCCAGTCAGATGCTGAAGCAATGGCACCATTAAAGAAAAAGATTACTACTGAGTACACATTGCTGTGCTGCAGTACAAGATCCAGTAGTTGGGCAACTACTGAAGAACAGCCAGGTTTCATCCTCTACAGACCTACAAAGCTATCTATAAACTTTTTACGTACTGTTGGCAATTGACATTGTTACAGCACCTGGATCACAAGCTATGGTGGTTTTTCTCAGGTGGGGAGCCGAGTTCTACCACAATCACTCTCTCACTCCCCCTCCTCAAAGGAAAAAAGAGGGGGGAGGGGGATAAAATACTATAGAAAGGGCTCAAGGGTTGAGATAAGGACAGGGAGATAGCTCAACAATTACCATGACAGGCAAAACAAATTCAGCATAGGGAGATTAACAAAATTACCTATTGCTACCAAGCCAGAGAAGGGAGAAACAAAGAAGACAAACTAAAAACACCTTCCCCTCTTCCACCCTCTTCCACCTCCTCCCTCTGAGCAGCAACAAAGAAGACAAACTAAAAACACCTTCCCCTCTTCCACCCTCTTCCACCTCCTCCCTCTGAGCAGCACAGGGGAGTGGGGAAATGGAGGCTGTAGTCAGTCCCTAACGCTTCACCTCCTTCAAGATCACTCTCTACCCCTGCTTCATGTGGGGTCCATCCTACGGGATGCTGTCTTTCCTGAACTGATCTTGTGTGGGCTTCCTACAGGCAGCAGCAGCTCTTCAAGAACTGCTCCAACAAGGCTCCATATCACGGGGTTGATCCTCCAGGAGCAAACTGTTCCAGCACAGGTCCCCCACAGGCAGCCACAGGCAGCAGCTCCCCCCAGACTCCCTGCTCCTGCGTGGGCTTCTCTCCATGGGCTGCAGCTCAGGCCCAGGGCCTGCTCCTGCAGGGGCTCTCCATGGGCCGCAGCCCCCCTCCAGGCCACAGCCACCTGCTCCACCATGGGCTCCTCCACAGACTGCAGCATGGAGATCTGTGCCACGGGCTGCAGGGGGACAGCCTGCTCCACCAGGGGCCTCTCCACAGGCCACAGGGGAACTGCTGATACATCCCTGGAGCACCTCCTGCACTGACCTTGGGGGCTGCAGGGCTGGTTCTTACTCCTCACTCTCCTAGCTGCTGTTGCTCAGCACTCAGCATTTTTGTTTTTTGTTTTGTTTTTGTTTTCCTCCCTTGCCTCAATCTGCTCTCACAGAAGCAGAAACAATGTCGCTTATTGGCTTGGCTCTCACCAGCAGTGGATCCTTTTGGAGCCAGGTGAAACTGGCCCTTACTGGCATTGGTCAGCTCCTGGATTCTTCTCACAGAAGCCACCAGTGCAGCCCCCTGATACCAAAACCCTCCCACGTAAGCTAACTACAACAGCCTACAACCAGACTGCTGTTGAGGCTTAGATTTGATTTTAGTTTCCAGAACTGTAAGTAGGAAAGATACATTCTCCCATCTGAGAGGATCAGTCTGATGCAGCACGAGAACAACAATAAAAGAAACACATTTGGTAATTGTTCTGAACCTTGTAACCTTTACTCAGCTTTGGATGTGGTTCTGTTGCATCTAGCCAAAACATTTTTCAGGATCAGGATAGTAAGATGATCAAAGCAGTCGTGCTATTATCCCAGAAACCCAAACTGCAGCAGAATGGCCAGTTCATGTTCACTCAAGGATCGTCAAGCTATTTCCCCTTGAATAGGCTTTAAAATTTGCAGACCTTTCAAATAGTTCCAAGTAACAGGTTAGGTTGGATTTGGCAACAACTGATAGAACAGTATGACCTTTATATCAGTTAATCATCTGCTTTCAAAATGTATGTTTTGTATTGATTGTTAGAGTTAAGAGTTTCCAAATTGGGTATCTAAAACTATGCTCTGAAGGTTGAGATTTTCAAAAGCACAAGTCTGTTTTAGGTATCTGAATAAAATGTACTAAGAAAACCTGTATCACGACTCTCCACAAAATGCATTCCAATACAAAGAAAAACAAAACATACTAAGGTAAATTACAAAATGGCAGAGGATTGTACTGTTTATAAAGAGTTTTATTCAAGCTATTTACTCATGTAATCAGAATTTATCTAACACCTACTATAGGATAGTTTTGGAATGTGCTGAAGCTGTTTTTGGAAAAGTGCAGAAAAAAATTATGCCTCGGAAGGCATAATTCAGAGCATTCCTTTTCCAGTTAGAAGTCTAATTTTGTTTTTAGTTCAAGTATCTTGAAGAATACAATGCAAGATAGTTGAGATTAATAAGACATTAATAGTATGTAAATTTATTGCAAAGTGCATACAGTTCTTGCATGCCCTAATAAAACTGGTTAAATAGCAAACTAGAATAACATGACTTATGATTGCTGTTTGTCTAATTGGCTACATACAGAATGGAAGTACTTCAGGAGAGAAAAAGGCAGATATAAAGTACCTATTAATTAATCCAGCATCAGTTAAAGACAAGTTCCCCTACAGTGTATTATTTATTAGCATGTTGACTAGCCAAGATCGTAGGTATTTCAACTGTTCAGTTTCAAAGCACTTCCACTATGGGGAGCTTCCTGGCTAATATATGACATCATTGCAAAGATTTTACTCATCACATTATAAGACAGCTGTACGTTATTGCAGTATATATTCTTGGTGATTATATTCTTTCAGTTCCATCACTCTCCTTACTGCCTTTAATTATTATCTATCATAAATCATCTTACAAAGCTGAGTGAGGGTAGAGGGGAACAGTTTGACAATGTTTCACATTCTTAAAACCACATTTTACTCTACATTCATACAGTGAAAAAAATCAGATAAATTAGCTTAGGAGGCCATCTATTGTGTTTCATGGATATAACTGATTCTTCAGGGACTTACAGATCCAAAAATTAAAACAATAACAAGACAGATTGAATAAATATAGAGACACTTTAAATTGAGTTAAGTTCAGGAATTCGAACTGATAGGACAAATTTTCTTGTAATATGTTTTGTCTGGAAAAACAAATAGTCCTTGCTAGCACTTTTGGGAAGACATTAAATGCAAAAGACCATAAAAAATATGGTTTACTTGGGCTTTTCTTAAAAACACAAAAAAATAAAAATAAAAAAAATGATCCTCTAAACATGTTTTACTAAGAAAGGCAGGAAATAGACTAAGAAATTGTCTATTCTACAAAGAACAACTTTTCTCAGGATGTATGATAACATAAAACAATCATTCATCTTTCCTTAGCAGAAACCCATCACTATCCATGTAACACAGTTAACTATTAAAAGCTGAAATTAATTCAACCCAAACATTCTGCACAGAGTTCCAAACTAAATAAAAGTTACAGAAAAATGTCAGAAAGCAACATGAACTACCATCTACACTAATCAGTTCAGGATTTTCTGCCCTGTAGTATAGAGCCTCCTCAGCAATGAACTGACTTACCCTCATCACCAAGACCCAGCCTCAAAGCTGAATGCACTAAGATTCCAAGATTTCATCTAGCTGTCAAGAACATTTCTAATTTCTAAGAACCCATTGTACTTGATGAAATGAGCAGACATTCAAATCTGATGGCCAAACAGTAAATCAATGGAAATATACACACACACAAAAAAATAATAATAAATCAAGAGACTCAGGTGCATGTTTAGCTTTCATTGGTTCACATTTTTCAACTTCAAACTATGGAAATCAGGAATTATTTTATTAATGAGTGTCCACTGTAAGAACACAGAAGTTATGATACACCTCAGTTAACTTTAATCACCTAGGAGCAGCAAGCAACTGAAGTTAGAGTTGTCCTCCTTGTAATTAACAGAGAAAGAGACCCCCCCCTAGAGAGGATAAGTCACCTCTCCTTGCTTTCAGTTAGTAGCTTAGCAGAAGAAAAGTCAAATTCTGGATGTGTTTCCAAGCGATTCAAGGACTTAAAAGTATTACTTGGCTTATTATGAAGAACAAGGAACTCGTACAAAATCTGGGCCCAAGATCAGCTGTTACTGAGTAAACCCACCTTCATCCTTCAATACCTGCAAATACAATCTGATACAAGACACCTACAAGACAGAAGATGTGTGACAGCTGTCCATAGCTGAGGTAATTCATCAGGAAGTTGAGCTCCTTTTGGTAGAGCTCCTACCAAAAACATATTGATGGGAAACTGTATTTGCCTTGCTAGATCTCATTTCTGAAGAACTACAAGGAATGACATTCCCTGGTAATTTTTAACATCTTCAAGCAATCAAGTGGGCTGATCAGAAACATTATGAATCTCTGTTCCAAGTGTAAGACACATCTCATAGATATCTCTAGCACATACTGCTAAAACTAAAACAACCATGCAACCAGAACAACAACAAAATCCCAATTGCTAAAATAACACTGCACACTTGCTCCCCTAGGATGAAAGAAAAGAAAGAAGAGTTGACCATACAAATTGATGCACAAATGAAAGATACTCTGATACAATAAGGACAAGTGAAATTAAAAAAAAAAAAAAAAGTTAATCTTCGTATCGCTTTAATCTCTCTCTTGCAGTATCTTTCAGAAATATCACTCTTCCCCATCAGAAATATAAATTACATTAATGGATAAACTATCCACTGTATCGTATATCGATTGTATGAGCCTGCTACAGTAAAAACATAAAACATGATACTAAAACATGATACAGGCACTGGCTCTAGAGATTCCCACAGTTATTGCACAACATATTTGAATACTTCAATGTGAAAAAAATTAACATCTTAATAACTAATTTTAGCCAAGGAAGAAAACATGTAATCTGCTAGACTACAGGAACAGAGAAAGGATAATCTAATTCTTCCCCTGCCCCCCAAAAACAATCAAACAAAAACCCAAACACATTAATAAAAACAAACCCAGCCTCAGACAGAAAACAGAGATTATATGTATGATGGAAATTAGTGCATAGTGAACTAAACCAGAAGGTAGAACAGCATTTTGAGAAGCAGATCTTTTCCAAGCACAGATGTGCTACTCTATACCCCAAAGCATTGAAAACTGAGAATGGAAGAAGTTGTTTTCTAGCTGCTAGCTGTGCTTCCCCTGATCCGATTGCCTTCTTGTCTAACACAGTCTGCATCTCAGCAGAGAGCTTCTAGCTACTGCCAACCTCAAGTGCCCTTCATGAATCTCTTTTCTTTCCCTCCAAGAATTCTGTCTCACATGTTCGTTCTCATGGCAAGAGGTGACTGAAAAGCTTAAGCCCAGAAATGGTACTATAAAAAGCTTTGTGTTTTTGTTCCCCTCCCTCACTGCCCTGCTCCTCCCCTCATCTTCCCATCCCATTGCCAAAGTCAGCATTCAGCAAGCATAAACACCAATAGTTTATTGGTGGGTGACAGAATAACAGATCTTCAGATGAATTTATTCTTCAACAAGACCACACAAGATCAGATATTTACTTCTGGGACTATACAGGAAAACAACAGAGTAATAACAGCATTTTCTTGGAGTAGGTTTTATCTATCCTTTTAAACATGGTGTCATTCACACAAAACCTTTAGGCTTTACAACATACATGTAGAATACTTATTGAGCTTTATTTTTAGATTTGCTTGGCTTGGGTTCTGTTACCCTCACAAAGTGCTATTCTTGACATAGAAAAAAAAAAAAAAAGATATAATTACGATGCTTAGCTCAAAATAATGTACTGGGATTGAAAAATATATCCATGTATATACTAAACGCATTTTTCTTTTCAAACTTTTTTGTACTAGTATATATTTAGTTATAAAGTATAGTCTTAACTTTTATTTTATCCCCATATTCCTCCTTTCTATTTTAAAGCAAAACTAGGTGAAGAACTTGGAAAAATGCAGCAGAAAAACATTTACTCATAATAACTTTCTGCCGAAGTAATTTACATTAACACTGAATCCTTAAGTACTTGACGGTACTCTCTCGAAGAGATATGCTGCCATCTATTGGTAATGAAAATACACTATCAATATTATTTGAGAGCTTGGGAAAGCTAATGCTCTATTAAAAACAACTTTCCTGCATTTATAGATCGCTCATGAAAACAACAGTTCTTTCCTTTCCCTTTGCTGCTAAATACATAATGGCTAAGTAATTTGTATGGAATCATCTGTACAATGTATGAATGCTGAACGTTTCACAATGTTTAACACTTGAATGAAGATCACTCAACTTCTGTACACTTATATACATATAGTCAAACCATAATTTTTCTTATAGATTTGATCATGTCAAAATACATTCAGCACTGATCACAGTAATCAGCCAAATATATGCACATGAGGCTAAGCATTTGACTTAAAAAAAAAAAAAAAAAAAAAAAAAAGGCAACATAAGTCATCCTAATTTTCACCAAGAAAACTCTGTAACGGGGGATCTCCAAACTAATTCACCCTTCCATGATACTATGCAGTATTTTAGCAATCATCACCATGAATTCTGTGAACTGCACTGAATTCCTGACGCTGGCTGCCATATTCTTTATGCTAAAAGCGATTATCTGCTGCAGTAAAAGTTATTTTAAATGAGTAATTGTTTCAAAAAAGGAACTCAAGAGTGTTATTTCTTTTATTTCTTATATAGCAGACCCTGTTTGCTGCGTGCCTTCACTTTGGTGTTTTTGTTGCTGTTTGGTTGGTTTCTTTTGTTGGTGGTGGTGCTTTATGTTTTTCTATTTTTTGAATCACCACAACACACACACTTTCAGGGAACAAGAACAGCAGCTGGCAGCAGAGATCCCAGAACACTTAGACATTATGAAAACTACATGCTCAAAATACCAATATTTTTTTTTCTATCGCCAATAGGTTCTTTAAAACTTATTTTAGGAGACAAAATAAACATCATCTGTTATCTCTGAGAAACTGAAAAGCCTGATCCTTATAGTCACCTTTGCTAAAGATGAAATTTGGGAAATACTTTCAACATAAAAATGTTTATTTTTTTTAATAATATATTTTATTGGGATGTGACCAAGAATATTACACATCATTCAGCATAATTACACACTGAATACTGAACTTTAAAAATGTATTGTTCTACTTTAGTTAGACTTCCATTTGGAAAAATATTTGAATCTTCATTTTGTTTTCTCTGTGACATACACAACAAGAAGTTAATCCTTGATACACTGGAGGCTGTAATAATTTTCAGCTGGTGACAATCCTCCTCCACTACAACTCATAGCTGCTCAAGTGTAGCGCACTTTCTGCTGTAGTGTGTTCTGATGCTAGTGCATCCATGAAGGCAACCATTAGCCTAAGCAGAAAACAGTGAAACTTGTTACTTGAAGTTATTAGTGTGTGGTGGGGGTGAACTGCACTGGCCCTGTGCTGACAAAAAAACCTGGCTGCATCTACTCTTCTCTGTGCCTCATCTGGCATCTACTCTCTTCTCCCTCCCATACACCAATTCTAAAATATGTAGATGCATTTTTTGTCAAAAATCTCACTATTTCACACAGGTGCTGATTGCTACTTACTTCAAGCCTGTGTGCAAAGGCTAAATTCCTTGAACTCAGATCCATCCCAGCCAAAGACATTCCATGCTCTGAGAGGCTGAACTGTCAGTGCAGTGGAACAAGGGGTGCTGGGGAAGCCTGGAAGAAGGGAAGGGGGTGAAGCCTTCTCCAAAATAACAAACACAGTAGAAAATGCATTCCAGGATCCCCATATAAGAAGATTATGTGTATTTGTTTGTACTCTCACTATAACTGTTAGCCAATGTCATATATAGGCATACCAATTATTTCACTGATTGAGACCCCGTCAGCTACTTTGTGCCCAGCTGGTTTTAATAAGATCATGAAAGACTGGATATTATCACTTAAAGAAGGAAAAGGAGCATACAATCACACACACAAAATGTAACACTGTTTAATGAGATTTTGGTAAAATAAGGTACTTTCTCAACCTAGGAGGCAAGGGTTCTTTAAAACCATTTTTCACCCTTTGAATGTGTGCACTGCAATTTATTATTACAAAGCAAGATAGGGGAATCTTATTTGATACACTTCATTGTATTTTATATTAAAATTCAGGAATTCTAAGCCTTTTTAATGCATAGAAATGCAAAAGAATTTACATCTTCTACTTTAGTAATCAGCCATGTTATTGTCTGTTACCCTTAGCTGAGTCTAATGTCAGAAGTAATACCCTTATCAATGAATCATGGGGGACCAAAACAGCATTTTTTACTCATGCAAAACTACCATTGAATCCAATGTCTAGAAATTACTGTACACGTAATACGCAAAATTAAACTGTGATCTAAGATTTCTGCCAAAATTAAGCCCAAGAAGCATACTTACTTTTTAAAAATACATTATTACAATCTCACGATTTTTAAATATATTTAAGATATTAAAATCCTTTGTTACCAACGTTAAGGGGATCTTTGCTTGAATCAGACTGGTCTCTGTTTTCATTCTAACTTTTTAATCCCATTTAAGTACTTTCTTCAATGAGCTTTCTATTCTGAGACTCTTCTTTTATAAAATACTAATTGATACCGCAAAACTATTTGGCACAAGATAACATCATTTCTTCAGGGAAATTCACCTTAAAAGTGAATAAGAACTGCAGGTCAGAACTGAAGGATATCAGTGTAGTAGTGCCTGCAAAATATAAACTGACTTTCTGTATTATAACTGATTCTAGAAATCAATATTAACTATCTATCAATATATATATATAAAGATAAAATCTTTGCCAGCAATAAAAAAATATTAAAAAAATAAGACATGCTGGGAACAAATGCAACAAAGAGGTACAAAACATACATAAATTGCCAAAATAAACAGAAATTAGAAGGCCAAGACACAGGTCCCATCTCACACAAGATGAAATATTGGTCACTGTTAGTAATATCAGCATGCTTCTTTTTTTAGGGACGTCAAATGATGTTTTATTCCCTAAAAAACTTTTAAGAGAACAGATCAAATGGACATATTTTCAAAGCAATATATGTGGAGGATTAAGGGAGGCCACGGAGCTTTGAAAATGTTCCTAACTCACAGATTCTATTTCTGATCCACTATTTTATTTTCTTCTTTCCCCTGAGCCTTTTTTCTCCCTGTCACACCAACTCCTTCTTTATTTGGATTCTCTTCCTTTATATTTTCTCCCCACCACCAACAATTTGGAGTTACTTGTCTCCCTGTTGCCTCTTTTTCCTTTCTGTTTAATCTACCTATTGGCTGCCATGCTGTACTTCCCAAATTATCTGTGTTATTCGGCATTTGAAAGCATTTCCAGATTAATGTTTCAAGCAGAAGGGCCCAGCAGCTGGAGGCAAAAGGAAATCCCCCTGAGAAGGTCAAATAGTTCAAAATTAGTTTATTTCTAGTGACTTCCACATACTCTGCTTCAGCTTACTGTCACATTGCAAGGAGCTGGTGTATGCTCCAGGCACCATTACGATAATAGAACACAACAGAGATTATTATTATTTATTTTTTTTTACCACTGTGGTGAAAAGGCTACATCTCAATGCTATTTTGGCAACTCTTTAAAGCAAGAAGCATGAATTCCTACCAGTAGTTATCCTTCAGTTTTGTTGGCTATCTCATTAGGACTAGGGCTTTTATTTTTTCTTTATTTTATTATTATTTTTTCTTCTCTCCAATCCATGCATGTTATGTGGATGTTGATTCAAATTGCTTATTTTTTTTTCTACAGTTAATTATCACTCTTAGCTGCCAAATGTGAAGAAGAAATCATCAGAAGTAGAATCTCAATACTACTTCATAAATATATGTGTATTAAGTCCTGAAGGTCACATCTAAACTACGTGGCAGGATGCAAGGCATCCATGGTCCTTCAGTCCAGGAAGATGTTTTCTCTTCCTCAGGAGAGTTGCTAATTCCCTCTGAACTTCAAAAATTTTGATTTCTTTCCAGCAGAAACTGACTGAGAGGGTGAGTGATCAGGATGAGAGAGGATTTCAATCAAGCACCAATCTATATTTTCAAAAGACCATAATTCAAACTAGTTTCAGTGGAAAACAGGCTCTACACAAGCCTTTGGTGAACTACCATCCAAATATTGCAGCAGGTTAGTTATCCATAAATAAGTAGGTAAAGCTTATACCTTCAAGCTTTAATGGGAGTTTTAACTCAAATGTTTCATAGCACTTTTTTTTTTTTTTTTTTTTTTTTTTTTTTACCATCAGCTAGGCTACCCAGTAATGTTACTAAATGCATTTTTCCACTTCCCACATCAGGCAAAGTATATTATGATTAAACTACGCAATTAATTTATTATTTTATTAACATTTTACCTCAAAATCAGGGTTCTTAATCCACTTTCCCCCTGCCCCCCAACCCTCAAAATAAATAAATAAATAAATAAATAAATAAAAGGAATGGATGAGCTATTGCATTTCACAGGGCCTTCACGGGGTTTAAATACACTGGCCACTGAGGGCTTTTTAAAGCCTTGGTGGGTGGGAATGGAGAATTACCTACCATGATGTTATTAAGTTCCCATGCTTCTTCCATGACTCTTAAAATTTAACTTGCCAATGCTTTCTATTTTAAGCTAAAGACCACGTCACAGCACTGATTTTTTCAGTATCATATTTTAACTGGTGAGAACAATCTCTAGGCTGATCGGTTCTTTCTTTTTCCCCAGAGAGACTACAACTAAACAAAGGTACAATTTTTATTTTAGTCTGAGCATGTCCACTGACAGTTTCAGTTTCTTCTACTTTCTCAAGCAAAAGCAAGTCCAGTTACTAATTACCTTTCATAGAAAAGATGAACCTACACCAGATCTGCAAGGGCAGAGGAACTACATCCCCCTGGACCTTCCTTTTCCTCTCCATTATTACTCTCAGTGTACTAGGAATAGATAAAGGTTTGATAAACAGTTTTGATATGCTCTATTATTGACATGGAACTGGACCAAGAACACAGGACCACTTCTGGGAACACCACCAATGTGATCTTGCTTTCAATTAGGATTCAGCAATGGTTCCATTTAAAATAATGGCAAAGAACCAAACTGATATGCTTTATCCCATCTCTAGACTGGGCAGACAGCATCAGTCCCCATGTTTTTTACCTGACTCTAGGCCTTCTGCCTTTTTTTAGAGCAATTTATTTTATTATTATTATTTTTTCCTTAAATTTTATTCCCCCTTTCTTGCATTCCTCTGCTTTAAGATAATGCCAGAGTGATGATGTGAAATACCATTCACCTTAGCTGAGAACCTCTGGTAAGGTATATTTTTTAAATAAACAGGCTGGTAAGGGAGCAGGTTCTGTAAAATACTAACTTCATGTTTCCTTATAGGATGGACTGCAATTTGCAAACCACATTTTAATTTTTATCTATGTTGAACAGTGTATATATTTGCAGTCATCACACATCAGACAGATACAGAGTGACAAGCAAACAGGTTAGACAGCATTAGATTAACATTGTGTAAATAATTCATTCTTAAAATTGGTTCTTGATCAACTCAGCAGCTTCATTTGATCTTCTCAGGGAACTGAACAAAACAGAAAAGTAGTTTCAACATTAAGTTGACTTAAACATTTTTGAAGTTGTAATCTTTTCAAAGAAAACTTCTTTAAGTGAAAAAATAATGCCATGCATCATCTCATATACTTCACAATATTTATACTTTCAGGAAAAAAGAATTACATTGCATATGAACGTGAAAGACAAATACTCATTTAACTCAAAACTTTTGTTTTAATGAATTATTCAAAACAAACAAACAAAACAAACAAACAAACAAAAACAAAAAAAACTAGGTTACTCAGTTCCTCCTGAAAAGTTCACAAATGCATAAGCTAAAACTTAAGAGCTGAGAGGCTATGGGATGTAAAAAATTGCAAAATCTTAACTACTGCACAAGATCAGGAGCTATTTCTATAGCATTGGTTATGATTTTCAACCTGTTTTATTTATGTATTTAATTCATAATAATTGAGATTATAGCAGTATATTTGACTGCAGATCATATATCAAGAGTTCATCCAATACATCTCTGCAAACAGCAATAGTATTTGCATACCATAAAAACTATTATTACTTATTGATACAATTGTATGCAAAATATTACATTACTTAAATAGCAATATTTATAAATTAATTCTGAAGTTCATTTTATTCACAAGAATATTTTCCAAAATACACTTACAGAATCTTCTTACCACGAAGGCATATAAATATATAAAATAAACCATAATAACTTGTTTTAAATACTCTGTTTTATAGCACACATGGTAAAATAGACTTTCTAAACCAAGCACGGTTTATTATAGTTAAATACATCTGGTAAAAAAGAATGCAGGCCATACTCTAGCAAGGCTTATGTATAAACAAAGGAGTAGAAAGGTAATTTTATGTCTGAATAAAATATTACTGGGATAAACACTGATATATCATATCCCCTTCTGATGTTCACTTTTTGAAAAGAAATTGAAAAATTAAAGATGGTGTTAACATAAAAATAAAAAAAGAAGGAACCTTAAGAATTATTCAATGATTGGACAAAACATCTCAAAGTGAGAGAGTGAAATAACTCTATCTGTTTATCTTATCAAAAAGAAGACTAAGTAGCTACTCTATTCCAGTGTGTAAGTACATTCACAGGGAGAAAGTATTGGGTGCTGAAGTGCTCTTCAAATCTAGCGGAGAAAGGCCAAGCATTAAGAAAGGGCTTGACATTAAATCCAGACAAATTCAAATTAAGAATAAGTCATAAATATTTAACAGTGATGGTGATTAACCACTGGTACTACTGAAGCCATTTTCCTTCTCTCAGTAGTTTCAGGTTAAACCTGGGTGCCTTTTTGAAAATATGCTTTAAATAGAGAAGTCACTGGTCTCCAAATGAGGCTATATGGGGGAAGTTGCACAGGCTACAGAACAGGAGGAGACAAACTAGATTTTCTTGCCTTACGTTCTGTAAATCATACTGGCCTTTATCCTAAGATCTCCCTATAGGTGAGTCCCTACAGACTTCAAAAGCTACTTTTGTGAATGTATTAATGAAGTAAGAAGCAGTTTTCTTCCAGGGAACTCTCTGTTGAGAGAACTGAATATGTTCCTATTTCTGCTATAGGACTCTGTGAAAGCCTTTCTCCACTAGCCAACACATACAGGGCTTTGTCCACAGCCTAACTACACTCTTTCAAACAAAACATAAAATAGACATTACCTGTACAACAAGCCAGGTCAATAGCTTATGCCAACACAAGGGTGAGCTCACCTTTATGACATTCACTTGAATTCACAGAGGGTTAAACAACAAAGGGGGATTAAAAAAAAAAAAAAAAAAAAAAAAAAAAGGAGCAGAATTCTCCCCCAGTACAATTTAAGATCATCTTGATATACACATTTCTACATTTTGTAATTAAAAACAGTTTTAAAACACATTTTCAAAGAGATGTCAGTGACATCAAGAACTAGAGCATTAAATACAAGACAGACTTTTACCAGTGTCAATCTTTTTTTAAAGAAAAGAACTTTAAAGGGGACCAATGTGAGAAAAGCAGACTCACATGCAATTACTTCATTCCTTACCCTTCCACATGACCTATCAAACCACAAGAGGAGCAACTAGAGGAGTCACGTGTGTGTGCACTTGTTCAGAAGGCTACTTGTTCACCATTATTGCATAAAAGCAGTAGAACCTCTTTTAAAAGATTTACAAGACTGCCAGTGCAGTGAGAGTAGCAATGTATTATGGCCAAAATCTTTTAAAATTGAACTTCTGCAGGGGTTTCAGCCATCATTAGATTTAACACAGTCCAAAGATAAACAAACAAAACCAAAATGAGTCGCCTCATTGCCAATACCTGATGGCAACTAACTCTCTCCATTCAGCAAAACATGATCTGTCAGGATTCACATTTCTTTTTTTTTTTTTTTTAAATGAGAAGACAACAACATAGGAATTTCCCATTCCTGATCATCTGCTTTCTCTGTTGGATAAAAGGTTGAGAAAGGAGGTTAGCAAACAACCTGTGTTTGTATTTCCTGGCATTCTCCAAAACAAATACACATATACTTAAGGCTGTAGTGATGGGCCCTATGTCACTAGAAAAATAAGCATTGTCAGTGTGCCTGAAACAAATCCAGACTAACTATTGCACCTCTCCAGTAGTACATGCTCATTTTGATTATGATAGTTCACCCTGTATAACAAATCTGTTTATATATATCTTATATATAAGATATATAAACATATCGATATGATATATAGATATATAAGATATATATATATCGTATCTAAGATACATCTTAGATAATGAGATATATGTAAATATAAATAAATAAATATATGTATATAAAAGATATATATATCTCCTGCTAATACCATTTCTTGGGACAAGAAATGACAGGAAGGCTTGTAAGGCTCACACATGTCATTTACTGTCAATTGGGCTAGATATTTGGTACCTCATACTTGTTTCCACATTGAGCAGTGGGGTTGTGCTACTGTGCTTCAAGGTCATGGATCAAAGATTGTCCAGAGTAGATTCCTTCCTGTAGCATACTTCAACTCCCCTCTGACCTACCTAGGTTTTCTTCTCATAAAAGGCTAAGCATATGGGCTGGGATCTTGTCCTAAGACTGAAGTCAGGCAGCAGCCAGAGTCTAACTCACTTGTCAAAATTTTTTTCTGAGCCTAGCATTCCAGATTGAGCTTTATAAAATAGGCATGTTGCTGTGAGTTGACCCCAGCCAGTAGCTAAGCATCACACTCATTTTCCCCTCAGCAGGACAGAGGAGAGAATAGGAAGAGCAAAAGCAACAAAACCCATGGGCTGAGATAAACAGTTTAAGTGAAGAAAAATGGAAAAAAAAAAAAAATAGGGATGGAAAGACAATCATTCACAACCTCCCACCATCATAACAATGCCCTGTGGCAGTCTGAGCAATGGCAGTCTGACCAAAAAAAACTCCCCCGGTTTTTATTGCTGAGCATGACTTTATACAGTATACAATATCCCTTAGGTCAACCTGGGCCAGCTGCCTAGGGTTACATCCCCTCCCGGCTTCTTGCCTGCTCCCGGATTACATGCTGAGGGAGCTGGGCAGAACAAGAAAAAGGCTTGATGCTGTGGAAGTACTCAGCAGCAGCCAAAACACTGGTGTGTTATCAACACACTTTCAGTCACAAAGCTGAAACACACCACATGGCTTCTATGAAGAAAATGAACTCCATCTCAGCCAGACCCAGAGCACACAGGTGCATTTAGTCTTCAGCAGATAAGAGCTGGAATGACCACCTCAGCTCTTAAGGTCTCGCCATGAGACTCAACTGAAAACAAGAACTAGGCCAGAACAATAAAAAAAAAGTTACAAAATAAAAATAACAACAGGAATTATTTATATATCCAGGAGAAAATATTTTTCTTGACCTTCCCAGTAGCAAATCACTCAAGACTTGCTCTGCAATAGCTTTGAAATGAAAGAAGGTGTGGGAGGGAAGATGAAAGTAACTGAAATTCCACACATTTTTCATCACTGTCATTTCTACACACAGTCACTCTATCAGCAATCCCTTGTTCTCTCTCATACAAAACAGACTGCCAAAGTTTACTTTCCTTCAAACTCTTTCATGGCCACATATGGCAGGTTATGACATAAAAACGCAGGGTGAAAACATATTGTTCATCAGATCTGGAACCATTAGCATTATTATACCATAAATAAGAATAAAGAGTCTCTAGAGAGGACAGAAACTCCTTTTTTGTTTGTGGTATGTCTCTTTCACAGATGAAGGAAGGGCTTCACTTCTTCTGGCTGACAATTGTGTTCCTTTTTCATGAGCATTAAAATTCACTTCAAAGTTTGAATAAGGATTACTGACCCTTCTACATTGATAAAAATAACAAAATGTCAGTCAGACACCAGTTTATTCACACAGGTACAGAAAACTTTTTTTTCTTCCTAACCACACTGCACAGTTTTATTCTTTAAGCTAATCAGAATTCAAACAGAACAGAAATCAAATGTCATTCTGCTACACTAACATCCATCAACCACAATGATTACATCTACATCAATCATTTGATATAATAGGCGTAAAGTCATTATAATAGAACGTTGTCAAAAGATCTGGAATTGGTCTACTATTTAGTATTCCATCATATAGTAACTACAAGATGATTTCAAAGGCAGCAGTGCCTCCTTTGAAACTAAGACAGCTTACTTCAGCATTTTCCTGGCAGCAGACCGTTATATTCAATGACAGCATTCTCTATGAAGAAGCAACATTACCAATTTGAGTTTTATAAAAGGGGGGCATTACATTTCCTGTTCTAGCAGTTTTTAAACTAAACCTGACAATTAAACAATTACATCACTTTTGCATACACAACATGCAACATACTAAAAAGCACCTTATCTTGCAACAGAAATATTGGTTATATCACATATGTGGAGAGAATTCAAGTAGATTTATTCCAGTGTCCCCTTTTCTTTGCAAGACCCATTGACTTCGTCTCCTCCAGCATCTGATCACAGAATCTTCTAGGTTGAAAGAGACCTCAAGATCATTGAGTCCAACCTCTGACCTAACACTAACAAACCTAAAAACTAACAAACCTCCACTAAACCACATTGCTAAGCTCTACACCTAAAAGTCTTTTCAAGACCTCCAGGGATGGTGACTCCACCACTTCCCTGGGCAGCCCATTCCAATGCCTCACAACCCTCTCAGTAAAGAAGTTCTTCCTAACATCCAACCTAAAACACCCCTGGCGCAACTTTAGCCCGTTCCCCCTCATCCTGTCACCAGGCACATGGGAGAACAGACCAACCCCCACCTCGCTACAGCCTCCTTTAACGTACTTATAAAGAGCGATAAGGTCGCCCCTGAGCCTCCTTTTCTCCAGGATGAACAAACCCAGCTCCCTCAGCCGCTCCTCGTAGGACTTGTTCTCCAGGCCCCTCACCAGCTTCGTCGCCCTTCTCTGGACTCTTTCGAGCACCTCCATGTCCTTCTTGTAGCGAGGGGCCCAAAACTGAACACACTACTTGAGGTGCAGCCTCACCAGAGCCGAGTACAGGGGGACAATCACCTCCCCAGACCTGCTGGCCACACTGCTTCTTATGCAAGCCAGGATGCTGTTGGCCTTCTTGGCCACCTGAGCACACTGCTGGCTCATATTCAGCTGACTATCCACCAATATTCCCAGGTCCTTCTCCACCTGGCAGCTTTCCAACCATTCCTCTCCCAGCCTGTAGCTCTGCTTGGGGTTATTGCACCCCATGTGCAGGACCCGGCACTTGGCCTTGTTGAACTTCATATAGTTGACCTCAGCCTATCCAGATCCTCCTGCAGAGCCTTCCTGCCCTCGAGCAGATCGACACACACACCTAACTTGGCGTCATCTGTGAACTTACTGAGGGTGCACTTGATCCCCTCATCCAGATCATCGATAAACATATTAAAGAGAACCAGCCCCAGTACCAAGCCCTGGGGAATGCCACTAGTGACTGGCCTCCAGCTAGATTTGACTCCATTCACCACCACAACTCTTTGGGCCTGGCTATCCAGCCAGTTTCTAACCCAATTAAATGTACACCAGTCCAAGCCATGAGCAATTTCTTGAGGAGAATGCTGTGGGAAATGGTGTCAAAAGCCTTACTGAAGTCAAGGTAGACCACATCCACAGCCTTTCCCTCATCCACCAAGAGCGTCACTTTGTCACAGAAGGAGATCAGGTTCGTCAAGCAGGACCTGCCTTTCATAAACCAATGCTGACTGGGCCTGATCACCTGCTTGCCCTGCAAGTGCTGCGTGATGACACTCAAGATAATCTGCTCCATGAGTTTCCCTGACACTGAGGTCAAACTGTCAGGCCTGTAGTTTTCCGGGTCTGCCCTCCAGCCCTTCTTGTAGATGGGTGTCATGTTTGCTAGCCACCAGTCAACTGGGACCTCCCCCGATAGCCAGGACTATTGATAAATGATGGTGACCAGCTTGGCCAGCTCCTCTGCCAGTTCTCTCTGTATCCTTGGGTGGATCCCATCTGGCCCCATCAACTTGCATACATCCACGAAATGTTGTGTAAAATCTCACTACTTCATTCCCAAGTACCGGTTTTCTGAAAAGGGTAGTGCTACCTGAAGGTTTCATACATGAAAACTGTGTAATAGTATTTCAAAATGTGAAGTTCACATATGGCATCAGAACACATCTTCTCAGCTTACAAGTCAGGGCAGTATTACACTTTGTGGTGCTAAAAGATAACTAAAAATTCCACATACCAAATATGCATATTGCATCCAGGGCTGTGGATAGTCAGTCTGGAGTAAAGAGAAGAATGTCCAAGCAGTGCAGAAAGCATGCCCTTTCTGAACAAAATGGAGAATGTCAGAAAGGGAGTAAGGCACTGGCACTTTAATCAGTTCTGTTGAGGCCACACCTCAAGTAGTGTGTTCAGTTTTGGGCCCCTCGCTACAAGAAGGACATGGAGGTGCTCGAAAGAGTCCAGAGAAGGGCGACGAAGCTGGTGAGGGGCCTGGAGAACAAGTCCTACGAGGAGCGGCTGAGGGAGCTGGGTTTGTTCATCCTGGAGAAAAGGAGGCTCAGGGGCGACCTTATCGCTCTTTATAAGTACGTTAAAGGAGGCTGTAGCGAGGTGGGGGTTGGTCTGTTCTCCCATGTGCCTGGTGACAGGATGAGGGGGAACGGGCTAAAGTTGCGCCAGGAGTGTTTTAGGTTGGATGTTAGGAAGAACTTCTTTACTGAGAGGGTTGTGAAGCATTGGAATGGGCTGCCCAGGGAAGTGGTGGAGTCACCATCCCTGGAGGTCTTGAAAAGACTTTTAGGTGTAGAGCTTAGCAATGTGGTTTAGTGGAGGACTTGTTAGTGTTAGGTCAGAGGTTGGACTCAATGATCTTGAGGTCTCTTTCAACCTAGACAGTTGTCGTGGTTTAACCCGGCCGGCAGCTAAACACCACACAGCCATTCGCTCACCCTCCCCCCTCCCTCTCTGGGACGGAGGAGAGACATGGAAAGTGAAGCCCGTAAGTTGAGATAAAGACAGTTTAATAAGACAGGAAAATAATAACAAGAACAATAATAATAACATTAATAATAACAATACAATGATGATAATAGTACTACTAATAATAATGTGTACAAACAAGTGATGCACAATGCAATTGCTCACCACCCGCTGACCAATGCCCAGCCTAACCCCGAGCAGTCTGGCCCCCTCCCCCGGCTAGCCACCCCTATATAATGTTTAGCATGACGTCAGATGGTATGGAACACCCCTTTGGCTAGTTTGGGTCACCTGTCCTGGGTCTGTCCCCTCCCAGCTCTTGCTGCACCCCCAGCCTGCCCGTTGGCAGGACAGAGCAAGAAGCTGAGTCGTCCTTGACTTAGTATAAGCACTGTTGTGCAACAATTAAAACATCGGGGTGTTTTAGCACTCTTCAGCACTATCTTCTCATCCTAAGCCAAAACATAGCACTCTTCTCATCCTAAGCCAAAACATAGCATTCTACCAGCTACTAGGAAGAAAATTAACTCTGTTCTAACTGAAACCAGGACAACAGTTCTGTCATTCTGTAATCAAAGGCAAAGATTTAAGTAAAAACAACCTTTCTGTTCTTGAATCACCTTCATGACCACGGAGATGCTTAACCAAGCTAATCTTCTAAAATTATGTTTTCTTTACACAGCAGGATTTGCATGAAGAAAAGATGAAGACAACTACTAAAATAAACAAGAAATAATAAACAAGGAAAGACAGTCCTTTACATCAACCACTACAAGAATGAAAACCCTGGAGATCTTATTCCATTTGATTTGGAAAGCAGACTTAAAATGAAAACCATTTAATGTTAAAACAAAATGAACATCACAGATCAGTTATACAACATCTCCTAAGCTTTTATTAGTTTAATGGAGTTTTTTTGAAAGTAGTATGGATAGTAGTAATAGTTTCCCCCAGATATAGCGGTTCACAAAATCAATTCATAAACTTATATGAGAGTTTGATAGAACATCTGTCACTGCTGAGCTTCCTCACAGGCTATTTGTACCTTGACCCCCACTGGCTGTTGCTCATCTATTCATAACAAGAATCATTCATAACTGCAACCCACACCAATTGACAGCACAGAAACTTATAATCATATGTAAATCCTGTGAGCTTCAAACCAGTCTTCATTAACATGTAAAAGCTGTTAGTGTCTTCACAAAGATGAGTTGGAGAAACCGCATCTCTGTTTACACTGCTTGTTATTTGTACTTCCATGCAGACATCTCTGTCCAGTCAACTACCTACCCTGAGTGCAACCATAGAACCACTTTATTTGGTAATTAGAATACAGCAATAAACCTGACCCAAACACTGTTTTCTAACAAATAATTACTTAGATCAAGCTCATAGATCACACTTATGAATAAACAAATTTTAATAAATACTTTCTTTCAGGCATGATACTGTAAAAGCGCACAAATCATGTTTACCATGTACACATTTAGAGTCTAGCTGGCTTACAAATCAATGACAATTCCTTTAATCAGTGTAAGTTCATATTTGCAGTAAGTGCATTACAGATGTTAGTCTCTTGGGAATCAGAATCCATCACAGCAAAATCCCCACTAATTTAGAATGCAAATAAAACATTTTCTGCCAAAGGCCATGATACTATTAAATAATTGAATATAATTGTAAAATTATCAAGTCATATTTTAAAAGATGTGCTTCCATTACTAAACAATCTCAATCCATGAAAATTCTTTTTACACACTTACTATGACAGTCATATTTTATATATAAATAGCAATGGCAGCATTGTATATATATCCACAGAACCATCAAGACTTAAATGGTGAACATTGTATATTTACTTGGTGTTTCAGTGAACATTAAGGTTTATAGTTCTCTGAGGTAAATATTGACTTTGGCTTTACTTCAGTCAATATTTATTTCTCCTTTCAATAAACATTGATGTTTGCCTCAAGAGAAGTCAATACGCTGTTAATGTACATTACTTGAATAACATTTGGGAATTCCTAAACAAATGAGTCAAATTCAGTGAATCAAAGGTAGTGGGACCAGGAGAGACCTTACAGGTCATTTGTTTCAACTTTCAGTCTTAGCAGAACTATGAGAACATTACATGGAACACTGCTATGAACGATCCCTTCTTTAATCTTCAGCAAGCTAGTACCACAGCTAACTCCCCAGCTGGTACAGCTCACTGTCCAAATGTTTACAGACACAAACTTTATCCTACACCCTTCTTAAATGTTTCCCAAGCTAGCTATGTAGACCATAACTGCATTTTCTTATGTTTTCCTTACATACATGTTTTTTATGTTTTTATTTTATGTTTTCCTATCATACACAGGTTACAAGATATTTTTTCTTCCTCTCTGAAAAGTATCACTGGAAAGGAAACATAGGTATGACTAAGAGATACAGACTTGATCAGTTGCCTTCCAATTCATTTTTGTTAGCTTCCTCAGACATTTTGAACCAACTCACACATAACAGAATCAGAAATGGGGAGATAGGTTGCATAATGGACATCAGAACATTTCAAATGCAGCCTGTTGTTTCTTACTACTTTTGAGAAAGAAACTTCACTGGGACGTGAATTAGAATGCTCACCTTCACATCTATAACATGCTTTTAGCACTTCAGAGAAGAATGACCAGTTTGTAAAGGTCTTTTTTGCTTTCAGCCCTCACCTGGAAGTGGTCTCAGAAAAAGCAGTAATCAACTGGCTGTAATATAATACCTCACATGGCCCTCATACTCTTATTTTTTAGTAGGTTGGGATCTTGAAGAGAGACGCTGCTGTCATTGTGATCAGCCTTCTTGCATGTAAATTTAAACCAAAAAAAAAAAAACAAAAAACAAAAAACAACAACAACAAAAAACAGGATTTGAAAGAATACATCTCAGAGCTACAGATGAACTCTAGATAAAAGTAGGTGCACAGTAAGAAGACAGCAGCAGGACCGTCTGTGCTGTGTTCATTCCTTGCATAACTACTGTCAGATTCCCAGAACTGTCAATCCAAAAGTACTAAACCTTTTACAAGTCAACCTTAAACCTAATCTTTCACCTATCAGCCTTTCTCAAATACTAAATTCACAGTAAGTACATTAGGAATGAAAATAACCCTCTATTCTAATAACTAGAAACTGCCAATTAAATCCATAATGTATGGACATTTTCCCCTTCCTTGCCCTTTTTATGCAAAATAACATTGTAGGAGGTTGCATGCAATACCAACATGTTGATCATTTTAATTATTTCTGGGTATTTGTCCATACTGCAGTAGATTAATAGTCTGAAAATGATTTATTCACTCACTTGTAAATTGCATCTTGATGCATTCACAACGTTAGCATTCATAAACAAAAGATCTAAATTAGAGTTCATTTCCAGTAAAAATGGACCAGCTTATCTTCAGAAATTATGAAGGTGCAGTTAAATGCACTTTTAAAAAATTGCTCTGTATTTGCATGCACATGTTTTGTGCCATTTTATGAATGTGAGTGAAAGCTGTTCAAAACTGTTACAGTGGTAGGCTTTTACTTTTTCTCAATACCTACAGTCCTGTGCTAGTATTTGCTTTCCTTCTAAGTTGATCTTTATACCATGCTTGTGATTAAAGACAACTTTATCCTAGGATGAAGGCATGGGGTTTAGATCTGGTAGAATTCTGGTCCCTTTCGCTGGTGGTAATATAAAACATGCTTAATTTATTTTAAGTTAGTTAAACATAATACTAAGTTATTTTAACCAAATTTCAACATTTTGTACCCATCTGGAAAAATGCATTGATTTTTGTCTGTAATGATATATCTCTCACATTCAGGCACACAAATTGGCAAAACACTGGTGAATTTGCAAAAATACAATAAGCAGCATACACTACAGTGAGCCATCGAAAGGTAAGAATCAGCCTCACACAATTACAATTGCTTCAGGTTGAGTTTTTAGTTTTGGCTCTTGCACCAATAGCTAGTGCTACTCCCTATAGTTACCGTCTTCAAAAATAGAGAGGAAATAAACACCCTTCTCCTTCTTCACCTGAATCAAGTTTTCAAACAGAAGTTACCTCAGAACCAAAATACCTGCATGGCAATAATATATTATGACTGAAATTGTTCGTTGTCCTGCTGATTAAATAGCAGGATACAGGTTAAAATTTATTAATAGCCAGGATAAAGACTGAAGTCGAGAAATTAGGCACTGAGCTTCAAAGTTATGTAATTTTAGTTGTATGCAGGAGATATTTGAGTTCCAACCACAGTATGAATTACATAGGAGAGGGTGGCTGTAAAAAGCACAGACAAGGGGAAACAGTTTTAGCCTAAAGCCTATTCCTTTAGAGAAAGTGATTGAATCTGGTTACTCAATAAAAACATCTCTATAAATGATATAACATAGCCCCCTTCCTTATTTTTTCTATCTTTAGTAATAATGCTGAAAACAAACAAACAAATAAAAAAACCACACAGCTACATTTGAATGAAGTGCAACCCCTAACTCCCTTACAAACTACCGTTAGTTTAAGAGCAGTGGTGTTTCTTCCCTGTTGATTCACTGTTCCTTTATTTCTAACACATTTTACTATCTTTAGAAGGTCCTGTCACTGATTATAGCAGTAGTATCCAGTGAAATCTATTAGCTACTCAAATAGCAAAGCAAAAAAATTTCAAGAAAGCAGGGTATGTCTGCTAAATCACTGCTTTGAATAGGAAACTCTCATATACATTTATTCCCATTGAACTTGTCTTAATCTTGTTTCTTTCATTTCATCTGGCCATTCCTATTCAAGACCAGAGTTTCTCCAAATGTTAAATGATACTGGGTTTGTCCAGCAACAATCAGTTATACCGAAGACACTCACTACAGTGGAACTCCTGCTTCTGTCCTATAGCTGAGATAACTTTTTTGAAGGAAAATATTTCTCACCCTCAAGTCAGCCAAAAGTCAAAGTCAGTCAGCTATTACATTTCTTCTGGTTGTGGTTCCATGACTGAGTGATAATCAGGTGAAACAGATCTTTGAGATATCTGCTATAACGCTTACAATCTGGACCATTTGTCCTAGTCTGGCATTGTTTAATTCATGCAAGGGCTTAAATTTGCTTGATTTAGGTGAAAGGAGACAAGTGTCAAATCCACTGGAACTGGAGATGAAAGTTATTTAGCAGATATCCAAAGCGAAACATCTGTTCTTTTTACTTATTCTTGTTTGTTAAATAGCATCTACATGAAAGATGTGAACAAACATATCTAATTCCAGAGGAATATTTGTAGTAGCGTAACTTTTTTTATTTCCTATTTAAAATATTATTGTATATTATTTATTTTCATATTTGATGAAAATACTCTATTTGCTTTCACCTGCAATTTAATTTTAATGGTGTTTACTATGACAGAAATATACTTCATTCAGTCAATACACTTTCCCCCATGTTTTAATACCCTGATTTTTAAGTACAGAATATTTTTACTTTTTCTTGCAACTTCAATATTCCAAAACATCCATTTTACACAAAGCATTTCACCAAGTAATCACATGAGGCTGCTCCCTGACTACTGGCTCTATTTTTTATTTTTTTTTTCTAGATAAGTGTTTTATTTATTACAGCTCAAAATGCTTCATTTTCACATTTTAGTCAATTTCTAGGCTTTCTAGTCATCTTTAAAAAAAAAAAAAATGTTACATTTATATTGTTGGTTGATTTTTATTCACACCTATGCAAACATATTTCTTATTGAATTGAGTACTTTTTTGTTGTTGTTGTTTGTTTGTTTTTTAATTTCAGGAGACTATGCCCATGCCTGATACTCCACAACAAGAAATAACATTGTCTGCTGCTCATAACTTGCACTTTGATTTGTAAATTATCTGGAAATACAAGTACAGCGATATGTGCCACACAAGTTGGATCATCATGCTATCTACAGGTTACATATTGCATATGTGATTCATCTTTTTCATAAAAGCATTCAAAATCAAATTCATCCACTAGTTACTGAATAGTGTTTTAATTAGAGATTATATTAATATATATTAAGTAATACATACATCAGCATCAACATTTTCTGTTACCCTTAGTAACATATCCAAACATATTTGTGAATATGTGCATACAGTTGCATGCTAGAAACAGCTGCATTCAGAGTGCCTGGCAGAATGCTCTGTGAGGAAGTCACCACTGTGAGGCAGGAAGGTCCCATTGAAGGGACTGATCCCACTGAAGGATCTCCTAGCAGAGTCCCTGCCATGCTCTACATCAAACATCAATGGCAGTATAAAATGGAACTTCTTCCATCAAGGCCTGCTTGAGAATTAAGATTTCCTGGCTAATCAAAATTTGACATAATTTTCCACTCAAAATACTTCAAAAGGTCCTCACAGAAGTGGGGAAGTACAAAAAAAACACTGATACTCAACTACAAAACTGCAACAACTTGCTGAACAAGTGCTTACTGCACTTTTCTCTTGCACTCCTTTTTTCTGCATTTCCAGGAGTAAGTAGCTATGCAGAGCTCTTCACTGTGATTAACTGACTTTTCAGCTCCTAAGATATGGCAACCACCCAGAAGGTGTGGCCCTACCATATAACACAGTAAAAACACATCTAACTGCTTTAGATTTACACAAGACATCTTTATGGCTGGACAGTAGCATTAGATTTATTTGTCCCTTATAAAAAGTGAATGTTGACAGTAAAAGCTCTCTCCCATCTGTAGTCTCCCATACTTACTATATAGTAACATAGTTTTGAGGAAAAAAATGGAATAAAGAGTAGGAAACAAATGCAGAAATACTAACTTTCAACTAGCCAACAGTACAAATAGGAATTGCACTGTCTACATTTTCTATAACACATGAATAGTATTATTTCAGTGAAGAACATTCTGCGTAGTTAAAATGAAGCATTTATAGAAAGTGTTACGTCAATGACTTATGAGCTTAAGTATACAGACTCATTTCTCAGACTTCATATAGTATTTTTCCAGCTTTCTTGACTATCAAAATATGCTACATTTACTGCAGAGCTGTGTATTTTATTAAGGCTGCATCTTTCCCATACATGACTGTGGCTTTAAGCTTAATAGTTAAAAAGATATTCAGTAGCTTACACATTCAAGAGCTCATACTACCTTCTTGCAAGTGGATTTTAAGATAAATACCGGTAATGAGAGTAGAACAAAGAGGTTAGCTGTATCATTAATCTTGTCAAATACCCTGCACCAACAGTCAAGAGTTATCAGACAATGGAACAGAAGGCAGAATAAAATACTAGTTTCAGCTTTACCTGTGATAATAGAAGATTCTCAGCTGAGAATATGAGGACAGAGATAAGAAAGGTTTGCATTTCTTCAGGAACTTTTTAAAGTGTGATAATATTTAGCTAGGTAGATTGCATCAAAATCAGTGCACTTAATTTACATATACCATGAACAGACTATGTTAAGTAAACATGCAGAACGTGTGTATAACATAATATTCAGAAATAAGCCATCCACAAAATGTTTGAGAAATTGTGGTGTTAACAGCTGATTTTGCAGAGCTCCAGTTCTTCTCTTTTAAAACCAGAAAAAGGAACACACTAAAGCAGAAATGAGCAAAGCCACAGAGTATGGGTGATTGCAAACTACACTGGAATTTGAAAAGTGCAATGAGCGCAGGATCAGGCCTCTACATGGCCTATAAAACTAAATACTGTTAAGGCCATCTTGGTCATTAATACTTGTCTATGAAAAATTAGTAAGAAACCTAAAGGTATTTCACTATTAATCAAACTGACCACTAAAACTGATTAACACTTCAGTAGAGTGTTTGCTTTAGCAACCATCATAACTGCCTATAAACATATGTGTATATACAAAACTTTTTTAAAGAAGAATTTGAGATATGAGGCTGTTTATATTCAATTCAGAATTATTTTGTCAAGTGTTTTATACCTCAGAAACTTACCTTAGGCATTACAAAATGCTCTTTGCATCTCCCTAGTGTTTTTTTTTTTTTTTTTTTTTTTCTTAATCTTTATTGCCTCCATTAAATAAATGAAAAGTAGTGAGCTACCATCTCTTTTGTACAATACTTGCTGGTGTAGTGATATAAGACTTGCGCACTGTGTACTATTATCCTCATTTTCCGTGGCATGCAGTGAGAAAAAGGTATTGTTGTTTTAAAGAAAAACGGTAATTAAATGAGTTCAATTGAAGGGCTAGCTGATAAAATAAGCAGATTGTAACTTCCAACTAAGGTGTTTCTCCAGCAACAGAAAAGGGAAATATGCATTACAGGTTTTTGCGTTGAGGAAATAATTTATGATCCATTCCATTTTTGACAAGAAATGCATGCAAAAGCTGTATTTATTACTCACACAAACTCCCTTAACATTTCTAACATGTATACAGAAGGTACCATAATGCAGAGCATATTCAGGACAATGTTCCACAAAAGAGCTTTGAATGAGCAAGACCTGCAACAAGAAATTAGCCGTAGTAGAACATATACTCTCTATAACTTGTTTTAAAACATTGGTTTTGAACAATGAACATAATAAATACTATGTTCCTTTTCAATTGGGCATTGAATTAGAGGCTCCAGTTCTATTAAAAACACACCATATTTTACTTTAGCTACAACTATTTTTGTATTTTATGTATTACAACTTCTACATTGTTCTAGAGCTTCAGGTCAAGTATTCAATCCATTGTTGCCACTTAGCAGTAGGTAAGAAAGCATTGTTTCTGTTTCAGGAACTGCTGGAACGTTGCAGAGCGAGCAACAGGGAACACTGATGTCTAATGTCATCCCTTACGAACATATTGACATAGAATAATAGTATTTTCCTACCTTTATAACAGTAGCCTACTTTGTATGAATGCAAATTACCACCGTGAAGCAGCATTTCCTGTTTCAGCTTGGGGTTTTAGTTCAGCTTGTTTTATTACTACTCAGAATATTGTTTTTTCAAATGCATTCAAAGCTGTTTGCTGTTCTGTGAATTCTCTTAAACTGTAAGAACAGGAAATTCACTATGATGCAACTGGAGTATTGTATATAGTGACACTTCCAGTGTTTGATTGTATTGCCCCTTGCAGCACAGAACCAAGTAAAAAGCCTTATATCATCAGTTTTTGGAATGTTATTATACTTTGAAAACACAAATATAACTGCCTGATGCTTTGTTCACCTTTTAAAGCACTCAAGAGAACTACATTCAGATATATAACATCGTGCCCTTATTTTATATATTCAGCATAGATGTGTAGAAGAAAATAGATTAACTGAATTTACCTAGCTATTGGAAAAAAAATTTCCTTTGCACTACAGATGAAGGCCAAATGTCTGCATATTAATCAAAACCTGAAAAAGTATCTGGACAGACTCACTGCACTTGAACACTACAGATTTTAGCAGGAAAATTAACGAAAAGCTTTGCCTTTGTAGTGAATAAGTTCAAACAAAGGAAGCGGACGGAAGGGAGCACACAACACGTGTGCATCAAAATAGCCCATAACAATAGAGTTCAGACTCATTCTCGGAGATAACATTTTCCCATGATTGCATCACCCAGCTCTCTCTGCTACCATATGAAACAATCACCTCTAATTCCATTTCTTCTGCCAGGTCTTCTGTTATATTCATGAAGGCTAATAAAAGTGGTAAATGGAAGAAATGAAAAAAGTAAATAACACACTTCTGTTCACTATTACCTCCTATTACCTCCAACAAAATATTTTATTATGACAACGGAAGTACAGTAGCTTGTGCTGCTTCTTTTTGTTTTTCTATTTAACTAAATGCAAATACTCATCTATTGAGCAGATGTATTAATAGTCTCTCTGAAAGTAAGTATGAGCTGTTAATAAAACCTGGTTACACATTTTAAAACAAAAATAGCATCACATTGGTCTTACTTAATGCTTTGAGAAAAATCCTAATTAGAACTATGGGGGAATAAAATCCTTCTCACAACATTTTTGACTCAATTCATGGTTTTGATTATCTGGTATTGACCTAAATTAACCTACACCCAAAATGCAATTGAGCAAAATGTGTAGAGCCTTGCTTTTCTGTAGTGGCATGTAATAACACAACCTGTGGGTCTTACTTTCTGTAACAGTGTCTAATTATAACGTATATGTTATGCAGACCATGTAGCTAAGATCTGTTTCATGCTTCCTATCTCCTTGCTTTTCACTTCTTCCACACTGTTCATTTTTCTCCCCTGAACTTAGACTTCCCTTTCCAAATCAGTATATAAAAACTCCATTATGTCGATGCAGTTATCTTAATGGATAGAAAAATTACTGAAGCATGAAGGTGGACCCTGCAGAGACTGCAGTGATTTGGGACTCCTTCAGCTTTTTTGCAGCTACACATGCACATTGTCTTGTCCCTGCTGTGACAAAGTTGGCTTCCACATGGTAAAATCAGGATTCATGCTGTTAAGAACAGTTAGGAAGGCAGGCTGCTGAAGCTACTCCACAGGAGAACCAGCAAGGATATTTTCACAGAAACTAGCCACTGTCAGAACTGCTAATTTCATTTTGCACTGATACTCTACTGTCTTCTTAAATGACCAAGAGCAAAACTAAAATAAATAAAGACATAGTAAAGATGCTACACTCTGTCCTGCACTTTCACCCTCCTGTGGCAGACACAAAATTAGGCAGTGCCGCTGTCCTCCAGTCCCTCCTCTCCCTTGTCCAATACTCTTATTTCATTTATCCCATGCAAAAGGCCAATCTTTTGACCTTTTTTTCCACATCAAGTATGAGATACCATTACATAATTTGTCAAAAGAAAGCTGGAAGTTGTGACAGCCGATGCTTTTAGCACTTCAGATAGACAGTGGGAGCTGGCTTTAGTTTCTTGTATCCAAGAGACAGTTAAAATGCTCAGTACTGAGGAAGGCATACATTTTCACTTTTCTTTTTCCTTAACAGCAGAAATCCAGGGGACCAATTTGGAAAGCTGAATTTTAACAACTAGCCATCCACCACATCCCAATGCAAGTCTTGCCATGTTATCATCAAGGTGAATGTGCTTGTTTCAAGGTTGTGCTGAAGTGGTCAAAGCTTCCTTCAGTGCAATGCTTCTCAGCAGGCATTAAAACAAAGTTTCTCTCAACAGTTTCATAGAAGCGATGTTCTGTTTTTTCTGTAACTTTTTTGTTACAAGTCCACAGTGTATTTTCGTTAATTACATGAATTTCTCTTCCCCAGAGAAACCTTTCTTATGAGTCAAAACTAGCTAAATGGAAATACTCACTATGGAGAAAGCATCTAAAATTCCTGAGCAAAATGGAGCACAGCAAACAGCGTAACTGTGAAATGAACTATAGGTCTTCTTTTCTTAAGAAAGGCATGTGACAAATCACTTGAAGGAGTCTGTGGAGAAGTAGGTGGGCCTTTGACCTCTAAGTTCTTAAAAAATGCAGTCTTGAGTTTATGTAAGACCTTTATTATTCAGCTAACACGGTTTCACATTTTGAAAGAGCGAGCTTTTCTTAGGGGAAGAATGAGATTAAGGGTGCAACCACAATTAGAAGATTACATATTTTTTGAATGTATTGTCAAATTTTCACTTTTTTTCAGAGCACTCACATATAACTACGCATTATTGGATTATACAGTACAGATTCTTAGTAAGGCAGGCTATGAGACTCATGTATGAAACTGAAAACAATCTGAAGCAGGTTCGATACACAAAAGTGATTTTATAAATGTTGCCTGTGATAGCACAAGGCAGCAGTCAGTGACCCAGAAGATTTAGGCCACTCCTTTGTGTTTGCAACAAGCATCAGCCATGCAAAACAGTCTGTTGTAGAGATACATTTCATTCTTAACATTTGACTTATTCAGACATCTGGAGAGTAAAATGTATGCAAATACTGATTTTGAATGCAGTTATTGAAGGTAACACATAATAACCATTATTTACAATGAAAATATAAAAACTTTGAATATCATCCTTTTCTACTTTGGTACAACAGACTTTTTTTTTTAAACAACAAGGGCTACATGTACTTAAAAATTTCTCATGAATCAAGTCTAAACAAGTCACCTCAGCTTATGTTAAAACAACAAGAATTATATTAAATTAGAACCAATATTAATTAAATATTATTTGATTTCTCTGTTCAGCAGACAATGAAATAAACTCTACATTTTGTTTCAGACTAAGAGTCTACTAAACATATGGTTTTATTCTCAAAGAAATAAAGCACTTAGGATCATTGTATCCAGCTCTCCACATCCAACTTGCTCTTATATTCCCTAATGATTTATTACCAGACTCACATACTTAAAATACCTAATTTTAGAAAACCAGGGCCAGAATCATTTGGATTAGAGTTGTTATTCTATTATTTTTTTTGTCAAAAAAAGGCAAACTTTAAATCCAAAAACATTGTCCACAGCTACCCACACTCTCTTCTCTGATGCTATGATTCTTATACTCATTACAGAATCGCCTTTTGAGCCACTGAAGGAACAGTCCAACAGCAATCAATCCCAGTCACAGAATTTTGTAGCATACAGAACTACTCTGTTAGTAGTGTGTGCTTTATTTATTTATTTATTTTTAAATAGGTTTTCTTCCCCCCTATGTACTGGATGTAATAATTATCCTGCAATGCACATGTCTCTGGTGGGACAAAAGAGAGCATAAATTGACCTCACAAACAGTTCTGGCATAAGATTCCTACACCAAAAGGAATCAGTTCCTTGTTTAATAGTTGAGAGTTCATCTGCATGAGAAATAACATATTCCAGTAAACAGCAGCACAGAAACTGCAATATAATAGCAGGGCAGCTGTGAGTGGCCAAAGTCACTTACTGTTAACTCATTTACCTGGCTGACATCACAGCCACCTGATTTTCAAATAGGATTAGGATCCCGTTAGAAGGTGTAAATAAGAACCTCAAGGAGCTTGCTCTGTAGATGAATAGATGGTAGAATAGAAAATTATGTGCATTTTAAGATGTAGATGAAGATGAAGATGTCTCTCCAATGGAAAAAAAATAAAATAAAATAAATAAATAAATCTATAGAAACAGAGAGCAAAACTCTCACCTACCATATCTTAAAAGACTAAACCCTGATGAGATCTATGTTCTACCTCCCACCAGCTAACCTGTCCCAGAGTTAAAAGAGTCTAAACCTAACTGATAACCCATACAAGACAGGACATTCGAATGCATTTAGCTAAAATGAGCTAAAACAAATTTCACTCTCCCTTTCACTCACTCTCAGGAAAATTCTACAAGAAGCTAATGGGATATTATCACCTACTGCAACAACAAAGGTAGGTCATGAACATTTCTGAAAGCCCTTCCTTTATTTCTGTCATCCCGTTACCCTAATTTCTTGTGTTTATTTAAAATTTTGTTTTACAACATTTGTGCCATGTCTGTAGCATTAATAAAATTCATTCTGATAAGAAAAAATAATCTGAAAAGTCACACCACAGAAACAAAGGTTACTTCCTATTCCTCCTTTCAGTGAGGAGATATATATATATATATATATATATATATATATATATATATATATAGTGAATGGCTGTGTGGTGTTTTGCTTCTGGCCAGGTTAAACCATAACAATATATATTTTAAAGATTATTTTACTATGTATTGGTAGAAAGAATTATCACTCACTCTGTTCACAAATAAATCAAACATCACCCAGAAGTTACAAAAAAAAAAAAAAAAAAAAAAAAAGTCTTCAAGTGTATCTGTTAAACGCTACAAACTACTAAGACATGCTTGAAAGTGAAGTGCTATATCCTAAAGGTTATTTATCGCCAGGAGAGGAGAAAACATGCTGTGTGTTTATGCCAGACTGGCGAACGAAGGCTTCACAGATTATAAATCTTTAGTTCCACACATGAAGTACTCAAAGCCGTAGTCCCCAACCACAGCAAAAACAAGAACAGTTAACATAAGGCTAAACTAACTGGGCCTGGACCCAGTAGGAATACATTAATCTGCAGAGTGTGTCTTCAGATAGAATGAAATGAAGAGAAATCAGTAAAGAAAACAAGCCATTTATAATACACTGTGAAAAATCACTAAAACAATAGCTTTTGGAAACCTTACATCTGCAGAAAACCTTCTGGGCCTAAATCCAATACAAACCTGTCAGAGAATATTGATGAAAAATGTGCATTTACAATTGTAAATAAAACATGAATATGGAACCTGTTCCTAAATTCAATTTTTCCAGAAAGGAAATAAGGCTTTTTTTTTTTCAGACTGTTATTCAGTTGATTTAATTAGACACTGTTGTTGGTAAACAAAATTACTTCAGAATGAAGTCCCCCATAATAATCATTGACAAATCAAATGGACATCAAAGACTTACTGTGTTTAGTCGCTTCTCTCATAATAGCTTATTGAAAATATCTGTAAGAGTCTAGTATTATGAAAACCACCTTCCCAGAAGAGAAATATGATCAAAGCAATTGCCAGATGGCATAAGGCCAGCCTTTCATATACTACACAAGGGATTCTTTCAACTTTGTCTTGAAAGACCCTCTGATGCTCCATTCCATATTCTAATCTAACTCTGCATGTGAAAGGTTAATGGAGTGCACCCTTAATACACAGGCACATCTTAACATAGACTAACATAATAAAAATACATTTTCATTAAGGAGTGTTCTCTTTTTAATGTATTAAAGTAATAACAGGCCTGACACCAGTACACTCAAGCAGCTACTCAATGCTACAGATGCTAAGCCTCAAAGAAAACTTCCTAATTAGACTCATTACATCAAATGCTCATCTGACACATGCCAGTAAATATATTCACTATCAACCTGTACAACTAGATGTCCATTTCTGAGTGGGCAGTAGGCAGTTGGATTATTTATTTATTTTACTATTATTGATGGTGAAAATAACTTTTTATTTAAATAGATACCAATTCAGTTTCCACAGTATGACTTTCAGAAAGGATTGGATCAATCCATGTAGCATTGAGTCTCAAACTAAAAGTACAAAGATGGCAAAGAGTACAGGAATGAGGACTTAAAGAACTCCAGTAGCAACACCTTTCTGGATAATTCAAGCAATAATGTGACATTTTGATGAAAATATATATATGAAATCAAATGTCAGATTTGGATAAGGAAATAAAAAAAAAAAAAAAAAAAAAAAAACAACCAACCAACCAAAAAAAAAAAAAAACATAAAATGACGGCCAGTTCTCAAGAATCTGCAAGTCAGCTCAATACCCTTTAAGTCTCCTTCCTGACAGCAACTCAGAAGCTGGTTAGTTTCCTGCATGGAAAAAAAACTAAAGCAAGAACAGAAATTAAGTTCTAGTGCAAAATAGTTTAGAAATATGGTCTGTGGGCTGAATCAATAGGAAATTATGTCTATCACAGTCAGCACTAGAGGCAGTACAAGTCACGGGAGTGTGTCATTGTACAAGGCTACACACATTATTAATGAGGTAAGTTTTCATTTCCTTGCTAGTGCACTTGCATTTATTTAAACATTATAGACAGATACAGGAAAAAAAATGGCTAAATAGAGAAATACAAACACATTCCATTTTATCAGTTATTTTAGATTACAGTTAGTAACATTTAAACTGCTCAAGCAGACTGCTCTAGTGCAGTTTTCAGAGGACTATTTTGGTTTGTTTTAAAAATGAGTAATGGTAATGAGAAAAAAGTGGTTTGTTTGTTTTTAAATGTTCTCTTCTTTTATGTGTATACATTGTCAGGCAGAACAATTATAAAACTTTCTTCATGTAATTTCAGGGAACTGAGATGCAATAAGTCTTCAGTTTCCATCTAACTGTCCTTGTATCTAACTTGCCACCCTTTCATACAAGGAGTTGAGAGACTCCAGGTTGACCCCTGAGAATTAACACATCAAACTGCATACAGCTACGAGGGTTGACCTTGTGGTTAAAATCAATGTGAACGAGACTTATGCATCCATCAGGACATATAAGAAGAAATTTCTGGCTTGGTAAAAAACAGAATCAATACTGTAAACAAGTCTCAAAGTATGCACTTCGATTCCAGGACAGGAGGGGATCACCACATTCAGTCCAGTCCCAAGCTATAACAATCACTGTGTAACATAATCCTTTTCATAAGGTAATCAAACCCCTTCCTGAGTGATTATGTTTCTGCTTTGGTTGAAAAACCATTCAGAACATAACTGCTCTAACAATTAGAAACCTTCTTTGATTTTCCTGCTTGAATTTATTCATAGCCAGCTTACATCCATTAGTTCATGAACCAATATTGTCCTTTATTTTAAGTAGCTCTTCTCCTTCCCTGGTGTTTACCTCCCTCATGAATATAATTTCATTCAATTACATTTCTTAGGACTAATTGTTTTAAAATGAGAGAACACACTTTATAACACCATCAATGGCATATTACACAAGGAGAAAAAATAACTTCTTTAGCAATTACACATCCACAGAAGTTGAAAAGTGCATAGTAAGGCAGCCACAAGCCTATGGAAAATTTGTGTTACTCCAGGACATGAGAAAAAAATTCAAAATAAAGGTATTAAAGTTGATAACATGAGAAGCTTTAGAAGAATACTGGAATCAAAACCAGTTCTTATGACACAAAATATATTTATTCTTCAGCTCTCTTTTATACAATACTTTTCCAGAAGGACTTTCAATCAATTTATGAATCCTTTTAATGCCCATTTCCCTGAACTTTGCAAAGTTAGGTGAAAAAAGACAAGTTAAAACAGTAAAATAAAATAACACAAGAGCCTCAGGAAAATATACACACACACACACACACACATATACATGCAGAGTTCTGTTTGTTTTTTAAAGGCTAAGGACACTTTTTAACTTCCACTGGGACAACTTTTACTGTCACTTTGGTACCCCTTGATAGTTCCTATAAAGGTCAATCCAAATTGTTTGTTTCTTGATCAACTCACAACCATGGTAAAACCAAACCACCTTTTAATAAAAGATCTATTTATTTTGGGTAACAGTTAGTCTTCTGCTTTGTGACTCATCTGATGCACTACCCTGTGGAAGAAAATCTTTATAGCAGCATTTCAGAATCACATACTGCTTAATTTCAGGAAATTGTATGTTAATAAACCCAATCATTTCATATATGGTAAAAAAAATATGAAAAATTACTTGATCTAGAGAAATGCAAAATCTTTGTATGCTTAGTTATCAATTTGTTCCTATTATGTGCAGTGTGAGAACAAATGGAATAACAATTCCAACACAATTTTCACATTAATAATTGAAGAACATCCAAGAAGTCACCCTACCATTTCTGTAATATGAAATTCAGCTTTCTCTTAACTTTCTTTCTGTTTAGTGAAGTACACTACTAGCTCCCTTTTACCTGAAGTATGAGCTCTTTCAGTAAGTACAAGATCCTGCATCAAAGTCTTCTAAACTTTGATAAACTAAATATTGATGTTTCTAAATATTAGAGTTCTAAAAGGCTCCACTGTTAGGGTAATGAAGTGCTGGCTACTTATTTTTATTTTGTGAATTTTCAAGCACAATTTCAACAACTATTGCTAGAAAAAAAAAGAGAAAAGAAATTCACTTTCCAATTAGAATATGAAACCTCAGTGGCATCAGTTAACTATTCTCAGCTCTACAACATACAGGAAGAAATGATGATTTTACTAAAAACTTAATTCTATATACACACTATTATAGGTGTGCAAAGTATTTATTTTTATTTTTTTTTACTTAACAAAAGTCACAAGTTACTACTTCTCTATAAAGACTGCCAGACCTAAACTTTCTGCCTATGTTTGTGGTGTTATGAAAATACACTTCATTAAATTATTCTTTTAAAAAGACTAACTATTCTTCCACCTGTATTACTGTAGAAATACAAACCATGCAGATCAGATCCATATAAGATCCAGGTTCAAACTCATTCAACTGAAGCATATGAGCTTGAAGATTTGATTTTGTCCATAAGGGAATGTGCTTTCACATTAAGAGAAAACTTCTGTTTGCAGAAGTCTCAACAAAAACTATAACACACAAAGAAAAAATAAATAATAACATACTTCCTTGATTTTGGTCATAATTCTTTTAGCCACTCACTGATACTTGCTTTTCTTAACAAAAGAAACAACACTGTGCAGTTTTGCTTTGTATTTTAAAATTTGTAAAAATTTCACTGTAAAAGTACCGCCGGTCATTTTAAAGTAGTTTATCAACAATGAGTTCATGTAACTATTTAGTTCTTCTGTAAATTATGTGTTCTAAAATATAAATCAGCTGCACTCAGCCAGTTCATTTTCTAGAAGAAAAACAATGAAAATCAAAAGATTTGATCATGGGAAACAAAACAAAGAAACAAAAAGACTGAAGAAAATAAAAGGCAGACACCTATCTTCTTTTGCTACCAAAAGAAAATGATAATAAAAGAACACCTGCATTTACCTACCCTGAAAGGAAAGGCTCTCCTTGTTACTGAAAAAAAAATAATAATAATAATAATAAAAAAAATGCTTTGTACTACTATGTTTTTAATACCACCACACACCTTTTTTTCTTCTTATAGTTAGGGAAAGAAAAAACAAATAGGGAAAGAAAAGTGAGTAAAACACTGGTAATTTGTTTAGCTGGTGATGCAGGCCGTTCTCTGATCAAATTTTGTTTCCCAAAGGAAGATATCAGTTTTAAATTACACAGCAAGCAGGCAAGAGAAAGGAAGCAAACAATCAAAACCTTCCCAGGAGGGGTAAGAATAAGGCAAGAGCTCCAGAGATCCTATTTAATAAATAAACACCTTCATTTCTGTAAGTTAATTTCACCACAGGAAATAAGTTTAGTTTTAATTATATTGCCTTATGTCATGTTTTATAAAGGGTACATGAGGCTCATTGACTTTCTCTTATTAAAGCCTTTACATGCTGCAGAGATGTTGCATGTAGATTAAGTCTCAGTAGAGCTCTAGCAGAGTGCACGGTGATGTAAAATGCAATATTTTTATTGTTATCCCACACCTGTGACAACTGCTGAGATTAAAAACAAGATGTTGTTGCAGTTGACTTTTTTCTCTTTCCAAAAACAAAAATAATTAGACAAAGAAAATATAAACAAATACCTGTTTATGCACTGATAAAACATACCATCAACTCAAAGCCATGGTTGCACAGTTAAATCTAAGAGGTTATGTACATGTAAGAATCAAACATCCATGTAGTGATTTCTGTAGCTTCCAAAAGATGAGAACACATCCCTGTAATGAACACAACCATGGAGCAGATGAGAAGTCTATTCATATGCCAGACTGCTGCTTATGTAGGGAAGGCATGAACTTCTGCTATCGGCCTAACACTTCTCAGGATTAAACAATTATTTTAGAAAGGGGTAAAACTCTTACAACATTGAAAATTTCAAATGAGATGTAAAATTCTGAAACTAATCCTTCATGTTTTTCTTTACTTTGCTCTATAGGACGTTCACCTATTATCAAGATAGATTATTTTTATTTTTTTTTTTCTATATCCATCTTTAATTCCAATTTTAAAAGTTTGCAATTGAAAATTAAATAGGTAAAGTATTTCTTAACAAAACTACCAGACTATTCCTACAACTCAGGAATAGAGATTGAGCAAGACATAGCTGCACACATTCCCTTTAAAGCAGTTAGACAATACTGTGCCTTGGGGATTCTATTATTTTATCAGTACTGAATACTGGAAAGGAAAAATACTATTTCTAGAGAACTTTGTATTAACTAGAAACTAGTCATCATCTATGCTTGTCTTGAGAAGGAATTCTGAGGTTGCAAAACTCTGATGAATTATTTTTTTCACACTTCTCACAATATCTGCTCATAAATTATTTTGTTTTCACTTAGATACTTTAAGGCTTGATTGCTAAAGATTATGTAAACAGAAATCCAGCTAAAAATGTTCACAAAAACTCTGCATAGCTTGAGGCAAAAGAGTATATATAAATAACAGCAAAACACTGTTTAGTGTTTGAGGAATCGGTTGTAAAGGAAGGCTTGCAAGTGACTGCATTTTATTTTACCAGTGCAGGATCACTAGGTATAGAGCAGACACTCCCTTTTTATCACTGTTGAGGCAAGATTCCTGAAGGTCAGCCTTGCCAATAAAAACTAAGGTGAAGAAGGCATTCAGTACCTCTACCTTTTCCATGTTCTGAGTCACAAGGGCCCCTGTCCCATTCAGCAGCGGTCCCACATTTTACCTAGTCTTCCTGGCAGGGAAAGCTGCTCCAACACCTGCTGGGCAACTTGTGTGCTGCCGCAGTAGCTGAGAACACCTCTGGCTGGTCTGGTTCTTTGCATCCTTGCATGAACTGCTGCATGTAGCATTTACACTCCAGGAGCTGTGCACCAGCTGCAGGTGAAAGGGTGCTTCCCCCTCCCTAACCAAGGGGCAGCTGCAGCAAAGGCTGCAGGCCAAGGGCAGCTGACCAAATTTGTTCAAAGCTCCTAGAGCTTCAGACCCTTGTGCCTCCCTTTACCTCGACATTATCTAGCACTAATGCCAAAAATTATAGAGAACTCCTTGGTTATTTATTCTTTTACTTGCCGGTTTGGGGAAAAAAAAAAAAATTTCAAAAATAAAGTTTAAGGACATTATTTTCTGCTACATATTGAGAATCATGCCCTATGCAAGCTGTTTTTCTTTCTTTAAACAGAGAGTGCTTTCACACCACAGGGCATGATTTTAGAAGTGCTTATTATTTCAAAAAACAAAACCACTGGAATCTGTGGTGCAAAAGTAATGTACAACTCTGTATAAACAAATGGAAGCTGACAAAGTAGTAGGTGTTTCCTAAATGTTAAGACATAATTATTATCTCCCCGGAGACAGAGGAAAAACGTGTGGAAACGTTACCAGATCTGACACTTACTTACAAAACTGCAAACAGATTTTGTTAAACAATGTTATGCAACTTAAGATAAAGGATGTTCTGCACTTGTAGAGCTAGGCATATGCCAGTTTTTATATTATTTTCAAAACAATTTTGACTGCGAACACATCAGTATCCTTTACGTTCAATTAGCATCACCCTCCCTTCATTTGATCTGCAAATTACAAAATTGAACAGTGTTTGCTGGCATTATTAATTCTCCCAAGAATGAAGAGGATATAAACTCATTAGATGTAATAACATGAAATCCACATAAATGAATGCAAACATTTTTATTATTTAAAAAGATAAATTAGAGGTTTTGGAACAAATATGCTGTCCTTCACCATTCAGGAGGATTACAAAGCAAAGTCAAACAAGGGGCTAACAAAATCATGGTACTTCATAGTCTTCATGTCAAACAAGACTAGAATCCACTGGAATAGCATGAAATTCAGAAGCCTTTTGTCACAGTGGAATGTTGTGCACTGACTGGTACGTGTTTGCAAATATACTAAAACTTAATTCTTACTGTCCATAGAATTTACCATTGAACACTTCAAAGACACTAATGGAAAGCCAGCTGGATGAATAGGAGAACGTATGTAACCCAAAGTACCAGCAGGACTGGGACAGTGCAGCTGGGCTTGGATTATGCAGTGAGAGTAAATTCAGACGATGTTTATACATATTTTTAATGTCCCAATTAATTTCCCATTGAGACATGACTTAGCTTTAAGATGAGCTGCACAAAATTCATCTGATTTCCATACCATATGTAATGTATGTTACAAGAGAGAGACTAGGTTATGCTTCATTACTTTAATTACTTTCCCGTTCTACAACATGTACAAGCCTACTGTTCTTGTTGGTGGCATGGTCTAGAGAGGACAGTTGGGAAGCTGAACTGCATTTCTACTTCTGTTGCTGAAGCATCCAGTAACTTTGGAAGTTTTCTAAACTTTTATTTCTAACAGAACACCTACAGGCGTCACTGAATGTTTCTAGGCATAATATCAGGTCAGCTAACAGTTGTATCCCATAACTACTATTGCTAACATGTGGCAAGTACTCCAGACTCAGCTAATATACACACAAAAAAGGCCTGATTTACACCTTATTCACAAGTCATATTGATGTAGATTGGAAAATAAGATAGTGAAACCACACAGATACAAAAACAGTGGGAAACTAGAGTAATGTGTTTTCTCCATCCATGCTTTTAATGACCTCCTCATACACAGCACAACAGATAACACATTTTCAAGTTCACTTTTATACCAATGTATTCATGCATATAAGCATAAAGCAATACAAGAATAATAATTTTAAATTACAGCATTTTTATGATATAAAATTAGGCTTCTATCACATTAAATCTTTGAAGTATCAAAATGGTATAATGTGAGACTTTTCACCAGAGCAGAATTTTCAGATTATATTAGCATTTAGTGTTTCCATTTTCCAATAATGGCTGCAAGCAAAAGGAGAATATTCACATTTCTAAGCTCTTAAATGCCACAATAATCACGCAACTAATAGTGGAATTTAGATTTTAGCTGTAGATCTAGTAAAAATGAAGGAGTGGAAAAGCGAAGCTTCATGGAAAGTAAAAATCTCTCAACAATTCGTCGCTGTAAGAAAAAGCAGCTACTATCACTCAGTAGCACTTTTAAAGCATTGCAGACAACTGATTTCTTGTTGCCTCCTCTACGAGCACAGTAAGGCACTGGCAGCCAAAGCAACACAATCCTTGTCTGCCTATCTTCTCACACCCCATCCAAGCCCTTTTATTGTGCCAATATATCCATTAATCACGTAAAAAAAATAAATAAAAGAGAGAGAGACTGAAAGAGAGAGAGAGGGAAAGAAAGAGGAAGGGAGGGAAATTGATCTGTCTGAAAAACAGGCCAGGTCCCTTAAAAAACAAGAAAAGCACCACCAACAAAACAAGGCAAGTGACTTTCAAGCAAATCAGCCCTCCCAGTCAGCCTACATGACAATGACTGAAATACTTGTGCCTCCACAATTGAAACAGCTTTTCATATAAAGGAGACAGCTACTACTATTACAGAAATAAAGATTACTGTGAAATTAAAAATGTAAGTGATATCAAGTTCATCATGTTCTCAGGATCTAAATTCTAAATCAAGATGCCAACTTGCAACTTGGAAAGAAAATTGTCTGCATATAGAGAATAAACTAATAAAACATAACACATGAGAATGTTTTGGTGTTTTTTGTTTGTTTGTTTGTTTTACAGTTTTAGTTTGCTATTTCACATTCAGAAAAAAAATATATATTACTTTATTCTTAAATTGGGTTTAATTGGTACCATCAGGCTATCCAATGGGGTCTAATTTTACTTTGCATGCATGTAAATAGCTGCAATATGCAAGACTGATTAAATCTCAGATTGCCTGGTAGATTAGCCAAACACTCGTCCAAAAAGCTTTTAAAATATGTTGCCTTCATATTCTGTAACTAAGCTCTTAAAAATATTTTTGGACAGGTAGTAGTAGCATTTAATGGCCACCTATCAGTGAGAGCTACTGTTTGTGAAGGGGATCATGCTTTTCATTAGGTATCAAGGTCTTGGACATCGCTATTGTCTACTATTTTGTAGCTAGTAGACTGGATGTAGTTTTCATTTTTGTGAAACATCTTGATGATAGCCAACTATATGTCTGTGCTCTACCTATTTGGGTCATATCTGCCCAGTATCATGTCATAAAATGTTTTCACATTTTGAAAACTACTACATGACTGTTTTTCATAAAGCCTTTTGCTACCAGATCCCACTCTACTGATGTCAATGACTAACATCCCTCTCCCTTCCTCAGCTCTTCCATTTGTTGTTTTATAATTTATGAATTTCAACAGGAACATTGTCTATGCAAAAATATAATATTCAGCAAGTATCTCCCGCTGCACGGTGTGATGGTTATAGCCTTAGCTGATGTCTTACTCCACATACAGTGCTAAAATCATAGGTAAGAAAGAGGACAGAAGAATTATATATATACTGGCAGTCAGCAACATAGTGTCTTAGCTAAGTGTCTGCATTCTCCCTTACACTTCTGCTCTCTAGCTCCACGAATTAAGAACTAGTACTAGATGAAGATACTGGAGATCATAATGGAGTACAGATTCTGTATTCTTACACTTAATTTCATCATCAACATACACGTACCTAAAACAGGAACCAGAAACGCTTTCACATACTGTGAGTTTGCAGAGAGAAACTCTGGAACAAGTACCAGCATTAAGCCACATGTGCACAAAAACACAACCCCCAAAACCTAAAATATTAATAACTTATAGTGGCAACAGAAGACAGTGTGCCACTTGTAAAGGAAAAAACATATCTTTCTTAAAATGCCTTGGTTCTTCCACCCAAATGCCACAATTCCAAACACTTCTGAATCCCAAACAAACAGCTCCTACACAAGAGCAACAATGCCAAATATTCACTAGGTCTGGTAGAAAGAAAATAATAACAGAAGGAGTTGCATTTCATAAGTGTTATTTTACTAATTTGTAAAAGCAAAAATTCTACAGATGTGTCATTAAATTATGTTCTCTTTGGAACCATGCACAATCCTGGCAAGAAATAAACAATACATTTAAAGTCATTTAATTATAGCAATATTAATTTCAAATTGGTTCCCAGCATCTGCATTGCTAAGAGGCATCTGAACATCTCAGGTAGCAGCAGCCAAATAGTTATCAATATTAACCACTTCTCCATCACTGTTATTCAACAACTTGCACATTCTACTAGTCAACTTCTGAGTGAAACGAAAGGCATGTTTTTCTTAAATTTATAATTGTTTATTTAGCCAACTTATGTTCCAAATGGAAATTTATAGTACGATTCTTCTGCCTGATGCTGCATAATGAGACAGCGGAATAGTTAGCAGGACACTCATTTGGGATGAAGAGGTTTAAATTTTGAAATAGGTCAACTAATGGCTTAATGCATGGCAACAGGAAATTTGTCTCTTGTGACTTGGTCTCCTGTCTTTGAAAAAGGAAAATATTTACACGATCCATTGAACTGCTCTTTGAAGCAGAGTTTAAACACCTCACATTCCCATCCAACCTAATAGCAGGGCTGATCTCTTGAGATGTAGCACATTTTTCACCAAATACCACCCTTATATAGGAACATTTCAACTTGCAAAATATCAGTGATGTGCAACATCCAGGGACCCAATCCACAAAGCTCACTTAAAGCAACTCTGTGTTGTAGAAACAGTACCTCTTCATATGATTTATGGGAGAGGTACAGCATCCTAAAAGGAAATAATTTTGTTATTCCCCCTCCCTCCCCAAGAAAAAAAAAAAAAAGAAAAAAAAAAAAGAAATAAAATGGGTCAATAAGAAATGCCTGATTAATTTGGATATTTGACTCATTTAAAAATGCTTTCCTATCAAATGCTTGGTGGCAATCAAAACTAGAACTTCAATAACATGCCTGAAGAACAACAGACATCAAATCTGCTATTCTCAGGACTGCTGTGAAATCACTGAATATTGTTTTCAGTGCAGCATAGGAAGAATGATGTGTAAACTCTGAAAAACTGCTCACAAAGATATGCAGGTGTTGTTTTCATGCAAATCACGTTATGCATGGCACAAAAACAGAAGATCATTTTAAATATTTGAGAGCATCTAACCAAATTGTTCTTCAATCTCTACATAACTACTTCCAGAGATTACAGACCTCTTAAAAGCACTATAACCTCAAACCATCAGTAGTTGTACAGAGCCTGAAATGTAATGGCAAGGTTCAGCATTAAGATGAACCTATTTTTGCATTTGTTGCAATGTAAAGCTAATAAATGAATACTGTGAATTTGGTGGCAGTGAGAGATGCCATGTTATCTGACAGATTAGCATGTGAAGTAAATGAAACTGTCACGCAGAAATGTCTGCTAGCAGAATCAAATTTAGATTTAAAATGAGCCCTGGAAATATCTCTTAGAAAAGCTTCAACAACGATGAATTCACTGACTTCCCAGAGGGCAGGAGGTCATGTATTACACCAAATCAATCAGCTGTGCCCCTCCACTGAAATACAAGAAATGAAGAGCTAAAAGTGACTGAAATAAAAAGAAGTTCTTAAAAGAAAGAGTGAAACTCTATAACTAGGGTCATGGGTCACACCATTTAAAGGTAGAAGCAGCACTATTCCAATGAGTGCAAGAAGAGGTCCAGAGTGATCCATTTCTTTCGGAAGATCAGAGCAGTCTTGTATGCTGAAGAAACCAGACATAATGCCCTTGTTACATATAACATTCAGAAAGCTCTCATAACTTTAGCAAACCACTATAGAACCCCAAAATGTCTGCAAACAGAATCTAACAACTAGTGTTCCTTATTCACTAGACATAATCATTTGTTTTCTAGAAAAGGTTACTATATCTTGAGCTATATATGGGTAAGAAATAACACTGCAAAATTCCAAAATCTGAGCTTAATAGAAGGATTTCCCAAATTCCTAACTAGACAGAATAAACAATGAACACAGAACCCATAATAAAACTAATAACAAACTACCAAGTTACTACACGTATCACCCAAATCCCTGCTGCATCTGAGGTGACTGAGGTTACTATAAGAGTATAACCTATTTGGGATGAATCTCCAGCAAGAGACTGAGAAAAAGGCCTCCCAGGTCTGATGGTCACTGGTGTCTATCTGGGATTTGAAACAACTAGGTACATACCCTCAGACTGAAGGACACACATGTAGCCCCCTTCAGACTGGAATTCACTGGAACCAACCAACTAACTGTCCATTATAAAAGCCTGTGTATAGTGTATATATATCTATATCTGTGTATATATATCTATACACAGATGGGTAACTCTGATAAAGCTCCCTGCCCCCACAAAAACTTTTTTTTTTTTTAAAAACTGTCCAAAATCCCTTACTCAACCTAGCATAATCTGTTTTCGAGAATTCCTTTAAGTGTTCACCTCCTCAAGTATTCCCAGAGCAAAGCATACCTCTTTTCAACATTTTTTTTTTCTTAAACTCTTTTAGTCTACATTCTTTCCCTCTCCAAAGAACACAGGACAGAGATTTTCAGAACTGTTTTCAATACAGAATGCTGGGCTATTTGAAGAATTAAAGTGATTATTAAAAAAAATAATAAAAAATCTATGCAATTAGATAGCTAAATTAAGACTTGTTCAAAAGGAATTAAACAACAAAATATATTAACCTGTCTGTAAAGTCCAGCAGAACTCATTGTGATGGCCAACCAGAAAACACAGGATTTCAGCATAAAGCATCAGTGCTATCAGAAAACCACCGTAGAGGACTACAGTGTAAACAGAAATTTTCACTATATTCTGAGTATGTGCAGGCTCATATTCAAAAATCATAAAGCCGTTTTGAACAAGCATCTTAGAGTTCCTCCTGTGGCACACCATAGCCAGCTACAGTCCATCTGCTCTATAATACCTTTAATTTGATTTTTTGGGTAAAGAAGAAGAAAGTAGGGTGCAGTGGGGAAGAAAAAAAAAAAACACAAAACACAACACACAAGTGACAGAAACATGCTGTCCAACAGAAGCCAGTGTTGCAACAGCCTCTGCAATATTATGGCAAGACAGCCTAGGTTGTACAAGCTCCCAGAGTGCCTCCTTGTAGTTCTAGGTATTTAAGTAGCAGAACACAATCTTTCTTCTTTCATCTTCAAGAATATTTGGCCTTCGAATTTTTCCTGCAATATTAAATGCAAAATAGAAAGACCTAATTTAACTGAGAGTATGTATGAGAAGAACCACCGCTGTTCTCAAGATATTTGTGACTACACCTTAACCAATGATAAGTGATTTTCCAGCATTTTAAAGCATGACAAAGTTAATTTGTTGTATTTTTCAAACGTGGAAAAATCAAAAGCAGCATTAAAAAGAAGTTGAAAAATCTGCATATGTGTGCATAAGTCATCACAGTTTAAGTCAGAATTATCTCTTCATCTTCAAAGATTTCCTTTGATTAAAATAACAACCCTACATAATTCTACTGAGGCCTGAGTGGAAAGCATACATCAGTTACAAATATTTATAAACGTCTTCCCTAAAGACCACCTTACACTCAATTAAAGTTAAATAACCTAGATACCTGAATGATCTGAGTTATGAATACTAAATAAAAAATTGCAATCTCAAAATGAATACAGTAAGCTGTGTGCTATTAATGGTCAATTTGTCTATTATTTAGCCGTTGTTTCTAAATATCATCGCTCAATCAGCTATTCAAAACTCATACTGATTTATTTATTTATTTATTTTTTTTATGAGAACTCACCACCATTAAAGAAATAAAGGAAATGAGGAATAGCTCTCCAGGATCCAATGTATTTTTGGGTTTGGATTTAAAAACATATGCCAAAAATTAATGAGGCAGAAATGGAAAATGAGTGGGTAAATTTTGAAAAAGCTTAAAGTGAAAGATATTATAAATTGCTTTTGTAGTTTGCTGAAATAAGTCAAGAAAAACACAGAGGTAACAATACACTTGTGCTCAAGGTAAACTTTAGTTCAAAAATATCTGATATATAATTGCAATTAAGAGATCTGGCAAGAATGCTGTCTGAAGGTTGTATATTCTAGCTCAAGTTTCTGATAAGGAAATTCTGGGAAGAAAAAAAAAGCAGGCATATTCAATTTAAAAACCTTACCTTCCTAGTTTCATCACCAATGCATTTTATTTACCTATGCTACCAGTAAATCAATAAAATAGGTAAATAGACAAATCTGACAAAGCATTTTAAAGACTGAACTTCTGTCAGATTCTGCATAACATAAAATCTACTTATTCTCAGAAAATAACATCACATGAAGACAAGTGTGAGAAATAATCTCTGCACTACTGACAAACTTACTTTTTCTGTATTGGACTTGCTTGGTGTGATCTGATTGCCTTGTGAATATGAAGAGCTCTAAGGGCGTCCAAAGCAAAAGAGAGTCTTGAGCTTTTGAGACAGAAAAGTCTCATCTTATGGATTTTGGACAATTTGTTTATGGAATAAACAGGACACATGAACTGATATTAAACATTCCTGATAGGTGGTATTTATTGTCTTTTTCCATTCCCTTCTATTTCCTATATAAATGTACACAAGTATGTCACATCAACCTTCTGCTTAAGGAACGTCATCAAGATTATAACAAAAAAAAAAAAAAATGTAATTTTTCAGAATTATCTTGACTGGGCCTTATGAGCCTCCATGAGCCTCATGAGGAAGAATATCACAAGTAAAGCATCACTCTGCCCTTCTAGCAAGTCTCTTCAAAGTATAAAAGTGCAATAATATCACTGGAAAAAGGACAGAAGTCTACCTTATTTTTTTATATGTTGCTATGTCAAAGTAGAGCTGTTCTTTACGAACACAGTCTAGCATCATATCCTTAATTCGGAAAAGCAATTGGGATTCAAATAACTTTCACATACAATTAGACAAATATAGAGATATGTGTTTTCTTGATATAGCTGAACCTTCTAAATCCTTCCCATTAGGCGCTTCAATCTTCGTCAGTTTTCACAGTATCGTAGTCCTAAAATTCTTCATCAGGTTTTCCTGAAGGATCTCAACATAGAAAAGATCAGTCTCTCAATTTGAGAAACTATACAGTAGTAACAAGAATGTGGGTGTGTTAATCACATGCCCACTGAAGCATGAGGCAGCTCCATCTAGAGAAACTCCAGAGCAGTGGTAAGTCCTTGTGAAGAACAGAATTTCTGGTCAAACAGAATTTCATGAGCAGATTGCCAACACTAGTAAAGTTTACTTTTCTGAACAGTAAAGTATAACACGTAAATTACGAAGTTCAGAGTAATCTTATTTGGTTGGTCAAGTGCCAGTCTTGGAACAAAAATAAAAAATGAAGGCCCTAAAATTCAATTACTTGTTCAACAGCATCAGATCATGTATGTATTGCCGATATTATGACTAATGTCTCTGCAATTGCATCTATTTTCCACGAAGCCATTTAACTGGATCTAAAAGTTGGCTTCACAATTAGAACTTTCTCTCTAACTAAACAAATATTATTTGACTACTAACTACTGGATTGCTGGCTTGTGTGGGCATTTCAATCTAAACAGATACTTGGATCATTATAAAACATGTCCCATCTCCGCCCCCCCCCCCTTTTTTTTTTTTTTTTTTTTTTTAATTTTTATTACTGTAAAGTTTTGTTACAAGGTCTTATCCTTAAGCAAAGGGCACTCTGTAACTTTTAAGCACTCTTAATAGGTACACAAATGGAGTATTCACCTGCGAATCTAGTTAAATAAAATGGCTTTTTCTTATGTGGACACAATTAACACTTTAGACAAAGTTAAACAGAAGTTTGCACAAATAAAGATAAACGTTTTGTAATAGATTTGAAGTACTTTCCATTTTGTAGTTACATATGTTATTTATCTAGCCTTCTTTCTGCTTCTCACCAGCTATATTGATTAGATACTGTTGATATCACATTAATGTTTTCCATACAGGAGTATGTGGATAGGGGTGGTGTTATGTCATTAATGAATAGCATAAATAGCATTTCTACAGTACTGTCAGCATGATTAATACTTATAACTACAGTTAGCAAAACGACCTGTGATTTAGAAGACTTACTTTTTAGGCTAATAGAGTAAACTTTGTTATCTGATGTAACAAACTAATTTTGATGCCAAAAACTCAGCCTTCATCATTTTCACCCTCATTGAACAATACTCTTTATGTGATATTTAGATATCCCTAAAAGCTGTTTGAGGACACTGAGATTGACTTCCTAGAAATTCCTCAGAGAGGAAGTGGTTAGCACTCAGATATATGAGGGAAGCTACCCTAAACAAGTCAATTCTATAACTAAATTCAATAATTCAATTATTTTACTAGAGAATTCAATTGGCGGAAAGTTTTTGGTGGTACCTCTCTACAAACACACAGTCAGATACAAAAACAATCACACAACAGAATGTGAACACCCTAAACTGTGATAGAGTCAATTAAGCACTGCAAAATAAAAACAGTGGTTCACTTAGAACTGAAGAAACAAGTATCTTGCTTAATAAAATAATTCAAGTTTTATACAACATCTTGTTCTATGCAGGAATGAAAATAAGAGCTTTCATATTCTTAATTTAAAAGAAGAAAACTTTCAAGTACCATGAAAATCCAGCAATACAGTGGTTAGAACATAGGAATAAAAGCTTAGAATGGATGCCTCAAAAATCAGTCCATTAGATTGAGTCTCCCTAGCCTTCAGGCCAATCTGTTATGTAGATGTAAGTCCTGCTCTCTCTTCCAGAGCTCCATCCCCCATTTGATAAATATTCCCCATCAAAATAAACAGAACAATCAAATTTCTATCAAACACTGGATTGGGGGGGGGGGGGGGGGGGGTGATGAAAGTTCAGGAACTCTATTCTAAATACATCGTTTACATTTCATTCATTTTTTGTCTCTATTTTCCCTCCAAACTGGTCACAGTTCCAAATAACAGAAGTATATTTGCAGAGGCATGCTCGTCATCTATGAGTTCTTTACAAACACCAAGCTTCCCGAAATTGTCTAAAATTATATAATGTTCTCACATTATCCCATATTTTGTTGTGCATTCTATATTTAAAAAAAAAAAAAAATTGCTATAGCCTCCTTTGAAGTGCATCAGTTACTATAGAAACAGTCATATATGCAAAATCTAAGTTGAATCCACTAGCATAGAATAAATATATATATACACCATTTGATTTAATAGCTTGAAATGCATATTTTGGTGGAATAGTGAAATGTAAGAATTCATGTGTTGGCTAATATTCATGTCTCAGCTAGGATCAATATTGGGTACAAATAGTCAAATGTTAAAGGATGACACTAAAGAAACATATCAATGTTTTGCTTAATCCCATCTAACAATACCACCGAATTGTGTATTCTATTGCACTGCTCTTGAAGTGAGAAGACTTAAATGTAAAGATTCATTACATTGCAGAACTCCAGATGATTTATCATTTGAGTAATTTGTATTAATTTAAAACTACCAGATCAATGAAAGCTTAATAAATTGTCTTGTGATGTTAAAAAGGGACGTATTGGGTCTATGTTATCAACATTAATATGTTTAAATTTTCTTTCAGAGCTTTATATAAATAAAAAGCAAGGCCAGGGTGAGATTTTGCAATTCATTTTTCACCAACTCCTTCATGAGTTAATATGTTAGATTTACTTCTTTAATTTTTTTTAGGTAAATATATAGACATAAGCAAACATAATGCATGTTTGCATGGATACGCATGCACATGGATATTCATGCATACACATTTAGGAAGGAATTCTCACCTGTTTGTAAATTACCCTTTGTCTTTCAGAATTATAAAAACTCACAATTAATTGGCTTCTATAAGATCCCACAGCTGGTTCAAATTGGAATCGCACTCAGTGGCATCTTAGCTAGTTCTCCTTTAGCAAGTAATTACTACAATGATTAGAAACATACACTGAAGACAAAAAAAAAGGCTCTTAAGAGCTTGCTCCAGCCTTCAATACTCATGAGGGTTTTTACAGGTGACAGCCTTTCGAACAGCCAAAATCAAGGATGACAGCTGACCTTCCAGCCAAGAACCGTGCTAAAGAGGCTTTGATATCATTTCTGTGTGCACTACCAGACCCCTGCACTCCCCAAAACCGATGCACTCCTGTTTCACAACAGAATATAAATGGCCAACCTCACCCTCTAGTGAGTACTGTTTCATCACTCAAACCAGCCACGCTGAAATTTTCTAAACATATTCCATTGTTTGTTTCACTCAGGAACTTCTCAAAGTGAGACTATTAATTACTATTATTTGTGCTAACGCAAAGAAAAATATCCCATTGACTTCAAAGAGCGCTGAATCAGGCCCAAAGGACTTATATGGGATTTAGTTTATTCCTGAACTCTTAGTGACCCTCTGCACACTGATGATTTAACCTACCTTGAAATTATGAATGAAATAGGCCAAGGTTATACTTTTAAGGCCTTTTCAAGTTGAAAATACAATGAAAAATTTCATCTGTGCTTTGATCAATCATTTGGACATTTTCTGAAATCATTTCTGGGTCTATATTATGCCCTCTATTTTATTATTATTATTATTTTTACATCAGTCCATTATTTCTGAAGCAGTAGAGACAACTGTGAATATTATATGCTGATTAAAGAAGATGCATTCATTGTCATGCAAATGACAATGACTTTAAATTTTAAGATTAGGGAAACTGATAAAAATAGAAGGGCATAATTCAGGAAACAATTATCCACCTTAGATGAGGGAGTTCTACAGATTTAATTAAAAAATACAGAATGTATTACTGTCAATTAGAGAACACCCTGTGCAACTCATTAAGGCCCTCTCCCTTGTGCAGGTGACAAACACTTCATTATGCATGGGAGAAATGAGGCAGAACACAAAGGGACTAATGTCAAATTAAAATGGGACTGACCTGTTCATAGCACAAAATTATATTATTCAAAAATTAAGAAATATGGACAAAAGGGATGAAACAAAGAAAAAAATGCATAAGGAGAGGTCTAATTTGTTTATGGAGCAGTTAGGATGGAGATTTAGTATGGTAATTAAGCTATTATTCAATGACAAAAAGAAAAAAAGAAGCAATTACTAAAGAAAGCCCATGGACACTTGGCCTAAAAAGATACATAACTTGGTTAGAAAGAATGTGGAATAAACAGCTAGAGGACTCTTTTTTTATGCTGTTGTATTCCAAATCAAAAGAAACAAGTTAGTCCTGTCATTACTTCGTCTGTCACTTTACTGATCTTCTCCATATTTTTTTCTTGTTGGGCTAAAGTACCTTTCAGAGCTCCTGTGTGTGCCAGTAGAGATGCCTTCACATAGTTTGGAAGTACTTCAATATAAATGGAAAAAAGGATAAAGGTGAATGCTGTAGGTCCTAAAATGCACTAAAAAGCATTTGTGCCTTTATTAATCTTTCTGAATTCCTTTATTCTTGGACAGAAACTAAATTTGCAATGGAGTCTTTTCTCAGTATGCATCTTCAGTATATCTTAGCTAAATTCCACAAAAGCAACCATTTCCAATTGAAAGTATTTTATTAATATTAAGATGAGATTTTCCACTCCAACATATTTCCAAAGTAACATTTCCAAAGCTACCCTAGGTCAATAAACAGCATGTGTGTGTGTGAGTACAGCATTGAGGTAATAATTTGTAAAACAGAAGCGATTGTCACACAAGAAAACAAGATCCGGTGCAGCAAACTCCTGATCTCAAGCCCTTACATTTTACGCCTACCTTTTAAGTTATAACTATTGCTGTCTATTACAGAATTTAAAATCAATGCTAATTGCTTATAGTCACTTACCTATTTTGACTTAAAGCTGTAAGAGATTACTTTGGCACTTTTTTTTTTTTTGTAATTCACTTCTTCTTTCCAAAGCTATTTTAAGCTTTTTGGTACCCTGCTTGGACAACTGCTGATAGAAAAATATCTGCTATATACAGAGTTGCACGCAATCTGCCTAATTTTAGTTACAAACTCCAATACACAGCTATGCAGGCAAAGGAAGAAGGGAAAAGAAAATAGTAAAAACTTGTTTGCTATGAACAGACATATTAGCTAAATTCCAATTAAAGAGTCAATTTAATTATACAGGGAATTGAACACAAGCGTCTAACTGCTATGATACCACAAAGGAGCTCCTTCTCCTTCTATATACTCCAAAATATCAGATACAAATCAAAAGAAATCAAGGGACAGTAACACACTTAGATGTACTCAAATTCAAGCATAACGAAACTACATAAGTGGTGTCAAAGCTGATCTGTTTCACTGTAATGCTAGTTCAGATACTAGCCCTCTGCACTATGCAAGAAAGCTTCTTAGGAAGTCCTATAGTCAGGCTTCTTAGGAAGTCCTATAGTCAGGAACAATTAACTGAGTTGGAACAGGGGAGGGAAAGTTGTTCAACTTTCCTTAAGACTTCTCTCAAACCAAAAGCTATTATTATTTTTTTAAATATAAAAATGTTAACAACATGGAACAATTCTGCAGTATTGTACAGCATTTTCCTGAATCTTCGTCAACCTCCATATAACAATAGTCAGATTTGGCAAAACCACTTTAACTTTTCAAGCATAATGAAGGTCAGGTATAAACCTTTGCTGCATATACCACAACAGCTATTTTGATGATACCTCAGGGTCAAGATTCAACATCTCATACCTCTTTTCTTCAGTGCTAGAATTTCTGTAGCAACAAGCCTTGTATCCCTCTCTTGTTAGAGGTATAATAGACAACAACTGGAAAGTCAATCTTCAGTTTACCTCAGTCACGTTCAGACTGCAAAAGGGAAAAGGGTCAGCGTGAACTGGAAGCAAAGCAATGCTCTTGACTAACTTCAAGTCAGTTACTTAAACAGTCAAGGAAGCTCAGTATTTTCAAATGACCTTTGACCATTAATAAACAGATTGGCATCTAAAAGAAAAAAAAAAAATCACTTTTCTTAGATGACTAGTATGAATGCATGCACTTAGATGTAGCTATACCTTTCCTCTATATACATTTTCCCTGCTCTGATAGAAGTATGACTCAAACTTACCATAGGCATCATATCAAGACTACAGCTGGTTCTTACATGTGTCCCAAGAAAAGCTGAGGTTAAGCTCCTTAAACAGACTATGTACGTAAGCACTTAAAAATGAATATTTGAGCACACATTGCTTAAGACAGAGGGAAAAATGTATTATTGAATGAAAAGCACATCTAATACCAAAAATATTACTCATTTCATTGCAACAGAAGTTTCCTGGGCAGATTATTGTAGTGGATATCACACTTCAGCAAGATCAAACACATATAACAAAATATTCAGAAAAACAGTGATCAAATTCCTTGATCTGCCATATTCCAGTCAGTGTTCTGGGACAATATGCTTCACTCCTAAATACTGTCTCAGTAAACAGCAACACTCAGGCCAAGTTTAATAAGTACTTCAAAGTTCATCATAAACTGCTACCTAACTCTGGTGAAATTTGACAAAAATCCAAAGTGGCTTGATTTAGCTCCCATCTTCCAAGAACTGTATCACTGAAAAGTTTCAAATTTATATTTGCTCCATCACTGTTTAATCATTTATTCCAGGTGACTTTAAAAAAGAAAGATGTTTTCTTGCTCCAGCTAATTACTATAAATGATCAATTACTTTATGTGTAAACTAACAAAAATTCTTATAATCTTAGTTTCATTTATTTATATTTAATGAAATTTAAATGCATAGGGATTACAAAAAGGAAGCTTTTTAAAACACTAATTAGGGATGCAAAATTCATAAATGAATTTGCCACTTCTAACTAGGTAGAATTAGCTGCTCACTGCATTTCAAGTAAAAACTAAAAGCAACCTTTCTTTCTCTTCAAAAGCATAATGACTTCAAGCAACTAAAAATTGCTCCTGAAAGCTTTGAACAGTTTGTGGAGGTCTCAAGTAGCCCATTCTGCTTTATTTAGTACAGAATAATATTTTACTTCTTTACCACAGAATAGTGTTTTATACCACCTCAACACTGAATGCTTAACTTCCAGATCTTGTTTTGAAGCTAGGTAATAAAGCCCTTGTAATAATTACCATCCTTAGGAATTTTATCCATCTCACTCAAAACACACACCCTTTCTCTACTGCAGACATGCATCTCTCATGAAATTTGTGGTAGGCTAGTTTGGAAGAATTTTGTGTGCATCTTGAGATAAAGTATCCTAGTGCCCCCATATACAGTATTGAGGTAACTGGGAGCACACATCTAAGGACTGAAGTTATTGGGCATGAGGGGAAGGAGGAGGGTCACCGAAGTCCCTCATTTTTCTTTCACAAAAAGGACATATGCCATAGCGCTGCCTTTCTGCACTTGATTAGACAGACAAAACACTCTCCTACACTATCTGTCTTGGGCCCTGTACCATGCTCAGGGTCAGTGCCAAACAAGACCCCCCTGCTTCAGTTTTAACTCCTTTCTCAATACATGCACAATTCTGAAAAAATCTGCAGGCACAAACTGGCTTAAGAGGAACTTGCCAACAACTTCTTTAAGTCCCTTGGTCAGACTACTGCCCAGGATCACTTTCCTTTTTGAAACAGTTTGTTCACAGATAGAAGATCCTGAGTGCCAGGGATGTTTGTAAATGACTTATTTGCAAGTCACATAGTTACACATGCTATATTTTCTCCAATAAACTAGTATTAGTCATGTAAATATAGTGCTTTATGACATTTTATTCTGGAAATACCATATATTTTATGGCTTGGTACTGACATAAGTAAACTTTATTATTGTGAGTATATTTCCCTTGGAAATATAGGCTTCTTCTAGGCTTTAGAAAAATCATTGTTTTGTTTGTGTGTTTTAAATTTGTATGTTTAACAATGCTTAAGCATTTGTTGTTTATATTTCACCAGGGGAGGTTTAGGTTAGAAATTAGGAGCCTTTTCTACTCAGAAAGAGCAGTCAGGCATTGGAACAGGTTGCCCAGGGAAGTGGTGGAGTCACCATCCCTGGGGGTGTTCAAGGAAAGGTTGGACTTGGTGCTTAGGGACATGGTTTAGAGGGTGACAGTGGTAGTAGGGTGATGATTGGACCAGATGACCTTGAAGGGCTTTTCCAACCCTAATGATTCTGTGCCTTTTTAACAAGGATTATGGAGGTACAGGAACACAAGTCTTTTAAGGTCTGTTAAAGACATTAGCTGAAAATTAGCTGAAAAAAGGAGTTTGGAGTGAGAAGGATAGAAAGCATGCAATGCAGGCTTCTTCAAACAGTTAAGGGTAGGGACATTCTTTGGAAGTGCAATTGGCTATCTTCCCATTTATGTCAAATGCAAATTGATCAGTTTGGATTAGGTACAATTATTCAATTCATTAGTGACTCCAACAACAAGGTGAGGGTGAGAAGAGCATAACATACTATAAAATAAAGTATACTTTTAGCTCATAATTCAGATCTGGAGTCTAAATGCCTAACAGCTGATGCCAAAAACACAATTACAGGTCTGAAGGAACATCAGTCAATATAGGTAAGAAAAAGAAGAGAGATGAAAAATACAAGACAATACAAAACAAGTGTTGCAAGTATATGAATAGGAATCTTGATCTAATCAAGGCAAGAAGAAAGCAAAGATAACATGATTTCCATTCAGGTATCTCATATACCCGTAGAGAAGACCACCATATGCAATAAGGGTTTACCCATGGTGACTTACTTTCCAAGCAGCCAGCTGCAATGTGCTACAGTTCTTATGACAGTTGCCAAAGCAGAGATTAATAATTTACACACAACAATATTTTTTTAATCTAAGGAATCATTATATCAGTAATGTGCTTTTATTTTGCAAAGAATAGCATTGCATGGTAGCCATTGTGAACTATGATTTGAACATGAAATTATGGATCTTGTTATATTAATTGTATAAAATGTTTTTTAGAAAAATATTACATGTATCTCTAGATACATTTTGGTTACCAGTGCTGTTTTTGATTCTGAAAAATAATACAATTCATCTTGCAGAATGTATTTGACCAGGTTAAATAGTATTCAGAAAGTAAAACATGCCTCCCTTTCTCAAATGTAGAAAGATCTGTTTTACACTAAATTAAGAATGTTTAGACTTTACAAGGGATACAGAATAGGACCCTAACTCAATCCCATATGCAAAAAAGCACAATGCATATTTATCAGGGAAAATTGTTTCTTCCCCAGATGAACACAATTTCTAAAGGGGATTAGGAGGTGTTATGGGAGAAATATTGTGAATACATTAATTGAACACAAACTTGCCCTTTACTTCTTGACACTTCATTTTGAAAACATCAGGTATGTGTTAATTAAGATAACAAGTGACCCATATTTTTCATCTTTTGCTTTAATGACTGATGAGAATTTATGAACTTTAATGCTATTACTTCACTGATGTAGAGAGTTAAATATATAATAAAATAAAAAAAAAAGGACAATACTCCCCCAATTTAAATAGTAAAAATTAGGAGTAACTTTTAAGAGACTAGTCCTCCATCTTGTTTCTCTTCTTGCTGAAGAGAAACTGTATAGGAATATTTTTCTGTATAAGACTCTGTTCATCTCTTTTCAACATATTCCTAAAAATCAAGTCCAATTCCACAGTCTGGGAAGCAGGTGACAATACACCATCTTCATAGAAGAATTACCAGCTCATTACATGGTTTTGGAAAGACTCTGAACTCTGAAAGACTGGAACTAGTATGCCTAAAAACTGCTGTACTAAAATCGTGTATACATTTATCTGGCTAAAGTTTTCATTATGCAACAGAAATATGCCTCTCTTCTAACTCAAGTATTTAAAAAAGCCCATACCAGAAAATGACTGCACATTTATCACATAAAAAGAACACGCCAGTTATTTATGTACTTGGCCTTTATTCCTTTGACACTGTTATTAGCTTATTTATCTCAGGAAAGAAGAAAGGGGAGTAAGTTATCCGTTTTTCAATCAACAATGTAGTTTAGTACTTTCTGTAAAAATAAATAAATAAATAAATCAAAAACAAGGCTTACATCAAGAACAAGTATTCTTATTTTTTTACATAATAGGTACTTCAAAACAACAATGCATCATACATGCTTTACTCACAGAGTGAAAGTACCAAGTATTTTTCCAGTGTTTGTATTGCTGCTTCAGATGTATGTCTAAATACTGAAGTTCTCTGAGTTTTGTAGAACTACATGGTTGTTGAGCTTTCTGAGCTTGAAGGCAGACAGGCCATTTTGAAAGCAAACCAGCATAAAGTGGGGAAAAAAAATACCTCACCAACAACTTTGATTTGCTTTTATAAGATTAGTGTGCAGTAGTTTACTGAGAATCATCATTGGCTCCAAAGCAGGTAACTCAAGCTAACGCCTCTCAGCAAAACACCAAAACACTGTGTTTTAAATAAGTTTGTACTAAACCTTATCCCAAGCTGAGACAAATACCAAGATTCAACATGAACCATAAAAACACATCCTATTCTGTATTTGTGTTTTTACAGCAAGTGGAACATTTGGATTTTGCCTTTTCTTTAAATGTTTTAGTATAACATAACACTGTGCAGATACATTTAATTGTGCCCACTTGCAGCAGCAGGATTTAAAGATCATTGCATTTTTTGATGTAGAGAATTTCTTTGCAACTTTTAATTATTTTCTGCAGACATAGGCAGATCATAAATTCAAAGTTATATGTAATACTCTTATAAACCCCAGGTAGAAATGATATCTTACCGCTAAGAGGCTCTTTTACACTGTGGAGCATGGAATAGCTGAAGCAAAAAAGGGTAGCCTTCATCTTGATGTAGTGAACATTAGTGTTTCCCCTTGCCCTTTTCATAATGACCACTCTCCAGATTAGCTCCAGGAAAACAGTCACATACCTTATTAAACCATCATAAACTACATTTACAAGTCATTTGGCAAACTTCTGGTCTCTGTAGACCTTTGCCTGCCTGTATTTCTCAATGATTTGCATATTGCTAATCATTACACTCAGCACTGGAGTTTTCTTTGTAATTAGTTCTTTTAAGTGCATCAAAGCTTTAGAAGACATTCATTTGACAGTTTTCTAATTGCTTTTTATGTTGTCATCTTTATGGCAAAGGAGCTTTACGATCTTAAACCTCTAGAACATTTTAATTTTTCCTATAATATTAAAAGGCTAAGAACTGTGATCAGATTAAAAAAGTTTAACTAATGTGAAGATATGTGAGGTCTCACCAATGCATCAATTCAGTCAGTATCAGACATTTTTAACCCTAGCTGTGACTGTCAGACTATACAGAAATACAACAACCCAGATCTTGCCATTCAAAAGCACCAAGTTGCTTTATATTTTTTATGATCTAGACCAGATTAATTCTAGGAATTTATTATGCATACTAGTAAAACACATGGCCAGATTGTTACCATTGATTCTAATATTAAATGGCCTTTTCTTTCCTCAGTTGCCTGTTCTTTTTACCTGCCATGATTTTTCCTTTCCTTTGCAGCATTTGCCTCAGTTGTGTGTGGGCTCTCCCCTCCATTATTACTCAGTGGGGTTATATTATTCAGTCTTAATAAAAGACCCCACAAGCCTTTCACTCCAGTAGCACTAATCACTTTTATCATTCTACTTTCAACCTTTTTATTAACAAAGGCTGTGCTGACATTTGCAATTCAGCAGAACAGGAGATCAGTAGATCAAAGTAGATCAAAGCAGATGGTGCTGAGCACACTACATTGCCATCCTCACTTGGAAAGTTTCAGAGTTTCACTTTAGATTACACAAACACATGTGCTGTGCACCACGCAATCCAAACACACACTTGGCTCAAGGCAGTCTGAAGGAGCAAATGGTTTCAACCTCATATTTCCATTACAAATAGGAGAGCATTTGGTGAGCTCTGACATTGTATAAAATAAATAATTTCACACACTCGGTATGAAACAAAACCTGCTTTTCGGACCAAATAATGAAAACTAAACTGGGATAGGCAGCGGACAACACTTCAAAACACTTTCTCCAAACCGAAGTACTAACAAACATGCAGGCACACTAATATAACACCAGTAAAACATAAAAAAAAAAAGAAAAAAAGAAAAAAAGAGGCTTCCAGATTGTAAACATCATGACTGTAACAAAGAGATAGATACATAGATACACTACTATTAACTCATGTAATTTTTGGTGTTGATTTGCTGTTTTGGAAGTTTAACCTAAGGCCATAAACCTTACATATATAATGTGTGTGTGTGTCATGCTGGCCATTTTGTGATTTTGGTAATGACTATTACATAAATTTTGAAAATAGTACACTTTCAAGCTTATTGACTTATTCAAACTATTCATAATTGCTTTACTTTCATTGGCGTATCTCTTATTTGACTATGGCAGTTATTTTTAGTGGTAAAAAAAAAAAAAAGAAATCTCCTTAGGACTTAAAACACAGTTGCAAACATTGAGAATTATAATTTTTACTTTAATAGAAAGTTATTTTCTTTTGCTCCATTTTCTGAAGTACAGGGTAAAGCCATCTAATAAAAAAAATGAAGCTACAAAATAAATTTGCAGCTTTTTTAATCCAAGTTTTGATTCATCCAACTGTTTCAATCTCTGCTTTTCAGTTTAAGAGGAAAAAAAATCAGCAGTATAGACTGCTTAGTGTTGCTATTTTTGAAATAAACATTGCAGATGAAACTCATTTTTATGAGAGGTAGGTAGCTGACACCCAAGAGCAAATTAATTTTTCTCTTCTTCAGTAACTGGGAGACTCCAGAACTTCAAGTTGCAAACCAAGGCTGCCCCTGGTTCATCTGTAAAGTCTATCACAACTTGTCAGTTCAAGTATGTTGTGAAATATTCTAGATGAACTTCAAGAATATTTAAAAGCTTCTAACATTTTTGTAGATGGTGGCAGATGAACCATGGAAGCGGGTTATATTCAGGCAGCTAGCGTGAACCTGCAATTCAATAAATCTCATTAGTTCTAGTGACAATGTTTGCTAAATAATTTATCTCTGAACAAATGAAAAGCTTTGGAACTTACCACAACAGCTTACCAGAAATCTGGTATTGTGTCATACATAATGTTTTTTACTGCATTGGTACTATTAAAATAGTTTTGCACAAGAATCCTAAGTAGGATGCAACTCGTTTTCTGTTCAGGTCAGCTCATTCTGACCTTGGTGGATACAAAAGTGAAGTCTTTTGTTTGCCTGATGGCATTCACAGTCACTTTGCTTATTTCAGAACCTGTAGCACTGTTTTCCCATTTTTAATTTAGTTGCTATGGTATTTTCATAGTAAATCTCAAAATGCATGTGGTTTTATTACATGTAGATAACTGATGTTTTCACCCCCTCCTACCCTCCCATTTTTTGTTGTTTTCAGAAATGTAGAATATAAACAATTGTTACAGAGATTATTATTCATCTGTTCTTTTTTAGATAGAAAATAAAACACGGATCTTGTGAAGAGTATTTTATTTTTACAATGTCTCTATGTATAACTACTTTGACAGAGCAAAAACATGCCTTTTTAATGACCTCTATGTAACAACCAACAGTATGTTCATTGCATATAACAGATCCAAGTAGATTACTTACATGTGAAGACTAGTATGAAATTGAAAAATGTCACCCATTTTTCAATTCAGGTGTTCTCAGAAGCCTGCATTAATCACAATTGCATAATAGATTACTGAAAATGTTTCAGATCCCCTGAAAGCTATTTGCAAGGGTTTATCCAGAGTCATAAACATCTAATTTGTTGATAAGGTGTATCAGAAACCATACAAACAGTTCTTCCCCACAGTTTAAAATTTTATTCAATAGTAATAAGAAAATTTAGTCAGAGTTAGAATGTCCTGATACTTTTCTTCTAAACAGAAGGACAAAGAAGGTTTCAACAACCATTAAATAAATTACCATAGTACAGTAATGCTATTACTGAAATAATACCATACATGAATAGAAATTTGAATGTGAGTCTTACAAATAACTTCAGATCCTCTGGATATTTCCAGTAAGATCAACCATAACCTAGAACAGATCCACTTGAAAGTAAACATTTTCTTTTTCTGACTCATATGCGGGAAGATGCACCATTGGCATGTCTACAAAAATATAAAAAATTGACTTAGTCAGAAAAGAATCCAAAATTAAAAGTCCATGGTTTACTAAAATGCAAGAACAACAACAGACCCAGATTTTCAGCATTAATCAGAATAGTTCCATTGAGGTCCAATTTATGCTAGCTAAGAATCCAGCTTTCAATTTAATGATCTCATTGGTAATGAAGCAGGAAGATGGGTTTACAAAAATCAACAGCAAGAAAACAGAAGAAAAAAAGAAAGAAACACTCTGGCAGCAATCCAGCATTTATAACTGAGCTAATGTTCAATTACTGTGAAACACTTTATGGAAATAAATGTTAGTTCTACATGAATCCCAAATTAGTTTATTACAATCAGTGCTATTAAAATGATTAAAATAAAGTGTTACTAATATGCCAAACAACTGTGATGGCAGTTTCATAGAACTAATGGTTAATATCTATCAGAAATAAAACCTTTTTTTTTTTTCCTGTAGTAACTAAACATAATGATGTGTCTAAAGCATTTGAAATTATGACATTGATGATAATTTTATTTAGCCTTAATAGGAATGAACTTTATGCAATTGTAAAATACATTATCTAGAGGTTACTTAAGTAAAAACAAAACTACTCTTACTAGCTGCTTTTTGTCAGCATAAAAGTACATGAAAAATCATTATGCCATCATTACAATCACTTTTTTTTCCCCCAAAACACAAAGTGTTTATGATTATATTGGTTTTGCTTAGAAATGTATTGGTTATTATGTTGATTTAATTCAATGGCTTAAGCATGATTTTCAAAACCTGAAATGACAAGTTTTTTTAAAAAATTATGTACTTACACGAATATACACTATTAATAAATAACAGTTCATCTTGACAGGGGGCTAGGGAGGGAGACAGACATGAAATCGTGTTAATCTGTTCAGCCTCAATATTTGAGCCTGAAAGGCCTGAAATATTTGAGCCTTTTCCAACAGAGAATAACAAATTTTGGTTAGAGCATAATGTGTAATTTTATTAGCAAATATGTTTACTAAGCAGTGGTACAGATTCCACAGCCAGTGATGAAATTTTCCTAATGAAAAAGGTTTTATTAAAAATATACACATATAGAACTTAACAAAAGATGTTAAACACCGCACGTCTATGCAGTCAATGGTTGAAGCAGAACTATGAGGACAATACCTACATACATCCATTCATATTTTTTTAAAGATCTGCCTTTGTCACAAAAAAATAGAGACTATTAAACATTTACTTTCCTATCTAATTTGGAACTGTGCAAATTTAAATACCATCCTTTTTAGTGTGTGCACAGAGTTCACAGCAAATATTTAAGACCTATTTGGACATCTTCAGAATCATTTTCATCTCCCTGGTAGTAGATGCTACTAGGATCTGTTCAGATAACTATTTCATAGTCTTTTTTTTTTTTTTTTTAATAGCTTTACTCAGTGTAAATACTGCAAGTGCTCTGGTAAAGAAATGTGACAACTTCTGGCCTTCAACAGCCACCTAACAAACCTTATCTCCTATGGCAATTTCTTGGTGAACCATGTTTTTAGTCCCTTGCTCTGATATTTGAACTGTAGTTTCTTGCTGCTTTTACTTCCACAATTATTTTAACAAGTACTCTTACTTTTTTTTCTTCTTGACCTTAAGAATTTTCATTCTGCCATGGTTTCTTCAAAAAGCAGCCTTTAAAAAGTTACCACATGAGCAAGCATGAAACCTTTCCCCCTTTGCTGAGTGGAAGGTACTTCAGAAGTCTGTGAAACAGATGAAAAAGTGACTAACAGCAAAACTGTACCATTTTTAGACAAGCTCTCTGAAAGGACAGATGTCTTATATGAGCCTGCTAAAGTCATAAAAACAAAAGTGACATTAGATAAATACCCTTCTTTCAGCAAAATTCACTTCCCACTCAATAAAGAGATCACGTGTTCACTTAAGCCATCATGAGCATCCCACATAAGAATTAGATGAGGATGGCAGATGGATGAATGCATCAAAGTTTCCACAATCTTCGCATGCCAGGAAAGTCATGTCTAACCTTATACCACAGTCACAGTTGATTAAGAGAGACTGGAAATGACTACAGAATGAGACAAGTTGTTACAGGTGCATGACTGGGACCTCAGTGTCCACAGTACTGATTAGCAAGTCAGTGACATCCCACTGTTCCAGCATGCTGAAGGAGCTGAGAGATATGGGCACTGCTTTCTGTAGGCATTGGCACCAATTGTGAAAGGTGAATTTCCTGATCTGTTACCCTCCCTTCTCCTATTAGTATACCAACCTCACCTACTTTGTACAGCATGAAGTACCTCTAAATTTTTTCCATTCTCTGCAGATTATTAGTTTCCCTAGGTGATGAAGAAACACTTAGTTCTGTGTCCTGTGGTTTATTTTTAAAGCCAAACCACATTCACTGACAGGTTAACAGTTACAAACAAGTCAAAACCAAACAATTTTGAGGGAATCTGAAGTCACGAAGACTCACCTTTTTAAAAGGCTTTTATCCAAGTGGTGTCTTTTGCATTAAACAATAACTGAATAGAATACTTGCTTCTTGAAGCACCAGCTGAAACTCAGGACCCCCAGCTTGCAGGTAATTGCTAGTCTACCAAGTCATACCATCTCATCTGCTCTTTTTCATATTGTAAATTAATTATTTGCTGTGCATTGACAGATTGAACAGAAGACACATTTCTGCTACTGAAGCCCATCCATAACTGCCAGTTAACATACTTGACTGGAAAACAAGAGATGTGATTCTCTGCTGCTTCAGACAGAAAGTAAATCTCCACTTTCTGCTGAATTTTGTAGATGCTGAAGAAGGTAATCTCAGCACCACTTTTCCTTGACTTGGAAAGGTTGCTACGATTCAGCTTCCAAGACAGGAGGAGGGTGAAATGAACGGATAGACTGTAAGCCTAAAGTCCAGTCAGGAAAGTGCAAGATTTATTATCCCAGGAAAGGTGAGCAGGCATTGAGCAGGCTGTCATGCTCCACACCTACCTGCAGAGGCTGAGCTCTAAGATTATCTCTTTCAAAGACGTTTCCCTGTCTTTAACCACTGTTCATTCAAGATGTCAGAAACAGGTCGTAAAAATGACCAAAAAGATAATTTTGAGCATCGTAGACTTAAAATAAATAAATAATAAAACCAGACATCCAATGGCAGCAAACCAACTTCTACATCTTTTTCAAATATCCTCTACCAAAAAACAAACAAACAAACAAACAAACAAATTTTATTAAAGGATTGAAGGAATGATAAATAAATACAATACAGAGCATAGCAGGCTCTTCAGAAAGTCTAATTCCTGTATAGTGGAAACTACATGTATATTCACACAAATACATTTTACTTATAATGCAACAATTATAAGTATTTTTTTTAAGTGGTTACAGAAACAAAGATATATATATATTAATCTTAATTGCAGGAAAGGGTAAAAAATCCTACAATAAGTATCACTGATAAAGTGTGAGAGATGGTTTACTTATGTGTTTGTCTACATCCTCAGATTTTGTGTCCCGTCACTAGGTTTTATGTATTGCTTTTTGTAGTAACAGAATACAGAACAATTCTAAAATTGAGTTAACCAGAACACAGTACACCTGATCACTGTTAGCAACAACTGTATGTTGGAGTTAAAGAACTCTGTTTCCAGACAATATTCAGATCTAACCAGTACAATCTATTTCTAAATGCAGAAAACACAATATTTTTTCTTCATGCTTAGTGCTCTTGAAGTTTAAAATTGCCTTGTAAGACAAGTGTAGTATACTGAAAGTGATTGCAAATTGCCAGAATAGAAGATTCCAAGTACACTTCAAGAGCTGTTCAGACATACCAAAAGCTTTGAAAATTGTTTTTCATAGAGTTGTATTTATATATATATTTTTAAACAAATCATATTCTAGGATTGTTCTCTGAGAAATTTACACTACATATTTTCTAGTTAAAGACTATTAGTACTGCATAATAATGAAATACATAAAGTACTGGGGTACAGAAAAATGGACTTCGAAAACTGAAGAGTTTTCAGGATTCAAAGTATCCTCTACAAGGAATCCACTGGGGACAACTCAGACTATACTGAAAAGATGAGTTATTTTGTAACACATAGAGGAAAAATGAATTAAAATGAATAGTCATTAGGACAGATTTTCAGAACAAAGCATTTTGGCCTTAATGTAAAAAAAAAAAAAAAAGAGCATATATATGAAATAACATTCTGTAGTGTTGAAGTTCTCTTTTTCCTCTTCCCTAGTGGTTTTGTTCAAAATGATATTTAGAGAAAGTGTTTCATTAAATATAAGCTTCTCTTCCCCCAAATCCAATTTTCTCTCAGTCAACACCAACATCATTTTGGGAGTTGTGATTTTTATGATTTTTTTTTTATACCTTGTTATTGGTATAATTCATATGACAAGCCACTAACATCAGAACATACATTTGCCATTCTTATAACAACATTAACACTTAAAAACAGACCATACCTCATCTCACAGAGGAATAGAAACAATAGCACACACTCAGAAAACAGAACACAAAACACTTTGTATGGAGACAGATTTAAAGGTAGAGGTTGAACATAGCTCTCACATCTCATAGAAATAGTCCAAGCAGTAGGACTTCAGTCAGCTGTAGCCCAGTAAGTACATTTTTTGTCATTGCTAGTAGACATTGCACAGACCCATGCCATGGGTTGGCATGGTCTTGCTCTGGCTTTAGCTGCAATAACTGCTAAAGTGGGCAAGTGACCACTGTGGGCACTGGCTCCAGCAGAGCAGAGGGCAGGGAAGGCCTCATGCCCTCCAGGCCAACCCTGGGGAATCAACACAGCCCCATACCACCTGCAAGGTGCCGGTGCAGCTTGCAGACCTCACCCAGAAGCCAGGGAGAAGGGCACATGCTGGGATGAAGAAACAAACACAAGCAACTGAGAGCAAGCAGAAAGGGACAGCTCTTCTCCCACCCCACACCGTCAACCTGCAGCTGTGACACCCCTCACACCCATCATACTCATAATCATCAGCCTTAGGAAAGTTGTTCACAAGGGTGAGCCAGACAAACACTAGGTATGCTCCCTTTTGCCTATATTTTCTGTGTAACAGTTCTTAATCTCCATTCTCCACCTCCTCCCCTCTAACACTCCATTCTCCTCCCCCCCAGTTTCTCTGGACAATGTTAAATTATTACTACTTCAAATAAAGTTTCTTTCAAACTACCATTTTCTAAGCTATTAAAGGACAATGGTCTTTTGCGTCCTATAGTGAGTAGCATTTTGTACCAAAATAACCAGTAAAGTTATTAGAGGGAAAAATATGTTTTTGGGTTTTTTTGTTGGTTTTTGTTTCTTTTTTTTTGGAGTTGCTTCCTGATGGATCATGTGGCAGAAGAACTTCAACTTACCTTATTCCATTTTTAAATTAACTTTACAGAATTAAATAACAATGAGGAAAAAGGTACCTATACTTTTGAACATTAGGCAAAGTAGAAATTAGCAGCAATCATCTTGAGACACATTGTTCTTTTTTTTTTTTTTTTTTTTTTTAAATCAACATCTTTACACTTAAGAGCTAACAATCCATAAAATTTTGATTTATTACTGTTGAGGAAAAAAAAAAAATCTGTTTAAAAAAATAGGTTGCAATGTCAGGTTGCCAAATTGTTAGAAAGAATTAAGATAAAATCATAATAAATCCATGGGAAACATCCTTAAAAAAAAAAAGTCTTTTAAAATGCTAGCATTGTGTTATGTAGCATTAGTAAAATTGTAATTCAGAAATTGAGAAAAAACAGCAAAAATCACCATGTAAAGTATTTGTGTATGGAAAAACATTCTGGGCTTTCAGAATCATGAAATATTTTAAAGAAACAAATGAGGGGAAAAAATAATTTTATACAATTGCAATAAGCTTTTCCACTGTGGAAACTGTGCTATTCTCAGCAGTAACTGAAAGTAAAAATAATTATTTCTTGCCAAAATAAATTCAACTTTCCATTTTATCATTCCAACAGTTTTATTAACAAGATAACAGCATTTTTTCTTACAACTTGGAAAGCAGAACCATGCGAATTAATAGCTAATTCAGATTTAAAATTAATGAGCTTTACTGTGTTGATTTTTTTCCATTTTCTTGAATAGTATTTTCTTTAAGTAGTCTTTCACATAATGCACAATCTTATAAGTCCCAATTGAGTAACAATGAAGTCTCGTTAGTCTTTGTCACCTCATAATCATTCATGCTGCATTTTAAACAAGCAACATAAATTGCTGCCTTGGGAAATTATTTTGGAGTTATGGAAGAAATATGTGCCAGCTTAAGTTGTAGTTTGTTCTTGTAAAGCATTTTATATTAAAGAAGTTTTACCATGTGTACAGAAGTGTTTTCTCATTATGAATTTTTTCTGCTAAATGTGGGTTACTTCTCACATACGTTAAAACCTAACTGCCTACCTACTTTGTAACAGCTCTATTTAAAACCAACATTTTTCACAGAGGTGATAATGTCATATATATATATATATATTCATTTTTTTAAAAAAGTAACAGCTCTTGCAGTATGAAACTGTTCAGAGAAAAAAAAAATCAAAAGAAAAAAACATACAGAGAAAATTCTTCATGAAAAAGGAGTTTCACAGGACAAGAGTTTATTTTGAGGGTTTCCTTTAATTTTCCTCATATTTCACTGTCAAATTATCTCCTTCTGGCATTTTGACAGCAAATATAATGAAATCAGACCCATGTTTGTTGACCTACCAATTAAGCAAATTTGACAATTAAATGGAAATTTACCTCCAGGCAGAGGGCCAGCACAAATCTTACATACCACTTCAACACCATTTTTGACTCTTTGAGACTAGATTGTAGCTAAGTGATATGTACGTCTCACACTGCATGGATTAACCCTTAATGGATGCTGTCATTTACATGAGGATTCACGTCTTATCCTTCAACAGCACGCATATTGCTCACTATTTTGTTATTAGCTTTAATGCTACAGGGTAAGAACGTGTTTTTCCAAATCTAACTACTCCTAAATGTGGAAAGTAATCTACCACCATATATGATACCAGCTCACTGTAAATAGGGAAGGCACTTCTTTGAGTGTTGGAGCAAGAGCAGCTAGATGGCGTTTTTCACAGAGGCAGAGCCAGAAGAGTAATTATTCTTTTGTTTAACACAGAAAACACGCAAGGTGAAGGTGTAGTGTTGCAAATTCATAAAACTTTTAAGCAAAAGAAGCATTTGCTTAAAGCTTCTACAATCTTGCAGATCATCTAAGACATGCTTGCATCTTAGCAAAAGTAGCTTGAGGTTTATGCACACCCTAAAGATATTTATCTCATAAAGATAAAAGACTGAGACATTGTGCTGTAAAAAGATCCCTTTTGGGGATTCTTTTCCCTCAGTGTTTCCTTTCCTATACAACAGTACAGCTGAACAGACTAGCTGATTGCAAACATGATTTGTTGGTTCTAAAAGAACAGAGCCTTCATCAAAAAAAAAAAAGTCTTAAAACAGACCAAAGAAAATGAAGAAAGCCCTATGGTCTAGATGTATATCTCCTTTTATTCCATTTTAGCTGAGATAAAACTCTTCATTTGTAAGATCTGAACTTCATAGTTTATCTTTTGACAAAAGAAACAGTTGGCAGTGTTGTATCTCAAAATGGTCTTACAGTCTACTTCAGTGAAAGCTTTACATTAAGTACAGAAGTGTTTATTGAAATAGAAATTTCTGTAAACTCAAATGCACAGTTGTATTCTCTGATGAAATATTTAACCCAAGATACAGCTGCTTTAGTACCCAGCTGAATGACTCCAATACTCTAAGCCTAATGATTAGCTTTTTCCTATGGAAAAAGAGAAAGGTGGGTTAGATACCATCAAAGTTCTTAATGCCATACACCATCCCAAGCACTACAAGGATTGTGTGTCCTGAGAGACAGTTGTATTAGACATGCAGTTTTGTTACAGGAATCTGAACTGCATGTCTTCAGCAGTAAGATATAGGCCCCTGTAGCCCAGAAGTTCAGGTTATGACCTATGTTTCCTCACAGAATTTTATTTTGTGGAGCCTAGGTCCCACCTCAACATGCAGACTTTTGGGTATTTCAGTCTTCAGCAGCTAACTCCAAATACAGTAATACTACCTAAAACTCCTGGAGAAGTTCTGCATTCCATGAAGATTCAAAATGTTTAGAAGACAAGCTGAATTCTGAAATCACTTATTTTCATCTTGGATTTACCCACTTAGAGATTACTTAGATACCTAAAAGCCTTCATCAATCTGAAAGCATTAAATAAAAAAAAATAGTGGATGCTTTTCCCCCAATAATCTGAAAAACAAAAAGGTAACAGTATCAGGTAACAGAAGGTAACCCAGTTTAACATGCTGATTTGGCAGATCCTGTTACTAAAGCTTATGCAAAGGTGAGTTTTTATACCAGGAAAACTACAAAATCCCATTTTTCTGTTTAACTTTTCCATTTAACATCCTAACATGGTGGTTGTGGTTTTGTAGACTGTGTTTATTTTTTTATTCAGCTACTTAACGTAGGCATGAGAAGCAGATTGAAAAGTCTCCTAATGGAGATATCTTCCACCTTTAATCACTCACAGCATCAAGACAACCTCCAGCTACAGACAGTGATACCAGCGTACATGAGAATTGACCAGGAGGAAGCTTTCTTGATGAAAACTGATTTTCTGTGTCATCCCTTCCCCTTGTAGAAAACAAATATAAATCAATGAAGTATGTTATTACAGAGTCATCTGGGTTGGAAGAAATCTCCAAGATCATCTAGTCCAACCTCTGACCTAACACTAACAAGTCTTCCACTAAACCATATCACTAAGCTCTAAATCTCAACGTATTTCAAAGACCTTCAGGGATGGTGACTCAATCACTTCCCTGGGCAGCCTATTTCAATGCCTAACATCCCTTTCACGTGAAAACTTACAAATAGAAATACATATTTTCACCTCTCATTCACCTATGAGCTTTTCTTTTGCCTTCACAGGAGATATAGGTCCTTAGTTCCTTCTCAGTCCTTAAGGCTTAAAAGGTAGAAGTCAAAGCTTCAAAATAAGCACTTCCAGTTCTGCACCAGGGGATGTGGAAAGGCAGAGACTTTAAGATCCCTAAAGCACAACTGGAAAACTTGACCTGCTGTTAGATTCTGTGACATGGATTTGGGAAGCTCAGAAAAAACTAGTTCTTGACTTAACTCTACAGTGTTACCTGTAACTGTAAGAAAAAGCCAAAGCTCAGAGCTGACCCTCCCCAGCCTCATTCTGTGAACACTTCAAAAAAAAAAAAAAAAAAAAGATTTCAAAAGCTTACATTTCCCAGCAGAGCAACGTTGATTGGTTAGAAAGCAGTTAGATTTTTTATTATTATTATTTATTAAATAGAAAATTTATTTGAAGAGTTATGGTCTTGTGAGGTACTTACTTGAAAGAAAATGTATTCCATAAGATGGTTCAGCTGGACAATTCCTTTACTGACTGTAGTCTAAAGGATCTGTTCCTGACAAAAGTGACATTAGTTATGTCACTCCTATATTCTTAAACATTTGCAGAAGAAAATTTTCAAAGAGATAAGTATCCCTCTTGAAATGTCTGGTGAAAGAGGAAAGAAGTATCTTTATACAAGAATTTGCAATTATTAATTGGCTTCACTTTTAATTAGTTAATGATCCAATTCAGCTGTGATCAAAGCACAACAGCTAGATAATTCAGGATAGAAAATGAAGTTAATTTACTTAGATGTGATACTACTTTTCCTAATGACTTTACTTCAATGGAGTTTCAATTAGTTATTAGGTTATTTTACTCATTAGTCCAACAAGATGTCTGCAGGCAATTAACATGTCACTCCTCATGAAAAACAGAACATGTTTTTTTTTCCAGAGGGATGTCTAAGGTTTTCATTACAGAGATTGAAAAGAAGTTTATGGAAAAAAAATAGACATTTATTTTTGTTTACAGAATTATAGAACATCCTGAGTTGGAAGGAACTCACAAGGATCATTGACTCCAACTCCTGGCTCCACAAAGGACACCCTATATCTGGGAGTGGTGTCCAAACACTTCTTGAACTCTGTCAGACTCAGTGCTGTGACCACTTCCCTGAGGAGCCTGTTCCAGTACCTAACAATCCTGTCAGAAAAGAAGCTTTTCCTAACATCCAGCCTGAACCTCCTATCACAGCTTTACACCATTCTTTAGGTCCTATCCCTGTCAAAGAGCTCAGTCCCTACCCCTCTACTCACTTTATGAGGGAGCTGCAGGCTGGCATGAGGCCTCCCCTCAGTCTATTCTGCCCTGGGCTGAACAACCAAAGCGCCTCATATGTCTTGCCCTGTGGAGCAATTGCCATCTTCGTAGCCCTCCTTTGGAGGCTCTTGAATAGTTTTTAATTTCCCTCTTACACATTTTGGTGCCTTGAACTACACACAGAACTGGAGGCGAGGCCACACCAGCACACAGCAGAGTGGAACCACCACTTCTTTGACTGGCTAACAATGTCATGCTTGATGTGCCCCAGGATACAGTTGGCTTTTTTGATGCCAGGACATTCTGTTGAATCATTCAAGTTGCCATCAACAAAAATCGTCAGAACACTTCGCACAGGGCTGCTCTCCATCTTCGTGTCCCCCAGTCTGTACATATATCCACAGTTGTTCCATCCAAGATGCAGAATCCAGCACTTGCTCTTGTTGAACTTTATGTTCTTGGTGATTGCCCAACCTTCTAATTTGTCAAGATCTCTCTGCAAGGACTCTCTACCCTCAAGGGAGTCAACTGCTTCTCCTACTTAAGTATCATCTGCAAAATTACTCTATATACATGAGTCCTGCGTCCAGATAATTTATGAAACCATTAGAGAGGACTGACCCTAAAATGGATTCCTGTGGAACCCCAGAAGTAGCTGGCTGCCAGACTGATGTAACCTCATTTAACCCTTTGATCCCCTTTTGTATGGGGATGACTAATTATTTTTTCATGTACAATTGGAAAGAGCCTCTTTTTCATACAAAATTTAGTTTTCAGTTCTGCTTGCCAGACAAGGCTTTGCCTTACCTAATCAAACAGACAACACATACTTTGAACTAGAACACAAATCAAGACATCTAGTTTTTATAATCCAGTCATTGTCTTAAGCAGCTGCATATCGCTAAGCAGTGATAAACCCCTAGGAACAGTTCAAAAAACAGAAACTATAGCAATTATTCAATCAAAATTTATTAAAATATTGAATTCAATGGACACACCATTCTCTAATACAGCTATAAAATTAAGGATTTTTTTTTCCTAGTGAGTAAAGATTTCCTCCCCCCCAAAGCTGTGTATTTAACCTCTTCATTCCAAAGTATTTTATCTTTGGAATTTTCTAAGTGATAACAATATTGCTATGTATTCTACCATTAATATCTGGAATGATTGAGCCAGATGTCATTTGCAGCCATAAGCCTAAAATCATCAAGAAAAGGTTGGTTACTAACATGTTTCCTGAGCACACACTTTCAGAAGACAGCTTCCAACATATCAGTCTTTATATTACAATCTCTCCTTAGAAACAGAAATACAAGCTCTTTACTTTCTCCTTAGCCAGAGGCCCAGGTCATCTAATTGCATTCCTCCAACAGTGAATAGGAGAAAGGATTTCCTTTCTCAGTTGTTTATTTATTTTTATTCTTACAGTAAACCCTAACTAAAAGCCCTTACCCAGTGATTCATGTAGGCTTCCCCATAACGAGCAGCATTTGAGTGTGAGCAGTTTCAAAAATCTGACCTTTGTTCCTTCATTGTGTGTTCAGTACTGATCTCTAATCACACAGCATGAGAGGTAGCTCTAACATTCTCCAATTGCCATACTGCTGTAGTAATTACGTACATACTAAATCTCACTTCCACACCAACTTGTGTTACCAAGCTGAGAAAATAAACCCCTCTCTTCAAACCTACCTATTGCATGGTGAACTACAGAGATTTATATTAGTTAAAAAAAATAACACAAGGACAATAGCAGGTCTTTTAACCTTCTTTCTTGATTTAGCATTTCTCAGTGGTTCCTAGGCTCTAAAGTACTCAACACGCACAAGACACAGTGCTAGAAAGTAGGATAAGTAAGGAAAGGGGAAAGTTTCAGCTGTGGATTTGCAAATCTTATTGCTTACAGGATAAACAATGTAGATTACCCAGACATACTGGCCCTGGAGAAGTCAGGCAGAACCGCTTACTGGAGAGAAGCAATATTAGCTTATCCTTCTAAATGTATTTCCCAAGAGACAAGACCCCACAAGCTTCATCAGCTTTGCAAAAGTGCACAAGAATGGGTCAAACCAACTCAGAGGAAGAAAAATGAGCCTGACAGACAGTACTACTGGGGAAGACAGCTGTGGAGACAGCAAGGCTGACAGGCTTTTTTTATTGTTTTGTTTATAATGGTAGTTTGATAAAATAGGACAATCAAATAGAAATGCACAGTCATTCTCTGACTCACTGAACCCTCTTCTCTTATTTATGGTGAGATATGAGGTCAATTCAGACAGGTTTTAGTTGATGAAGAAAAGCTGCAGGGAGGATTTGCTTGATTCCAAGAAACAGCAACTATCATCGTATTAGAAAATTAATTGCCACATCCTTAAAATCTAACAAGTTCCCAAAAAATCTGATCTCTAGATACGCTTAAAAACAAACAAACAAAAAAAAAAACCTCCAATACAGAGTATCTGACTTAATTTTCTAGACATGTATTTAGGAGGGATCCTCTGCTTTTGGCCCAAATAACATCACACTATATCCTGTATTCAGAGAATTCTTAGTTTTATTTACCAACAGAAGACTCATACCATTATGACCCACCTGCAGAAAGTCAAAATTTCAGAAGTTTCTGGAAAGGTGAACCTACGTTGAAGATTTTTCAGGAATCACAAGACTAAACTTTTTTCCTCTTGTGTGTCCAGTTCAGATATAACTGTCATATGACCACAGCAGTAAGAATTTACATTTAATTCTTTCAAAGGAATTGGCTTAGAGTCAGAATGGCCATCTGTGAAATTCCAAGTAGCTATGTGCTCAAATAAGTGTTTAACAACATTGTCATGCCATCAACATCCTTTAAGAAGTCTTTACTGCATAAAGTAATTACTACATTCTTCAAGCAACATTTAGTACCTTGCAGGAAGAAAGCGAAGGTTTAGCTTTCAGGATGAGAGGACTTTGAGTATAAATGATCATTTTGAAGAAAATAAATAAATGGTAATCAAAGAGAAAATTTATTGTCTAGCAGCTAAGCGGTTAACCACCATGAGGAATTTCCTGATCCTTTCTGCCCCAAGTGCTTCTGCAGGGGCTTTAAGCTCTTAGGAACAGCACGTGCATTACTATTCCTGAACTTTAGACCCAACAACCCTATCTGAATATCTTAGGTTCTCTCCGTGGTGCAGAATAACCATCAGATTCCCCCCTCTTTTCCCCCCCCCCCCCCCATCCCAGACCACTACAATTGTGGTTTCACAAGCATTTCTTCCACAGGCAGATGATTCACATCATCTTCTCAACTGGCCCCATACATCATTATGTAAGGGCAAAGGGTCAGTCAGTTAGGGAATGATGCTAGTTAAATGTAATCTGACAAAAAAAAAAAAAAAAAAAAGCATTTTCAATGATGTGCTGAAACAAGTGTACTTCTACTCACTCTCACTTTCTCTCAAAAATAAATCAAACCCCCTATGTCTTCTCCTCCAGTTTCTCAAAAGACAGGGAGAGAAAAGTGGACTCTCTGAATATGCACCTTCCAAATATGGAATTTTTTATTAACCAATTTCTACCTCAAGCTAAAAAGAGTCAAATCTAAATTTTCCCTATCTAGAAGAATACCTCAACCACTCTGCGATAGCCACTTCGAAGAATTTCAGCCAAGTAGCAAAGGTGATCTCCTTTGGAAAAGAGCCCTTACACTTTGAAGTGTTCAAGTCTTATCTTAAAAATGCACTAAATAAGTGTGCATGGAGTCCCTACAAAGTCTAAAAGCAGGTTGGAAGTGGTTGTCCCTACAAAAGAAACAAGTAACATCACACATCTGTCAAGACTAGACAATGACTGAAAAATCCTCTCAGGCACTTATCTCTGAGCAATTGCTTCTGAACAGCATGTAGTGTCATGAATACAGTAAACAAGAAAGCCGTAAGTAGAAAATGAGTTCCAATATCAAAAGCCCCGTCATTATGAACTCTTTGGAAGACAAAAAGAGCTACGTCTCTCTTTGATTCTTTTTCCACACACACAGAAAAGTAACCAGCAAGAGGGAACAGCCAGCAGCATTATTTTGGACAGTTTCTAATCCTGCAACATTTGATATGCTTAAGCTTTCAGTTAGCTCAGGCAGAGAAAGCTAATTATTAAGTTACTACAGAAAACAATACAAGAATACAGCACTCCACAGACACAAAACAGACACATATGGATACGCTCTTCAAATGGAGAGTTAGAAAGGAGCATAGAAATTGATAAACCAAGGGTGAGCCTTTTTTTTTTTTTGAGGGAAGAGGGAGAGAAGAAGAAAATGATATATTTGCAGATAAGATCAGACCTGATTTGATCTTTCAGACAAACTTGTCACAGTAAGTTAACACTGACAAAGCAGCTCAAATTACAAAGAAAATAAAGTTTCTTTAGCTAACCTTGAAAATTCTGTATGATAGGTAAAATTCCCTGATTACAGAAATTAGAAGGAAAAAATTACAGCTAGAAAACCATTAACATTCAGCATCTAAGCAACTGTCTGTTCTTAAGAACACAGTAAAAACTGCACATTTTTAACCATAAGATTTAACAGGGTGAGGAAGTATTAGGGTGGCTCCTTACTTCTTTCTATTCTGGAATTCACCTTTCTACTTTACATTCATACTTCATGGTTACACAGAGATACAACATACGAAGGCTTTCCCAAGAGCAGAGTCCACTGACATGGTATTTCCTCATGTTTGCTTTTGATTAAAGCTATTCAACATTGAAAAAGTAGTCATTGTACAGATGCTGTATGAATAACTTCAGCAGTTTTGAAGACATCAGTAAGGAGTAGTGTTGAAGCTAGTCAATGAACAGATCACTGAATTCTTCAATTTATTAACTTTTTTTAATCAAGGTTCTACCAAATAATAAAATACAGACAACAAAACAACTGGTAGAAGGACTGCATCAGAACTCAAAGAAAAAGCTGCATGGTACAAACAAAGTAAGCTATCTTCTCTATTGTATCTTCTCACTCTAAAAGTGAACCTGGATCAAGTATTTACTCTCACATAGGTTGTGCATCACCAAGTCACAACAGCAGCTTTATCAGTTAACACAGAAGTCATGTCCTGTAGCTTCATTTTGAAACAATTTCAAAGTTATTTGGAAGTGAGTAATTATTTGTACCTAATGAAAACTTATTGTCTTCTGGAAGTAGGCATATCGATTCTTTCACTGATGGACAGCTTTTAATTTCTAGGATTTTTGTGGGAGTTCAGGCAAACTCAAAATATTGTTCTAAACTAAGCCAGGTTTCTCTGCTACTTCTTCCCTCTGCTCCAACATGGGTCCTCCATAGGCTGCTATCCCTTCAGGGTGTACCTACTCCAGTACGAACTCATCCACATCCCACTGTCCCTTTGGTAAAATAGCTCCTCTGCAGAGAGCTCATTCATGGCCTGCCATCCCTCTGCGTGTGTGGGTTGCCTGCTCAACCATGGAGCACATCCTGTTTCAGCCTTGGTGTTCTCTCTGCTGTTTCCCACTCAGTTTGTTCTCTCCTTCTCTCCCTGTCCAGTGTTTTCTGTTCTTTGTTAAATCCCTTCTCATGGAGGCACCAGCAGCTTTGCTAATGAGCTCAACTGTGTTCTGGGCTAGCTCCACTGGAGAGCTAGCTGAAACCAGCTGTGTTCAGCACAAGCAGCTCCTGGCATCTCATAGACATCAGTCCTGCAGCTCTCCCTGCTTGCAAAACCTTGTTATGTAAAACCAATACCAATGTTCATTACCAAAAAAGCATTTTAGTAGGCTTTTCTTTTATATTTATATATATATATATATATATATATATAAAAATACAAGTTTGATGCAATACTAGAAATAGTGCATATTACTATAAGTTTAGCAAATGGATAACAAGGCAGACCATAGGACTTAAGACTCAAAAACCTTGGAAAATAGTCACCAGCTGTGAGCCTATTTTCCCTGGGTCACAAACAGACTAATTTAATGCAGTGAGTAATTCATATATAATGAAATCTAGTTTATATATTTTTTTCAGCTTAGTATTAATACACAACATTCAACCTCTGACTGCATTTTAAGACTACAGGTGGCCAACCCATTTCCAAGAAATCCTGATGCAAGGACAAAAGGTGAAATCTGTTTCCAAACATTCACGTTTTTTAGGCTTTGAGTTATAGGCAATTTTTACTCCAGAGATAATCTAGCTCTCCACCACAAGACCTGTGCATGAATTACTTCTTTTAGAAATCCCAGTTAATCTTTTTCATTATGGAAAAATCTCAAGGTGCAGACCTAAATCTGATAAATCTTCTCGTCCCATTTCTGTACATTTTATACATTTTCTAAATCATTCAAATTTTTTTTGTTGTTTTCTATTTTATTAATACTCCCCTCATATCTCAAATCAGTGAGTACAGTATTATGAGAAGCATTAGGTATTTGCCTACAACATCAAAAGAATGCAAGTTAGGAGACTTAAAAAAAAAAAAAAAAAAAAAAAAAAAAAAAAAAAGCAGAAGAACCTGTTGCTTTGAGCCAGTCATGTATTTCAGCAAGAAACTCTACAAGCAAAATGGTTCCCTCTGCTCACTCTGGTTGTGGGAACCTCATTTCTTGTTACCAAAACCCTATGAATAAAAATGAAGCTGAGTCTCTGACCTTTATCTTCTACAGAGGACCATAAAAGTCTTTCATCCTGTTCAACTCATCAAAGATACACTCAGAACATTTGACTAAATCTGACAACAAACCAGGTTCTGTAATAAAATATAAATCTGGTTATATTAATATAAGGCATCACAGGCCTTCAAAAGAAAATCATTAGGCTGCCTTATGAAAAAATCAAGCACTTAATGTTAGCGATACCAAAATTCTGACTGTAACCAAGAAAAAAAAATAAAATCAGAAGTTTCTTTACAACAACAGCTACTTTCAAGCACAAGTTTTGGAACAGCACCATTATAATGAGAATATAAACTACAGCAAAATTTCAAATGACTCTAAAATTATATTACGTTAAAAAAAAGCTAAGAGCTCTAAAAGTAGATTTACATGCATGTATAGCAGACAAGAAAAAGAAACCACAAAACACTTAAAACACAAAAGCCTATATATTATTCATTCTCACTTAATCTTATGTACTTCTCTCAACAACCACCTTTCATTTTGTTTTTGTAAACTTACCTGATGCTAGCAGCTCTCTGAAGAATTAGCTGGGTTTGCTGGGAAACTAGACACAAGCTGGCAAGCAAGAGTACTTATTAATTAGGCCCCACCCAGGAAAGCTAATTGCATTAATTGTGTTAATACAATTAACTGCATTAAGTGTAGGGCAGAGTAAGGTTTCTAGCCAGGCACCTCTACTTGTGAAAATAGTTAATGTATTTTCAGGGGAAAAGAAAAAAAAAAAAAAAAAAAAACAGATCTGAAAAATAAACAGATTATCCTCTCACTCTATTATTAAAATCATCTTCATGTGTATTCTGTAGATGCAGACCAGCTTATCTATCTAGTTGCAATTATCTGTCAACAGGTATCTTTGTACTAAAACATAAACTTTGTTAGGCTTGAGAAAAATGCCACTGTGTTAGATATATCTGTGCTTCACCAAGTCTTGTGATATGATGATACTCATGAGAGATGAGTATTCTTAAGTCTTAATCTAACTAGAGAGGTGGAAGAGGTGAAAGAACAGTTAACTAAGGAAAGCTCAGGAAAAAATATGACACTGTGTTGTACTGAAAGGCAAAGCATAGGGCCAAAAGGAGATTAACAGTGGAGGTCCTCTAGGCTCAGCCTGGTGAATTGATCTGATGTAAAATTTTCACTTGAGCATGTAAAGCAGAAGAATGGCAATGACATGACTTGATGATTCAAAACTATCAATACACAAAATGCTGAATATTATCAAAATAAAAGAGTGCCTGAGAAGTAGTGGGTCAGATTTAGAAGTGCAAAGTGCAGTGTTAAAAAAAGTGCTATTAAATAATATGAACAAGGTCCCAGAGTTATGAAAGGAAACTGAGAAGGCTTGGAGTATTTATCTTCACATGCTGAGAAAATGATTCATAAGTACATATTACAGAAAGATGGCATTAAGCAGACCTTCAGTAAGATGAGTGTGAAAACGTAATAGATTAGACCCTAGAACTGTGCTTTCACATGTAGTTTTAGGTCAAACTGCATCCACCTGTTAACCCATCCACCCATCAGGGCCAGGCTGGTTGAGGCCTTGGCCAACCTGATCTGGTGAGTGGGTGGCACCCCTGCCTATGGCAGGGGGGCTGGAGTAAGATGACTTTAAGGTCCCTTCCAAAGCAAGCCATTCTATGATTCTATGATTAACACCAGTTTGCTAAAATGCTAGAAATTTTGAAAACAGGTTTTAACAGGAAAATACTTTTCAATAGCTTTCACTTCTGTGTTGTGCATATTTACAACTTTCTTATAGTAAACACATTTTCACTACACAACTACTTCTATCCTGTCACTTACTCTTCCAGAAAAATTAAAAAAAAAACCACTTTCATACTGCAGGAATGGCAAATGGTTCTGTATGAAGGCTCTCTAAACTACCCCTTCCAATAAAGAAGCATGTTAATGTCATATTTTAGCTACTGACAGTTTCTATTTCACCATGGCTTTTGGATGCTCTGTCTGTATAACTCTATTATATCCGTCCCCTGCACCTCAGCTCAATTCTTTGCTATGGCACAAGACAGAGTATTATCCTTCTGAAAATTACCATCAAGCTTTAAATTTCAGGGCTGTCATATGCAATATCTTGAATGCAGGGATTAGCAAAAGTTTCTAGTGAGGTTCAGAGACAATACCATACAATTTTTATCAAAAAGATTTAACACAGCATTTGGAATCTTTCTTAAACTTGCTTTCAAATAAAACCTTACAGGTAATAAATATACTAGGGTTTTCTTACATATCAGAGGCAAAATGAGGAGTACATTTTTCCGCACTGGGTTACAACACAGCATTAAAATGTTACTGTGTTTTAATACACAAAGGTATACGTATTTGCTACTAATTTTTCCAGAGATGATTTATCATTCTCTCTGGTGTGGCCCTAAAAGATATTTTATTCTTTAGCACCTGACAAGAACAATCACTTCTCCAGGCTTTTCTACTCAGGAAAGCTGGCATACAGTCAGCCTGAGTAGGGCTTTACAGAGCACTAACTGGTCTTCCTAATTGCTTGCATGGATATTGTTACTGCAAAGTACAAAATAATAATAATATAAAACCAAAAAAATGAACAAAAAACAAAACAAGCAATCAACAAAACAAAATCAAAACAAACAAAAAACACAAACCAAAACAGAAGTAGTTTAGAATAGCTGATTAAGTTTAAATTCTCACCATATCTGACTGTGTTATTAACTTACCAAGAATATGATTCATTTTTCCTTCCCACAAATGAAAACAAAACAAAACAAAACAAACAAACAAACAAACAAAAACTATGATTAGACAAAGGCTTGTAGTTAGCAATATTCCTGTATGCAGGCTGGAACCTGGCTGGAACTAACTTACTAACTTTCAGCAAGAGGGCATAGGTAGTCTGTATTCAAAGCCAGGTCTTGCATCAATCAGAGCCCACAACACTACATTTCACTTTTGGAGTTTAACTGCCACTTGGGCACCCTGACTTTTTCTGGAGGCTTTTCAAGCAGCTTCACAAACCACAGTGGAGCACAGAGAATTGTTTCTACTTTTTCCCCCCCTGGGTTGTTCTTCATCTTTACTACATTTACTACACTGCTCTCCTTTGTCACCATATCTTATCAAGAATCCATATCTCTATTTTTTTTTCTTCCTTTGGAGCTTAAAAATTAAATAGTGCAAAATGCAGCACAAATTATAAGAATGAGGGCTGCTCCCCCTTCTTTACTTTTTCTTTAGAGAGCAAACACAGTCCTCAAATTAATGTTCTTCCATTTGCTGATACAAATGCAACTTCAGGCATTAAGCAGATGGCATTACACACTCAGTGTTTACATGACAGCTGCATCTCCTGAGATAAAGGCATCTTCTTCCCTTCACTACTCACTAGCCCCTTTTTTTCCCTTGTATAGGAAGCATCTGGATCTGACTGCTTGATGAGCTTCAGTTATCTTTCTGGCTCTAACAATTAACTCTTTTCTACCAGGCATCTTCAAACGTTTGAAGGCTCTAGGTTTGGAGAAGTTTTGCTTCCCGTCACAAATGAGAACTGAGAGTTTTCAGGCACTTGCTAGCTGATAATAATAGAAATGTTCAGGGAAAGAGGTAAGATTTTTATAGAGGTTACATGAAACTATCTGTATCAGCCAAGCCACGATTAGCGAGGAGAGGCTGAAATGCAGATTACTGGGACCTTCAATGATGCATAGAAATACCATCTCTTCAACCACATCTTCTAAAAAGCATTTCCCTCTTTCTCATAAAAATAAACTTTGAGAGGATTCATAAAGATATCACTTAAGCAGATACAAAAACAAAACAAAACAAACAAAAAACCAAAAGTGGATATGTTAATCAATGTTTTGTGTTTTTTAACATTCTTATGGCTTTGTATGTATTTTACTCTTTCACTGCCTCTGGATGATATTAGACGATTGCTGCACATATATATGAGAAAATTACTGCAACAAATGTGTAGCTGACAATGAAATATAATTTTACTGAAATATAGAGCAGTAATTCAGTAATTGTATGTTCTAAAACATGATTTTTCTGTATGTCAATAACATAAAACTGATGAGAAAAACAGAAGAGACTGATGTGTGGAGTTCAAATTCATGAAGCTTTAACAAATTTCAGTGAAAACCGCTACAGTAGTACATGTACCCTCAGATGGATAGAGTGAAAGGAGAAACAAATCTCTTGTTAGTCTTATGTCTAAGGTGAATTCTCTCCTGATTCACTAATGGAATCAGAATTTCACTATCTTAAACAAAGATAATAACATAATAATTGTATTGCAAAACTAGCAACAACAACAAAATTAAAAGCTCCATCCTATCTGATGGAGATTCCCACCCTGATGGATAATGGACAGATAATCAAAACAGAGATATCCCAGCACTAGAATAATCCTCATGAACATGACCATGGAAGAGACCCTGCTCTTAGATACGTGATTTACCAGGATGCCTCAGCTGATGTTTAGCTCTAAGCACAGTGTTACATTCATCCCTATGCAGAAAAGCCTTTAAGCATAGTCATATGTTTAAATATATTCGTAAATCACGGCCATAGCCAACTATCATAGAGCATCTGTTCTTTGACGCTGCCTCAACCCTGTCTAGCTCCCAATTTTTCTGTTGAATATAGGAAATAATTTAAGTCTATGCCAAGACTTGTTTTCTAGAGTTATTTGTTACCAGGCTGCAGATGGCTAATGTTGCAATTTGTAACTCGTACAAAAAAACCATTTTACCCATTGCATTTCTTACGCTATATGCTCTGTAGATCAGAAATACATGATTTCTACCTAGACCAAGACAGTTTTGACCCTGATTGGAGCTAGAGAAAACTCCTATGGACTGAAAAGTAAATGGTAATAGGAAAAAAAGATGTTTGTATTACTGGCATACTGTTGTGATATGTGTTGTCAACCTGTTCATCAAGAAATCATAAAAACAATTGGGAACACAAGTTTTGGGGTTTCAGTTACATAAGTAATATCAACTAAATTAATTTGTTTATTTTACATTTAATTGTAAGAAGTCAAAAGTGATAAAAATAATTATGTGAGGTAAATTTCTGAGACTATAATGATGGATTAAAGATACAGGGTCAGACTGACAGGTGATATAAATTGTTGAAGTAAATGGAGCTATGACAATTTCCTTTGCTTAGAATTTTTCCCATATATTATAAGTTCCTGATTATAAGATCAAAAGAAATAGAACTATTAGGTTTAGTTTTAAATTGAAGCGGCAAATGTTATGATATTCTTGGTATGGCTCAAGTAGCTGTCCTCCATACAGACCTTTTCATATCTTAAAAATTTTATGCATTATATGTAGATAAGTATTGCCAGAAGCACTTTCTATTACCAGATTCTACTGTAATGAAAGATAGGGATAGAATTTGGAAGGAGACATTCATCATATTTCTTTCTTGATTTAGTTAATATAAAATCTTTTAATGTAGCACTGAATACCAAGACTAAGCTTTTACATTAGCAGCATCGGTACTTTATATCAGGACCTGCTTAAGAAAAGGTATTATTTCTCTTCATAATTATTTCTTATTAATATTGCTAATATAATTGTACAGTATTTTAACAGAACTCTCCTTGATCAATTTTAAAAGTAGGAATGAAACTGCAGGCTGAAATTGTTCTTTATAACTAGCTTTCATTTGAAGTGGAAATGAGGGATTTTCACTGACCTCATTCTCTTTGTTCTTGTGGTGGTGGATAGTCATTTCTGGGGTGTGGATGAAATACTGTCATTGCTTTTGGCCCAATACTGCTATCTTTACGTTGATAGTATTCATTTGCACAATTAATTACAGTGAAGTGCTGGGATTTCTAACAGAAATAAGGTGCCAATGAAAGGCTAGGAGAATTAAGCCCTGCTGAGACTTGAAATAGAAAGTCTAAGTCCCTGAGCTTACTCAGGAAAGCCTTTTGAACACACTTAAGCCCCACTAAAGTCAATTGCTAGCCATAGTCCATTTCTTTCTGAATTCGTAAAATATGAAAGTTTAAACCAAAATCTTAACTATAAGTTTTAGGAAATGTATGGGTAGGAAATATACAGCTGAAGTAGCCCCGTATCTAAACTAGCAGAGAAGGGACCTCATCCTGTGCATCTTTCCTTTAAATTGCTTAGATATGTAAGGAAATGATAGAAATGCAGGTAACTAGATGTCAAGAAGGCTTTCTGTATGTCTGTCTTCTGTAGGTCAGGAGGCTGAAGAAGCTCCTCAAGACATTTCCTTTAAGATTTTTTTAAAGGAACTTAATTTAACAGAAGTTACAAATAGTAATAACCATGATGGTCTTTGTATATAGCTAACACTATTAAACTTTTTAGGGTTTTCCAACTCATAGCCTTGAAAAGCAAGCCAGAGCAGCAGCATTCACATTCTTGTACTTTCCTATTAATTATTCCTTCTTTACTAATAATTAATGTGTGCAATAAGTTAGCTTTAGTCACATCTCCTTTTACCCTGATTAATTATCCTAATTATTTCTGTATCTCTGTATTTTTTACTGCCATAAACAAGACTGATAACATGGGTGGTCCAGTTTATATGCATTATCCTTTATTGCATATGATGCATGGAGTTCTGGGGATAAAACTTGAGTTGACCTATTTATTTTAACAAGGAACAAATTACTCGGGCAAATCTCCCATTCAAATCAGTAGGAGTATTGCCCGAGTAATGATTTTATTTCAAAATTAAACTTTTTTTCTTTTATTTTCTCTTGAGGCTGCCCTTATGTATATTGCTGGAACCAGATGTATTTACAGTCCTCCATGTAATCCTTACTTTGTAGAAGTATAGCAGTGGTTGAGGATAAGTGTTAGCCACTAAGTCCAAATCAGTCAATTGTTAACTAAATACACTGTGTAAATACATTTCTTACTATCTACTGCATTGCTTTTTGTCAAACCCAAATGAGAACCAGGGGGAACATTTGTGATGCTATATTATTTATATATTAATAACAAACAATCCAATTGCCATACATTACTTCTAACAAATATTTAAACCATTACATTATGTCAGTAAGTTTATCAAGTTTATATTGTTCAACAAATGTTGATTATTACTTGTGATCAATGGTACAAAATTAAAAGCATAATTATAAAAGTGTATCATATATTTGTACTATGAAATTATATATGTTACCATATTGCTGATCATTCCTCACTAATACACCAGTTCCTTACTTTGAGATATAAGAGAGAAAATAAGCCCTTATTTTCAATATGTTAAGAACAAATTCTGAACAGAAAGGAAGCATTAAGCAGATGGTTATTTATTTTACTTTTTCACAGCAATGAAAAATTACATTAAACTACTGATGTTGAAAAAATACAACTCAAAATTGGGAAATAACATAAATAAACCTGTCCAGATAATCTTAACTCAGAGTTCCTTTCTGTAAGCTTTATAATAAGGTCTTCAACTATATGATCATAGCATGCATTTTTATGTCAACAGATTTCAGACTGTGAACAAGATGGCTGATGCCCAGAAAATATTTGTGGATGTCAACTAGGTCATGTTATCTTCATCACCTTCACCTTACTTTTTCAGATATTGAAAGCTATAAAATTAATTGGTATGGAACTGGAGGAAGCTAAAAGGACATTTATTTGCAGAACTAGTTAAAATGATTGGATTAAATTACATTGCACACACACAAAAAAAAAATGTTTATTTGACAAAACCAAAATGTTTCTTCGAAGGTCATTAACTTTACAGAAGACTTGGATAATAAATTCACAGAGTACTTTTTCCTTTTGATGTAGCTGAAATCTTTTGTTCTGAGCTGCTTAGCAATTCATCATGCAAGTTTATAATTTCAGTTTTACACCAAGACTGAAACAGCAATCTGTTTTCCAATGGGCTTTATTCCTACAGTTAAGACAATGTAATGCCAACTTAGAAAATACATTTTATATCATCATCTGTCACACAAATACCTTATGATTCAATGCAAGTGACTTAAACCTGATTTTTGAAAGGAAAGATGTTCCTCATACTTTCAGTGCTTATCTTGTCACAGCAAAGTTTTCATTTGCAATAATGCAGTATATTCACAGCTTCAACTGAGACGAATAAAAGTTGGGCTCTGAAAAAAATAAAGCGATGGACTATGAAAATCTTCATGTAGGTCATTTAAGATTGGAAAAGAAAATCTTAATTCTGGATTTTTCTAAAGTTTGTGTTTTCTAAATGCAGTTATGATTAACAAATTGTTCTTATTTAAAGACAAATAAAAATGAAAATGCAAATATCCTCATTTTGAGCCATTGGAAAACAATGACAAAAAATTATTGGAACCACAGTGATCAATGGACAATTCCATTCTAATGATTATTCATGTCTGAATTGTTTATGGCTAACTTCTAGAAGGAGAATCAGTCTCAGGTGATTCAGCTAAGATTTAAAGGACACTCACATGACAGCATTCAGAATTTTCCTCCCATTTCATATACTAAGCTCTTCTTCTCTGCTTGGGCACCTTCAGTATGTAATCCACACAACAGCATTTACATCCCATATCAAAGTTAAAAATACCAGATCAAATTATTTTTCTTCCCATTGTACTTCCTGCCTCCAGCATTAATTACATAAAAATGATTACAATTATTTATTAATTATAAGTTAATAATTCCGAGGTATGTGGAAATATCAAAGCCAAAAAGGTGTACAAGATGATGCTGATTTTAAGCTTGAAACCTGTATTCAGTAAGTGGTAAGACAACTATATTGGGGCACCTCTTGCCAAGCTATAGCTATTTGGACATGACTGTTCATTGCCTCTGTTATTCCTCTGACCAGAATAAACAACCTGTTGTGGACTCAATGCCCACAGAATAATAAACAGTGGGTTTTCTTGAAGTAGCCTTGATAATCTATGGCTACATTTACATTAACTATTCAACTGGACTTTAGGCTCCTTTATGACCAAAGATTTTTCATTGTAATTGACTGATAACAACCACAATTAAACAAACAAGCAAATCACAGAATCACAGAATCACAGAATTTCTAGGTTGGAAGAGACCTCAAGATCATCGAGTCCAACCTCTGACCTAACGCTAGCAGTCCCCACTAAACCATATCCCTAAGCTCTACAAAATCAATATATAAGTAAACAGGAGGAAAGCATCAGAAATATGAGTTATTCTACCAAAGCAACACTCCTGATAAATTGTGTTGATAGTTGTTTTTTTGTTTGTTTGTTTGTTTGTTTTTTGGTTACCTACAACGTGTGTGAGTGGCCAGCATCAAGCAATTAAAAGTGACAGCCGTACGAATTATGCTGTGTGTTACAGAAGTAAAAGGTTAGCAGTCCGAGCCTGAATTTCCAGTACTCTGATGTCTGCCATGAAGATAATTTATGCAAACAAGTAGTACACAAGCAGTAAACATAATCAGCAGGAACTTGTCCTGCTTTTATTCATATAAAAGCCTGTTCCTTTATTTCATCTGTCTGTTGGTATTTGTTTTTGTTATCACAATCCACTATTCAAAAATTACATGATAAAGTGCCTGTTCCCTGCAGATTCAGGCTAGTGGGACAGAAAAACAGCTTTGTTTCAATTACTTTTTTACTGAAAATGGAAAAATGAATTCAAGGTCTTATATATTACACATTTAATAGCAGGGACACTGAAGTTCAGCAAGATTATCAGATAGCTACAGACAGTACAGCTTCATAAAACAGAACATAAGAACAAAACAAATGGAACTTTTGTTTTGCTGTAATAGGATTTTCTGAAATTGTTTTGCTATCTTCCCTCAAACTCTCTCACAAAGTCAAGTCCTCTGGTTGCTTGTTTTGACCAAATCCTGCAGCTGGTAGCTTTCTACAGAGGAGCGTGAAGGTTTGTGAAATGTGAAGCAGTTGTGCACCAGACTATTTCTGGAAGAAATGGAGAAATTAGAACCTTGGATGATCAGTGACAAGCAGATAGGACAGAGGCACTGTTTTAACAATATATATAAATTTTATATGTATATATGAAAGAATAAATAGTGCTTGTGTGTCTGTGTCTGTAGAATGAAAGCAAACCTCTCATGCTGATACTGCAAAATCTTTTGCTTTCCTTACCAGATTCACTTGGAAATGATTCACTTCTACCACTGGGTAAGTTTTCTGATCATTTGATGCACTGACTCAGAGGCTCAGCTGTGCAATCCAGATAATTTAAGGCAAGAAGAGAGAATGATAGAGCCAAAAGCAGGAGAGAAAGAAAAAGGGAGTAAAGAAAGGAGACAATAGCAATTTTCCTTTTACCGGAGTTCTTCTGTTAGATCAGATCAGCTTTTTTGTTAGACTAAAATTTAAGAAAATTTATTACCTGAAAGACATTAAGAACTCACCTTGAAGCCAAATGGAAGATAACTATAATATGTTTCGCTGTTTTGTTTGTTGGTCACTATCTTCAGAGACAATATCTGCTTTCTTAAGCTTTCCTTTTCACTGTTAAGGACATTTTTTGTCTTTGCCATAAGGTTTTCCTGGAGTTAGGAGACATCATAGGAGTGAATTCAGGGAAGGTTTTTATGTCACTCACACTGATGGTGCTGAACTTTGGAATAAGGTCATCAGCCCCTGAGAATGTTCCTGATTGAGCTCTACAAAGCTGCAGAGCCAAGGCTGGAGGTCAGTAACATGGTGTACTGGCTAAAAAAGGAGTCAGCATTAGCACAAGGGTAAGCTGCTTGGTGTCCATCAAAGATGGACAAAGATGGGCAAAGATGAGAAGACCTGAGACTCACATGTACCCTTCAGAATTGTGTCAGTGATGGTACTAACACCATGAATAGCCTTGCAGTTAAAGAAGAGCTTTATTGGAGAAAGAACATGCAAGTGGAGAAGAGGCCAACAAATTTGAAGGAAATAGGTCAAGGGTTTTGAATAAAATTGAAATAAATATTTTCCAGTGCGTTTGATACATAAAGTGAAAACAAAGGTAGTTTTTCTGAAGTGCACTAATGCTTTTCACATGAAGTCTACCTTCAAAAGGTGCTGTAGATATATTTAAAGCAAACCATTTATTGGAAAACACATGAGGAAAGACAAAGGAAATCAGCATCCACCTTTTTCAGAGCAAATGCTTTCTCAGCAATTTGAACCATCATTTTTGTGCACTCAGAGAGGGAAATTTAATCCAGTGTCCTGAAGCTGCTTGTTTTTTGTTTGTTTGTTTGTTTGTTTGTTTTTAACATTGTGTTCATAGTGAAAGCAAGTGATTATTAAGAAAACTGATTAATCAGTTGGCACAAGTTTATGGGAAGACTCATTACAGCTGACACTCTGGGGATGCCGTACTGCTGCTGTAGTGCAGGTTTCAGAGCTCAGGAAGCAATAGAGAGCACCAAAGAGGGAAGCAAAGCAGTTTGTTTGCTTGTGCCTATATCAAAATAACTTTATTAGCAATAATTAATAGCACTTCAAAAATAATAAAGTAACAGTTTCAAACTATAGCAGTCATAATTTTCTAAATGAGGTGTGTGTGTGTGTGTGGCAAAAAGCCTGGCATATTATTACATTCCTCTAGCATTATGGTTTTCATCATTTCTTTGAAATCCATACCTTTCATGTACAGTTCATTAACACTGATCAAAGCATATATCTTTCTAATAAAGTCAATTTTTCCTTGTAATCTTTTGTAGATGTTTTATTTCACATAATATTTTGGACGTTCTTTATCCTGATCTCACTTTTAATTTGTGGCTACAGTCCAAAATGTGACAGTATATAAATGACATCAAGGTGTACTATATATCTCTCTACCAATGACATCCATAGCAACCTTCTTACTCTACAAGGCAAAATAATATTTTTATAACTGCAAGTAAGGTACTTTCAAACTGGTGCCTGCACGATCAGCTGTTTGTGCTAAAATATATAATTTCTTTGCGGTATATAAGGTTAACTTCCAAAAGAATTTTCTAACTTGAAATAAAGATATTGAATGTACAAATCTCAGTAATGAATGAAGAGTTGCACCTCTCACTAAGTAGCAAGGTTTGAATTTAGTTTGAATTTTATATAGGAATATCTGCTTTGCACATTGGAAAGACTGAAACGTGGCTATTTAGCCCCTACATCAGGTGCTGATTTATTTCTGATCCTTGATGAGGATGGTGGTTAAGAACATCTACATCTTTTAGTGATGGATTTCAGTAGGGATGTGGGATATGGTAAATGTTGTGAACCAACATCTCTAGTAATGGAAAGTTAAAAATTAAAAATATATATATATATTTAAGTAAAAGTAAAAAACCAAAAACGTTTGAACTGGGTAAGATGAGGTCAAAAGTGACAGAAGAATTAGAAGACAACACTCTGGAGGTTAAGTGGATGATGATAAAGAAAAACATATTAGGAAAGAATAAAGAGATTGAAAAGCACACAGTCAGATTGGTTTTCCTGCTCTGTCACAGCTTTCTTCACTGACTAGTTCTGTTACCTTCTCTGATTAGGGAAAGATCTTCAACACCTTGTTCTACAAATTTTCTGCTGATTTCAGTGGCACTGCTGATATGTAAAGCTCTGCAGCTCAGCACTAGAAAAGATAACAATAGGCTTGATTTACTCACATTTTTATTATTTAAAATTACTTAAAGTTTCATTATTAATAAAGAGGAAAGAGAAAAAATAAATAAAACAACACTTTTCCAGGTACAGAATGAAAGAAAAAATAAATTTTGTGAGTCCAAAATTCAATAATTATTTACTGTTAGAAGAATTGTTTATTCATTTTGAAACAGCAACATTTACTGATATAGGTAAGCCGGAATAATTTTTCAGTGATTCCTGAAGAATCTAATTTATTTTTTTAGAAGGTTTTTTGTTGTTGCTGTTATGCTTTACATACATTAACAGCAACCTTAGTAGAGAATCAAAGGTTTTACATCCAGTAATAAACTTCCCAGTTCCAGATTATTATTCTGTTGTTAAAATATATAGTATATCATTGAAAGGCATTAGAAAGGTTTCTATGCTACTTCTCTTTAATATCATTGTAAATAACAGTGTTTATGTGTCAATTTAGGTTGAAGCTTAAATTCTCTGCTTTGTCAGTGGTAAAAACACAACATTTTTTGAGAAGTTGTTTAACATTAATATTTCCACCTACTTCACCTTTAAAACTGTGCACTCATGGAAAAAAACTATGATAAAAAGAGAGTTATTTTGGTATGCAGTGAGGTATATAAACTCACAGAAGATCTTGTAATATTTAAAACGTAGAATGTGCAGCATGTATATTTACTTTATATATATGTACTTACGTACCTAAAGAATTGTTATGTCTAAAAGCCTGTGGATATGAAAAAATACAAAGACAGATAGAGTAGTGAGATGTATTCAATAGCACTGATTACAGTTAAGACTGAAAATATTTCAATGATAATACCCAGTTTTACCATGCTAATAACCTTCTAAGTGTTTCTCGTAAAGGTTTTCCATGCATGTTTTCTGCCTGAAGGGCTGTGTTATTAATTATTATTACTGTGTTTGAATAGAAAAAATGGTCTACTGTTAGGTTAAGAGTGCAGAAAGATACCTTCCATCCCTTAGAAGAAAATATTAATCACATTTTCAAACCAACTTTCAAAAGAATGGCTAACATTTGAGACTTCATAACTGGGCTGAGTATCATCTTATATGTAGAAGTTAAAGATGGCAAATAGCAGGTCATACAGATCATAGTTACCAGACACATATCTAGGTTGGGCTAGCATACTTTTAGGTTTTCAGAGATTAACTAGCCATCTCAGCACTATGGGATACTTCCAGCCCTGCTGCCCTTTTGTGAAGAAGCTCTTAACCTCCTTCATACAGACAACTGTATGCCTCATCACATGAGATGAGGAACTTCTCTCTTTCTTGTGCCATTCTCCTTAAATTCAATGTGACAGAGACACAGAATAGCTCCAACTTCAAAATCTCCATATCCAAGCACTTGCTTTATGCCTCCAGAAATGTGTGGTGTTTTTCTAAGGCTGCATCACACACTTTTAATTTGTTGACAGACTTATCTTTCATAAGAGATAGTGAGAACACTTCAGTGGGCTGGGCAGCTTTCTCATTTCTACTAGTGACTCCCTGCATGATCAAGCAAGAACAATGTCTTGCCTTGCTGGAAGTCCATTTAAAGTTTCCTGCTTTGGAAGAAAGTTCACACACGCTGATCTTCAATAGGAAAAAACAGACTTATCAACTCTCCAGGACCGAAGAGCCTGCAATAAAGTCACAAAAATATCAGAGGCTGATTTTATTTTTAACAGTGCTTCTGTTTTCTCTGGTTTTGATGCCATGGCAAATACAGTTCTTAACAATACATTAATTTTATGTGCACCACTGTGCTTTCCTTTTTAAGTCCTTGTTCTTCTGAATTTGGTATCCTACTTGGCCTCCTATCTCCAGCACCAGAGAAATCAACACCAGAAGATGATTTTTGCAGGTGAGGCAATGAATTCCCAAGGTCAGAAGCAGTAAGCTGTGCAAGTTCAGGTCAAAGAAAAACAAAGTCTTCACTGGATAGGACAAATGGCTGGGAGTACTGGCTGTCCCTGATCTGCATTATTTTGATATCATGGTATCTTTTCAAAGCTTGGGTTCTACTTTTATTATTATTGGTGTTATTATTATTAGTCAGCTGTCACGCAGGGTTCAGAAGACTATCCCTTGAAAACTACAGGATAGATGCATGGAAGCTATTTAACATGGACAGAGAAAGGAAAGAGTCCAGGCTCATTAATGCTTTTATATGTCTATACTCACTTCAGTAGACAACATCCTCTATATCTCACAACTTCTGTATCCAAATATTTAGAAGACAGAGACCTCACACTTCTGAAAATAATCCATCTCTCAGAGTTCCTGACAGTGCACGTAATATAAAAAAATATCACTTTCACTGAGAACTTAAAATGGGCATTCAGGATGTGGTAAATGATTTGCCTCTAGAGTGGGAGCCTGTCCCTCTTGATATATGACCCAGGCTAGGAACTTTCAGTAGTTCCTACCTGACATGGAAATGACAGATGTGAGTTTTAACCTCAAGGTAATAAAACCAAGAGAGAAACATAGTTGCATACAGAACCTCCTTTGTAAATTCTGCCTCATAAACAGAGATGTAAAGAAGAGTCACAGCCTTATCAGCAGTGCCTTGACTAGTAGACCACTTTATCATAGCTGACAAAAGGCAGAAGAGAAGAAACTTTGCTCCTGGGCACGTGCTGGACTTTCCTATTGCTATAGTGTATGTCCTTCCAGAGTTGCAGGAGGCTCAGTCAAAGCGCTGAAGCCCAATACATCTCACTGCAAAGAACAAAAGACATAACCACATCTCCTCATGCTGTTTGTAGTAACAGCTGGGGAAAGAATAAATAAATAAATAAATCAGATGTTAATGTTTTTACTAGTCCAGCTGGCTGGTAGAAAAATAGACATTTTAATAATTTTAATAATATTCAGAAATGTGCAGACAAATGCTGAAAAGTAAAATAAGGGTATCAAGATTTATTTTCAGCCTTTCTGTTCACTATATTGTGTGCCATCACACATTATCTTTTATTATACACACAAGTCTTTTTAGAACACTGTCTATATATTTTTTGCAAATGGGAGACAGCTCCTTCTAGGTTATTATTTTATTGATATAGTGCTGTAAATGTATGCAGCAAATGTCCATAAAGTGTTGTTTCAGTAGATCTACTTTACTGTGGGCTTTTTCCCAGGTGATTTCCCCAGTTCATGCTTACCTAATCATATTTCTTCTGATCACAAGTCTTTGATAATCAAAGCCCTAAATGTGTTTGTGTCTTTTGTTCCTGAAAAATACCTCTTTTGTGATGCCTTTTGAAAGGATAAGTGTTCATCCTGTCCTTCACTGATGTTTACTGGGGCCTGACCCACTGGGTTCAATCAAGTCTGTCTTGGATTACAAGAAATTCAAGGAGGACCCTTTAGGAGGACAGAGGAGTTGCTTTTGGCAGAATCATTTGCGCTTTTCAATATTTTATGAAGGAAAATAAATAGGCTCACAAGGAGGACAATGTACTTTGGCACATCCACATATTACAGTCCAGTCAGAGCAAATATAATCTACTTGTCAAGTCACTATACAGTGTGGTTTCATAATCATGATGATCTAAATAATTGACCCATGGAGAAATGACAGGGGTTCCTTGCAGTGACAGGACTGTTTAAGTAGCACTATGACATAAGTGAAAGTACTAGCAATTTGTTGAGCTAGTATGTATGAGCTAGCAAGTATGTTTCAATAACCTAACACTTCAGGCTGCTGTCAAAATATACCTATAAATAATTTAAGTATGTGAACAACAAAAGAAAGCACAAAAATTAAACTATGTTGGAAGGAATAAGTCATTACAGAGATTTTATATTAATAACAGATCATTATAAAATTAATAAGAATGAGGATGGGAATAAGTTATTAAGCATAGTCGTTAACTGAACATTAAAAGTGTGTTTGGGGGTCAGTGGATTTGTAGCATATTTGAAAAATGTGTAGCATATGAGGTTAATTCTATCTTTGTTTCCTCCAGAAACAAAGTTTATCATGCTGTTATAGTTTTGTTCATGTGTATGTTAGGCTGCTTGTTGTCTCACAAATTGATATAAAGGTTAAAGTTCCTTAAGCTCCTACAAAATTCAAGGAAATAGTCAGTCTGCAAGTTTGGTAAGTTCCTCAACTCAGGTTTCATCTTCTATTTACACCTTATTAAACACATGAAATCCCTACAGGGCAGGGCACACATAAGTGACCCAATTACAGAAAAACTGGAGCTTACCAGGCTTGAGACACCAAAGCCAGTCAACAATGAACAAACCTGTAGGAAACTAGAATTCATAGTCCTTCCTCACAGAAGTAATTTTTCAGTCTACTCCCCCTATGACCATGACCTTTTTAATTTAGTCTTAAAACCACATCTTTCAACTTAGAAAGATGAACCACAGCTATGATAGATGTTATACTCCTGAAACACCCTTTTCTGTAAGTAGCAACAAGCATAAAATATTCCTTGCCAACTTGCCTGTCTGTTGTCTCTTTGTAGAATTTCCTGTTCGCCAGATAGTCTCCACCTGTAATTCTGAAGCATAGTGCTGGGTTTGGTTCCCCTTCTGTCCTGTCCTTGAATGTGTTAACATGTCTTTTAGCTTTTATTCTTTTCTGCCTTTCGCTCAATTTACAAGGTCTTCCTTTCTTAGAGGAACAGCTAGCAGTTTCCATTCAACTGACAGGTTTCCTTCACAGTTTATGTGGAAAACAACTTTCCACCCCTCTAAACGAATCCCCCACCTCCCACCCCCCAGCCAAAAAAACCAAAACAAAACAAAACAAAACAAAACAAAACAAAACAAAAAAAAAAAAAAAAAAAGGAATGAAACCTAGATTTTACAATGCTGTGATCTTCAAAGACAGCATCTATTAAATCTAGCGTAATAGCAATGGCCATAGAAGGATCTAACTGGTGCCATACTCTTTTTCATGCCTGAATATCTTCTTTCAAATACATTCCTCGTGTCACCATGTTGTGTTATAGTCCTTACTAGAGAGAGAATAGCATGGCTCAAAGAGTGATTTGGGAATGGAGAAACTTACTCAAAACTTGGTTGAAACGTTATATGAAGTCCATGATACCCAATATAAATTTCTGGGGCTGCATTAACGTAACAGAAAACTGAATTACACTTCAGCTGTAGTGAGAAACTGGAGCTCACATACTGCTTTTCTCAAAAAGAATTTGTTTTTCTTCATTTTGTTTTTCTTCAACCCAATGCTTTTATCTTTGATTACACTTAGTACAGCACATGGTGAAGACAGCTACTGTATTCCACATCTAAATAGGAGACAATTCATATACAGCTAGAGCATAAATTCAGATCTCCTACAACTTAAAATTGAATTTAAGCTGAAGAGGAAGAACAGAACTGGTCCTCAGATAAATAAATATATGCCTTGTTCTCACTAGTCGTGTTTTTTGGCTATCACATGGGAAGACACTGGATAGTATGACACGATAAACAGACAATAACCAGAAGTACTAACTGTATATGTAAAACATATAACAGCAAACATAACATATGTATAACAGACATAAACATATAACAGCAAAACGGATGCCTCCCAATTACACAGCATGCCTTTGCTTTATTTCTTTGAATGACGTTCTTCATACACATATGTCTAACAGATAAGAAAGGAGGGATCAGGAATGGACCCAATGGGCTCTTGTGGAAGTAATGCTGCAGCCAGCAGACTACTAGTGACTGAATCACCACACACACAGATCCCACTACATGGGTATACTACCATTGTGCTGCTTTAAAATTCAGCCCTGCATATCCAGTCCCGCAATTACAAGCCAAGGATCTGCCTTCTTGCTCCTTTTCATCTCTTGCTATTCCCCTCAACAAACTTGACAGAAAAACAGACAGATTTATTTGATACAGTGCTAGATTGAGCTAATGTGACTCTTGTATAGTGTTTGTACTGTAAATCTAAGCTGACATTCCAGGAGCAATACAATGATGCTTTTAATTAAATTTTCCAGATAAGGGATCCCCATTCTTTTATCCTCACCTACCTGAGGAATCAGCTACCCCATTGTGATACCTCTGTGGATCTCAGGAAATTGTAAATGCAGCATACATGTATATTTTCCAAGACTCACTGATACATTTATACCTTGCACTGTCTTCAGCACATAGTCAGCAAGTATTTAATCTGAGTTCTTGATGGTTAGTAATGCCATTAAACTGCCTCCTTCTGCTGTGCTTTGGTGTGGAGCAAATGGCAGAAGGGTATGGATGAGCTACCCAGGTATTCAAAGAAAACATGGGAATTCCTGGCTAGACAGACTGAGATGAACACAATTGTTTTCACCTATTCCCTTTATTCTCCTGCCCTGAAGAATAATCTTTCCAATATCTCTCAATTGCTGAAAATGGCTGTTGTGAATTCTCTGAGAAGGCTCATTATTTCACAGAGTGTTTGTTGCTTTTCCCACAACTCTTTGCTTTAATGCCTAATAACTAAATAATGTCATCAGGTATATGGACATAGCTCCCACTGGCTTCAAAAACAAATAAAAAAGGGAAATTTACTTCATCTATGTAAATGAGGCCTTATCATGCTTTGCGATAGTGGAAGCACTAAGGAAGTTAAGCTAACAAAACTCTTTATAGAAGGCAATTCTGCTTAATGCAAGAAAGAAAAATGACAGAAATTGTGAGGAAGGGAATAAGAGTGCACATTTACCCCTCTAAAAGGTTGCAGCCATAAAACCAGTGCTTAATTCAAGAAGCTAGATACTAAGTGAAATAAGCTGAATATCAAAATAAAGTTTATCTGGCAGTAAACTGATGAACTTTAAGAGTGCAGTGAACCGTGTGCCTTCTATACACATATTAAGCCAAAAACCTTTCAGTTAAACTAACGTTCAAGGTACAATTCAAAGACACAAAAGCAAGAAAATGCTCAGGATAGACTAGAATTAATGATTTTGGGGTACTAAAACACAGTTTTTATGACATAACCTATTGTTTCTGGACCTATTCAGTACCAGTGGCATTAGCTTAGGACTCTCAGAGGAAAATAGCTTGACTGGGGAAAGAGACTTTCTATTAAAGACGTTATATTATAAAGGCATTTATTATAAAATTGGTATTTTGAATGACTTCAGTTTTTCTAAGCTTTAAAATAGTGCACCAATGTGAAGAATTTAATTTCTAATCATCAGCTCTCTGAACAGGCTGAAAATTGAATGTTTATTGTTACCATCATGTTTACCAGAGAATAAAATCCTCCACCTGCTTTTAGTTTCTCAGAAGACAAAGGAGATGATGACATTATTTGTAGGTTATCTTTCTTTTTTTCTTCATTTGCACTCATGACTTGTTTGCGAATCTTTCTGTTTGAAACTGCTCCTTTCTGCAGACATACTGCAGCGTTCATTATAGCATTTCATTAGGGTCTGGTATTGTTCCAGATACTTCATGTTCCACACAAGGAAATTCCTTACTGCAACTACAGAGGCTCTCTTTCTCCCTCTCTCTTCTCTGCATCCAAACGTCTCACCCAATATTCTTACTTATAACATCAACTATTACCACAGACCTGCTGTTTTACTGGGGTGGGGTACCTCATTCATGAGATTTTCAGTGCCAAGTAAAGCAGAGTGGTCTAGTAGTTATTGTTTCTATGCCTACAGAATGTGAAGAAATACTTATTGTTTCAAGCACACTTCCATAGGCACCCACCTGTGATCTCTGTCAGAAAAAGACTACCAGAGTAGCTGGCTCTTTGCTTTTTCCTCATACAGTCTGTCATGCATTCTTAGGAGCATGTGAATGATGAATGAAGGTGGTAATGCCATTTACATGCCTAGATCTTCAGGATTAAGCCTTGCTTCTGGAAAGAAGCAGAAATGGACAGTACTGAGAAGGCTTAAGCAAAGTTGTATCTTGTTCTCTCAGCTTTCTTCTGCACTTATGCTCTATCTCAATTAGATAAACAATCAGAAATGTTTTCCCTTGATGGACAGGAAACCTGACATTGTCTCTTTAAAATCTAAAAGACATTTATTCTTAGAGACACCTTTGTGCACAAACGTACTTAACTGGTAGTTGTAACAGAATAATTTGTGTGTGTGTTCAGGAGCAGTGATGCATGTGGGTGAGTATTTGTCTCAAAGATCGTGTCAACTAATACACAAATATCTTCAGTGGAAACAACGTGTCTGAAAGCATTTACAATTAATTGCTTCTTCCTGATACTTGTTGCACTGGCCTGAAAAGTTTCTAGATTAGATTTCTGCTAATTGAGCATTCAGGGAGAATTTTAATGTGACATCAACATTACTGACATATTGAACAGTAATTTAAGCACTGGTAAACTTGGGAATAGTCAGCAATTAATATATACATGTCTAATTATACAGTGGTAAGAAGCAATATGAAGGAAATTTTAAATTGCTTCCTTGTTATTCTTTGTTTATTTTTTGTCTGTGCCTGTAACAGGAATACTGTAGCATGATTCTCTATCTCAAGTTTTCAAGAATCTGTCCTGATGTCAGTTGGAGGGCTGCCAAAAATAATATATATATATATATAAACAAATTAAAAACAAAAATCTTAAAGTTATCTTATTTCTACAAAGTTTTCAACAAAACTGTATTTTTTGGAGGGGGAGGATAACAAGTCTTTCATGTAGAATTTTCAGTGTTGGGTATTTCTAATCATATGGATAAAATTATCACATTTCCTAAATACTAGGCATATTTCAGCAGTTTCATGCCCCAATTTCAGTTGTATGGCCCAATCTTCTTCATAGACCATATTGCCCCAGTCAGTATATTTAATTTTTAATAACATACTATTACTGGGAATCACAAAATATACTGTCATCCAAGGAAGAATAAGTAGAGAGAAAAGTAGCTTATCAGACTGGCAAATCAGTCTCTGGACAGAATGGCAGGAGGACGAACCTGAACCAGAAATCCCAGAAGGAAAGTGTTGTAACACTTCCACACATAAAAACAGGCTATCAATGCTGAATAATAAAGTAAATAAATAAATAAAACTCCACTGTTATAATTTATTTTCACTGAAAAGCTGTCTCTCATGTGAGTAAATCATCTTTTATAATAAACTCTAGATGTCACCCAGATAATAGGTTCCACAGAAGAAGTGATTGTTTTTCAGTGCAGACACTCCCAGGTTTTATTGGGTCCTGACATTTTCAAGTATGCTTTAACTCCAAATCTCATTATTTGTATCATATCCCTATTAAAACTTTGACAGTCATGATTTTCCTTCACATTTTTAGTTCCCTCAGTCTAAACAATCATAGGTCCTCATAAACTGAGATGACAGGATCCTAAAACCAGCTCTAATTAGAGTAATCTTGTTCTTTTACTAATTTAGAAGTCCAAACAGCAGTCTATCATCTTATGCAAATTGCATCATGTATGGAAAAAAACACCTCTGTATTAAAACAGACCTTATTGTTATTTTATTAATACTGTCAGAAACGAACAGCATTTTCAACCAGATAATTGCACAAAAGTTCTAGCATAAAATTAAAAATTATAAACAAGTATGTAGCTTTTCAGATTTGTACTTGCTTTAGCAGTCATCCAACCACTGCAAAATGCAAAAATATTAATGAAATGAAAACTAAATTGAATAAAATATAGTTTAATTTAAAATAGTTCCACAACCAGGCTGTACAAAGGAAAATTTCTTTTATCCCTTGCTTTGATGAATCTGGCCTGTGATCTTGTGAGCTTCTAAAGACGATCAAATTGAGCAGAGAACCCCATGAATCCTAACACAGCACTCTGACTGATGTCCTTAATGAAGACAGTATGAGGTATTTAGACCATCTTGAGGACAACTGCTTCCATCTACCTACTGATATCTTCAAACAGCTCTTTACTCAAGATACACTGTGGGGCAGCTATTGAAGCACTCATCTAGTAACATCCCCTTCTATGAAACACATTAAATTTGCATATTTTGCCATGTCTCGGAGTATGTCTGTCACTAGAAAGGTTTTGTTTTATTTTACTATTTTTTCTTACTGTTATTTACTACTGCTTTTGTTATGATAGTTTTACAGAGGAGAACTAAAAGGAAAGAAACAGCAAAACAAAGAATAAATGTCATTAAAATAATATTTTTAGTACTTCTCTCTGTATTTCTATTACCAGCTGTAAAATTATTAGTTTCACCTGAGCATTAATTTTTAACAGAATGAAATGGGTACATTTAACAGAATGAAGCGGAATACAGGCCAGCTGAGAGGCCCTAGGCAGCACATCCTCTTGCTGAGAAGTGTTCTCACCTGCACAGAGCCCTGCCTTTTACAGAGAGGAGCTGCAGAGGCTGGAGCATGGTGTGAACACTGACTTCTGCACCGATCAGGTTTGGCTCCACCTACCAACAGCATTAACAGTGCAGCAGGGCTCATTCAGAGCAGGTAGATACTGCCTTGTCTGGCTCTTTCTGCGCATGCACTGCTTCCATGCAGCTCATCCAAAGCCATACGTGCTGCTCACCTAAGCTGACAGCACAAGCTTGCAGCTGGGGCAGGAGCCACATACCATGTCCTGCATCCAGCACTGACTGCTCTGTGGGAGGACTTTGAGGCTCATTTGACCCAGCAACTTTACCCTTTTCATCACTTCTTTCTCAAGTTTCACTGTCTCTCCATTCAAAACTTGATTCAGCTGGACACATACAGCTTCTGAAGCTTGGGCTGATAAGAATCCAAGTTATCTCCCCCCCAGAAAAGAATAATTATGATATAATCACACGATTATACAGGTTACACTTCCCAATTTTTACTGTCTTGATTTTACAGTGATGTTAGCATTTTGACATGAATTTTGGTTTTGAGTAAGATGTAAAGACACCATTTTGGAGGTAACAGAGAACCATAAAAAACACAGACAAGTCCTGTTACATAAAATTTCTTCTGAGTTACCACAAAAGTTTTGTCTTCTCAATAACACAATCACTTCAGCAGAGTACTACAATGAAATGAAGATTGCCATCATATTGGAGAAAGTTTTGTGCTGACATGGAGTTTCATACATACAACTGATTTTCCTTTCTTGTAAAGCTACTGTGGCACATTATGGTAAGCAATATTTAATTTAACACATTCAATAAAATATCCTATATATCTTTTCCTTTGTGACATCTTCCTTCTTTTTCAAAATGACACCTTTTTGTTCTTTTTCACAAGAGAAAAAAATATTCAGTCCTGCTTTTAATGAGTGCGGAGAGTGAGTTTTCTATTTATCCAGCCCAGATTTATGCAAAATCCTTGCAGAATCTATGTAAAAATGACACTATCATTTACAGTGTGAGACCTATTCATTAAACAATGAAAGAGGTGCAACAGGCGATATATTCTCTGGAATATAATTTCCTGCTGAAGCATACACCTACCTTTAGACTAGCCAAACTGTTAACAGTCCCTTCTACTTGAACTGTGAAAAAGTAAGACTGGAAACACCGAGTAAGCGTGGCAACTGTAAAGCTGTTATTAGCAGAAGGAATTGGCAGGAACATGGTCATTGCTGACTTATCTTGACTCACAGATTTGGTAAAACAAAAATGTAAAGCCTCTACAGACTTTTTAAGTGAAGAGAAATATAAATATATAATTACAATGTAAGCTGTGTTATTTGTTTAAAAGTGCTGCTAGCAATCAATAAATAATAAAATGGGGGTATTGCACATACCTTTTCCAACAACTTCTAAATTATCATAAATTAATTCTACTGATGGCTTTTTGCAAGCTTCTTAGTTATGCAGCAGGCATTGTGTAACATTACAAATTCACTTTTGTGTGGCTCTTGATTTTTTGTGGGGTGGAGAGGTCACAGAAAACTTTGCTAGGTTTAAGATAGTATCATACAGAAGTTCATTCTAGGAGCACTTTCAATATAGCCTTACAGTTCTAAATAGCTATAGGGGTTATATTTCAAGGCAGAATATAATGCTTATTAGCAAGAACTTCAAGTAGCACTGTTACCTGCTGCTACTAAATTTCCTGTTAGAAGGAGGAGATCATAAACAGCACTCTGGTATATTTCACTCTATCTAGTGGAATTCGAATCTAATGCTTATCTAGGCATTTTATTTTCCAAAGTAAGTGTTTACCTTTTAATAGGTCAGTTACTTACATATATATGCATACAGCCCCATTCTTCAAAATTTTATCATATTGAGTAATGTCTGCATTGACTTCAGTGATGTCACTTGCAGGGTTCAGTAATATTCACTTTTGAAGAATGAATACTATTGAAGACTGTCAGTCTTAATCAGCACTTTATTTGAGAAGTAATTGTTATGTAACGGTTACCAGTGTGTGTGCTACTGGGAAAAACTTAAAAGGGAATCAATCTGCATATGCCTATTTACTCCTTTCAGACTTTCCTGATTGAATATGGCAGCCACATTAGGATCAATAAATTCTGTGAATTTTCTGAAGTATTCTTGGCATTCATGCCTCTAGGTAGATGGGATGTGGCTGACTAACACTGCTCACAGTGTATAAATTTTGTACATGGGTAGCAGCACAGATCTTTTTCGTGTATTTTGTACTTGAAGATCAGTGCCTGCGAAATACAGCATTAGACTCCTAATATATATGTCTAAAGAGACGTATAAGAAAATGTGGCAAAGCTCATCAATCTGTCAACAACTTTATTTTGAGAAAATAAAGGTCAGTGCAAGGCCTTCTCCAACACTGACACCCTGCTCAAAGGCCGTAGAGAGCTGCAGATGGGCACACAGGGGAAGTGTGCTGTGAAGAGCAGCCCCGCTGCAACCCTGGCAGGGCAACCTGCAGCCAGTAAATGCAACGTTGACACTGACTTTGTATTAAACAAAACAAACAAACAAAGAAACAAAAACAGCACAGGCCCCAGGATTTTTCTGGATTCTTTGCTTGTCTGCTGCTTTATCATGTTTAGCTGCAATGAAAATTGTCTAATGATCAGCTGTCTGTTAGCTGAACTATGGTAGCTTTTGCTTAGCTTTTACAACTGTGTGATGCAATGCTTATCATTATACATCTCCATGTGATGTGATGCTTATTGCTATATAATCTAGAACACCAAAGATTTGTAGCATAGGCCCATGTGAGTACTCTGGGACAGGCCTGTGAGGGGCCAGAAAATGAATGTTCACAGTTTGCTGAAAAAACACACCAAGTGAGTGTGAAAAGAAGCTGCAGCTCCTTCTCCATGTCACATGTTTGGCTGAGAGGCAGCAATGACGTGGTGGAGAAAAGTGATGAAGAAATGGACGCAGTGAAAATAAAGCTTGACTGCCTTCTACTTCCACAGTCATATTGCTTCTGGAGGGAAAGCAATGCAGTTCACCAGGCCATAGGGAAATGGTTGCTTTTTGTGTAGGCAGAGATTCTGAGACTGTACTGTTAGACCTTCATCTCTGTTCATTGCTTGATTGCCATTCCTCAGTCTCCAATGCTTGTGTTTTGCTATAAGATCCTTACAAAACACTCAGGCTATTTCATTCAAGCCACCATTTGAAAAAAAAAAAAAAAAGAAAGAAAAAAAGTGCTCCTTTTTAAGTTTAATCTAGGAAAGGGAGATCATAACAGATCCTTTACTATCTACATGACTTAAAGTCCTCCAGTTGTTCAAAAAGAAATGAGATGGATGTCTTTAAAGTATTCAACTTACTCTAAAGCCTCATAAATGAAACCACTTATCTATTTTCAGACTAAACAAAAGCATTACAAAATTGCAGCCTTCCTCAAGTATAATATGAGGTGTTTTCCATGGACAATCCTGCAAAAATATTTCTTATTCAGGGGACTATATCTCACCTTCAGGCTATTCAACCAAAGAATTACCATGTACCAACTGATATCTATATATCAGTTGCGCTAGCTGTATTCTCTTCTCTTCACAGAAATTCAGTTCTTCTTCACATCCTTTACAAAATGTATACAAAACACTTCTTCCAGATGCTTGTCTAAAATATTTGTGGTGAATTTTATTTAACCTCTACGTAAAGTGACTCAGCCAGTCTCAGTTTCTCTCCTCAGTTTTCCTCTGCTCCACAAAAATAATAAAAACTCATGTATGAACCCAAGACACCTTCACCAATTTTCCAGTTCACCTATTCAGAAACAGCAAAATGTATTGTACTCAAACCATACTGAAAATGAAAGAAACAAGAAAAGACATGATACTAGTGCTGGAAATGACTGCTAAGAACTGGTGAAAAGATAAGATCTACGAATGAAAGTATATTCAATGAAAAGCAAGCTAAATATTTGCTGAGGGATTTACTACTAGGATTAAGACTATTTAAGATTATATAAATTTGACGTTAGTTTTGCAGAAGCAGAAGCATATTACATTAAAAAGAACTTCATTGTTCTCTTCTGTAAGACTCTTCTAACATAACTCTGTTCATCACTGTGGATGATTAAGATAACAGGCTTTAATTTCTTGCAGGAGAGAGGGGAATTTCTTGCAGAAGTGCCTTGGAATAACTTGTGCTGCTCCTGACAATAAGGAAATAAGGGTAGTTTTGGCCATGTCATTTGATCTTGTGGCAATACCTTTACTTTACCTCGGGCTGATGGGAGGAGATCATAAAATGATAGAATATCCAACTTTGAAGGGACCCACAAGGATCATTCAGTCCAACTCCTGGGTCCCCAAAGGACCACCCAAAAATCAGACCATAGGTCTGAGAGCATTCCAAACACTTGAACGCCGGTAGACTAAGGAAGAATTAAAGCAGAGCTAAGAAATATTGCCTGAAATTTGAATCAAGTGCTGTAGGCAGTTTCATTCGAGTTTGAATATTAGTTTACATTGTGAATACGGCCACCCTTCCTTTCACTCAATGTTCCTCAACTCTACTGAGCAAACATTTCCATCTTTTTCTGAGTATTACAGTAAAGACTGTGAGTAGGCCTGGAGTACATATGCCTAGCTGTCAGAAGTTGAAAAAAAAAATGTGGGAAATGGCAAAACTCTGTTGTTGACCCATTCCCTGCCCAAGTGTAATAATGCTAGGACACTGGAGACACCTTCTAAAACCCATGTACTTCAGGTAGAGTAGATAAAATCAAGAGAGACATCAGTATCTATTTTTCATTGTACACCATGATGTGAAGATATTTGAGACAATACTAAGAGTTAAAGCAAGCATCAGAAGCAGTCTCCTTCTCAAACTCCTATCAAAGACTCATAATTCCCGGTGTCTCACTCTGGTGTCTCTGATACAGTGCTCAGTGGTACTCTCCTTGATAAAGCCTGACTTTCCTGACTCGTGGAAGCTCTGAAACACTCCCACAGTCAGACCTTAAGGCTATTTACCACTGCTTTTTACTGAGAAAGGTATGTGTGGGTTGCTGGTACTTTGCAAGAGAGAAAAGTTATAAAGAACTTTTTGTCTCGTACCAAAGTTGCTGAAGAATTTGGGCAAGAACAATTGGAATAGCTTGCTCCCACTGGGCCAGTGTGACTTCTAAGGAAAATTATTTCAAACAAAAAATAACTAACAAATTGCAGCTTTAAAATTTCTGGAATGCTCAATGACTCACAGTACTTATAAAGCTGTAGCAACTGCTCGTGGCTACACAAATTTAAAGCAAACAATTGTCATTTGCAGAACTTGCATCAAGGTTAAGTTTAGTAATAAACATCTGACTCGCCTATTTAGAGGTATTGTTCTAAACAATGTAAAATGCCTTTCCTATGTATGATTGACTTATAATTAATTAATGTTAAAACACTTGTTTGGCTAGATATTATGAATGTAACAAAAGATATGGGAGAATCTTCTTTTTTCTTATTTTACTTAGAGTTGCTATCATTTTTATTTTAGTTATTAAACATAACTATGGCACCAACAGAGATTTGACTGTCATCATCAGGAATTCAGTGACTGTTGTCATAAAAAGTTAAGCCAAAGTAAATACATTACTCTTTGCAATTAGGTGGAAATTTTTATACTTATGAGACATAACAGACATAAAGCTAGGCAAGGATGGTAGGACATAGTTTATTCACGACTGCATGCTAACTTAAGAGAAAACAATGTAGGGAAAATTCAGTGAAATATTACTCTGAAGGCAGGATCTACTGGGTTTATAAAGAGCTACAGCTAATTATCTCCCCCCAAAACCTGAAAAAAAAATGCACACACAGTATTTTGCTAATAGATTAGTTATGTACAGTTATATATGTATAGGTAAACATGCATAGACATAGTACCTGCAATGAACAGCTGAGGATAATTTGCATTTGGGATTGATATAATTTACACTTATTTACACAATTTACACAATGGAAAGATGACGAAAATGAAACAGAGGAAACAAAAAGGCATATTTTATGATGAATAAAAAGTACTGAACTTTTGTAGATATATACATATGCCATGTAAATAAGCAATAATGCATCAACACATGAGATGTTAAATTTCTAGCTTTAGGCTCTTTCCTCCCCAGAACACCCTGTAGATTTGGATACCCACAAGGGGTTTATGTGTATATGCACATATGCTGCCCATCCCTTACTGCATTATATAAATGAATTATGTGGCTTTTATGCTACACAAGAGCTTGTTCTGCCAAGAGCTCTATATGCATATTTTGTATGTGCAATGAATTACACAGACTATTTTGCCATTGTTGAACTGCTGAGGGGAAAAAATGATAAATGTTAATGAAAAATTCAATAATATAAATAGACACTACCAAATTCAATGGGACTTCTGTCATATTCTTCACTAGCACCAAGATTTCAGCTTTACTCTTTACCATGGGCAGACACAGGAATGAGTAAAGATGCTTTGTTATTCTCCAGTTCAATTTTTCTCTCTTCAAATTCTTCTTTTCCTCCTGTACTGCATGAATACTGGCACCCAGAGTTTAAAGAAACTAATCCTCATACCTTGAGAATACCTCTCTCATACTGAACTAGATTGCAAAGCTCTGAGCTGAGTTGAAAAGAAAACAGGAAAGTGAGCCAACTGAGAAATAGATTAAAAGAAGGAAGGGGAGGAATTTTCTCATAAAAAGGGCAGTGACTGTGCATTAGAGCACACACCACATTATTTCCTTTGTATGTATAGTGTATTTTAATAAGTTGAGGTGACGTTATTCGCAGAGACACTGTAGGAAGGTATATTAGTTACTGTAAGGAATTTACAGAGTGGTTGTGTATCTCTTAAGCCTTCTCCTTTTAAAAATGCATGTATATAGATACTTCAGGTTTCCCGTGTATTTAAACATTTTAATCCTTTTAGCATTATTATTACCCATCTTCAGAGCTTTCATAAGCAGTGAAAGACGTATGCACATTTCTGTTTTCAACAGTTTGGCAAAGTCCTCACTTGCTGCCCTAACTTTATGTATAAACTTCTGGTCCCCTGAAGGCCTAATCCAAAGATCTTCAAGTCAGCTGAAGGAGTCTCATTTGTTCCCATGGGTTACACAGCAAACTCTCTGTGAGGACTTCAGAACACAGATCATACTGGATTTCTTTTTCTCCTCTGACAGTATCTAATTGCAACCTCCTCTCTGAAAGCCATGTGCCTGACATTCCTAAAATACACATTTCCTCATTTATTGACTAGTGCTAATACTTTGGTCTGTTTCCTTTGGAGACCAATTACATTGCTCAAATTTAAAGTCTCTATCCTTCACTTAGAAAGACTGTTGACATACTGGAAAGAGTTCAGAAAAGTCTCACAAGAATTATCCAAGATCTAGAAGATCTATTTTAGAAAGAGCGATTATTTTGGTTAACAAAGAGAAAGATACCAGATGAATTGGTCCTGATCTGCAGAGACCTAAACATGGATATGATTTTTGACAGTATCAGACTCCATAGTATGCCAAAATTTAAAGACTGGAAGTTTAAACTGAACAAGCCTGTTTATTTATACCAGAAAAGGCAAGGGGGGCCTTGGAATTATTTGCTTAAGAGTATGCACACTCTCAATTTCTAAGTGTTAAAATCAAGCAACAGCCCATAGTCTGTGCAGGGGTAATGTCCTGTTGTGGAATCTTTTAATGAAATTCCATCACCTGCACATGCAGAAAATCTTGCATACATCTGACTAGGTTTTCTCCCCACCACCCTTTTTTTTTTTTTTTCTTAAAAAAAAAAACAAAAAAAAAAAAAACAAAAACATGTAAGTCTTTTAACCTAGATGCACATTTTTTTTTTTTTTTTATGCATTAACACATCAAAAAAATCAGCAAACATTCTAGTTAGGCTTCATTTTTATCAATTTCACATTCACATAAAATCTGTTATCTGAAGTTTTTATGGTGTTATTTGAAGTTTTTATTGATAAAGGAAATGATGTTGGGATCAGTCCTAAGCTTTAGGGATGAAAGTACATCCTCTTATTTAAAATCACAGGCATTGAGTCAGTTTGTTATCTGTCAATATAAATCATCTGTGAGTGTTATTCATGGTGTGACCTCTTTTTTGAAATACATAGACAAAACCTATTTGTCAATCTCCTCTTTTAACCAAGTGGGTTATGGAGACTGCTTTTAATGATGTAATGTTTTAGCAAGAGATTCTGTAGGATGCCCTCAAAGTACTGTGCTTGCATTATACTTTGTAACTACGTGTGTCATCCTTATACTATCTGGCACTTCCTTTTTTCCATTTTGTTGAGTAGCCAGGGGGCTACTTGCAATATAAGCATTATTCAACATGAGAAAGAAGGCAGAAAATAGGGCCCTTGTGTGCAAGTTAAGCTAAATTCTGGCCCATCGCTTCTAAGAATTTTCTGTCTTACTACATAATATTCTTCACTTTCATCTTTTTCCTTTATATTGAAAATTAATAAAAAGTAGCTTTTTAACATTTTTTTCATCCATCTCGGAGTCTTCTCATATACAATCTCTTTGTTACTATTCACTGCTCTCTTTCTGTTCTCTCTAGATATTTCTAGAATCCTTTTATATTTCTTTTACTCACCTAGGTAGCATTGTTATATTTGATTTTGCTTTCTTTGCTTCACTTACTTTACGTTTGCTTTGTTTGCCAGCCAGATTCCACCTAGTCCTTTCAATCTATTTGTGTGTTAGTTTGGGGGCTGTTTGGTCATGTGTTTTTGTGTTTGTTTTTTTTTTTTCCTTTTTTTTTTTTCCATAGGGTGAAATGAATAATGCAAATGACTTTGTTGCTGCCTAACAAAAAGAACTATGTAGCTTTAGGTCTAGTTCTTTATTGCTTTACTTACCTCCCTGCAGTGAGTGGCGTCTTTTGATTGACTTTCATCAGTCTTTACTTAAGCTAAACAGCTGAATTTAATTGACTGCACTATTTTATTAAAATGTATCTTGATTTAAATAGCTTAAGAAACAAAATAGCAAATGACAGTTTCTACCAATCATGTCTGTTTTCCCAAAGAAATGGCTTATTTATTTTAGAGTGAGAAAAGGAATTGCATGTTAAGGCATAGATAAAAGCTATTCAGATTCATATACTGTCTTGTATTTGAATTTTCTTTCGAATAGCATAGCTTTAGCAAAGAAATATATAAAAGCAAAGACAACATTGTAAGTAATGTACAGTAAATGCTAAATTGCCGTATATCCATTATACAGCACATCTGGCATGAATGCCAGATTTGTAAGCAATAACTCTTGTGATTAAAACATCTTGATACATTACATTGCTAATATCCTATTCCACAACAGTGTCTTTCAACTAAAAGACTCAGAGTGCTTTATGAATAGGAATGTAAAGTAGAACCTGGCTCCAAATATTATTGCCATTCAGAATTTAGTTAAATGATGAAGTAGCTGGAAAGTGTCTTACTCAAGATCCAAGCAAGTTTTCCTCTTCTATGTATTCTACCCATCTTTGGCAAAGCCTATGTACCATTTTGAAATTCACTTTTAGGAATTTACATTTGGATCCCTTCATTTACAGTGCATTCACAAACTCTTTCCTCTGTCCTTTACCCACTATACCTGATCATGTCCCCATTACCAATCTCTTAGCATACTGAAAGGTATCAAAATGCCATAGTCCCAAAGTTCCAGTATTGGTGAATCTTTCTGGAATTTCTGAACAGATGACAAATACCTTACATAAGGATGTTTACATAGGGATTGAAGCCTTACAAAACTCCAGTCAGGCTCGGATCAGTAAACCCTTATTGAAGAGAAAAAGAGAACTGTATCATTCCCAACTTTGAAGAATAAATAATAGTTCTCTAAAATTAGGTGAATATATTACAAAGATATTTGGGTCAATGCATTCCATTGCAATTTTTTAAAGGAATTTCTGTTTGTTTGTTTGCTTATTTTAACATAGACAGCTAGTGCAAGCTCCATAACATTTTAATTTCATGTTGAAATGTTTCCCAGCAAGCTTTGTGTTTTCATACTATACACAAGAATGCATGCAGTTTTATTCCTTTAACAGATCTTTAGTTCAGCAGCATACAATTGAGGCATATTTGTGAGCACACAGCACGTATTGGCTTGAACATTAATATCACAATGACATCATTTGCAAGTAATGGGGATTTCAGTTCTGAACTGTGATCACCTTCTTCACTGAGAATCCTTCATAGACTTGACTTCAGGTGTTTGGTGTCACGCTCAGGAATGAATGCAAAATACATCTGCCCATACAAGCTCATGCATTGCAGAAATCAACATTTGACTATAAGCACAGATTAATTTAAAATGTTTACCTTAAAAAGGAGGGGAAGGGGGAAGTAATTCAGGTGTTTTATTTCAGTAAATTAATAGAGATGTTGTATGTATACAGGTAGGATGTCAGTAAAAGACAAATATGGTAACAAGAAATGAAAAAGACACCTTACAGACAGATATATCAGCCAAGTCAAAAGCTTCTTGGTTCAGTAAAAGCTCCTGGCAAAAACATTTAAGACAAATTTTAAAAACATTATAGAAAAATGTCCTAGCGTACTTTATAGGAGCTGCTGGTTAGTGATGTATTAGACCTCATTTGATTGATTTCTGTTAAGATTAGGAACATACAACACACTGGCTTGCAAAAGGAAAACTGAAATACATAATAAAATAATTTATACAGGCTGTATATAGAAAGCAGTTTTACTCATCATAGAAATAAATCTACTTCACTGTCTGAAGCTATCAATTAAAATGGTAGCCATTATTCATGAAAATAAATACATAGAGTGTTATTCATGACAGGAGAATGTATCATGTATAAGTGGTCAATAAATCATTTTAAAGGAAAAGTGATATGGAAGGCAGTGGCACTTAAGCTTTCAATTTTCATTAAAATTGTAGCTGCAGCAAGGTATTCACCAGAGATTCAGTCTCTGCCACACAGTCCCATGTGAGGACTCCCTGCTGTTCAACACTGATCTCTGAAGTTTACACAAAACTCTATCCCCTTCTCCTGGACTTGACTCTGCTGAGTTCCAAAACCTTCCAGAGACACCGGAATGGGACAATGCAGGGCTGAGCTCCCCCATACCATGTATACAACTCCTGATCAGTTTTGAAACTTACACAGCTTTGAGTGTCAGCCCGTAACAGGCGCCAAATTTGCCAAGGGGAGCATGTAAAAATTTGCATGTGGACTAGATGCTATTAGTAAAATAGGACAACAGAAGGAAGTCTGTTTTACAGCATATTTAACTACATTTTCTTGTTTTCCTTATCTTCTTCTTCTTCCTTTATCAAAATGTCCTTAATCTGCCATCACTGCACCTAACTGTGCTCCTCTTTAAATCAATAGGCCACCTACTCTTATGTGATCACACTGTCATTTTCAAAACAGTTAATTCTACTTGCTTTGTTTTGACAAGATTTCCAACAGAGGTTTAATTTAGTGGCAGTTAACATACTGGCAACTCAGATCCTGCTAAGCCACCATCTCAGGCATATGCTGTGTTTCATACACAATATTACATGTAATATCATGACAAAAATATCACGTGTATAAAACTAACCCAATGCCAGTTATAGAAAAATGTTGCAAATAAAATTAATACTGCAATGCAGTTACATACCAATTGATCTTCTCACTCCTCCTCCAAACTTATCCCAGGGTAGACAGACCTTTTCCTTTCCCCAAACAGGGACACAGATGGAATGGCAAAGCCAGACAACCATTATTCTTTTGCAGTTCTCAAGTCCCAGAACCATCTTATTGACATTGCAGTGCAATCAAGAAGCTCAAAGGCTGAAATAAGTTGTGTCAGCCACAGAGCTCTCCCCTTCCACCTCTGCTTTGGGAGGCACAAGTGAGTTGCATAGTCTCCATTTCCTCTACTGATAAATACTGCTGAAAGCATTTCACAACAGGACTTGAAAATCATTCATGTAGGCGAAGAAAAAGAACGCAAAGAAAATGACCACAATCTCAGTTTCAGACTGGAATGAAAGACCTGATTTAGTCAGTGAGAGTTTTGTTAATGTCTCTGTATCCTGAATATATGAGTTAAATGGTTTATGGCAGTAAGATCCATATGGTAGCTCCCTTTTTGGCTAGTTATCAAGGCAATCATTTTTCAGTTAATTTTATTCATTGTCTTAATCTTTTTTTCAGGCTTAAATTTTCTACCTGACATTAATCTTCCTTTAGATTTCCATTTTCAGAGGTTTTATTTGAGAACAGGTTTTTTGTCTATGGATTTTTGCTGCTTACAGAGACAATTAAACTGCTGATGATAAGTGCAACAGTATCAGGTTTTACATGCTGTACTGACAATAGATCATCACAAATTCCTCCATTGCAGTTTACCTATGTTGTAAGCTATTGCCATTTATTTACAGCATACTCATAGCACACTGTTGTTAGCCTTTTCTGCATTGACCTTCCAGCTCAATGAAAATGGTTTGTTGGAATAAATTAGATTACCAGTTATGGTAGTAGAAGTTCAACTTCTCTGATATTTGCTCAGCTGCTATAGAGGCAGATAAAACTCCAAGTGATTTTTATTTGTGCAGGCTGTATATTGTCATCTAACATACCGACCATGTAGCTCTGCTGTAAAGCTACTCACATGATCCATCAATGTTTTAAAAATACTGCAACAAGTTTCCCCTTCCTAGGCAGAAAGCAAATCTTCAGGACAAAAAAGTTTCCTGGTTGGTTTCTGTCCATGAACCTCTTGTGACCCCTTCTAAATTCAAATTTGCTGTAGCATTCAGATAGAAATCCATAAGACTATCCAAGAGCAGAGATGATAGGAATGGAGAAGCAAATAGCCAACACTGCACGTTAGGAGATCTGTCTCTATATAGACCACAGTAACTGCCACCTAGTGAAACTCAACTTCTCCCTATTAGGATGAAGAAACAATGGTTTGGAGGAAGCTGGTACCAGCTGCTGTGGTGCTAGGAGTTTTAGTCACTAATTGTAAAACATTTCCTAACCCTTTTATATAGTTTTAATGTCTTATTTCTTCTACCCAGTAAAAATACATGTTTCTGGACACTGGATCTCTCTCTTTCAAATAGTGCTTTTCATTAGGAAGCAGGAGATGGCAAAAGCACCCGCACTGAGCTTAGACATACCTATTGCTTTAATTTATAAATATGCAACAGATTCATGTGCCCACAGAAAAATAAAGGCTTATACTTCATATTCAGTATTCTGTTTATCACACATTTCATAAGTATAAATATATGTGTAACTATGTGTATTTGTTTTCTCCAGTTGGATAGTATCCATAGAACATCCCAGTCTCCAGTTCATTTACGTCTAATGCAGTAAGAGAAATGTAACTAATAACATGATGACATGCAAGTTATCTTTAAAAACACAACAACAACAAACTGCCATTCAAGATCACTGCAAGTAGTGATATATCAATTAATAGAGGCAAAAGTAACTCAAAGTTTCACTGTTTACCAGCAATTTCCTGAATTGCCACTTTCTTCCTCAACAGTAGTCCTCGGAGTTTCAGGTTATAAAAGGCTCTACTCTAAAGTATTGATTCTATTTTGTGATCTCATTTTTTCTTGAATGTGGGTTATATTTAAGAGAACATGGTAAATTGGCATATATGGATGTTGGAAAAGAACAGTGCGTAGTTGTGGTCTAAAGACAATCTCACATGTAAGGGGTTATTGTACAGGTAATGGTGTTTTTGATGATGTCATAAAAGGAACAAGAAGGTTGGCACAAAAGAAAATCTCATAAAATGAGGGTGCCTGATGTCCTCTGCCAGCTGGATGAGGCTGGAAAGGGCTTGGGTGATTATTACTGAGCAGTTTGAGTAGATTTGTTCTGGTTTGGCATTTGAGGTTTTGGAAATAAAGCAAGCCCTGAGGAAGGGGATGCAAAGAGATGATGTATGGTAGGGGACTTCATTTTTCATTGTACAGCTGGTAAGCCTGCACGGTGAGTTACAATTAGCAATAAAGTCCAGACAGTGCTTTACAAATCATGAGCTAGGTGAATCCTTTACTATCAGAAGAATTGAATACCTTCAAAGAAAAAGAAGCCTTCAATGAATGCCTGCTGAAATTTAAATCTTAATTCATTCCAGCTATGCTTGGGCCCCTTTTAGTTTCTCTTTCTGTGAACATTCAAGAAAGCAATCATGCCTTGTAGAAACCAAAATTTAACTACATGGGTTCCATATTCATATCAGATGAAATACATTTTTATATGGAATGGAAAAATAATTGAAACAGCAAGGGGGACAAGGGGAGATGTCTTGGAAAAACCTTATCAGAGCCCTGCAACTGCTGCAACTGAGCACCCACAAAAAAAAAAAAAAAGCCATTCATATAGAAAGAAGCATATGTATAGACATCCCATAGGACAAGCAGGAAACATAATAATATATATATATGCAGAAATTTCCTATATGTTACATATATCTACACCTATACAAATCTATATAAATTACATACATTTTGCATCTGTGTTATTTTAAAGTTGACCTATAAATGTTTGGTGGTTTAATTTTTGGATTTTTTTCTCCTTAGAAAGAGAATTTCAGAATGATTGTGGATTCCCCAAAGTCTGCTGCAAATAAGTGCCAATATTAATGACCAAATGTACATATCCATGAGCACGACTGTCAAGGTGATTACCAGTGGTCTTTAAAAAAGAATTTTAAGATAGTTCCATATGCAATGCACATGGTGAATTATCACCCCCAAGGGCAGCTTCACAAATTGGCTAACTGTGGTGTCTCATTTGAATGTACAAAATGTCAGAGAACACACAAACACTCAAGCCTTGTTATTTCAACCGCAGATAGCCACATAACTGGCTGCTACTGAGCAATGGCTATTTCCTTTAGAAGTTCAATACACATTTTTATCAGACAATATTTCTTATTCTGAAAATACAATAAAATAAAAGGTAGTATTCTATTATCTGATGATAATATACTTCTAAAATAAGACCTCTTTATCTCATACATGTATGTGTGCACATCAAGTTTGAATGATCAGGCTAGAAAGCTCCATTTCCTCCTCCCTGCTTCCATACAGGAGGTGTCATAGAGCCAAAAATAGTAGTTTCAATTATTCAAAAGTTTCAACAAAGTGAATAACACATCGATTCTCCTGTTGCTTTCCCTCAGACTTCTTGGTACTGGGAACAAGGATTGTGCTGGCATTGCACACTCTTTCTCTCAAGCAAAAAAGGATTGCAGCTGTGTCCACCATTATCATGCAGAAAGAAGCAGTAGAGGACTATGATTTCAGATTTGAGGGCATGGATTTGTGAGTTTATGAGTGCTTTCAGATCCTGCTAATTCCAGAGGAAGTAGGAAATGCCTAGCACTCAACAGGAAGTTGAGGCCTTGTTCATGCTAATATCAGCTTTTATGTTTTAACATAACTTTTATGCCTGTGCAAGCACACAGATGAGATTTTCAAACCTGAAATTTTTTGACTGCAGATGGATTACTGTAATTACATCTCACTAAAGCAAGGACAAAATACTCCTTTCTTAGCTATGAAGAAAAAGGCTATAAAGGGAAAAGTTTTTTTCCATGCCAGAAAATGAATGCATTCCCTGGACTCAGTCAAATTCTGAAACATGTGTTGTCAGTATTCATGACTAGGAAAAAGACAATGAACAGTGTAGATACCCAGTCAACTCTTCCTTTAACCGAGTAAATTGCTAATCTGAGAACTTATTTCTCTTTAACAGGGATGACCTGATGAACATAGTCATTAAGACTTGAGACAAATTGCCAGGCATTGTACACTTCCTTATTGTATTGGATCTTTTATTTAAACTATTAAACTGAAATCACTTGTATACCAGTTAAAAGAATACCTACAGGGTGGTGGGGCTAGGAGGAAAATCATTCTTCCTATTTATTGAATTTTCATATTGAGAAAAACAGCTATAGGAATTGAAAGCACATTTGTTGGGGAAAAGAATTTGCTAAAGATAGAAAACACAGTGGGGCTTTTCTCCAAATTCCCTTGCTGATAAATGAACACTAATGCTTAAGCCCTTCTAATGAAGACAAGTTTACCATGGAATAAAGTCGTCAATGATGAGCAGAAAATAGAGCATTTGTAAATACAATGTAGCAGAGAATGATAAAGCACATCCAATTTATGCAAAGATGTGCTTGCAGCAGTATGATAAATAATATCCGCATAATCAATTACTGGAAGAAAGACAGACTGAATAAATTGTTTTCTGGCAATTTATGGAAAACAAGCCTAGCACAAAAAGGACAATTTGACTTTAGTCTTTTAACAAGATTGCCTGACGAGCACTAAAACCAAACTTACTAATGATTCAAAGGACACAATATTTGTAACTGCCTATTTTCATTAGCAATACAATAATCTAAGTAGGGCAACAACAGAATTCCTATTTTATTATTATTATTTTTTAAGTACGGTATACGATGTAGTAATAGAAAGATGCACATATGACATTCACCATACCTGAGATTCTCTGGTTTAAAAACAGGCACATTGCAAGGGGTGGGAGAGGAAGCAAGAAAAACATATTTGAGGCTCATCAGTAAGTTATAATAACGGGATACCATAGGTATTTGAATTTGGTAGAGTAGATGTGCATTTAATAGTCTGATCCTACACTCACTGGTCTTAGTGATGAAGTTTTTATTGAGCTGTGTGGCATAGAAGCAAGCCTTCAGGGAGTTTTCAGGGTAACATTGAAACAGAACTGAGGAAGTTGCAATTTATAAAACCACTCATTTTCAGAGACATTTATTTTATGATCCTAGATATTTCTAAGATGCAGAGAGTGTTTCTAGAAAACATCAGTAACAGTTTAGTATACTGAGAATATTAGAATGAGTAAAAACAGACATTTTGTATCACAGGACTAGATTTGGAAGACAATGTTACTGAAGAGAAACAATTCTCCAATTCCCCCAACTGTACACGAATCAAAATAAAATAAAAATTAAATAGAAAATATCTGGGAGCTGACAGCATATAGAGCATTTGCCTGTAAGGGTATTCAAATTTTTGTTAAAATCTGCATAAAACAATGAGATAACTAACTAACTAACTAAAAAAAAAAAAAAAAAAAAAAAAAACATTTAGCAGTTTATGACCTTCATTCTATGCAGAACATTAAAATTCACATAACCTACAGATTCACTTTCCTTATAAAACATTCAGTGATGCCTGTAGCACTACTTATACTATTAGTAAATAAAATACCGGTTTTATTTTGATGTCGATGTCATTACAGCATTATAAAAACCTCTCTCTTCATTCATCCACAGACAAGGTACATCCAAGTTCCAGCGGGCTAAAGTTTGTTATTTGTCCTACTTATGTGACACAGCCCAAACTTCATCAGCTAAACAGATTAAAAGAGAAAATCAATAGCCAGCTGATACAATGCTGAGTGAGATTGTTGATTGTGACTGAGAAGATATAGTATGAGATTGGACTCCCTAAAATTTGCTGTTGACTTTGGGATTTCGGTAGGTGTTTGTATCTATGCACATGATGCCATCCCTCTGTTTGGGACTCCGTATCAAATTTGATTTATTGGCTGTACAATTTGCATGTTTCAGGGTAATCATACCTTGATTAGCCATGGTCTGATTAATGGAAATACTTGGATGTTCAGAGGTCTAACATCTCCCCAGAGGTTTTGCATCAGCCCATAAATCTTCAGGCACTGGTCAGGCCTCACTGCCTACAGCGTTACTTCCTGAAGTCTTTATGCCTAATTCAGGACTTTAAGACTTCACTGCACAAAGATTTATACACTGAAGCATCCTCATGTTAAGATTTATGTACTAAAAACCTGAAAAGCAGTTGCTGTTTTCTTCCTGACCTAATTAACAGTTATGCACAGAGACAGAGGCTGTAAAAATCCTGAGAGTGGAGTCAAAGCAAGCCAAGCAAACACCCAACACAAGTCCCCAGGGAGCCTTCATAAAGGTTAGAAAGGTTTTGTGTTGGAGAAGCTATGCCTTATGTAAAGCGTTCATCTGTGAGACGGTTAAAGACTTCTTGTAGATTGGAAATGACCACATTGAATATTCAGAGTGTATTTACCTTTCAGTACACATGCAGATCCCTGAAATGTTAGAGCTTGACCCGTCACTAAAAAAAATGTGATTAAAATATACTAGAAATAAACTGTAAATATTTACATCCTGAACTTAATATACTGAAGTATAACACCATATAAATTAATTTCTGAAACAAAATAGTAATAGATAGTTCATTGTTTCACAATACTGCTTCAGTGTTTAGGATTCAACTCTGTAATATTAATAGGAAAAAGAATTTCAGCTTCATAGAAATATCACTTGCATTTTCCAAGTGTTATACTTGTGCAAATGGATACAGCACCAAGGCTAGGAAAGTCTTACGCAGAAAACAAGGATCTAGCCCCCATTGAAGCATTAGCAAAATTTCCAGTGAAAGTATATATTCACATCATTGTAAGCACATAATATTGGAGACATGGTCTAATATGCTGCAGTGAACCTCAAATGTAGACATAAAGGCACATTGATATTTCTGGATGGCAAAATCCCTCCATAAAACATGGGGGTTTTGTGTGTGTGTGTGTTGTTTTTGTTTTTGTTTTTTCCTTTCATTTTGTTTTTTCTTCACAAGAAAAAAAAATGTACCTGCTCTATAGAGTTGCTTCCTCAGAGAATCCTCCATTTCTAAATGCAACAGAACCCCATTTTACTAACTGTCCTCAGAATAAATCCTGCATCCAATTTTCCCTTCTAGTCAACCATGCAGTGTCAATGAAAGGCTTTCCTGTCACAGAAACTACAAGAAATACGTGTATTTTCATTTTAATAAAGAAACTGATACTGATTATAGAGGAAGTTACAAAAAATACTTTAAACCTTTATTGCTATGTTTCTCACGGTAACAAACTGAGTCAAAACAGAAAATATCTGATGAATAGATTTATGTTGGCATACCAGAAGACTATTAAGCATCCTTGAGAAGGTAAATCCTTCATTTTGATTTCACATTGAAGTAAACTATGGACATCACTCCCTTCGTAAACAGCAGAACTTTGTATGCAAAGACCTTAATTAGCATGGAAGCATGGGACAACCTTTTCTGATGCAGCCTTCTCTCAGTTTAGATCTATGAGGGAGTATCCTCTAGGGTCAAGAATATGCATGTAGAAAGAGGCAACAAGACTGGGCTAAGCAGAGATGAGAGGCATGTACCATTACCTAACCAGCACGATTCCAAATTTCCCTAGAGGTGAATCTAATCTGAGGCTTCTAATTGTTGTAGCTATTCTGACTTCTGATTAGAGTTACTAAGTACTACAGAACATCTTTCATAAGGAGTACACACTCATGTTGCTCCCAGACAAAAGTCCAAGCTTCAGTCTCCACTTAGATCATACTTGTGAGTGTTTGTAAAAAACATTATCGAAACTCAGGGGGACAAGACAGGCAACACTCATTCCAGGATGAATTTCCAAAATCCAAAGTTTTCAGACAGTTTAATGTTATAAGTTGTTCGTGCAAGAATTAGAATCAAACTCTCCTACTTCACTGAAGTAATCTAGAGAAAATGCAAAAATAAGAACTACAAACATTTGCAGCCCTCTGACCATATCCTTTTTTTTTTTTTCCTCCCTGCCGGAGGGCTACCTGAGCAAAATGTTAAAAGAAACATTTGAGTTTGAGGGCTTACCAGAGCCATCCACTACCCTGAATTTAGAAAGAAAAAATAGGAACAGTAAGTTGTCATTAGCAATTAAATACAGTTATCAACATGAAATTGTTGGTATATTTATTTTATTATTATTATTTTATTTTATATTTTGCTAGATAAGATCTATTTTTAAAATGCTAATAACTTCAAACTGACAGGAAATTGTACAAAGACTACATCATGTGAGGAATAGAAATAGTTCTACCTACAGTACATTCACCTGTGAAAAGCTGTGTGTATGCACTTTGCTGGTTCCCATCTTGAACAGATCAACCACAGAATTACTCAGGATGAGAAAAAGAGGGAAAAAAAGAGTGGGAGAAGGAGATATATTTCATGAATAAGACAGCATTAGTGTTCTAATAAACTTATTTTTTTATTTATTTCAAGATAACATCAATGACTAACAAAGGCATATTTAACATAAGGCACATGGGGAAATAAATGAAAGTAGAGAAGTTAAACATTGATTTCCTTTTATGTAATTCTGATGATGAGCATTAATCCTTTTTTGTATTTCTCCTCTAAACAGATACATGACCCAATCGTTCACAGCCCTACGATGTCTTAAAGACAACCTGAAACAGACTACCTGTGAAAACTTGGTGTGCAAGGAAATTTTAAGCATTAAAAAAATGTTTAAAAAAAAATAAACAACAACAACAACAAAAACCTTACTGGCTTGAAGTACCTGGAATAGCATGAATGTTGACTAATTAAACGCACTGAGTTTTTGAGGTCATGGGTGTCTCCTACCAATAAATGTCTGTGAAATTGCTCTCACAATATAGATGAAAAGAGATCTGATCATCCTAAACCACAGGCAGCATACAGTCATGAAATCAACCACCAATCTTTCAGCTGCAAATACTGTAAGAGCTATTAGAAGGTAGTTTTCTAGGTCACCTGTCCTGTATGGAGAAGCAGCCTGTTAAGAAATGCTGAAAGACAACCTTGAGTACCCTTCACCCAAGTTGCCTTGTGTGTTCCTTACCCGCAGCCAGGGGTCTGAGCTCAAACAACATAATCTACTCAAACTTTAACATTCCATTTAGTGTGAATTTATAATTGAAATCTTATGGAACTACAAAAGCTGTATTATTTTTATTAAAACCAAGTACATTTATTACAATCTGAAACTGCAGCAAGAAGATTTTGGGTTGAATATTTCATTAATGTAATTTTTCTTTTTTATTTTAAAAGAAAAATCTTGAGGAAATAGTGTTCATGAAGGCAAGGTCTTTAAGTCCTGCTTCAAGAAAGTACACAAATATTACAAATACAAAATTGTGACTTCAGTGAGACATTGTATGTAGTCCAAGGTAAAGTTCCACACAAGTTGCTTTTCAGAGCCTAAACCTGAGGAAGACATTATTAATTGTTTGAGAAAATGCTGTATAAATATTCTTCTACGTGCCTTGTCATATATTCCAGTATAGCCTATTCTAACACGTGCTATTCTGACTTCCTGACTACATTTTTTTTTACTAAGGGATGCTTTTAATTATTTTTTTTTCCTTTGACCACTTGTGTAAGTGGTTACACAAGGTGACAATGACATGATTAGCTACATTTTCACTTGCTTCTCATGTCTAAGGAGTTGATGGGCCTAGTCCACTAGCACAAGGTACCTCTCTCTGCTGCAATTTGCTTATAGTTAAGAAAAAAAGGCTTAGTGTTTCTATTGCAGCTAACAAGATATGCCAATCAAAAAAAAAAAAAAAAAAAAGTCTTAAAAAAATATCTCTGACAGTTCAAACTAGGAAAGTTTTCCACAAGCAAAAGACTCTCTAATGCATGCAGAAAACTGAAGAGATACTGAATGTGTAGTGCCTGAAAGATTTTCAAGTGTTGCTACAGTCTGTAGGAACAACCAAGTGTTGTCCCACATGGGGATCGGTGCTATGAGCTATGAAGTTTTTGTCAACTCTTGACAATTTTCCTTACTTCATAATTCTGAAAAGCATGTCAGATCGTTCCTTGCAAAATGGTCAAATCGTATGCACTTTTTATAAATGAAAGAACCAAGAGCACAAGAAATTTAATCTAGTATTTGTGGACTTATTTTTACAGGTAATGGAAAAGAAACATGAGGTCTGGAACATTTTGGTCATTTATGAAGAAAAGCAGCATATATTTTCTGAAAAATAAAAACTGAAAGAGAATATCCCTCCAGTGTTAGCAACAGAATGAAAGAAAGCATTGCGGTAGATGCAGACCCAAAGAACTATACAAAAAAACAAAGCCATTACTTTCAAGAGCATATCTCCCCACTTTTCTTACTGCATGGAGATTTCTCTATGGAGAAGTGGCTTGGATAACTACATACAGAAGGGGCAAACTTTGCTGGAGAATTTGTAGTCCACAGCTATTTCCAATAAAATTATATATAGCCAGATACTGCACTAAAGGAATTAGGCAACTTCTACTTATAAAATCTCAAAGCAAGGAAGAATTTATTAAACGTAAGACTAAGCATTTTCTAAACAAGCTGTGGAAATGAAGAGCTCTTTCTCTTCCCTCTAAACTGCTTTTGAAGTGTTTTCCTACAGAATTCCTGCAGAGCGTGAGAACTTCTGCACAGAGCACACCTCAGTGAGGCAGAAACAGGACTGAGATTAATTATTTTAGAGAAGCAAACAGCCATTCACAGAAAATCTAGCACAGTGCTCATGCTACCTAGTCACCAAGGTACAAAAGAAAGTGCCACTTCTCATTATGCTGGAGGAGTTGTCTGTTCTTTGTACATTGCTCTAGCACAGTGGGGCCTGGTAATAAGCACAGCTCCTAGGAGAGACTACAATATAAATAATAACGAGAGCATGTGCTTTAGTGTAGCTGTAAGAGCTTTAACCACATTCAGAGCATCTTTTTAATTGGCACAGTTTTGTTACTTTTAGTGAAGCTACAGCAATTTAAACCAGCTGAGAATCTGACCCAGAGTGCTAAGTCCTATTGCGAGAGTAAAGTAACTTGAAGAAATAATAGCCTCAGAAAATTTGATGGTCTGAAAGAATACCAGTTTTTAATATAATCTTTCTAAAACAATTAGGAAGGACTCCAGTTTTTAAGAAAAACTAGATATGGGCCATTTTATCATATTATATATTAAACTAATAATATTCTCAGAAAACTCAAGGTTTTTTATCCCCACAGTTGCTCTTAAGTTTCTGGCCAGTATGATTCATACACAAGCAGTATGTTTTTTGAAAAAGTAGTGACAGTCTGAAAATGGATTAAACAGACAGAAAGGAAGACAACTTGAACACAAAACTTGCAAACATTTATGTGGCTAGATCTCTACTCAGATCCCTTTGCAGAACTGTGTCCTTTGCAATTTGCTTATTGAGAAATAAGTGCTTGTGGGGATTTTATAAGAAATATACTCATCAATTTTGCACAGTCCCCTGTCCGGCAGTTTTGCTTAGCTGTTGTCTGAGGGCTTCTTGCTTATGTAGTATCAGATAATTTTCCCCATGTCCTATAAGCAGAAAGGGTATCAAAGATAGTATATCCTAGTCTCTACCTCAGCTGTCTTTAGGCTCTGAAACTTTTGATTTCTCATAATGTCACAAGTAAAAACTGAACTTGCCCCCTGAATTTCAATGGCTACTTAAAACATTTTTTTTTCTTTTACTGCTAGGGTTTCCAGGATTTTTGCTGTTTGATGTTGAGAAGTATGGACATGTAAAGAAAAGATCAAAGTACACTTCTGGTTAATAAAACTCAGCAAAAGTTACTGCACAAAATGCTGGTAAAATTAGACTTCATCAAAGAATCACGGATGGCTAAGGATAAGGGGAAAACATTAAAAATCAGAGTAGAAAAAAAAAAAAAAAAAAACAGAAGAAGGAAGTAAAAAATAGTTTTAGAAGAGCATGATGGAAAGATGTTAATCTAATTTCATATTTTCATTTCACATTTGTTTACAGATAAAGTTCTGTAGGGTATATGAAAAAGTTTGTAGCTTGATAACATTGATGGTGGTAAATGAGCATGCTCTCAGAATGACAAAAAATAATCTCAATATTTATGATTGCTACTGTAATTATTCATAGTTAGATTAGATTTTAAATTATGGAAAAAATACAGTCTTGTTTTCAGGAACAATAGCAATAAGATCTTTACAAAGTAAGACCTTTAGTTATAAACTTTAAGCTTAAATGCCTTATTATTTTTCTACTATAGAAAAAGGAAGGAACTACTTTAAATTAGACCATTTTTCCTTTGTAAAGAGTTCATTTGACAGGTTATAAATGAGAAAGCAACTGCATGTTCCATATTATACTAGTCCTACTTTGTCTCTCAGCATTGTCCAATATCTGTTTCAAGCAGCAACCATTGCTTTAATGGATATTATCAAAAACTATAAAGTTATCAAAGTTATCAAAAAATAAATAGTTAATTAATAGTCAAAAAGTTAATGAATACCTTGTTCCATAGGAAAATTATGCATCTAGCCCTCAGAGCTAAGATACACCCTATATAGTTGATTTGAAATCACGCTTATAGTACAAGTCACTGTCAACTATAATCAATCTGGAATCATACTTATAATAGTGGAAGTTACTATCAGTTTTCCTGTTATTATTGTAAATGACCAATCTTTCCAAGAGTGGTCTTAATATTTCCTGGCAATGACTTTCACATTCATTGCATTGTTTAAGGTGTGATTCCTCTTACTTGTTTTAAATTTCCATTTTAAATTTGAATATATTCTTGCATCAGAAAGGAATAACCAATTTTCCACCACTACAACAATCCCAGTCCTCTAAACCTAAGTATTGTTGTCTGTATTCAGTAATACAGAATGCCACTAATAATTTTGTCACCCTTTTGTATTCTACCTGGTTAATCCAAATAGGACAGGGAGTTGATCTATAATAAAGTTCCATGCTACTATTGACCAACTATTCTACCTCTTCATGTGAACTGAACTCTCCTGGCTTGGCTGTTCCAGGGCGCTGTAAAGGAGTTTTCTTACACCTGTCCAAAAAGATGTTAAATTTTGTTCTAGACAAGCAAGACACTGCCAAGTGGAATAGATTGCATCTGACAGGTGGAAGCATTATTGAACTAATCCCAAAGGAGCAGTAAAGAGATGTGAAAGAGTCAAGTCCTCCTCTGTAACCATCACAACTATTTAAAGAGTCCAGTCCACATAGAGACCATGGAGGAAGAAAAACTATAAAATTTGCACAAAAGTGCAAAGCACAAAAAAGCTTAGGATGATGATGCTGAGCTTTTTCTAGAATCTCAGAACAAGAATTCAGTGACATTAATAGCTCAGGGGTCTTCATCTTGTCAGATACTGGTTGAGAAAACCAGTGGCATTCCCCTGGAGTGAACAAAATTTAAAAGCACACATAGTCCCAGCCTTTCCTCTTGAACTGCCTGTGCAACCCGCTGCTGTGGGAGAGCTGAAAAGAACAAGTGAACATGAATATGTCTTGTCCATTGAGAAATTCCTTCTTTCTAGTCCAGGAATAAACAACCTGTCAGATTGTAGAACATGCCCAGGCAACCAGCAGTTCCCCTAAGAACAAGACATATGTATACATATATATATATATATGTATACATATATATATAAAAGAATAAGGGAAATTCCACTATGTGGGGGGAAAACAGCCTACAATCCTTCTTCTGGGGGAGCTAGGACAATATGCCTTGAAGACTAAACAGTTACTGCTTTGTACTGAGATGGCTCTCCTCTCCCTCATTGGTTACTTGTGGTAGGAAAGATAAAATGAAGAAAAACTTGAGGCAGTAACACAAATAAAAAGCTGTGGGCATTTCCTTGCAAATCCCTTCCCTGCAGAATTAACATTCCTACAATCCGTCTATCCTGTGTTTGTCAAACAAAAGCTGCTACTTTGCTGTGTTAGATGGAATAAATATTTTCCAAGTTGAAACAGTAGATGTCAGCAACAGAGATGACCACCCTGATGTATCCTTTCATTGTGTTTTGAACGTTGATTATAATTGCTATCACTCAGTGAGAACCAGAATGATGAGATGGGGATGTTCTTACTTTGATCTTTCTTTGCACAAATTATGCAAAAGAATCACCCAATGTACATGTGTGAATTTATTATTTTTTAAGATTAATGTCTAACTAGTGAAGAAAAATGAGAGCCAACTCCCTAAAATTCATGAAGCACTGACACAATTTCCAGAAGACATCACTGAGATGAGGTCACCTTTCACTTTCAGATTCACTGTTGTGGATTTAAAGTATTTTTAGTGAAGTTTGTGAAACTTCTCAGGATTTTACTGCCCACTCACAATCTATGAAAACAAATTGCTTTCAAACAATTGAATAACTTGCAATATCAGTTTCTATGAGTAAAAATAAACAGAGCTTTGTTCTCATTTGTGCAGGTTCCTTGGAAAGAATCTTATTTAATGGACATTGGCAATTTGAATTCCAATCCCCTTTACTTCCTGGTGTGCAATCACAGCAGAAACAGGATATTATTAACCAGTTACTCTCTGGAAATATTTTAGAAATCAGTTTTAGATCTGACATATTTTCAAGTAGCTAACTCAGATTGTATTTAAAGTCTTTCCTTACCTTGCCATGTATTTGCTCAGCTCGAGTTCTCATTTTTTTGGTGCCCCAATTTGCTTCCTTCTTTTCTGGTTTTCACATGCAGTGCATTTCATGTTCTCTTCCATTTCTTTCTTCCTCCCCCCTTTTTACTCCTTCCTTTTCTTTCACCAGTTCTTTGGCTTTCTTTGTGACTCCACTTCTTCCACTCCATCAATCTATTGATTGACAAGCCAATGTATAGCTTTGAAAGGGTCCTCTTAAGTACTTTCAGTACCACAAGACCTGCCAGGTGTATACAAGGCATGTTCATTTTAATTAAATCGTCATTGGACTACTGGAATTTCTGACGTGCTATGTCAATGCTTTGTTTTGCTTCTTCAGAGACATAAGTTTGCCAGATAGAGGCAATTCATGTATATCACAGTAATACCCATCAAAACTGTGGTCTGTATCCTGAACTGTTCAAATTAGAGTCTGCTGCCAGATTGTTTGAAAGAATATACAGGAAAGTACACAGCTGTCGCAGTCTCTTACTAAATGAATAATGCAATATCAACATCTGTACGATTTTTGAAATGCTAAATGTTCAGATATGAAGTCTCTGCTGAGGACACAGATGGTAATGATGTTGTTCTTGCAGTGGTTCCCATCAGAAAGAGACAGAGTTCCATAATCACACTGGACTGTTAATGCCTGAAACAATACTTTCCTTTAGCAGCACTAGCTTTCAGTGCATCTCAGAGTGATAAATGCTTGCTTTGTGGGTTGCATTTAATTCCAAGCTTTGTTAAGCTAAGGAAATCCAGTAATGAATATGGACGTCTTCAAGCATGAATACAGATGCCAACACCAGCTGATAGCACTCAGCAGGTGAATTTAAACTGACAATCCAAGTTAAGGTAGAATAATTAAAATAAATCTTTTATTCAGTGAAAAAAAGTTTAAGAAAGTCCTCTGTTTACCTCGGCAAAACACAAATAACTATGCAAACTTCTCCTTTATGCACAACAGTATTATTTCACAGGACTATACATATTTTTCTGCTGTTTAAAACACATCAGTACACATTGCCTAGTGAGAAACAAGAAATACAAATCATCTCTGGTTTCAAGCAAACAAACATAACTGTTTATGAAGTGTTTTAAGGTAGCGATGAAAGAGAGCACCATGTCTTATAATTTATTCTCTGTCTATTATTTTTTTCCAATCAATAAAAATTGTGTTCCAAATGCATTGAGCAAATACAAAACAGTACTTTTGCTCAAATTAGATGATGTTCCTGGAGTCAGAAGAAAAGCTAGAAGAAAAGACTGAAAATCCAACATAAAATTAAGCAGAGCTGAGAGGCAGAGGAATTATAAGAGGCTAATAAAGAAAGCAATGACTATATGAAACAAGCCTCAGAGAAGGCATGATGTCACCAATCAGCTCGTTTGGACAGTTGCAGACTGAACACTTGATCCCAAACACAACTTATCTTCTTAGCTGGGATAGGCTCTCCAGAAAGATCAAGGATTATTTTCTTTGTGCATTGACACAGCTGAGACAAGTTTAGCAGAAATTTTAAAAACTAATCAACTGAAGACGAATATTTGAAAGGCTTAAAAGACAGGGGAAAATGTCAAGATGCTAAACCAGAAATTCCAGGAAGTCTGTGTAGGCAGAGACAGAACAGAACGCATTTCAACAAATGTTCTTGATTAACCCTATAAGTAACTTAATAAATTACAATAACCCCCTTTTGTCTGTTTATTTTTTAGGAACAGATGAGAACTTCAGCCAAAAGAAACCTGATGCAAACAGCAGTCACCATTCCAATTTAAATGCAAGAAGCACCATCTTCAGAGACAGAACTACTCACCTCTGTAAATCTTGGAGTTCCTAATCAGTAGACCTCTTGGAAGGGATGGAACATGTGTATTCCTACTAATGTTCTCTAGAAAAATCAGAAACGGATTTTAAATAAATCATTTTTTTTACTTTTTTTTTTTTAAAGAAAAGGAAAGTCTTGCATCACCCATACTGCCATCTTTAGGAGTTGCCTAACAGCTTTGTCAGTCTCATCCTTGCATTATGCCCAAACTAATTGTCCTCTGTATCCTGTGAAGACAAGGAGCCACATGCTTCTTCGGCTTCCTGACAGAGATGTTAAGAAAAGTGGATTCCTATGTTCCTTTTGGGTATTTATCTTTGGGTTTGGCTCTTTCAAATATCTGAGTTGCAGTCCAGCAGAAGGCTGGCTTGCCTCTGGGATTGGTGAAGCCACCTAAGCAAAGCTTGCAGGCCAATGTGCCTTTATTCCTGCAGCAGAGAAGGAATTTTCCTATTCCTAGAAGTCCCATTTTGAAAAAGAATAATTGCTATTAGAAACACTGGGGGATGAGGGGACAGACAGAAAGACATAGAAAAGAGTGGCATAACAGCTTCCTAAAGTCAAGAAATCCTACAGAGCCTTGGAGTAGAAGGTCCTGGGGGACCATCAAATGGGTTCAGTAGTTTTATCACCTTATAATACCCCATGGATTGCAAAACTATGCACAAAATCCTCAGCTATAGATTTAAGAGTGAGAAAGTTTGTATAAAACAAAGCCTCTTAGGTTATACCATTCTTTTCCAGGAAAAAAAAAATAAATAGAAAAGAAAGGAAAGGAAAGGAAAGGAAAGGGAAAGGGAAAGGGAAAGGGAAAGGGAAAGGGAAAGGGAAAGGGAAAGGGAAAGGGAAAGGGAAAGGGAAAGGGAAAGGGAAAGGGAAAGGGAAAGGGAAAGGGAAAGGGAAAGGGAAAGGGAAAGGGAAAGGGAAAGGGAAAGGGAAAGGGAAAGGGAAAGGGAAAGAAAAAAGTATACTGCTCTTCCCATAGGAGAAAGAGAAGCATTCTTAGCCAAAAAAAAAAGAGGCAGACTGTGAACTCCAGGATCACAGAAGCTGTTATAGCCAAGATTAAAACCCGATGAGAGTTCTCCTTAAGTAGAGAGGCAAAACTCAGGACCTCTGTGCTGTAAACTGAAAAAGAACTTCTGCTACTGAAGCAGCAGATAGGGATAAAATGCCCAGACAGGGATTCACATGTTTTGAAACACAGAAAGCAACTGATGAATGTACATCTTGATGCACAAAACATTAGCATTTTGCACATGCATGAACATAAGCTTCAAACCAAGCCACAGGGGGCCTTAGCGACTTGCCCAAGGTCAAAATATAAAGCCTATCTAAGGCTCTTTGATTGTGATTTGCTTTCTAATGTAGATAAAGCTCACATGCAGAGGGAACTGAAACACTTTTCAGGCATACAAGAGCTCCATCTAACTAATTTACTATTCATGTATACTTTAAAGAATCTGATCCCAGTAGATGTTTGTTCACATCACAAAGCTACCACATATTTTGAAATAATCTGTTAGAGTTGGAAGACTCTGTAGAGGATAGGCCCAGAAATCCAGAACTGAAACAGGAGATATGTTACAAAGTAGGATCAAAGGATACACTGACAGATGCGGTCAGTAGGCCGCGATGGTGTTTCTGTGCTCTGGTAATAGCATGAATCCTGGGTATCTTGTGTCGATACTCATATGTAAAGCATTTATCAAAGACTTAATAATGGCATTAATATGGTAATACAATTTCTACTCTTTTGTGGAACTTCTTCCTAGGAATCTTCTACATTTTCCCTCTATCTCCTTCCATTGCTCAGTTTCTTAAATAAGAAACTCCTGGTATCTACTAAGGCACATTATCACATGATCTACACTATCTGGTACAATATACTCAGTGCAATAAGGGGCTCACTTTTCAGTAATACCAGCATACTGAAAAAAAATAAAAATAAAAATTAAAAAAAAAAAAATCTGAGCCAAATCTAGAAATGTCCCCTTATTTTTTAGCTACGTAGTTAACTCCAATTGAACACTCATTGGAAATTCATTCAAAATTACACATATTGTGAAATACTTTGCTGATGTCAGTCAGCAGCCTCACTGCTGAACCAGTTCAACTATGTGTCCCAAAAAGTGCATATAAGTTCATGCATACTGTCTGTTTCCTAAGAACACAGAACAACACACACTTGTCTTCTTGATTTGGCTGCAGGTGGAGCAGACGCCACTTTCTGCTGCACCTTTGCTGCCCAATTAAACGAAATAATACTGTACAGAAGAGAATATAAGCATTTTCCGTAACACCCTAATGCTAAACCATCTGACAGTTGTGGTGTTCTGGCAGTTGTGGAATGTAACTAAACACCTACCTAAATATCTAAGTATATTTATGTTTCCATAGACAAAGCACTTCCCTAACTGAGGACGCTGATCCATAACAGACAGTGATACTACAGATTGCCAATACAAAGCCAAAGAACAAATAACCTGTTTGGAAAGACTATGATTTGTAGATCTAGGATCTTAGGAGAGTTTCAGCATGTTGAAGAACCTAATAGTGAAAGAACAAAATGTTTTATAAAACCTTAAATTATGTAAAATACTGAGATGTATTATCTGAGGCATTTTAAATAAGGGCATAATAAAGGCTAAATACTTCTGAACTGTCTCAGAAAAATTAATCCTTCTTAATTCATGCACCATTACTAGACTCTGATATTAAAATGCTGCCTGCCTTTAGGATGATGTAGTTAATAATTATTCACTTGTTTTAATTCATATTTTATGTACCATGTATTTTTACACAGCCCCAACAGTGGTGGCATCCAACAATTAAAAACAAGCATAAATTAAACACTCACTTACCAGCAACTATCTTCAACTAATTAAGTAAAGGACCTTCTATGATAATTAAAAGTTCCAAATAAGCTAATAGATCTCCTAGAAATCTTTAAAAAAATCTAAACTTTTCAATAGTACCTTTTTGGCAATGCCATGAAGGCATGCCATGTTAAACCTGTTGTGAAAATAAGAGCCAGATCATTTTGTCTCCCTGACAATGACTGGATTCTCCAGGACTCCACAGCACCATCCTCCCAGCACCATTTTAGCAGTAGTTAGTGTGTTAAGGCCAATGTCAGAAAAATTATGCTCAATTTTTTACCACTGGCTTTCTGAACAACTCTGGGAAAGAAAACTGGTATTTTGTATGCAAGTTCTTTGTCTCACAGAAGCACCACGGTGCTAAGTCAGGGAGTTAGTTACAACATGATGTAGAAATTTCAAGTCTTCTGTCACCCTTATTGCAATCACTATAGTACACTTTCCTTAACAGAGTTTATCCTCAAACATATTTGAGGATTCTAGTGTGGGTAGAGATCAAGAGAGAGAGAGAGAGAGAGAACTTGGGGAAAAAAGCAAACAAACGAAAAACAGGTACCTTTCTGGGATGGAATGGCTATAATAGCACCCATCATAGTTATTAAATTTTTGCGTTCCCCGAATAAGCAACAGCATGCAGTGTTAATCATCAGAGAACAGATAATGTCAATACACCCAGCATTCCATAGGCTTTTCTTGTAGCCACACATGGCACCATGATGGCACCTGAAGAGAGGATATAGGATTTATAAACCTCTCAAGCACTCACACTCCTACATCTAGCACAGGAGGAAAAATTGCCAGCTATAACCCATACAAGAATATGCCGTGGGGAAGAAAAAATAATAATAATAATAATATTTTTTAAAAAACAGACTTCATGGCAAATGGCCTCAGGAAAACAGAAGAAAAAAAATAGAAATTCAGACACTGTTCCAACAGATTTAAGTTACATAATTCTTTTAGGCCTAATTTTGGACCATACTGGTCCCTGGTCATCCTTCCAATGAGAATAAGAGATCACGGCAAAGATCCAACTCCCAAGTAGCTGGGTCTTAAGCTGATTGGGTTTGAAAAATAAAAATCAATACTACCTTTACCTTAGAATTGGCCACAAATCTTGATGCCATGAGCTACCTCCTGCTGTACAGAGAGAGAATTCATTGTATTAGCATACGATTGGTGAATATTAAATTATCAGTATGTGATATAAATACTTTTCATGAGTATGCTATGCTGCATAACCCATATTACAGACTGAAATCCTGGAACGTATTCATAACTTGGTTGCAGTGGGAAACTGCAAACTTAATAAAATATGTAAGAGTGCCCAGGAAACAAGATTCAAATATACAATAGAAAAGTATGAGTATAAAGTCCTGATATTTTGAAAAAATACCAGTGAAGTATGCTATTGCTTTTAAAGTCCTTTGACTTTCCTCTGGCAAAGCTGCTATCTGCACTACTCATCGATATTTAGATTTGAGAGACATGTGAGGAGCATATCTATATTAAGCACCCTGTCTAGGGATACCGAAATACATTTATATCAAGAAATATTTAGTCTCTTGTCTAAATTATTAGTAGAAATTTTAAACAATTTACCACATTTCCTTGGGTAGCCAATTAGAATACTACAAATAATTAATTTGTATCATACTTTTTGATTACCTCTCATGCATGCAAGGAGATACTTTTCAGACATAAAAGACAAGTGTATTCTTTTAAGAAAAATGGTCTAATAACTTAACAGCAAAAATAAATTGCTCACTTAGGAGCCATGTAGGTTTCTCTCCAGTGAAATTCTGTATCAATCTGCTTCACATGGCAACCACCACACGTAGGCAAAAGAGTCCTGGAAATTAAATAAATCGTGCCATACAGAGCAAATAAAACCAAACAGTTCCATAGCACAAGTTCCATAGCAAGATGATGATAAAGCCAGATTTCACAGTGTTTCAGTCTCTCATATACTTGTTATATGTCCACTGTCACATACTTCCCATCCTGAACTGTACTCTATAAATCCAGTTTTCACTTTAAAAGTTACAGAAAAAGCCTATGCAACAGATTTGATTTTGAAGGGTACATATACATACAGACCCATACATCCAGTGTTGAAATAAAAAGATTGTATTGCAATTTAAAAACCAACACATTGATAAATGTCAAAAATATTTTCATTTACACATTCTGACCATATAAGCAGTGTTTAATTCCATTTTAACTTAATTTATTTTCCAGAGCCTCTTATACCTGACTTATCTTGGCTTATTCTGATAAACCAAACTCCCTAGGTCCCAGATCTGGTTTATCTAATCTAAGACACCCTGCCCAATTAATTCTCATTTATTTTGCAGAAGGATTTATTAGCTGGAGCATAATGACACACTTAATGCAATTCCTGGCCAACTCAGAAATCAGGCACAAGAACCTTGTATCTCCCTCCAAAAAGTTATATAGAAGCAAGTTTTGTTTTACCAAAATCTCTGTGGAGAGGTACTCTCTATTGCTGGTTCCTCTCCACAGCTCTCTCACCCTTCTTTTCTAAGCATACCTAGTTCTTGTTCTCTTTGCATCTACACCAGGCGGATTTCCTCTCCTTTCCCCTTGCAGCCAGGAACAGGCAACATCTTCACTACAAGATCTAAGTTTCATTTTTTACAAAAAGGAAGGCTGAAAAAACTCTTCATAGAACAGCAGTGGTGAAAAATAAGGAGTCTATATTTACCTGCTTGAACCTGGACAATTTGGGGCAAATTTTCAAGAGAAGGCAAAGGTCACAGCCCTGATACAGCAGACCCTCTTTGCCAAACTCTGATTTGACAGTAAGATTTCATAATTATTTTAAATTCAGACTAGCAAATATTTTTTCTATGGCAATGAGCACATACTTTTAGAATTTTCCAAAGTAATTCTGCTCAAGTAGTTATAGAGAGGCAAAATTTGAAGCAAATGAAAAAAGATTCTGAATATTAAGTGTCCAGTAACACAAACAGGTACTTCAACATCCCATACCCAGAAAAGTTGACCTTGAAAACCTTCCTACACAGACAAAAGTAAATCAAATGTTCTTACATTCTGCGGCTTTTAATTTCTATATCAAATGAACAATCATTCTCCAACACATAGGGCAGATGTACTGGGGATGAGCATGCTGTGTACATTTCTGCACAGTGCTATTTCATGAAGACATCAAACACTTGGCCCAAAGAGAAAAAAGGCATCAAACAGTTGTTGCAACTCTCTCAATGGAAGAACAGCAACATTACTCAAAAATTTAGTATCTGTAGTTTATTTTATCCTCTTGTGCTCAGGCAGGTGGACGTTATAAAAAGGACTCAAAGCTAAGGTCACACAGGGAGCAATAAAGCAAGGGTTCAAATACTGCTCTGTGCCTGTATTTCAGGCATTATCTATTATTTTAGAGGGACAAAAGAGGACACCAACTCCTTGTCTGCTCTTTCATGTCACTGATAACACTTCAAGAAATGGTGTCAGTGCCAATGGCAAAGATACATTTTGTAATGTGGAAGCTGTTTCGCTAGGAGACAGACATAGGTCATCAAGCTGGGACTCACATGAACATATTAAGGGATGTTAATGCAGGGAGTGAAACCAAACAATTTTTTGACATTTTTAAAAGCTATTAAGTTTCTACAAAAAGGAGAAATGTCATCTTGCTGTCAAACAATATGACATTGTTTGATACAGCTAAAAAACAACAACAACAAAAACAAACACAGTGTCTCTCCCTGTGACATCCCCACCACCTCTCCTTCCAAAACAAAAGAAAAACACCCACCCTTCTATCTGGCTATGAAATTGCATCAAAAGTTACCAAAGACACATCCTCATTTGGAAGCAGCAAAATTTGGTCCAGGGGTATCTATTTTAAAGTACATGAAAGCCTAATAAGACTGGGAAAAGTTTTGTCTTCTTGCCTGAAAATTTTTCAAAGCTCTTATTTCCTTGTCCCATAAAAGAACGAAAATGACTTAGCTTTCTCTCTTCCCTCCTCCCCGCCGCCACGTGAAATTATAATGTAAACAGAAATCAGAGTGATTCCCATTGCTTCAATTCAAAATCACAGCCATTATCTTCATAATATTAACAGGGCTAAACATTTTTTATAATGTTCCCCCAAATTCATATCTAAATGTAATCAACAGCTTTGCTCCTCTGACACAATGGATTTACATAGCAATAGCAAACTTCACCTTTGCAAGGTAAAAAAAAAAAAAAAAAGTTTACTTAGACTTGGCCTAAGATTGTGGAGTTAATCATTACAGACACTAACAACTATCTATCTACTGTATCTACTGCACATTTTGGTCACCCAAAAACACACACCAAAAATTCCTATGTACAATGGTGACATGAAGAGCTTGAAAAGAACACTTAGAATGGCTGGAGTAAAATGCTTATAATGGGTCATACTAAAAGAAAATAATATTTTCATTATCAGTATAAAATAATCACTTAAGACTGGTGGATGTATTGAAGAAATACAAGTAATTAAATCTTTTTTTCTTTTTTTTTTTTTTTTTTAAAGAAAGAAAAAAGACATTTTCAGCACAATAATCCAGTCAAAAATGATATCCTTCCTAGATTCTATCTTAATTTCATGCATAATGAAATGAATAGAAGATTATCATTCCATTTCAATGGACAAGTGATCAGGCCCTAGATACCCTTGCTGTAGTGAACTTCACTACTGAATTTCAATGGAGGGAACTTTACAAGCTGATGTTAGATACTGTTCTGAAAATTGTTTGGGGACAAGTTACTCACACAGCAATGCTGTAACATTTCCCCAAAGGAAGGAAAAAATCATATTATCACTTAAATTAGGAACTTTATATCTCCAGCAGCATAAGGTGCAAGCAATCCAAGGTAACACTTGCACCTTGGTCTCCTCTGCGCTAATGTTATCAGGATTTCTAGATGGTTCTTTTTTCTTTATCTTTAAATGAAGTAGGGACAAGATGTAGCACTAAGTCTTATACTTCAGACTTGATCTTTTTAAAAGCTGAAAGTCCTGAGCTGCTTTAGGAAAGTAGAACCACAGAGTTCAGAAGGCATTCTTGTCAAAAACCTCTACATAGCAGACTTCCAATACGACAAATCAGTTCTTGTTCTTGCCATTGTTCTGCACAAGTCACTGTTTTAAGATCACTGAGGATGTTAAATAGATTTATGCAGGTGGTTTTCTTCACAAAATTTATTAGCTAGAATTTGAGTGGGTACATTAGGTTTATGAGATGCATTACTGCCTCCAGTGGTGGGGAACATTAAGAACAAGCCCAATAGATACCAAGGCAAGTTTCTTACCTCTGTAATGTCACATATCTTATGTTCCTCAAGTTTTCTGCATTTTTTCACTCCTTCAAAACCCAATAAGCAACATTTAAGTAAAAACACTACACTTCTTTGAATCACAGGATAAAGTTCTTCCTCTTTGATTGCTGATCACTCTTGTGTAGGAGGTCATAAACATTATCTAGAAAATAAAATTGCATACATGGACCACCTAAACATGCTATGAGATGCATCTTTGAATCCTAAATAAGCCTCCAATATTTTCTTGGAGGTATGTTCTGTGTCATGTCAGGCAGTACTGATGCTTTCACTCACTCTTAGGCTTTCTGCTGGGAAAGGAAAACTAGACTGCAGTTTGTGTTCTGCAGTATGTCCACATATTTAACAGGAAAAACAGCAACTGTTTTTTTTTTATATATATTTCAACTTCCCAGTTGGCAAATATTCTGCCCAGAGGGACTGCCACCAGGGTTTATGCCAACAGAAGTAGGAATTAACTGTGATTAACAGTTTCCATGATTAACAGAATAAATTCCCCTTCCTACAAATAAGAGTCTGGATTCTATCAGAAAGGATATAGCACAGAAAAGCTATGACAAAGGCACATCATTACACTCAGGTGAGCTGGGGAAGTGACTCTTCAGAGGAGCTAATCCTGTTAACTGTGGACACTTAGCAGAGCTCCCAGCACCGTCTCCTCCTGGGACTGTTCTCTGCCACCCAAGCAGTAATCCTCCTCAGCTCCAGGCTCCTGCTTCACTTCCTCTTGCTCCAGCCTCTTGTCATCTCAGATCTAGTCTCTAAAAACATAACTGAGCTAGAGCTCTCCTTCACTGTGATTGAAACACATCTATAGTATGTTCCTCAGTAAAACTCCAGAAGCAGCCTGTATGACAATGGGATTGCATTACGTGCACAACTACAAAAAGTCATGCCTTACTGTTCTCAGTGTAAACTACATTCAGCCTTACACTCTTCTTTCACAAACTTTGCTGTTTTGGTGACAACTTCTCACCTCCTCATATTCAGCAACCATTTCTGCCCTTCACAAAATAAAGCCATAGTACAGAGTGAATGATGAAAAATCAGAAAACATGAGTGGATACACTTTTCACCGATTCAGTTTGCCTGGCTGCTTCTACCTCATCTAAACAATGAGAGAAAATGTCCTTTACAGTTCCTGGATAGAGTTCATTCTCTGCAAGCAGCCTCCGTTTTTCCTTTGCAGGGAGAGTAGGAAAGGGTTACATGTTATACTCACTCAACTATTTCAAATTCTCACTTTGTATATCTGATTGGGATACATATCTCATGTAGATTCATTCTAATCTCATCCATGTTCTTTCTTTATTGTAGCCACAAATTGCCCTATTTCAGGGAAGCTGAAGACATTCTTTTGACATAAGTCTACTCCTCCAGAAAATGCTCTACAACAGGGACAGGCTGTAGACAGCCTGGAGAAGTGATTTACTTCCCTTGAGTAGAAGAGAAGCTTGGAGAGATGTGCCTCCTTGCATGTTCACATAGATTAGGTAAGGTACATGCAAGTAGCAAAATTACTTCTGCTTCCTTCCCTCTTCTGAATCCTACACTGAGTATCCCATAAGGCATTTACTTTTGGGGAGAGTTGATTCATACACGTCAGCTGTAGGCCCTACTTCTATATTTTATGAATGATTAAGAGCAAAGCTCTAGCATAAATGTTTGTGTTTTTTTTTTTTTTTTCCTGCCCTCCTTAGCTTTTCTCACTATCTCTGTAGCTATTCATAAATACATACTTGTTACTAGTGGTACAATACTGTCTCTCTGACATCCACAACAAAATTGATCTGGGTCATAAATCAATAGTGCTGTGAAATGCAAGAATGCTGAGCTCTCATAGAAATCTCATCCAAGTTATGCTTTACAGTACAACCATGCATGCAACTGCCATGATTGTCATCTAAAGCTTGTCCTGAAGCTTAAAACCAAATTACGTTAAGTATTTCCTTCCCCACCCCAACTAAATATATAGACATATATTCAGGGCTTCCCATTAGTGACAGAGCTGGGTCAATATCACTCACAAGAAAACACTTACCTAAGTGCTACAAGTGCTAACACTCTCATTAAAGACCTGAGCTCACAGAAGTCACTGGCACCCTCTCAAATGACTTCATGCTGTTCACATCAGGCCCTGAAGTACCTCAGGAAACACCTATAGTACTGAAAATTACTGCCATTTCCAGTGAGAGCCTTGTATTGGTTTTACATAAAGTATTTATGAGAAAATATTGAACTGTATTTCACAGTGACTCAGTAAATAACTCATGTCATGCTCGGTGCTTTTGGGTGGTAATTAAAGATTTAAGGCATTCAACAAAAATGTCATTGCTTAATTAAAACCAATAAAAATATTTCCACATTAAAATATTTGCTTGTTGCCACTCCGACTTTGTTCTAGGTGTACTATAGGATTTTTGTGGCTAATCTTACTTAAAGCAAGCACTAAGCTATTTTTCCCTGGATGAAAGCTTTAAAAATCATATTGCCTTAATCTTCACCATGTTAAGAATTTTAATGTGAATTTATTCTTCAAATGTGTGGTCCCATATGCATTATTTAACTTCATTAGAGATAATGGGCAAATTGATACTCACTATATTTTCATACTGCTTGTATTTCTTTGTTGGAATTGTGGAGCTATAATCTGGTTATTATCAGACAGAGCATTACAGACTGCATCAGCCTCTGACTGGCTCCCAGGTCCCTCTCCAGTAGTTCTCTGGTCTATAAAACCTGTGCATACTGTTTCTACCTCCAAAGCAGCAGAAAAGTGACCTCCCTCCTCCCCGTCCCCCCAGGCAATTGACTCAATAAGTAACATTGACTGGTGAATTAACCTTGCAGAGGGCTTAGTTTGGTCACGTGCTGAGCAACCACATACTCATTAACACAAGAGAGACAAAATGCCAGAAAGGAAAGAAAAACCCTGAATCCATATGTATTGTCTCAGTGAGAAACATTAAGTGGCATTCTGTCATGACACAACTTCAAAGGAACGAATTACGTGTCTAAGATATCTTCATATGATGCATTAAGGATTTCTGAATAACAGAAAGATTCGGAAGCATATTCTAGATAACCTAATGGAAAAAAGGTCACATGGACCTTGATTTATGAGATAGAATGTCTATCCCTTTGCCTACTAACTCCTATTTTTTGGACTACTGCCATAAAATTATAAATATACATTATTTTAAAATACCTCAGTTAAGTATTTGTATATCTTCAGTTTGGTCTCTTTCCTCCTTCTTCTTTATCCTGGATGAACAGTATTTAGCCATATTCTGTGCAAAGAAAATGACAATTTCTACAAAACAAAACTTTGCAAAACCTTCTTAGTGAACCAATATATTTTCACAGAACAGATGGATTCAAAATGTAATTTTTTCACTGTATCACAAAACATTCTTCCAACATAGATATTTGAGCTAGATCCATTTGGGCTAGCTCCAGCACCATCATCAGTCTAACTATTCCAGTAAAACACTTAACTCCACTCAGCTGAGTACAAGTCAGAGACTTTCTTGATGTTCAAATATCCCATCATTGAATTCCTGTTCTCTACTACTTTTATTCTCACATTCAAAGAAGTTTAAGTAATTAGTAGGTTAGGCTTTTCTGTGTGTGTGTGTGTGTTGTTTTTGTTGTTGTTGTTTCTTTGTTTTGTTTTTGTGTTTGTTTGTTTGTTTGTTTGTTTTTCCCCCTCTAGCGTAACTGTGATGGCAAATTCAATCATATCATGAATTTTCAGGTGTAACATATTCTATATTTTAATTTCAGCTAATAAAAAGTTAAAGTATTAGTAATACCAAATATTTTGGCTGACCCTAGAATACCATATTTCCACTTTAAATGGTGGTATACACATTTTCATTAATTCACGTCTTTGCTTCTTAGCATCCTAATTTCCTCATAGACTTCACTTTTTCTATCTTTAAGAAGCCTCTGATCTGTTCTGCACCTTAAAATATTTAATCTTTTCTGATTTGATATAATCGTTTTTGGTGGGTTCTTTTGAAGCCTCCATTGTATTTATTGCTTTGCTATCTCTCTTTATTTTTACTTTCAAAGAGCTTTCTTTGTTCAGAGACAGACTTTACTACATTACTTTCCCAATGTTACCTTCCTGGCATGTTCATCTATGAGAGGTTTGCATCCTTTATTTTTTAATTTGAGGGGCTTTTAGGCTGCGCCAGCTTTTAATACTTACCTTCGTTCTATGACATCCTTTATTGCTAAACGCAATGAAGATGTGTCCTCTTGTATTTGGTGTCTGTACCACTGTTGCCTCTTGAGATCACTCCCACTTCAACAAAGGTTAAATAAAGAATAGCCTCTTCTTAGAACAGTGGAACAAGAACCACTTGAAATGTTAATAAAACATCTCTCTGCTTTGTTGTACTGTGCTATTGATGAGTTGATATACAGCTAGTTGAAGTCTTTTATGTTTTGCCAATTTTCTCTGTCTCTTAAAATCCAACTCAGAACTATGCAAAGCACATCTGTTTTACTAATCTAAGGAAAAATACAGCACAGACTACTGATGGCAGCAAGTTGGCCATCTAACCTATCTGCATACTGCAAACTGCATACTCACACCAAAAACTTAGGGGTATGGTAGTTTTCTATCAGAATTTTTAACAATAAATGGTGACACGCAACCTTTCAAGAACAACATGATTCTCTGATTCCCGTGGACTTTCTTCTGTATCTTATGTTTCTGATAATTGTCAACATCTGTCTCTAGGAACTGACGTGGAAGGGTTTATTTGTTTCTGTTGTTGTTTGCAGTTTTCATAGTATATCAAAAGCATCATCTAGTTTGAAACCAGGCAACAAAAGTAAGTCAGATGCTGAGCCCAGAAGTTGTCCGTGCCTCAAAGTCCATTACAGAGCAGATCATGGCCATTTGAAAGTATACAAGAATGTAACTTCTAACATAGTGGTACATAGCATCATTGCCTCTCTTAGATACATAGATTACATTCTTCTCTGACACAAAGATTTATCCAGAGGAAAAAAATCCCCAGCTGATTTATTCATATAGCATTAAGGCCTGTTTTTATGAGCAGCTAAAAAGGGATTTAGGACAACACAGGTTCTATACTGTCGTGGTTTAACCCGACCGGCAGCTAAACACCACGCAGCCGTTCGCTCACCCTCCCCCCTCCCTCTCTGGGACGGGGGAGAGAAATGGAAAGTGAAGCCCGTGAGTTGAGATAAAGACAGTTTAATAAGACAGGAAAAAAAAAAATAACAAAAATAATAATAACAATAATAATAATGATGATACAATGGGGATAATACGAAAGTAATAATAGTATGTACAAACAAGTGATGCACAATGCAATTGCTCACCACCCGCTGACCGATGCCCAGCCTAACCCCGAGCAGTCCGGCCCCCTCCCCCCGGCTAGCCACCCCTATATATTGTTTAGCATGACGTCAGATGGTATGGAATACCCCTTTGGCTAGTTTGGGTCACCTGTCCTGGGTCTGTCCCCTCCCAGCTCTTACTGCACCCCCCAGCCTGCCCGTTGGCAGGACAGAGCAAAGGCTGAGATGTCCTTGGCTTAGTATAAGCACTGCTCTGCAACAATTAAAGCATCGGGGTGTTATCAGCACTCTTCTCATTCTAAGCCAAAACACAGCATTCCACCAGCTACTAGGAAGAAAATTAATTCTGTGCTAACTGAAACCAGGACATCTATCCACCCCTTATTCCATACCATTTATGTCATGCTCAGGTTACACTCTTTTCCATACATTCTAATTAGTCACCTATAGTAATCATGGTAGTGATAACATACAGTATAATATACTATTTAACATGGTGCAATTCAGTTCATGGGCTATTCTCACCCAGTATTAAATCTCCTTGAGGTACACACCGGACCTCTCCGTTCTTTTGCATCACCCACCAAGTATATCCAGGTCCCTGAGCGAAAACAATTCCACGAATAGGTTTGCCTTTTCCTGAGGCAGGAGTAGCCCAGACTGTTTTACCCAGCATATTTTTTACATGCACTACAGGAACTTTATCCCCATCTACAGTACGTAACAGGTTTGATTGGGCAGGTCCAGCTCGGTTGGTAGATCCCCTAGTATTGACTAACCAGGTGGCCTTTGCCAAATGCGTATCCCAGTTTTTGAACGTCCCAGCGCCCATTGCTTTCAAGGTAGTCTTTAACAGGCCATTGTATCGTTCAACTTTCCCGGAGGCTGGTGCATGATAGGGGATGTGATACACCCATTCAATACCATGTTCTTTGGCCCAAGTGTCTATAAGGTTGTTTCGGAAGTGAGTCCCATTATCTGATTCTATTCTTTCTGGGGTGCCATGTCGCCATAGGACTTGCTTTTCAAGGCCCAGGATGGTGTTCCGGGCGGTAGCATGAGGCACAGGATATGTTTCCAGCCATCCGGTGGTTGCTTCCACCATTGTAAGTACGTGGCGCTTGCCATTGCGAGTTTGAGGGAGTGTGATGTAATCAATCTGCCAGGCCTCTCCATATTTATATTTCAGCCATCGTCCTCCATACCAAAGAGGCTTTGACCGTTTGGCTTGCTTGATTGCAGCACATGTTTCACAGTCATGAATAACCTGTGCTATAGCGTCCATGGTCAAGTCCACCCCTCGATCCCGAGCCCATCTGTATGTTGCATCTCTACCTTGATGGCCTGAGGTGTCATGGGCCCATCGGGCTATAAATAATTCACCTTTATGCTGCCAATCCAGGTCCACCTGAGCTACTTCAATCTTAGCAGCCTGATCCACCTGCTGGTTGTTTTGATGTTCTTCAGTAGCCCGATTCTTGGGCACATGAGCATCTACGTGGCGTACTTTCACAGCCAGGTTCTCTACCCGAGCAGCAATATCTTGCCACAATGCAGCAGCCCAGATAGGTTTGCCCCTACGCTGCCAGTTGTTTTGCTTCCATTGCTGTAACCATCCCCACAGGGCATTTGCTACCATCCATGAATCGGTGTAGAGATAGAGAACTGGCCATTTTTCTCGTTCAGCAATGTCTAAAGCCAGCTGAATGGCTTTCACTTCTGCAAACTGACTCGATTCACCTTCTCCCTCAGCAGCTTCTGCAACTCGTCGCGTAGGACTCCATACAGCAGCCTTCCATCTCCGATGCTTCCCCACAATACGACAGGACCCATCAGTGAACAGGGCATATTTCTTTTCATTCTCTGGCAACTGGTTGTACAGTGGGGCTTCTTCAGCACGACCCACCTCCTCCTCTGATGATATCCCAAAGTATTTGCCTTCTGGCCAGTCCATGATCACTTCCAATATTCCTGGGCGACTGGGGTTTCCTATTCGAGCCCGCTGAGTAATCAGTGCAACCCACTTGCTCCATGTAGCATCAGTTGCATGATGCGTAGAGGGGACCCTTCCCTTGAACATCCAGCCTAGTACCGGTAATCGGGGTGCTAGGAGGAGCTGCGCTTCAGTACCGACCACCTCCGAAGCAGATCGAACTCCTTCATATGCTGCCAATATCTCCTTTTCAGTTGGAGTATAGCGGGCCTCAGATCCTCTGTATCCCCGACTCCAAAACCCCAGAGGCCGACCTCGAGTTTCTCCAGGTTCTTTCTGCCAGAGGCTCCAGGTGGGGCCGTTCTCCCCGGCTGCAGTGTAGAGCACATTCTTTACATCTGGTCCTGTTCGAACTGGCCCAAGGGCTACTGCATGGACTATTTCCTGCTTGATTTGTTCAAAGGCTTGTCGTTGTTCAGGGCCCCATTCAAACTCATTCTTCTTGCGAGTTACTTGGTAGAGTGGGTTTACAATCAGACTGTAATTTGGGATGTGCATTCTCCAAAACCCCACAACACCTAGGAAAGTCTGTGTTTCTTTTTTGTTAGTTGGTGGAGACATAGCTGTTATTTTGTTGATCACATCCATTGGGATTTGACGACGTCCATCTTGCCATTTTATTCCTAAAAACTGGATCTCCCGTGCAGGTCCTTTGACTTTATTTTGTTTTATGGCAAAACCGGCTTTCAGAAGGATTTGGACTATTTTCTTCCCTTTCTCGAAAACTTCCTCTGCTGTGTCACCCCACACAATAATGTCATCGATGTACTGCAGGTGTTCAGGAGCTTCCCCCTGCTCTAGTGCAGACTGGATCAGCCCATGGCAAATGGTAGGGCTGTGTTTCCACCCCTGGGGCAGCCTATTCCAAGTATATTGGACTCCCCTCCAAGTGAAGGCAAATTGTGGCCTGCACTCTGCTGCTAGAGGGATGGAGAAAAATGCATTAGCGATATCAATTGTGGCGTACCACTTGGCTGCCTTCGATTCAAGTTCATACTGAAGTTCCAGCATGTCCGGCACTGCAGCACTCAGTGGTGGCGTGACTTCGTTCAAGCCGCGATAGTCCACTGTTAGTCTCCACTCGCCATTAGACTTTCGCACTGGCCATATGGGACTATTGAAAGGTGAATGAGTCTTGCTGATCACTCCTTGGCTCTCCAATTGACGAATTAGCTTATGGATGGGAATCAGGGAGTCTCGGTTGGTGCGATATTGCCGCCGGTGCACAGTTGTGGTAGCAATTGGCACTTGCTGTTCTTCGACCCTCAGCAACCCCACAACAGAGGGGTCCTCTGAGAGACCAGGCAAGGTAGATAATTGTTTAATGCCCTCTGTCTCTAAGGCAGCAATACCAAAAGCCCACCGGAACCCTTTTGGGTCCTTGCAGTATCCTCTTCTAAGATAGTCTATGCCAAGGATACATGGAGCATCCGGACCAGTCACAATGCGGTGCTTTTCCCACTCATTCCCAGTCAGACTCACTTCAGCCTCCAATACAGTCAACTGCTGAGATCCCCCTGTCACTCCACAAATATAGATGGGCTCTGGTCCTTTATAGCTCGATGGCATTATAGTACATTGTGCACCGGTGTCTACTAAAGCCTTATACTTCTGTGCGCGTGATGTGCCAGGCCATCGAATCCACACAGTCCAATAAACTCGATTGTCCCTTTCCTCCCCCTGGCTGGAGGCAGGGCCCCCCTAATCCTGGTCAGAATCTTCCTCGTTTCTGTGTTTGAAGGACTGTCTGCTGGAAGTTGGAGCAGCAAACTTTTCGGAGAATCCCTTTTTCCTGATTGTTTTCTTTTGCAACTCACGTACCCGTGCCTCTAGGGTCGCGGTAGATTTTCCATCCCACTTTCTCATGTCCTCTCCATGGTCTCGTAAGTAAAACCACAGGGTGGCACGGGGTGAGTACCCACCATATCGTCTTCCTTGTGTGGGTGAACGCCTACCCCTGACAGCTGAGACACTGCTTTGTACAGGTGCGAAGGAGAATAATCTCTCTTCAAGTTGGTGAACCTTTTCAGAAAGTTTCTCCCAAGTGTTCTCCTTTGGTCGGTGGGCACTGGTTGGTTCAGGTGGGGAGGACAATAGATTCTCTTCAAGTTGGTGAACCTTTTCAGAAAGTTTCTCCACAGCTGAGACGCAGGCCTGTAAGGAAGAGGAGAGACTTTCTTCGTACTGCCGGAGTTGTTTAGCCGCTTCACCCACTGTGGGTTCCTCATCCTCTTTCCAGGCCATTATTGCCAATGAGCTGGCATATGATGATGGTGCACTCCGTACAAACTTCCGCCACATGGGTCGTGTACACTTGACTTCATCTGGATCTGTGGATGTTTGATTGAGGTCTGGATCCTCATAAATCACTTCCCGTACGGCTAATTCCCTCAGGTACTGGATTCCCTTCTCCATAGTGGTCCACTTGCCTGGTAGACATAAAATATCTTCCTTGAAGGGATACCTTTCCCTCACAGCTGAGAGGAGACGCCTCCAGAGGCTGGTGGGTCGTGCTCCATCTGCAATTGCTTTGTCAATGCCGGCGTCTCGAGCAAGGGATCCCAGCCGCTTGGCTTCCCTGCCGTCTAATTCCACACAATTGGCTCCAGAGTCCCAGCACCGGAGCAGCCAGGTGACAAGCTGCTCACCTATACAGCGACCAAAATCTTTTCGCACATCTCGTAGCTCGCGCTCGTTTAGGCTTCGGGTAGTTACTGTTGCTCTTTCGGCATCCTCATCTTCCTCCTCCTGAATCCTTGACGGCCCAGCGTCGTCATCATCTTCGTCATCTCTATACTTAGTTTTGGCAGAAGCCTTACCTGGATTGGCAGAAGACTCTCTGCGTTCTAAACGACTTGAATTTCTGTACCATATTTTCACCTTCTCTACAGGGGCAGCTTGCACTGCTACTGCTCGTTTCTCTGACTTTGTTACAGGGTCTGCCACAGGGGTTGGAATGCCCTCTGCAGGGTCAACTTGCACTGCTACAGCTCGTTTCTCTGACACGGCCACAGGAGCTGGAGCGGCTACAGGAGCTGGAGCAGTTGCAGGAACCGGAGCTGTAGCGGCTACAGGAGCTGGAGCTGGAGCTGGAGCAGTTGCAGGAGCTGGGACTGGAGCAGCAGTAGGAGCTGGAGCTGGAGCGGCTTCAGGAGCTGGAGCTGGAGCGGCTTCAGAAGCTGGGACTGGAGCAGTTGCAGGAACTGGGACTGGAGTAGCGGCCGGAGCTGGAACTGGAGCGACTGCAGGAACTGGGACTGGAGCAGCTGCAGGAGCTGGAGCTGGAGCGGCTTCAGGAGCTGGAGCTGGAGCAGTTGCAGGAACTGGGACTGGAGTAGCGGCCGGAGCTGGAACTGGAGCGACTGCAGGAACTGGGACTGGAGCAGCTGCAGGAGCTGGGACTGGAGCGGCTGCAGGAGCTGGGACTGGAGCGGCTGCAGGAGCTGGGACTGGAGCGGCTGCAGGAGCTGGGACTGGAGCGGCTGCAGAATCCACCGTAGGGGTCACAGTGGCCGTTGGATCTGTCACAGGGTTTGGAGTGGCCGCAGGGTCTGTCACTAAGTTGACAGCAGTATCAATGGCAGCTCGATAGGCATGAGCCAGGCCCCAGCACGTTACAATGATTTGTGTTACTTTGGAACTGCCAGAATCATTACACCTTTTTTTCAAGCATTCTGCCAGTTTTTGAGGATTTTGCCATTGTTCAGGGGTGAATTTCCAACACACTGGGGGTGCCAACTGCTCTAGATGCCTGCCCATATCCACCCATACTCCCTGCCACCCACAACTATACTGCCTCCGGGCAGATCTCCGGATGAGCTTCATAAGTAGTTGTTTAACTTTAAGCAGAATCTGAAGTGCATTCATGAGGCAGAACAACAAGACTATGGTATTCTGAGTATTCCAGAAATATTCAATATCTTGGAGAGTTATTGTAACAAGCTCAGGGGATAAGAGGGTGGTGAAGGAGGAAGGCAGAGTGACCCAGGAGGATACAGGGGTGGTGAAGGAGAAAGGGAGAGTAAGCAAGTAAGGAAAAATATCCTCCCCTTTCCCCTCCACAGATTGACTCTCTAATGGAGAAAAACAATAGGTATAATTGCTAATAGTTCCCAAGATGCTGTTTCCAAAGTACAGAGTCCACGATGTTACTGAGTATAAATACCAAGTTAGAGTCATGACCAGATATCTTATCGTCTCATAAGCCATTGCTATAACACTTAGTACCATAATGGTCTGAAACCAGGGCCCGGAGAGGAGAAACAACACTACAGAGAGCAAATACGGAAAATAATGTACTATAATACTCAATTTGGAAAACAGGCGCAGCAGAGTTGTGATTAAAGCAATCAGCATCATGACAAGTGACTATTAAGCAGGTCTAATCCTTACACCAATTTTAGTTTAACACACTCTGATCAGATCTGCCGTTATCTCAACCTTTCGGGCCCCACGTTGGGCGCCAAAAAGACTGTCGTGGTTTAACCCGACCGGCAGCTAAACACCACGCAGCCGTTCGCTCACCCTCCCCCCTCCCTCTCTGGGACGGGGGAGAGAAATGGAAAGTGAAGCCCGTGAGTTGAGATAAAGACAGTTTAATAAGACAGGAAAAAAAAAAATAACAAAAATAATAATAACAATAATAATAATGATGATACAATGGGGATAATACGAAAGTAATAATAGTATGTACAAACAAGTGATGCACAATGCAATTGCTCACCACCCGCTGACCGATGCCCAGCCTAACCCCGAGCAGTCCGGCCCCCTCCCCCCGGCTAGCCACCCCTATATATTGTTTAGCATGACGTCAGATGGTATGGAATACCCCTTTGGCTAGTTTGGGTCACCTGTCCTGGGTCTGTCCCCTCCCAGCTCTTACTGCACCCCCCAGCCTGCCCGTTGGCAGGACAGAGCAAAGGCTGAGATGTCCTTGGCTTAGTATAAGCACTGCTCTGCAACAATTAAAGCATCGGGGTGTTATCAGCACTCTTCTCATTCTAAGCCAAAACACAGCATTCCACCAGCTACTAGGAAGAAAATTAATTCTGTGCTAACTGAAACCAGGACATATACTTATTCGCAATTCATAATACACTAGAATTATTTTCATTCTCACTCAAGGTCCTCTAATAGAGGCAAATATATCAATCACTGGGACTTAACACTTGTGCATCTCCCAGTAGATGATCTAAGCTACTGAAGTCAAGAGACTGGGAGAAAATTTTGGCTTTCGTGTTAAGGAAATTTAAGTTTTATAACCCTGATGATTTTCAACAACAGCTAGAAAATAAAAGCATCATAAACAAAAATTAAAATAAAACCTAAAGTGAATGAATAGTTTTAAGACGTGTAGATTTTCAAGCCAATTCCACTTCTAGGAGACACTGAATAAATGGTTTATGGCAATAAAATCTGCTGGGACACAAAAAGATGCTCTTTTGTCTCACCTTTTGAAGTACTGCTGCAAGTCAAGGTTCACACATATTCCCTGTGTTTCTCACGCAGTTCATACTGCAGGAAGAGTTCACCTTCTGGCACCTCTCATCCATGATTCCCTGCTGGTCCACGGCACAACACAGACCCCTTTCTTTCCCGAGGCAAAACCAGAATTTGCAGGATTTTGCACTCTTGGGTTTTAGCCCCAGGAACTGAAATATTGTTTGTGCCATATGGGGGGAGAAAAAACAAACAAACAAAAAAAAAAAAAAACACATGCACACAAAAAAACACTGCAACCTCTCACTCCCCACTTATCCCCCCCCAAAAAAATGAGTACTACTTTGGATAAGTTCTTGGTATGCTTTTCAGGAGAGCAGATTCACATCCCCCTGCCCATCTTAGTTTTACCACCAAAAAAAATAAGTAAAAAAAAAAAATTATAGCTCTGTGTCATGCTAAAAAATAAATGAAGTTGGTGCAGTTGCCTGGACAATACTTGTATGCACCTTCTTTCCATATAAAAAGGATCTTCATATTATGTATGTGTCAGCCAGCCAACCCTCATTTATAATTTCAAGGTCTGTTACTATTTTAAAGACAAGATCTGTGAAATAAAGAATACTCTTGAAGTTGTGCTGAGCTTTAGCAACTGTGTGGAAAATATAAAGTTTCTAAGTTTAATTCTTTGTATGGCTGCATCTCAGCATTTTCTTAAGTAATATTAAGAAAGGTTACCTACCATATTAGTCCTGATTTTTAGAAAAATGTCATCTTGGGGAAGGTGAATAGAGGAGAGTAACATCAAGATGAAATTACCAACAAAGAAATCCTACTTTCACTGAAATAAGCCCCACAGATATTGTAATGTAATTTCTTGTTAATAAATGCATTATTAGAATTTTTCCACAGAAGAAATCTCTGAATTTTAAACTCTCATAGATCTTTGTTCAAACTGTGTATGACAGAAACATTTTATATCAATTACATATTTCATTTTCACAGTTGGGTGAAACAATGATAGATTCTGGGTTTATTTCCCAGTAACTCAGAAACAATGATTAAGATTATTAAAACTCTTTCCACAGTACAAAATCTTGACAATGTAATGTTACATGCAGATCCATCAGGAAGAGGCCTTTGTTCACCTCACTGATGCAGTGGGGGTTTTACTTGTACCTGGCTGCTGAGATCCAAGGTTTGAAGGAGTGAGAATTTACACAGAGACTTTCTGAACCATGGAATATTCTTTCCCTCCCTCCCTCCCTGCTCACATAACCAAGATTTTGAAGTTGAACTGATGGGGGTTCCTTTTAGACCTCTTCTGTCGCTATTAGAGAGCAATCCACACTGCACAGCAGCTTCCAACCCTGTGCACTAATTTCAGCATTAGCAAGTTGCTTACCTTCCGCAGACCTGAAGGTTACACAGATTACTTACTAAGAGCCCAAGGGCTACATCCAATCTGCATATAAACCATAGACATTTAATATGAGTGCTCAGAACCATATTTGGTTGTACTTTATCCTTACACATTATGCAGATGGAACATAATTCACTGTGGTTCAAGTTCATTAGTGGCACCAACCAGCAGTTCTGCTGTTTTGTCCCCATCCTTCAGTTACAGGAAGAGGGCAGCTGGAGCCCACATTATATGACTCAGCAGGTCTTGTTTGGCCCTTGGGCTGCACATTACATGCCCCTGCTCAACTGTTTGATGTGCTGAACAATCTCCGATTTCCAACTGGGGATGTAAACTGATAATGAGATTGCTTTTATGCTCTAAATCTCAGTGGCATTATCACAAAGGCCATTTTCTGGTTTTTTAAAGTTGCCTGAAAGGGAAAGGCAAATAAGCAGTAGAGGTGAAAACAGAATTGTTGTGTAAGTTACAAGGCAAACACAAGCTGCTGATTCAGCAGAAAGTGCAAACTGGTTGCAGGCAAGTAGCATTTTTTTGCTTTTTTTTCTGATACGTGTCACATTGAGTATTTGTTTAAAATCCTGTTCAGGTGAGGTGGGCAGGCACAAAGGATGTTGCATTATGTTTCCACCAGCATCTTGGGAACAACACATAAATGCTGTAAATGCCTTGCAAACATTAAAATAGCATAGTAGGACATATGATCATTTTGTATACGATCACAGTATGCCAAGAGATCTACATCAGCAACAAAACCAATGATCTGTTAAATGCAATATTAAACAATCTAGCAGCACTTCTCTTTCCAGGTGTTATGACAGTCCATAATTACTTCTCTGATTCTCACTTAACATTCGTGCTATAGCATCATTTCTGGTTGTCAGGCATCGTGTAATTGTATTTTAAAATTTGCTAAAGAAAGATAGTCTTGAGAAACCATAAGCAGCAGGGGCCAAATTTTAATAAGAATCTCTGTTAATGTCACTTCAACAACATGAGACCCACTATTTTAATCACAGGGGGTCTTTAACACGCCTTCAGGGACACACAGTTAAAGCCAAGAAAAATGTCACAATTATCCACCGACTACAAAGAAAGAAAAGTAATGAAGTTGTTTAAGCATTGCTAGAAAATTATACTCTTAATTAGAGCATTTGAACATTTTATACTTCTCACTTCGGTAGTGAGCAGTAATGACGTATATATTTATATCGGGGGTAAACACACAAGACACTGACCTTTACTAAAATTAACTGGTAATGAGTCTGTTGCAACATCCCTGAACTCCAGAGACAAGTCTGTGCTGTCCTGCCAGGCTGGCCACGCTGCGTGTCTCCTTGGTCCGCTGCCACCTGCCCTGTCACACATCACACTTATGTCACACAGGGAGCATGTCAGAGAACCCTTCCCTAAACTATGTGCATCCTTATCCAGCGATGGCCAGTAAAGCACTAGAAGAGATCTGTGCTTCTCTGCACACAAAGGTATGTAGGAGCTAGGCAGGTGGAGTGATACACAGCCTAGTTAAGTGAACATGATGGGAAATTCCAGGTGGCTTCAAGGGGGACATTAAAAGGTACATGCCACAAAACCACACTCTTCTGGGTTTGTTCTTTTTCTGCTCAGTTAGAAGCCTATGTGATGACTGAGACAAAACTTAGCAAAAGGAAACTTGAGTTTTAAATGTCTCCTCTACGAAGGGTCTGTACAATCAGTAGTGAACCTTCTAACTTCTTTCACTGAAAAAAAAAAAAAAAGAAGAAGAAAAAAAAACTATGGCTTTTCACCTGCACAAAACACTGCACAGCTGTAGTAGCAGGGCATGAATTGCAGTGAAGTATGCATTCCTACACAATGCCATTACATCCTTGAATTCCACATTTATTTTAAAAGTCCTTGAACAATACTGTGAGGAAGGAGGAAAAATAAAAAAATAAAATAGTACCATATTGAGAAAATGTCTCCCAAATTCTTCCAAAACACATAGAGTATCAGAACACCAGTATGATTAAACTGTATGGTATTATACTGACCACTGCATGTTGCAGGTGAAGTATGCCATGCCAAGTATTAGAGAGCAAAGTGTACACAGCTGAGAGAAAATAAGGATTGGGCAGCAATAACCAGCTACCTCCATGGGTCATATTTGCTTCATCCTTATCTAATCCCTGTGCAAGACCTTAACTGCTGTTTTGAAGTTTAACACGTCCTCCTGATGAAGACTCTGTCTTTTCTTATGTTTTGACACCCATATGATTTCTATGGGTACCTCAATGTTTGCACTTTTCACTTGCACATATGTTGTTCCAAGCTGGTTACCATCTTCAGCTTTATTAGTACCAGATGTACACAGCTGAACTTGACCATCTAACTACAAATGTGTGACTGGTTTGTCAAGCTTTGACTGACAGAGTCCATCCTGAGTTTCCAGAAGCCACTAATAAAAACTGGAATGACCCACCAAGCAAACATCCAGGAAAATAAAATTAAACTGTATGAGAACTCAGTGAGTGCACATACATTTTAGATTGATGAAGGGGTTCTTTCAAGAGTGATGTTGGTCCTGTGTCTATACTTGGTGTCCCATGACACTCAAGCCCTTCCCCTCTTGGTGGAAACAGGAAACATAGAGCAGCTGGCTCTTAAAGCATGCCCAGTGGATATCAGGCAACCAGTGTGAAATTCGTGCTGAAAAACACAGCACGGATGCAGGTTTAGGAACGTAACAGATGAAATGAAATCTAACCTCACCCCCAGATAGTAAAGAAAATGCATTGAGTGAGTTCAGCTTCCCCCACACACAGAGAATGAATGAAATGACTTGACAAAACTGTATTGAAGGGAGAGAATAAATGGGAAGGTAAACAGAATAAAATATTCTTTCTCATTTTTGATAATAGTTCCAAAAATAACAAAACTAACAATCATATCACAAAATGGAGAACAGTATGTAGCTCAGTAAGGAGAAATACTGTCACCAAGCAAATCCAGGAAAGATATTGTAAGGAACTTATTCCCGTTTTGGTTTCTTTCTTCTGAGAACGGGGTTACCATCTAGAACACAGTTAAGAGAGTGAAATGACTTAAGAGGTTATACACGATTTGAGGATGTACTGACCTAATCCCTGGTCAAGCTGAAAAATCCTCCAATTTTTTATTTATTTATTTTTTAAATCCCACAGCACATAAGGCAACTGTGGGCCAGGTTTGGAAGAGGGTAAGCATTTTTTTTAATATATTTTGTACTGATAGAGGGAGAAGGACAATGACTTGGCATTTATTTGAATTCCTTACATCACAGATCAAATCCACAAATATTCATAAATGTCATTCTACCAAATGCAAGACTGCTGAGCAGAAAATATCTCACTATCTGATAACAGTACTACTTGTTTAATTAATGTAATGGAGAGACAGGACAGTATCAGACTAAATAAACAAGCTGCTAATCTTAATGGGAATGTGTTTTGAAAGTGAAATGAACTTCTGATCTATTGATGACTTTCATTATTCTAAGAATAATGATGGCATACTCAAAAATACTCATGTGCGCAATTTTGCTTTGCTTTCTTTATGTAATTTTCTTTACAAGCCCATCTAAGTTATTATTTATGTATTTATATGGTGCTTACCTTTGTGGAAGAGAGTAACTTATAACCTAAGGCTGCATACTATCAGAATAGATCTCAACTGCATACATCACACAGAAAACTACAGCATCTCCTTCAGCTTTGTGCAACACATATTTACTCAGGTGGAATTTAATTAAACTGAACAAATTAAATTTGACTACTGACTCATTTCAAAGCATTGGAGCAGAGAAGTAGACAGTGACACTGGAACAATTTGCAACCATCTAGGACATCACCATTTCTCATTAGCCCTTTATTAGCCATTAATAATTTTGTGAATTTAAATTTGATTTGTACAGTGTAACAAGTAAGTTGAGAGGAAGCATACCTATTAAGGTATGCATTTCAAGAGGTCCCTCAAAATGTGGAAATACCAAAGTACACACTTTTTGACAAGTATAAGGAACTGTTGTATTGGCTAAAACATATATTATTTCATTTTCTTTGATTTACTAGCCTTTCCTTCACCTACTAAACATAACCTGCTGACCCTTTTTCTATATCCACATTATACAAACTGAGGCTAGAGCACTTTGTACACACATTTATGTTCTTATCAAATTATAATTACAGAACTTGCAGAAACAAAATTAGTATTCAAAAATTCCTTTGCCTCTTTTGAGTTTGTATTTATGTCTTTGATTGTCTTTACCAGTCAGATGCAACTCAAATTGAAATCATCAGTGAGCAGTTGTAAAAGGTCAGTACAAAGGCTGTTTGATTAACTGCTCCATATACTGAATCTGGTGCAACCCATGTCAGCTTCAGTACCTAAGCAAAATTTCCCAATCAGTTGATTTGCTTAATTCTTGTACAGGGCCACCTCACAACCTGTGGCATAAACAACTGATAAATGATTTTATGATTCTAACCTGTGATAAAAAGCCTCCAGTGAGGAAGGTCTTCCAGCCTCCATGAGTATTTAATTTCAGTGCTTAATTATTCTTACATTAGAAATTCTTTCTACTTAAACTAGTCTCCTTTGATGAGGTCATCACTGGACATAACTCATTCCCTTAGATCTTGAAAAAATCTTTTGTATATTTGAAAATTGTTCCTGGGTCTCTTTTACAGTCCTTTAGAAAAATCAACCCCAGTTCTCAGAGAGCACCATCTTCTGGATGGTGCTTTGGAGCCCTCTGAACCTTCCCCTGATTCTCTCTTGCAAAATAACCTGTCATCATACTCCTCTGGAGCTGGGTGGCTCTGCACAGGATTGGAGGTTGGGCTCTGATCCTTAGTAGGGTCTCTAGACACCTTCAAAATGCAATCACTGCATTAACTCTGTAGTAACTGAAGAGCACTAGGTACTGATGGGGGATGGGTGCAAAAAATAATCCTGATATGGTATATCCCCATAATTTTCAGCATTGAACAACATTAAAAAATAGAAAATGTTTCTAAAATAAGCATTTGGAAAGCAGAAGGAAAACATAAATCACTGTGATTGCTAAAACAAGTGAACAATAATGGATGAAATTCAAAATGAACATCAAATAGCACAGAATATTTCAATAGAGTAAACTGGTGCTCAGTAAATGTTCACAACATGTGAATAGCTGAGGATGGTTTTTCTTTTACTGAAAAAAAAAACAAACAACTGTATAGAAATGAATGCAGGAAGAAAAAGCAGTAAGAAAATTTACAATCAAAGCCAGAATGGAAAAAAAAGACTCAGATTCAGCCCTATCAATAATATAGGAAAAAGGATATGTTCTTGTCTACTTTTAAAGATGAAGAACATTTAACTGACAAGGCAGACAATACACGATGATTTCCAACATGATTTTGTTCTTACACACTAACAGAGCTATCTTCAGTATGGTTTTACAATTTCATGTGCAAAAACATAGAAGTCATCCATACAGATATATGAGAGAAGCACAGAGCTACTGTTTTACATGGTGGAGGTCTGTGGAAAACCTCTACGTCTAGTGCTATAATTCAAGAAGCCAAGACATACTCTCATTACATGAAGAAAAGCCCATGGCTAACCACAAAAACTGTAAAACCAGGTTATTTAATTTCAATTGCAATTTATCTGTGCAGAAAAAGCCAAATGAGGACAGACTTGAAGAGCACAGCCTTTTGTATAAGTTTCCATGCACTTTGACGACAGGAAGCTAATAGAGCTATCTCTCTGTTTTGCATGAATAATACTTGTTACCAGGTTAGTTTGATTAGATTTATGCATCGTTCATGAGCTAAGTCTCATCGACATCAATACATGTGCTAAGCGTAAGCTTTCCTGGAACAGTTTAGACAACTAATTTGCAGGCAATTTTTTGTGTGAATTGTTTGGTTTATGTGTTCTGAGATTTGGATAGTGGGTGGTTGCTAATTCAGGATGCACTGTTTCAGTTTTCATATTGGCTGACAACCTTCTTGCAAATAGTAACAAATCCTCCACAGCCCCCCACTGAATGTCCAGGAGGAATTCTTAGATGCATAATTGATCCATCACAAATAATTAAAACATCTGAGACATGTGAACATTTGTATGATTAACCAGAAGATGCTAGAAGGCTCATGACTGATGATTAGTAGCTCACTATGGAGCACAGCTATTCAAAATTTGACACCTGTCCTCAGAAACAGACTTGCATTTATGAATCTGATCTAAAACATTTGTTTATTTTTGAACCAGCTGTGGACACTATCTTGGAAACTATTTTTACTACTACATCGAAGTGCACAAAATAGACAGTGCAGATGCTACAGTCATAGTGTCTGGCTAGGACAAATCAACAGATTTTATACAAAGCTGTACTCCCTTTGACAACTGCTGAGATTTGGACAAAGACAGTGAACAGACAGTTAATAGATCTTTTGAAGCTATTGAACAGTTAACTAGGCAGGGTCTCCATCTTTTTACTTTCAATATTAATGACATAAAGCAACATAAAAGAAGCATTCCAACTTTTTAAAATTATGAGCAAGTGGGAAAGGGGCACGATAATACCTGTGAATAGATACAGAAGGAGTTAATACAATAGGCTACTTGGCTTGAATAGACACAGCCCAGTGAACACTTTGGGAATAAAGGAAGAATATGGAATTATTTACAAATAAAAGAGTGCACTAATGCAATTGATAAGCATAGATGAGCTCTGAGAATTAAAACATTGGCAAATGTTAATCACTAAAGACAACTGCAAGGGTTATGAAAATACAAGCTGTACAAAAACTAGGAAGCTAAACAATTGAGCCCCTTCCTAGATTCTAGAAATGTCACTTTTCAACTGTGCGTGCTCTCTCAGAAAGCTATAATGTATTCAACAGTGAAAAGCATACTTATGTAATGCTAAATAGTGTGCAAACAGTTCAAGTGAGCATTTACATGGCACTTCGCCACTTTCTTCCTCTGAAATGCTTAAAAATTAAAGTCCTATTCTGAGAAACACTTTATACAGCTTGAAACCAGTTCTATTCACAGCACAGTTAATTGGGCTACTCAGAATAAACGATGTCTGGTTGTAAATACTTGCAGGATCATCCCTAAAAGAGACAATATGACAGGTTTGGATCTAAATGTTAAATGTTACCTAATCAAACACTCAAAAATTATCATAATAAGTCATTCAAGCAAAGTAAAGCATGACTAGATGAAATTACTTAAGATATGTTGCATGTATAAAAATAAATTATTAATTTAACCCATTCAGCTTGGTACAGGTGGCAGAGTAAAAAAAAAATAAAATAAAATCAAGGCGGTCATTTAGGATTCAAAACCAAATGAACTTTAATGCAATGGACTTTATTCTGATAATGCTTTTATCATAATATTTGGACTGTGCAAGGTGTTTAACAATCTTCCCACCAAATCCCTCTGTCTACCATTCAACACCAAAAAAAATTTAGTGTGTTTTTTTCTTTCCAATAATATCTCTAGTTGTAATTTTTAAGGAAAAAGTGAAGACTTGGCTGTCTGCCTTCTTGGACTTTTCACAGTTCAAATTAGGAACGTATTATGCACATTAATGTCTTGGAAGATAAACAGGTTTGTTAAAGTCTCCTTCAAGGTTTACAGTTTACAGTTTAGAATTTAATCAGTTATTTCCCCAAGTTTATACATCAGAAAAGACATCACAAAAGCAGTGATAGGTAACATTTTCACTACTACCCTCACTGACAAATTCATGTTTATGTATATCTTCAAAATCTATCATCTGTGTAGGGTTATTTGCTACCTTTTTTTTTTTTTTTTTGGAAGGCATAAATATTTTTTTCAGTCGATTATTTGTGAACAATGTAAGAGATACAGCAAACCTATGATTTTCCACATGGTATTGGATGCAACACTTAACATTGTTATAGCCTTCAAAGATTACCAAGAAAATAATTTATCCACTTTTTTTTTTCAAAATATATTTAATTTTTCTCTGTTCATAGACTTCATGTGTAGTTATTTTCCTTGCCTTCTCCAATGTGTGGCAGGTTCCTTTTGTCCTTTGTGTGTACTTCACTACAACAGTAGGTTAAAAAAAAAAAAAAAAAAAAAAAAAAAAAAAGGAAAGTGTAACTATAATCCCGCCCCCCCAAAAAAAAGTGTTTTTTTTTTTTCACTACTTCTTCAGAACAAGTATGACTGTAGTACAAGATTTCACACATATTACACCCAAACCATTTCCAATAGATTACTTCTGCAGGGGTTAAACAGTAGTCAATTCTTATGGCATCATTCTCCTAGGACGCCACCGCTAGCTGGAGTGCTAACTAATACACTCTTGGCTATCTACAGATTCATTGTATTGGTCTTGAGGGACAGAGTGTATGTTTCAACATCTTCAGGAGATGGAAAAATGGTTAAAACTGTTGTAGAGATTATTTCAGCATAAGACACATCTACTTCAGATCTTATTTCTCTAACTCTTTTGGAGGCCAATGGAAAAACACCTGCTGAAGAGGAAAAATGATTGTTTTGAATTTACTACACTCAGCAACTATTCACAGCTGCTGAGCACTCCAGAAGCTGACGAAGCTCGCATGCAAGAGGTAGGAATACATTGACAGTTCCTCATCAGTTGGCAGCAAAACTTCCACCCTTCCACATCTATATCTTGTTGGTGAGAGAGTGACTGACACAGTCCCTTAACTGAAAGATATTAGCATATCTTTAGATCAGTAAAAGTCTCTGTTTTGCCAGTGCTTTCTTACTGCTGCTGTCAACCACCACAAGGATCATAAGTCTCTTTTGTCTATATATTTTATTGATGGACACGATAACCACAACATATACACTTTCATCGTTCAATAGGATCAATACTCCTTTAATGTTGCTTTAACACTGATTTAAAGTTGTTTTATCTTTGGAGTTTCTAGTGGGAAAAAGATTCTCCAACTAGTTATAGATTGAGTCCTTCATATAACACAGCTGCGATTTTCCCAAGAGTAAATCCAGAGCAGAAAATCTGGCTAAATTTTTTCTTGACCAAGTATTGCATGATCTCACTAAAGTATCAGGTTAAGTCTATAAAATACAGAATAACATTTACATTAAAAAGAAAGTGCTACACATTGATTTCATTGACATCTCTGTTGGTTACTCTTTCTGTGACCATGGACAATTAATTTACTTTCTGTTTTACTTCATTTCTGTATTGTGAAATGAGTTCTTAAGAAACATTCAGTTATTGGTTATTGTAGGTTTTTGTGAAAAGAGGACTGGAAAAAATGGTTTATGTTAATCAAATGAATTAAATAGGCCTGCATTTTTATACATTTAAATGCCTAATTTAAATCCTGTGCTCTTCAGAAACAGTAGCGGGGAAAAAATGTTTTTTGATGTTCAGTCTTTTCAAAAGTATGTTCAGCAGTGTCCATCAAATATGTAATTGAATAAATAATCAGGAAAATTAGTAGAAATAATCAAATTCTTCTTCCGGTAGAAACATTTCAATGGGTATTTTGCCATTTTTTCTGAATTTATCCACCTCTAATTAAAATGCCTCTATAAGTCTCGTCCTGTAAGTCTTCAGCCTCAGAAACTAGGAAAAAAAATCAGTTGACCCTACAACGTATGGTGAGGTACCATTTTTTTTATGGCCTTCAAAGCAAAATTTTACAGGCCTTGCTAGGAGAGGGGGAAATGAAAGAGTATTCATTTCCAGAAAACTTGTCATCTGATACCTATGGCTATATTTATCTGAATCTATGTCTAGAGTGTGGGGCAGACCTGCACTCTTACTCCATGATCATCCAACCAAATGCAATACAGCTCTGCTCCAGGTTTGTACTCCTGGTTTTCTTCTAAAGAAACGCATGGTATAAACAGGAAAAAGAAGCCTTTTTTTTTTTTTTTTTTCCTAGACACGGCTACAGAATGAGCATGCATTTATTGCTTGGATTTTGATAGTCTTCAAAGCCTGCAAAAAGGTATGTCTAATGGTAAATTAAACTATTTAGTTTCATGTTTTATCATTTTTTTCGGGCTCTCTGATCCAACAGCATTTGAAAATTTACTAATAGGATAAATATGATTTAATTAAATGTGCAAATGATCTGTGTCTTATTAACTTCCTAAAGGGTTACTAACATCATGAGTTAGATCCTTGGAAATCAAGAGCAATCAGTTCATTTTCAGGAGGTAACTAACCTAGGTGATAACACTGAAGTAGAATATTCAAATAAGAGATAAATGCAAACTTTTCTGAATTTTTCCTTCCAGAAGCACTTAAAATGAATATAATAACAAACAGAGAGGACTAAAACAAAAGAAAATCTTACTTCAGAATTATTAGAGGACAGAAAAGAGAGGATATTGCTTTTTGGAATAAAGCTTATTCTTCTGTGAAGCAAAACCATGTAAATAGTTGCTACACAAATACATCTGGGCATGGAGCAGACATATCCAGCACAGACATGTAGCTTTTTTAACACGTTCCTGCATCTGTCATCTCTTAAGCCTCTCCAACACAGGTCACATAGAGAAAGAAGCAGATGTCAGGAAGGAGTTTCATTTACATCTGCTCTTGCCCAGCACAGTCTCCAGCAGAGACAATATGTCACCAGCTTAGGTCTGAGCATTTTGGCTGCTCCATTTCTGCCTGGAAATGATTGGACTATTACACAGGGTTTGGAAGCAGCTCCTTCCAGCCACCTGATGAAATGATATTTTGGGATGTTGATTTACATTGAGATTAATCACAATCATGACCATGGAAAACTGTTATACAGTGATTTCATATTAACATTTATTAGTATATATGAAGTCAAAGAAGACAGAGTTTGTATTTTTGGTATTGGGTAAAAGTAGCCATACTGCTATTATTTATTGGCTGCCTCAGTTAAATGATTAGATGGTTATTTAATGTAGCTAGGTGGTAAGCCTTATGTCATTATAATTATTCAATTGTTACCGTCCTAAATAAAGTGGACAATTTGGATCAGGAGCCTGAACATCTGACAAGCTGTGTGGTGTCTAGATCCAAAGTTGTGTTTTAGCACTCTATACATATGTGGGCAGCTGCACCATTTCAGATGTAGATCCAGCTTTGGGTTGGAAGACACCAGGCTGGTTTGAACACTTCCTTCCAAAGTCTGGCAGATTTCAGTGTGATGGTTTTCAGTTAGGTCCATTTTTAACAAAAGCAAATGCAAATGAGAAGCTACCCAGAAATAGCACTGCATATCAATTTTCTACATCAATTTATAATGCAGTGGAAACAGATGGTACATTCAGGCATTGTCAGAGAAAGCCATTTGGGTTTTGGTTACTATTCCTTTTTTTATTTTGATGGTATATTTAATCTATTTCCATAGCTGACATGTTTCAACACCTGTATAAATAGGATACCACTGTGAGAACATGTAAACTCATCTCGGTAACATATGCAGCTTTCTGAATCCTGAACTGATTTCCTGACCAATGGCATATATTGTAAAGACTACCTCTTTCTGATGGTTCTCAACACCATTCACTTGGTTTCCACTTGGAGAAAGAAAAAATAATTTATCAGGGACCATGAGAAGCCATTTCCAAAATCATGAAAGGTTCTTTCTATTTTTAGAAGCCATGCTTTGTGTTAAAGATGAGTCATTGGATCATTTATTTTTACATTGTACTCCACAAAGTATTTGTATTCTACATTTTCTACAGTATTTATATAAAAGGCTAGTATGGTTATCTAAATTCAGGACACATATCTCAGAGAAAAGATTAATTCAGATAGAGCTTGGGGCAACACACAGTTTATGCAATTTACCGCCACTGCTTTCACTGCATCTTTTCTGGTTAATTCAGCTGCAGTAGAAAAAGTGACCAATGTTTTTTCAGTGGAGGAGGGGGATGCTTTCAGGGTTGCTGGGACATAGACTGGTTTTGCATAGTCCTGAAGTAACTCGCTCTAGCATCCACAGCTAGTCAGAAATTCCCCAGTTAAAAGCTTTCATCGGAACTTGTTCATTTGTGAAGAGATTTAGTCACTAAAATCCACAAAATATCTTATGCCCCAAACAAAATTTCTGGTCATGATGAGCAAAAGCAATGCAGAGGGCCCAGCTGTCTATTGTTAGCACACACAGAAGCTGGTTTAATTCTGTGGAATGAACCTTAGTTTTCCGTGTTCCAGTGGTCCTCACTTGCTGTTCTCTCCCACCCTCTTCAAGTCTTATCCTACCTTGTATTCAGTAATTACTTCCTTGAACAAATACTTGAATTCCAATCTCAGTAAAATGATAAAATTACCAAACTAGAAAGTATTTCATCTTCTTGATCTTCTTTCTACCCTCAAGCCCACAGTATTGAATCTTTAAATTACAGAAATTCTCTCAGAACAATAAAACTATTTCCCTTTAAGCAAAGTTTCTCATTATGCAATAAAGAGAAAATAAATATACATCTTCTTGAATTGTTGACACCAGCTCTAACAGCATAAGATTCTGAATATCCCCTCCACTGCATGGTATTTTTTTTTTTTTATCATAAACCATTTTTTCTTCTGTATCTATCATAGATAAATAAAGAGTAATGTGAAATATTGTAATAATTCTTACATCATCTAAGACATATAGCAATTTTGGGAACTCAGAGAGAGGGTCACAATAGGTTGAGAATGACATCCTCAAAAATAAATCCTGACAACTGGAAAGAAAAAAAAAAAAAAAAAGAAAGAAATAGAAAATGGAAGAGTTTTTATTCTGTGCTCCATAAAGAAAGGAGGGAATAGGATTTAGTTCAATAAAGCACATGAAAGGGGGAAAAGATATGACTTAACTGAAACAGTGTAATTAAGAAAAGGATCAAGTAACATTCTGTGGGGTATAAAACAAATTATTTAAATTTTATATGACTTGATTCTCCCATTCTGTAAAACAGGGAATATACTTTCTTATTTACTTGTATTTTTACAGCATGAGGTCTCTACAGCAGGCTCTATGGAGCCTGGCATAATCACAGCTGCAGTCTCTAAATTCTACAGTATTAATCCATGAACCTTAACTGTTATGTATTTATGATGGCATAGCCTACTGGATTAGTACTGCTGGTAACACCACTAAGTTTACCACCAAAATGTTTCAAGTGGGTTTCTCAGTATAGACAATCAGTACAGAAGTATAGAGAGTACATTAGCTGCAGTGTGAAGACATTAAATCTCACTAGATGTGTTAACCACAGAAACAAAGCATTGCCTCTCCTTGCACAACCACTCTTTGAGACAAAATAAATAAATAAATAAATAAATAAATCTATTTACTCCCCAGGGAAGTATGTTTCAAGACAGATTTACCTTGAGAAGTAAATCAGCATGCTATGTTATTTCCACATATCAGAAAATAGATGCGGTAAAAATCTTTGTTTACATATCTTAATTACATATCTGATATTTACAGATAAATAAAATAGACACAGATCAAGCATAAATCAAGGCAAATCATATGTTTATGTTCATCAATTGAACATATTTTTTGTGAATTTGTTGATAACCTATTATTTCAATAATAAAAAACAAGTAAAAACTTCCCGCAAAAGATCAAATTCTTCTTCTGTTTACTATGCAAATAGAAGCGAACTGCATTTTCCATTTCTAATTAAATCTCTACCTGTTCCTCAATCAGGTAAATTGCTATTAGCTTCTTGCAAAGTTATTTTGGGGACTATTTTGAACAGAACTATTCTGGTTGCTATAATTAAGACTTCTAAAATTAATATTTAAATTTTATAATTGCTGGACTATGGCATCCTGAGAAATAATAATTACCTGTCTGATTGCAAAGTTGAAGTGAGCTGTTATGTGCATTTGACTTTCTTTAATCTTGCAGCCTGCATCCCTGTTCACTTGAACAATGTTATTAAGTTCTGAAGCTGATTACATGGGTTGGTTTGTGAGTCAGACAGACAGCCCTTCAGGCATCTAAAAATAATGTTCTGTTTCTTTTGTTAAGGGAAAAAAAATGCCTGTGCCACTTTAAGCAACCTGAGTTAGACCTTGGAGTGAAAGCCAAGCCTGGTCCAAGCAATTCAAAAACCTCACATCAAACCTGAAGTTCTTTTTTTCTGTGCTAAAGGCAGAGAGCAGAAAATTCTTGATCTCACCAGTTGAATGTAGAGCTGAGATGGATGTCAGTAACTCATCAAGTCTGTCTCCAGTTCCCGTCTTTAGGTCTGAGACTCTCTAGGCTTTCATAACAGCAGGGAATTTGAAACAGAGAACACAAGAAATTATTAAAGTAATTGCCCCAAAATAGCAAATAACTCCATCATAGACTATTACCCACAATGATGTTACGTTAGTGAATGGGAAAGAGTTCAGTGTTCACATATAAGTCAGAATGACAACATACCTGGCAAACAAGAGGAACTACAAATAACTTTAAGGACAAAATACCCTGAGAGAGTTCAGTTCAAGATAGAGTATGTGTCCATTACCTTTCATGCTTCTGTTTAAAGGTCTTCAAGAAAATACTGTACTTCCCCAGGTGCATTAAGGAACTGCTGTTATGATTTTGTTTCTTTTTCTTTTTTTAATCCTTGATGAGAAGCATGTTCTGAGCCAAACGTTTTGATTTCTGTATTCACCCAATTCACCCAAACATGAAAAGCAGACCAATCTACAGAATAGAAGAAAAGGCAGAAGAGGAAAGAAAAAAACCCATTCAGTATAGCACAAAAGGAGAAGCACACCACCTCAAGAGCCCAGTTCTCAACATTTAAGGTCTGGTCTCACCCTCTCTAATGTGAAGCAACCTAACAAATGTTTGTTAGGCAAAAGCTGATTAAGACTCAGCAGAGAAAGACAGCTTCCCCTGCAGTGATTGAGTTAATGCAAGACTTGAATAGCCCTCTAGAAGCTTCTCTCTATTGATTATATGAGAACCTCGGACAACTACACTCTTAATTAGGATCCTCAATTAGGTACTTAAAATTTGGTGGGATCAATGCCAAATAAAGCAATTACCCTCACTTTCCACTTTCCTCACTTTTTTTTTTTTTTTTTTTTTTTTTTTTACAAGTAGAGTACAACATCACGTCTTTTATTTCCTGGGAGACTCATCATTGAAGATACAGTTCCTAAACTGAAAGCAAATGTGCTGTGTTTTTCTTGGTTTTGTTTTGTTTTGACCTTTTTGTATCATACTGATTGAGGGACCTTTGAAGAGCTAAAATGGTCTCTACAATACTATTCTTTTTTTTTTTTTTTTTTTCCTTCCCCTCCCTTTCCTCTTTTGCTGAAGGATTTACCCCCATTCTGTCTTTCATTGATTCTGTATAAAACCACAGTGACAAAGTGCAAGGAGACAGAATCACCTTTCAAAACCAAAATTAATACAAGTAGGCAACCAGATTTACAAATAGTCTCCAGTGTATCTACTTATGTCCTACCCTCACCTTCAGTAAAATAACTGTAGTTTTCTCTTACAGTAAAGTAGTTCTGTTGCTCCATGATTCCAATTGCTCATTAGTATTTTCACTGTAGCTTTCCTAGAAGACAGTGATTGGAACTGAACCATCATTCATTTCCCCACCACGTATTTGCAGAATTTCAGAACCATCTTACATTTATTTTGCTTCTGATTGCCCGTTTTATGTCCTATGCTTATACCATAAGTTTAATATTACACTGTGTACTATTAGTTTCCACGTTGCTAAATCATTAGATAGTGATTCCATACATGACTAATTATCAATCATTAATTTGAACAACAATTTGAACTATAGGTAATTGATTCTTTAGAAAAAAACTTCATCTAACTGTTTATTTATTTACATATGATTTATCAGTAATGTAAGTTATACTTTCACATGAATTATTACAAAGATAATATTTCAGAAAATTCCTTCCTCAAATCAGAACAGTATTGCAGAATGAAATTTGTGGGTTTAATTATTCCAAAATCATGCACTACTTACAATATTCAACAATTGTCTGTAATTATGGGTGCATAGGGGTTTCTCTGCTTAATTCAAAATGCCCTCATGAAAGTCAAGGCATTTCAGTGAGAGAAGGACATGAAATGTTACAAGATATGCTGGAAATAAAGCTTTTCTCATCTGATAGAAGGTAATATAATTTTCAAATTGAAGTTTCATTTTTCTCCTGTCTTTAAAAAATGCAGTTCTATTTTAGCAACCATAAAGAAACATTTACAGGTACAGATATACACATATAGAGTGATTTATTTGAAGTGTAATATGTATATCCAGAAGAATGGACGTGGCAAGAGTATTTTACTGACAGTCTGTATTATGTAAGCTGGTTAATACCAAGAAAATAGTCCTGCCCTGGTCTGTATGGGTGTGTGGTGTGGTGTTTCTGGTAATCATGTTCAGTTATTTTCTGAATCCAAAATTAGAAGCACCCATAATATTTACGTAAGATAAAGCACCTAGTGAACTATTAACCTTTTCATTCTAAGAGAAAGGGGATTATTCCAAAAAGTGATCACAGAATTGCCTTTCTTTTTATTCCCAAATAGGATATCTTTCTTGCTATAAATACAGGACCGGTGATCAGAATCAACAGAAAGCTTGAAGTAAATATTTTCTTCAAATAAAATTTGCAAATCCATCACTTAACATTCAGTTTTCCCTCAAATTAGGAAATAATTGTTCTCAAAGCTATAAATTATTCATAAATAGAGATATCTCTGATCTTGAAGTGTTCCTCTTTCTAGTGTTCATGTTTCTAGTGTTCATCTTCCCCTAATGTCAAGAATGCAGACTGACATGGGTTCATCTTTTCTAGCAAGAGAATTTGTTTTCCTATGCAGTTCTGTTCATCAATCTTTTCAAAATAATAGCTATGCAGCAACAGTATATTTAGAAACAAATTTTCCTAAAGGGATTATTTTTTATTTGACAACCTGAAGACTGCACAGTTGTGTGCACACGTGTGTACACATGCATGTATATTACCTGCATACTTATTTCTAACTCTAATAACAGAGTTGAAATTTCCCCTTTATAAGCTTTTGTTCAATAAAAAGAAACAAAGTCTTTTATAGTCAAGTATCAATGATCATTTGGAACCATTCAAGCCATACTTTTAAATCCTGATTAGTGAGAATAACATGCCCAAGGAACAAAATTGTGATTGCATTAAGTAGAACTGACAGAAGTCCTATTAGAAAATGATGCACTCCACTATGTTTTCCTATAGTGCCACTTTTTAAAACAAAAGCTCCCATATTTCTTTTGTCAGTTGGCAGCCAGAAACTGAAATTCATCCCAAATGTCTCTGTACTCAATAAAAAAACTCCTTTATTATAAAGATTATACTGCCATCTATTGGGTGACATTACTATACTATATATATATATACATGAATGTATATAGAAATATATATATATATTTCTTTGGAGTCAGCAAGGCGTGGAGCTTTGTTAGCAGTTAGATTACAAAAACCTTTATTTAGGTCTTACAAAAGGTCTTACAAAAACAGCTTGGTCCCCTCTTAGCTACCACTATCAAATTACATAGAGTGACATTTTAGCAGAGTGATAAACTTCAATGACATGTCAGAAAAACACACACACACACCACACACCAACAGAAAAACGCACACACACACAAACCCCACTCCTTAATACTCCCTCACATCTTATGAAGATCTTATAGAGATGTTTTCACACACAGTATCTGCTAGTGGAACCGCATCACTTGCTGCATTGGAATAAAAGATCTCATTTCCATGTAAGTGGCAATCTTTTGCAATACAAAGAGATTCCTGTGATATATAGAGACTTCACAGATTTTTTTTTTTAAAGTAACACAGTGAAGCTTCAAAGAAATATTTTGCCAATCTAAGACTGATTTTTATTTTCTTATAAAAATTTAATTGAAGTTCTGATTTCTTTTGTGACATCCCTGCTGTATCTATCTATATATTAGGCATATGAAATGCATATTTTTATGGAGAATCCAGGTGTCCAAAGTATAAGCATTGAAAACTTACAAATTTTGATAGTTGTAGCTCAGTCCTTTTTTTAGTAGGACCTCATAGAAGTAACTGCATATTGTAGAATAAATTAAGCAAGCTCGAAAAGTGTCCCCGTGCACTATCAGTTCTGGCAATGTAAAGCCTTTAAAGCATTGTTCCACTACAGAAAATAGACAACCAGAAACAGAAAACAAGAATGACATATCTCCTTCTTTGACCTCATCTACTGCCATATCTTTATGACACTCTGACTAATCAGCTGTCTTGTTTTCCTTTGTTCTTATCTTTCTGAAGAGCAAGAAGTCCTTCTACCTTTTGTGGACCAGGAAAAGATTAGCTGACTACAGCAAGTATCGTGCAGATAATCTCTGTCATTGTTGATGCATAGACCACTGGTAACCAGACAGACTTTTTGTGTCTAGAACAGACTTGGAAGGCCAGGTGAAACCAGTACCTCTCTATTTTTAAACAGAAGATATTTGGTCCATAATACTGACATGCCAGAAAGACGGTACCTCACAATGCTAGTTGGACAGGCACTACGGAGAGCAGAATTTCACTTAGCAACCTCTTTGATTTTTTTATTACTGAGGTTAAACCCAGACAAGTTTAGCTAAGGCCAAGAGGAATCCTCACAGAATGCACCAGATTCTTTTCTATCATGGTTGGAAAAAAACATTTCTTCAGGCTAGTGTTCTCCTAGGTGAGTATAAATGCTTCCCATTACCATTAATGGCGTAGAAAGGATAGCTAATAATTATTAGACTAGCACTCAGATCTTTCCTCTAATTATACTTCTACTACAGCATTTCTACATGACCTTGGGCCAAACACAAAAATCCATCTATGCTTCAGGCTACCAGTGGTAAATGGAAATAATGATATATTTGTCCCTCAGAGCAGTGTCATGAGGTTAAATTCAGGTTACTGTAAGAGTAACATTTGTTTTCCAGTATTAAAATGATAAAAGCCATTATAAGTCTATTGGAGAAAGATTAGAAAGGAGTTTGACTTTCTTTTTTTATGCTTACTTTTTATGGTTTTTATGTTCATTTGAAACATCATTTGGAAAAAAAAAATGTTATTTTTGTTGTTGTTTTTGAGATAGTCTCTGCTAAACAGCAGCAGCAGGAAAATTTGTGTGTGGCAAAGCTCCTGTACGAAAGGAATGTGCAGTAAAAGAAGGCAAGCTACACTCTAGCTCTGTGGAAGATTACAGAACTTACCTACAGAGATACTGCTAATATGAACTCAGTGTATTTTGAACAACTAGAATTTCACTGTTATTGAAGGGGAAAAGTCTCTTGATGACAGCAGTGTAAAATCACAATCTCTGTTAGTTCCAGTGGTAAAGAGAAAATGAAAGAGTGGCTCTAGTGTATCAACGGTATGTTGTGGTTTTCTCGGACACAGAGTAGGAGAATTTACAGAGAATACAATTTACATTTGCTTTAATACTAACTTAAACCCACAGTGTAATTTGAGTTACCCTGTAACATGCTTCCAGTGTTTCCACTGCTCCAAATAAATGTCCTTTTTTATTCAAGCAAACACATATTTTCCATATGGATCCTCGTCTCTTTCCACAATATCTTTGTATTAGTAAGACTATGCAATTCTCTAAGTTACTGATTCTCTAAGGTACTGATAAAGTTCTTGCTTTGACAAACTCTTGGTTTTCAGTCCCACAGAATCTTGTTTATTTCATCCTAATTTGGCCAAATATCTATTGGTTATAAAGTAACTGTACCAGGAGTTATGTTAAAAAGGAGAGGGAGAAAAAAAAAGAAAAAAAAAAAAAAAAGGTATTTTATTTTCTCTTTTTCTATCTAAACCAATGAAATTATCTAACAGAGATGGGACATTCTTCTAACAGAAATTAAAATCACAGAGGTCTTTCTTTTTCTTCTCTCTTTTTCTTCTCTTCAAACCCAAGGGCTACAAACACAAGGACCACTGCCTGCTGAGGCTTGTATTTGGCTATTTGTCTGCTATAGAACATGCTACTTGCAACCCATAGTAATAAAGCAAATTCTAGCTTTAAAACTGGTATTCTGAATGGTTGATTTCATGCTATACAGGCTATATGAAGACAGAGTTGAAGATAAATTTGCAGATAACTGTTCAATCTCATTTCTGCAGCAATTCAATCTGGGGATAAGTACCAAGTAATTTTGAAATATAGAATCATTAAGGTTGGAAGAGACCTTCAAGTTCACCTGGTCCAACCTCACCCTACTACCAATGTCACCCACCAAATCAAGTCCCTAAGCACCAGGTCCAACCTTTCCTTAAACAACCCTAGGGACGGTGACTCCACCACTTCCCTGGGCAACCCGTTCCATATATTTTATTCTAAATCTCCTGGATCTCCTGGAGCTGGAATCCTACTTTCATTTGTACTAGAATAGAATATGTCAATTAATCTATTCACTTAGCAATACTAGAAACATAAATGATTCCTTACCCGTTAAACTGGCATCACAACAGTTCTTTGTATTCAGTCTCTGACCTGAATGGAACATATGAGAGAACAGCATATGCGAGTGTGATGTGCTAGAGAAATTCAGTATTGGACTAGTACATTGGGCATAGTTGTCATGACAAAGAAAGAATTAACTTCTGGTTAACCAGCAACTAAGCACCATATTGAAAAAAATATATTTTGCATGTTTGTGTTCTCTTCATCATACCATTATTCTGAGGTTCAGAGAATTAACTTAAATCACACGGTTCCTCTAGGGGCCACTTGGATCTCCAGCAATTTGTGGTCTGGCTTTTTAAAGGACTGAAGACCAGTAGATATAACTAAGTCAAAAGTATTTGCATTCTGAATGCAGAAATGATGACCTAAAATTCTGCCTTTGCTAAAATGGCATGAGCCAAACTCAGCAGCCAGCTATTTCAGATCTGAAGACCTAAAAAAAAGAGAGAGAGGAAAAATAGAGAAGACTACCTCTCAGCAAAAGCTTTATTTACAGTAACTTGTATCTGACTGCTTGGGCAAGCAACAATGCCAACAACTGAGGGAATGTGGAGTCAAAGTCATCCTTTTGCATGTATACAAAGTGAAATGGAGGGCAGCATTTACAGTTAGGAAAGGTGTATGTGCTCAGCAGCTGTTTTCCCCCTACTCACTGGGCTATAACCAGATGTGGAGAAAGTATATATTGTTTATTTATATTGCATTTGTACTCAAACAACTGTTGTCTCTCCTACAGAAGAGACAGGTGACCTGACTGTCCAGAAGGCCAGATCTGGCTGAAAGGTCATAAGCAAGACCTGGCATGCCTAAAAATTCAGATCCTGTATGCCTCAGACCAGATTTCTAAAAGCAGTGGAAATCTTATAGTTCAAGCCTCAATCATTCTGAGCCTCAGATTCTCATTCAAGAATGTGAATAGCAACATAATAATGAATAGATATGGAACATGTACAGCAATAGAAACCATGGAAATTCAGAGCAAAATATAATTTAGTATCTTCATCAACCTGAATGAAAAGATTGAACAGCAACCATCCTGTGATCTTTGTTTCATTAGATGAGATACTGAATTTGTAGTAAAATTTAGCAAGATATAGCATAATTAAAGAGCATACCATACATCTTAAACACCAGAGATGATGCAGCTGGAGAGCAACTTTAATTCTTAATTATGATCATTTCTAATATTTTAGTGGTTGAATGTATTCATTTAGCAGAAAGTTTGGGGATATTTCTGAGAGGGAAAGGAGCTATTTTAATAATTCACATCCATATAGATGCACTCATGATGCTTCTGCTTACCTCAGCTTCTTAGCATACCCCTCTCTTGATTTCTTTTCTTCTTTCTCTTTCTTTCCAGTGTTTTTCCAGACTCCTCCTTTTCTTCCAAAGCTTTCACTTTTCAGTCCTGGTAACCTGTAGTGAACACAAGTAAAACAAAAATGGAATCACTTTTAAAATAAACAACCACAGTGACTTTTTTTTTTTTTTCCTCCAGGAAAACACAAGTAAACCAGAGATTGAGGGAGTTCATCTAATAGTACCAGCTCTTTTTATCTACTTTTTATTTCAGTCTATAAAACGGTATTATGGATGGAAGGAGATAACTTAAATGACAGAGAGTTCTTGATATAAAGCCTTTTTCTTCCTTTTGTAGCAACCCCTCAGAGAAACAATAAGTGAGGCAAAAAGATAGAGATTTTGTTTTACAAAGTCACTAAAGTTCAACTTACAAAAAACACTTGTTCAGTTATGTAGTACAGCACTCCTCCAGAGAAAGCAGAAACAAGACGAGACAGCTCCTAGTTTACAATAATGTCACTGAAAATAGGAATTATTTTGTAGCTTTTATGTTTCCTGGGCCTAACCAAATGTCTCTAACTTCCAATTTCATTTGTAATGTGCACTGGATCAGTCCCCTTTCTCCTTTTCTTTCCCTTGACAAGCACTAATTGTTTGTATTTCACACATTCCTGAAGGACACACATTCTTTTAACAGCTGAAAGGAGACATGTATTTCAAGCTGGGGTGAGAGGAGGAAAACATTTAGGTTATTAGCCCCAAAACACTTGGAAGGCCAGAGTCAGTAACACAATCATGCTGATAATAAGCAGAGATCATGGCAAAAGGGAACAGAGGACAGCAATTTGCCAAATCCCCAACTCCACCCACCCAGCAGCTGTTCTGGAAACCCACTGTAACAATTTTATAGCCATTTCTGTAGGTGCCAAATGGTGTTTAATAAATATAAATAAATTTATTGAAGAAGAAGCTTGTACATAAACTCTGTTAGATTTTCAGTCATATTTTCTGCCAGGCCAATTTCTGATGTTACTTCAGAAAATTCACTAATTCCACTGCACACTATAGATCTCTCCAAACCTTAAGCTATATTTATCCTTTACAGAGTCAACTTGGGACAGCAGAATTATTATAAGGCAAGAATGAAGCCATGATGACTAGAAAATAACATTAAAATCATATTCTTGAAACACAAGTGTCACCACTGACATAATTAATTTAATTTCAGATTAGACTGAAATTCCTGTTTATTGTATTTGCTCCAAAGATGTTGGTTTTAAAAGCAAAGAGCAAGTAGGTGGTACGTTGTAAATGCATCATTGCAAGAGAACCAGACATTTTATATAGTAGTCATTGTGAATTACTGAATTCAAGCAAATGGCTATTCCTTCTCATTAAATAGGCCAAATCCAGAAAGTCTTGAGCACCCATAACTTCTGGAAACTGTGGATGCTTGAACTGTTCCCTATTTGGCTTGCTCTCCTTTGAGTCCTTTGCTGAGTGTCCTCAGTCTCAAGTGAAGCAATCACTTGATGATGCTCGGGAGCAGCACTAGGGTTCCCAATAGTTGAATTTATAGAAAAGGCAACATTCGCACAGAGTATATGAATGATTAGACAGCATTTGGAAAGTTCAGTGCAGTTTTATATTTAGTGTTAGAGGCGTCATTGCAAAAGCCCCATTTGTTGAATGAAGGAAGCCTGGCTCTAATAATAACAAAATAAAGCATTTGCTACTTAGCTTACATCTAGGTGCAATCAAATTTTTAACATCAGCTTTCTATAATAATACTGTATGGCATACAATAAATATAGCAAGAGATAGTTATGCAATTATAAGTATCTATATATTTGTATTTTGTTTGAACCACCGCAACAACTCTTCATGTTCACGCCAATAATATTCAATTAGCTCTAATGAGTGTAAGTTTTAATGCTTAACCCAATGCCTCTCTAAGGATAAGCTTGCAAGGAGGTGTAGCTACTAGCTGGTAATATATAACACCATCTGATTAGGAGAAATTATTTTCAAAACATATCTGCCATAAAAAGCTAAAATGAAGGGTAAAGTGACAGAACAACTGCTGCTAAATTCTATTTTCAGCATTGTAATTGGGATAATATACCATAATTTATTTTAATGAGTTACAATTAAGAAATGGTTTCTAGGGTTGCATGTAATTTCTTTCAATTATTAGTTATTAGTTGTTCATGCATAAATGTGTTTTAATATTGGCTTATCTGAGCTATACTAGGTGATTAAAGCTGTTCAGTATATTAACTTTTCGTTTGCAGAGTTGTACACTGCAGGGGCAATTCTAGCTCAAGACATAAGAAAGAGATCACAGTGACACTTGGGAGAAATATTTCTTAAGTATTACGAAAAAATATGTAAAGCAATATGGGAAAGGTGTCAGAGAAAATCCTGATATGGTTAACACTGAATTTTGCTTTATCTAACTGCAGCTACAGTCTAATGGCCCCTGTCTTAATAAAATATTTAAGTTAACCTGGTTGCAGAGTGAGTTATTATACTACATATTCTTTCACTTTATTAGGATAAAGAAATATTATCATGGGAGGCTACGCTAACAAGCCTAGACACTGCTTGTATTGTTAAAGAACAGGTTTACATCTCAGAGGAGTGTAAAGACCCAGAGAAACTGGAACCTTTTTAACTGAAAAAACATTCTACTTATCTTATAGAAAGCAGTCTATTTTGTACTAAGAAGAATGGCTTATAACAACAAACAGCCTCTCTGTTATCAGTCATTCTCATATAACACAATATTCATTGTGCTTGCTGTTAACTGAGGGGGAAAAACAAAAAAAAAGGCACTGAACAATTCTTTTCAGAAGACAAACATTAACCTGACCTGAGAACAGTGCATCTTAACCTCATCAGTATGACTCTTATGGGAACCAATGCACCTACTTACATATTCATTCATAGAAAAGTTCATAACTACGTTATGATAAGAGATCATGGCATAGAGAAAATTCTTTTTTTTTTTTTTTTTTTGATTTGCAGTATTCTGTCAGATTATATTTATATTCTTTAGGGCTTTATGCATCCAGAAATTTAAGAATAATGAATAAATCTTTGAAGATTTGCTTTGTAGTTCATTAAAATTAAGTAAAACTACTTTAAGAAATATTGGTATTTCTAACCACTGTGCGTATGTAGTTTTTGCTGAATTTTAAACCACATTTCTTATTCCAGTCATGTTTAGCCATCAAAACAATAATACCTAACTATAGTTAATAATTATCTCAACTATCATTCAGGACATTAAGTAACACATCATGATTTACAAACCCCTCTTAATTTCAAATAGTCTTTATGGCAGTTGGTTAATAAATAAATGTCACAAAGTCTTAAATATTTATAAAATGTAGATTTCTTTAATTTGTAGAGGTTAGACCAAAAAAACAAAAAATTGAAAGTGTGGGGAAGGATTAAAAAAAACAATTATTATGGAACAAATTCAGTCCAAAAATATGGGGTCAAACTTTACTATGATCATTGGACTCTATTTGAATAATGCAATAGTGTTCCTTATCTGTTAGATTCAGTAGCCTCTTGGCTAGAACTTTTTGAGTTTTGAACTCTTTAAGGTTTTGAACTCTCTGAATTCCTTATAACAGTTTAGCATTTTTGCCTAGGACGATCTTCCTGGTGACAGATTATGTGAAACAATAGCTACTCTGTTGCCTTTATAGTAGAAAGGCGCTGAAAAAGTACATTAAATTTCATTTGCTGCAGCATACCACCTTTTTCTCTTGTAGAAATGCATTCACTCTTTGAACTCTCAAGTAAGGAAGGTTTTTGTTTGTTTGTTTTTTGTTTTTTTGGTTTTTTTTTTGTTTTTTTTTTGTTTGTTTGTTTGTTTTTTGTTTTGTTTTGTTTTGTTTTTTTTTGTTGTTTTTTTTTTTTTGTTTTGTTTTGTTTTGTTTTTTGTTTTTTTTTTTCTTTAAGGAAGGAGGAGATAATTCCCAAGAAGTTTCTCAAGCTCTGTTAATTTTCAAGGAGAAAGAATTTTGAAATGGAAAACAGTTACTAATCATACTGTTGGAGGTTGATTTGAATCCTAACCATACATCAGACTTTTAAAAAAAAAAAAAAAAAAGAAAAAAAAAGAGAGAGAATACTTTGTGAATGGGAATGAGAGGCATGAGATCATGTATGGAAAGGAACAAGGGGACCTTTCCCTGTAAGTTTTTTTTTTTTTTCTAGAACATTCTCAGGCATTACTTTTGGTTTGCTGGAAGATCTCCCTCTACCCAGGAAGCTAGTTGTACCATTACCCCATTTCAGTAGGTCCTGACCAGACTGCTCCTTTAAACTCCGCTGAAAGGCTTGGTACTTGAATCATTTTTAACTATCAGACGAATTGAACAAAAAATAAGAAGCTAGGGCATATTTCATTTTACTGTCTCTAAACAAACTAAGTTTTGTCTGGAAAAGACTGCTGTGATCAGCACGAAGGTTTTATGCTTGCTATTTCTCAGGATGTCGAGGATGGGTTTCCATGAGGATTCGTTGTTACTTGTTTTTTCCTTGCAATCAAGCAAAGCCTATTTTGTACAGATACAAGGTTGACTAAATCCCTCTTAGACAGCAACACAGAGTACATGAGCAACACAGCACAAGGAGTATTACAGTCTGCATAATAAATTTATTGAGGCCTTTATTTTCCTGTACATTTAAATCTTTTCTTCTCCCGCTTGAAGATTATATTCATCCTGAAACATTACCCTTCAAGTGTTAAAATGACAAGTGCTGATGAAGGTAAAGCTGATCAGCTGCAAGACTCCCACTGCTGAACATTATAAAGTTTCTGTTGTTCAAACAGCTCAGTTAATTATCCAAATGTGAAGGATATCAGGAGGGGACCTGCTGAGCTTTACAGCTGACTTCCAGGGAATTATCCATAATAGAGCTGTTATAAGAAAATTGTGACAGACCCAACGTACAGGGACCTCTGCTTACCTCTCTTGAGGATTTGTGCAGGACCTTATAATCAAACAGGGAGTTAGGAATTTCCTCAGAATAAAAGGAAAGCTACATTTTGTGGGGGAAAAGCAGTGCAATCAGCCTCTCAGTGTTTTATCACATAAACCCAGAGAGGATTCCAGAGTCACACATGTTAATTGACTGCTGTAAAGATGACTGCTATTCCTCTGTTGCCAGTGACTACTTTCTCAAATTTAGGTTCTTAAAATGACTATCATGGCCTGTCCATAGTTAAAAATACAGTTCTGGCTGTCTCTATGCACATTTTTTTTTGAAAAGCCATATGATCTCTTTCAATAAACACTCATAATGGGTGTTCAACTGCCTGTAAATATTTTAATCTGTTATAGTCAACATTTGTGCACCTGGCACAAACAATCCCACAGCAAAAAAAGTCAGAGCGAGGAAGCTCCAGTGAATATTGAAGAGTATGAAAGAAAGAGTAATATTGAGGTGAATTGGGTAAACATGGAATCTGCTAGAAACAGTCCCTAAAAAACTCAAACCTTTGATAAATCCACACACACTTGCTGATACTGCAACAGCTATGACTCTTGACTCTCTATTTCATGACCATAGTCAGTTGGTCTAAAACAAAAGATCTCTCTGTTCCCTCTCTTTTTCAGTCTTCCCTCCCAGAAACCATAATTTGTGTACATAGCACAATGCTGTACAATGCTAGATAGCCCAGGGACTGAAAGCAGAATAGTAATATCATCTCATCTCACTTAGCAAGGACAATATGCCTTTTTGTTTTGTACTGTTCCCAATATGCACTCATCAGTATAGCTGCATGGTATTGCATTCACCTGTGTCGGCATTCCCTGGCTAGAAAAAATGGCATAGCCTTGTGATTAAGTTTTGCAAGAAGAAACTGAAAGCGTCAAGGAAGGTCCTAGTGAGGAGTGAATACTTGAAAACTAACAGAGTCAGATTATCCAAAGTAAATAGTTAATATTCCATGTCATGCAGAGGGAAATAATACTATTACCATTTCTTACACTTAAGCTCACTGTTACAATTAAATAAATCTTTATGAGACACCTATCACCATAGCATCTAGATGCCATCAATTCATAATTTCTACACATTCTTTTTTTTTTTTTCCAGAAATAAAGTATCTCTCTGTGAAATGTTATTTAACTTTAGTATAAGTTCTAAGTAGGTGAACCTAACAGCTTCTATAAAATGATGTGGAGCAGAATGAGTGATTTTGGGTTTGATAATATCAGTGAAAGTTATGCCCTGCACTTATTACTACAAAGTCATAAGTGGGACGGTATAATAATGGAATACTAATGGAAACCACATTTCCATAATTGAGATAATCCATATTCTGTAGTACCACAGGTTAATTTGCAAAATTAATTTGATGTGATAAATGGGTATAAAGTTGTAAGGCAACTATTCAAAGCCAAAATCACTGAGAAGTTTCTCTGCTATAACCATTCAATTTATTATTTTTCTTCCTTCTTTCTGTCTATACTTTTTTTTCAGACTAGGTGATTGAAAACTACATAGATTTTGTTACCAAATCCTTCAGTGGTAAGATTAGAAAAAGGACATCATTATCCTGGCCACAAGCTGGTTTAGCTATACTAATTCCAGCTTGGCCACTTGTGTCAGGCACATCATCTTTCACTGAATCTTGGGTCATGGACCTTGACTCAAGAATCAGCACAAGGTTCAACATAAGCATTGATGGTGTTGCCTGTAGAAGTCTTATGCTAAATCTAAGAATTTAGTGGAGTTCTGACATTTGATAAATTCTTCCCAGTCTGCTGTCCCATTCTAATTTTACTGCTTTCATTTACTCATTGTATTCTGTATACTTCTGCTTCTCCTGACAAAAATTCAATCATGCAAATGATCATATTCCCCACCAGGACAGATAATTACCTCCAGATGACCTCCAGAAAAAGAGTCTCGGATTAAGCCAAATCCAAGCATCATCAGTGAAATGCATCAGAATTTGGTAGGCTGTGCTGAATACTGCAAACCTCAGAAGCCACAGTACCACTGTTCCCTTACATAAACATATGCTTACATCTACTTTTGAACACAATTTGGTAAAATAGCGTAACATGAATAGGATAGTGACACATCAAAACACAAACACAAGAGTTTGGCTCAACTCTTTCTGTTTCTAAAACAGTTTAATCTGACTCAAAACTCTACCTCTACCTCAGAGTAACAGATTCACTAGCCTGCTGACATGGCAACTCCTCCCTTATCTGTGGTCTCATCACAGATCAATGATGAGAAGGAGACACAGGTCTCCAGCCAAGCCATTGCTGAGCACACCTCTAACTATTACCATGCATCTGCATCCCCATAATGACAGGCCCAATGTATTTATCTTATTTTCATAAATTAAATTGTTGAGAGCAGGTCTACCTCTTTCAGCCCACAGCTTGACTGTCAGCTTGACTGACTGCAAGTTCTCTTCTTACAGAAAGCCCCTCAAGAATAATTGCAACAGCATGGCAAACGGTTTTAAAGCAGTGACTTCTCTAGCAATAATTCCCCTTGTGCTCATGTTTATATTCTTATAGGAGTACTTTCCTTTGCTTACAGCAGTCTCTTAAAGGCTTCAGTACTGCTTAACCTTAAAAAGTTCCCAGCTGCTTGTCTCTTCTTGCTGTATCAATTTCACTCACTACTTTTTTTTTTGTTTTTAATTTAGTCCTAGCAAATACCTGCCTTCCTTGTCCTATGAAATTCTGAAATTATACCTTCTTTTTTTTTCTTTTTTTTTTTTTTTAATAGAACCCCCTCTTGCCTTCAGTGATATGCTTAGCTTACTGCTTTCCTCTTATCAACCCATTCATGTCATGTAACTCAAGATGGTTGCAGTGCTGTTTTTGTGACCATGAAATTAAACTTATTCTAACAGGAATGTATGCAAAGTCATTAGCGTTTTCAGCAAATACATCTTTCTTTTTGCTCCTTTTCTAGAAGTAAAATTCTTTATTGTAATCTGCTCCCTCTCAACTATTATTAAAACATCTCATTTTCAGGCATCTGTGTAAGTAAACAGGATCTTCTGAAGCAACAGACAAGGTTTTTCATGAGAAAGAATTGTATGGCTGGTATATTTCCCAAGAGACCACACAAATTATTTCTAAAATACACCCGGTATCCACCATCAAGGAGAATAAAAATCTAGCAGTTTCTCATGAAACAAGGTCTCTTGAGGGCCAGCTCTCAGGGCTGCCTCTCTGCTGTCTAGCTAGTTTTTCATACTAAATTCCTGAAACTGAAATTGATTTTAATCAACTTTTTTTCAACTCATTCCACATTCACTCACTCTCTATTTTTATTTATTTATATTTTAAAGTCCAGTGGTTTTGAGATATTGCCTTTCACATTTATAACCTCAAGGGCATTTGAAGTTCTGATGACATTGTGATCACTAGACTTTAGATGACTCTCAACTTTTCTCTTATTTATCATCCTTGTCTTATTTCCCAGCAATATTAGGAGTAAGTATAAAATAGCCTGTACTTTTACTGGATAGTCCACAAAATGTATCAGAACAGAGTTGTTGTATTACCTCCAGGAAGCGATACCCTTTCTTATCAATTCCATAATTGCCAGCCCAGTCAATATTAACTAATTGAATTTCCAATGATTAATGATCTATCCTTTTTATAGGCTTTCCTTATCTTCTTCTTCTTTCTAAGTCTTGCCTAGGAGGCCTATACCAATTTTCAGTGATTTTTAGGTTTTAATTTGCCTATCTTTCATCCCCATCTAAACTGTCCCTACTCAGGTGTCTAAACTACATATGCCATTTATTTCTTTTAGTCAAGTAAGGTTTAGTCAAGTAAGGTTTAGTCAAGTAAGTCAAGACATATTGCCATATGCCTTTCTGTCCTGCTGTGTCTATGTCTTTTACTACATATATTTATCAAGGAATTTCAGTCTTTATTACATTTCTTGAGACATATGTATAAAATGGATATTAGGACATGTTTAGGTACTTAATTAACATTCTACTTACATAGAGGTGTACTCTTATCAGAAAGCTGGCGTACATTCCTAAGTGTCACAAAAAAAAAGTACTCTAAAAATGTGTGTGCTCTTGAATAAATGAAGTATTTCAAAATGCATGGTTTTACTGAATAGTCTCAGACAAATGAAGGCACTTATTATTCAATAAAAGCTATAGATGGTCTTCTGATCTGAAAAATCTGACACTACAGTGACTAATATAAGGGTGTTGTATTTGAAAACAGTGGTTTCAACAGGTTTGTGCCTCAGTTTATTTGGGTGCATAATGGGGTTGAGAAAACTTTTCTACTTCACCTGTAATGTTACATCTAAAATTGCCCTAAAATATTGAAGATATTTCTACATGACAGCAGTGCTATTTAAAGAGCCAATGACTAATATAAATAAAGTAGTAGCTGTTATAATTTTGAATGATTACACCTTAATCAGATGTAGCAGCTGGAAATATCTGACCACATCATGTGTTTACACTACTTAGTCCTAATTTTACCTAACGGCATGAAACAAGACCAAGCCATAGGCAAAGACTTCTTTATCTATGAAAAATTCCATTTCATTCACAAGGCCAAAACGTGAAAGGAGACGGACATTAAGTTTGTGCTGCCATACATGCAGCAAGCACCCTCCGTGGTCACCCTCTTTGTCTCCTTAGTGCTGCATCTGGACTACTTCAATCAATGAATTGGTTCATTTTAACATGTGAAACTCAAGCAATACAGAAACCTGAAATCTTGAGACTACAGGTTTGCCTCTGATAGAAATCTTTTGAACGTCACTAGAAGATTTAGTGTTACTTACCTGAGCCACTTACGTAGCGTCACACAATGATACCTTGATTTGTTTAGCTGAAAGCTTTGATACTATTTTTATATCTATCACCTTGGAAACAAAATGTGAAGGGGGGTTGTTCCCTATAAAACGGGAGAAGTGCTGGATTTATAGCCTTGAAGGCTGACATGCCATTCACAGTCATTGACATGTACAGTTCAGCAGTAAAATCCTGGAGCTTTCTTTTACTGTTCTGACAAGACACCTCACTCCTGATCTGGAAAGAAATTACAGACAGTGCCACACAGATCTTCCCACACACACCATAATGTCTTCCCAAGGAGAGTGATACTATCTGTGCTCTTTTATTGTAGTTTTTGTGACGTAGGTAAGACCACTAGTTCATACTTGTTAAAGTAATTGGTCAAAATGTAAGTTTAACAGTTCCGCTATAAAGACTCTCTATTAGATTTGCTATAAATTAAATGTTCTAGAATAAATCTAATGCTGGCATATCAAAATTTCATATATGGCTCTGCTTTCACCATCAAATATGATGGTAACAGGAAAAAAATATCTGGTAATTATGCACATCATCATTAGATTCAGACTAACAACCACATTTTAAGATATATTCAGTCCCCAAAACTCAAGCATTTTATTTTGAAATCATTTTAATGGCTAATATTATTTAACGGAGAGATGTCTGCAAGGTTTGCTTCTATACCTTCTTTACAGTACATAGCAGGAGAGTACATACAGACATGCAGAAAGGGGAGGAGTCATCCCACAAGATTTTGTGCTGTGCAATTGGATAGGCTGAACCTAAGGGCTTGCTAAATTGCCAGGGAAGTCTCACCTCAGAGCTTTTAATGGAGATTTTTCACTTCTTCCTTCTGTTGATGCAGCAATGAAAACAAGGCACTGTTAGATTCATCCTGTGCCAGCCTTGGACACATATTCAGTTACTTGCAGTGAACAATCTGAAACATAAAACAGCCTTAAGTTTTAAATGGAGTGCTAGATCAGCCCTTATAGAAATAGTAAGAGGCTAAAAGAAGCACAAAGATTAACTAAAAAAAAACTTTTGCATATAGATCACTGAGTTGTCTTTTAAATACTCACCTCACAACAGAGTATATTGCCTCCATAAATATTTAATACAATGGAGGACATATGAAGTCTTCAGTGTTTAAACAGTGCCATCAGTAGCATTTCCAGTTTTTTTTAAAAAATAATACTAATACGGGAATATTTATTGAAACTTCTGTGAACAGCTAGACTGCTAGCAGCCCTTGCATACATACATTTCTCTTCATAACCTGAAATTAGTGTGCAAAAATAAGCAAACTGCTTTTTGGCTTGACATTTTTGATTGGTCAAAAATATTCTCAAACTTGAGTTGAGCTGACTATTAGGAGCAATTGCAAAAGAGTATAGAATAGTGATTGGGATCCCCTTGAGCATATAAACACAGACCAGTCTGGGTACATGATACACTCTGGAATGAGGTGTATTGCACTGCAGAACATTTGTTGCCAGGTTAGATCATTTTTACTGACACATACAGTTAAGTAACAGGAGACGTGATTAGTGCTCTAATAATCCAGCTGCCCTAAAGTAAAGCAACAAAAAAAAGAGTAGACTAGCTGCAGACCCAAATTTTGGAGATGATTTGAAAAGGTATTTAGTTCCTTTAGTGGATCAAAACCTGTGTTATATGTCAAAAATCACTCACAAATATCACACATATATCAAGTAGTCACTGTATTAACGGGACTAACATGCCCTTTTTTTCTATGCTAAAACACTTTTTTATCCCCTAAGACCCACCAGAATGATGAAATTCATGCAAAAGTACTTGTTACTAAACACTTATATTTGCAGACAGCAATCCATGCAGTTCTGGAGGCCTCGCAGCAAGTTAATGAGGTTTGAGTATTCAATAACAGATAAAACTGACCCAGAGAAACAACAGAGCTGTCAGGCTGTCATTTCTAACAGACAGCATAATGAAACCTGTAACAGAGGGCAGTTAAGAATAAACGCACAATAATGATCTGGTTGGAAATAACAATCTACAATCATTTCCCTTATTTAAGGATAGCCCTTCCTAACTCAGTGAATTGTTTATGTATTTATTTATTTGACAGCTATGCAGCAAAACCAGTAACCGCATGGAATAAATGTGTATGTATTGTAGCATTTTTGCAGGCCATCATTTCATTTTAAAGACAAATTCTCCAGGAGAATAATTAAACTCCACGCAATTCAAGTATTACAGGAACAGTAGGTCTTGCAGGGCTGAACTATATTTAAATATATACTGTTTGAATTTTGACCTCAGTGCTCCCAATTGGAAGATGACAAAAAATAAAAGTACATAATTGTTGAATATCAAATCTATTGTTTGGATCTACTCTGGACACACAAAAAAAATTGGCTGTTCATTAGAGAGAAGATGTGGAAATTGCTCTCCATCAGAAATGAGCTTCCCTTCAAGAATCTGAGTCTAGGGGAAGAAATGAAACTGAACTCTTCCTCCCCCAAAAGGACAATCTGTGTACTTTTCCTCAGGTGTGCCTAGCATTAAGCAAACGTTCCAGTGGGTCCTGAGGCATCAGCTCCCCTATCATGTCTCTATGTGCTTCTAATGAACCCAGAATCCAGACCACCTCAGACAGTGGCAAAGCCTAGGTGTAGGTTTCCGAGCCCCCTTCTCTGGAGGAAATGTAGAGAGGCAGGCCCTGAACACAGAGAAACTGGGAGTGGCTGAAGCAGAACCTAGTGGTTGCTTCTACGTAGTGACAGTCATTATAAATATCCAGCATTTAATGTTCTGGGGGCTTTTATGCTCTCTTTCTCTTATTCAGCATACATTTGCAACAAAAGAAAATGAATAGAAGCGGTTACAGCATTAATCTAATCATTTCTTGCAGTAAATAGATATTACCAATTCCATTTTTTCACCACAGACCGTTAGTAGCTCACATCACTGACAATAGATAATAATGCCCTTCAGCTCTGCTATAAACTAAGAAACCATCTTTGTACAGCCTAATTCCTACAACACAATTAAATCATGGAGAGACAATACTTAATGTAACAGAGCTACATATTTAGTTGAAAGCTAATTCTTCTAGTGCATAACATAAGTACATTCAGACATTTTCAAAGCAAGATGCAGTCCTCTAGTCCCTCAGCTTTCACTGGAGTGAATGAAAGACATGTGGACTATAACTGAGTACCAGAACTGTGTGAAGGTATCATAACTTATGGGGCTCAATATCCTTCTAGGACCATCAATAAAAAGACACCCTTGCTGGTTATTCTCACATTATATAGAGTCAAATTGGAAATAACAGATTAAAACCATTATCACTTACTAATATTATAATTATGACTTCCTGTAGACTCTGCTTTTAAGAGAAAAGTACAGTTAAAATCTGTTTTAATTTAAATAAGTTATCTGAAAATTAGCTGAGAAATATAGCTAGTCTGCTCAATATTTGTGTGTTCTTTGTACAGTTTTTGTATGTATTATGGCACCTTCTTCCTGGATCCTGTAAGAATGTCAGATTTTATAAGCACTTCCCTACACCTGCAAATATCAGAGATTAGAAAACAGATGTGTGATATCTTTTTATATCTAAGGATGTCTCTGTACTTTCTACTTGGCTTAATGTCAAATACGATATGTAATTATGATCTTTACTTGTGCACAAAAGTATTTTAGAAAGATGCAGTTTGTTTGGTTTACATTTTTATTTGCATTATTGTTATAAAATATCTATTATGCATAATGGTACGTTCAGCTGAAAAAACAACTCCAACAATTCAGAAATATTAGGTTTGGGATTTGGTGTTTTTTTTTTTGTTGTTTGTTTATTTTTTGGTTGTTGTTGTTTTGGTTTGGTTTTCTATTATTGGTTCAGACACACACATTCAGGTACATTGGGACTACTGTCAGAAAACTGTTCCCATATCCCTGGAGCATCTCCATAGAGAAGTCATAGAACAGTGTATGCCACTGTTGCCAGAACTAGTCATTGGCTTTCATTTAGCTGAACTGACTTTCCCTTCGATTAAAAATAATAATAATAATAGAATATTGAATTGTAAATATGCACTGGATAAAGGACAGTAATGTCTTCCTACTCACCTCTGACTGGAATCCATACCTTCCTTCACCACATAAAGGAAAAACTTAGCTGACATTTTCCCCTACATATAGGAACATCTGCAGTGTTCCCTTGCTCATCAAACTTTTACATGTAGTAACAACTTTAAAAAAGTGTAGACCTGGGTTTCAGGCTATTGCAAAATGCTAAAATAGCTACTGAGAGTACGAAAAGTCCTTTCCTCCTACCAACAGCTCATGCAATTTGTTAATTAAGGCTACCAAGAATATTTGTGGGTCTAATTTCACTTGTTCTGAAATTGCACATTTAATCTTTGAGCATGTTAAAAATAAAAAAGTACAAAAAAAAAAAATCACAAAAAATGAAGCTGCTAGAAGGAAGATGAATAGGGCCCTCTATTTTCTCTCTCTCCTTTTAATCCAAGGTTTAAAAATACAAAAAAACTTAGATTCATATCCTTCCTCTGTGTGAGATGACCTACCATAGTGATGAAGGATGGGCTTTCTAACTAGACTTTATGCTAGACTGAATCATTCACAAATGCACTGATAGACGTTACTTTGTATGAGCTGCTTCTATTGGATCCCCAAAATGAAAATGCTATAGTCAGGAGCCTAAGAATTTTTCCTAGTAGGAGGCATACGATGGGTAAAAACTGCTGATAAGAGATCTGAAACGTGGTCTTCTATTTCATAGGAGAATATCTTAAGCTATGAGATATTGAGGAAAATGAGGATAAATTATCATTTTCACTCTGGCAGTTTTGTGAATCTAGTCCTTCATTTCCTTGACTTTTATTGCAACTGTTGAAACATTTCTCAATATTTCAAAATACTGTTTCAGCACTGCATTCTCACTGCAGCATTTTGAAAGTGCATTTTTGAGGAACAAATAATGTTCCTCAAATAATGTTCTCAGCTCAACTTCTGAGAGGTTTGATTGCCCTCTACTGTCATTATCTCATATAATGTAAGTCTCCAAAGTTATAGCATATATAATTTGGGGTGCATAGCAGAAGATTATTAAGTGTATTCTTTAAAGCTGACTTGAGAAATGATCAAAGAGTTTTCAGTATTTTTTGAAGGCAGAATGATATTGTTGCAGTAAAAAATAAATAAATAAATAAATTGTCATTCTGATCAAAACACCCCATTTTTTAAAATAATTGCAAAATAAGCAATGAGGCAACATCCTAATTTCATAGCTATTAAAAAAAAAAAAAAAAAAAAAAAAGCCAAAATTATCCTGAAATGCTGTGAAAATGGCATCCACCTCCTAGTAGTAACTCTGATAAGGTACTGAGTATCACAGGAAATTAATTTTCACTTAACTGAAGAGAACTGTACGCTATCAGTGTTTAGAAAGATATGGAAGTGCTTAACTATAACAACAGAACATGTGGATGTTCTTCCACCAGTATTAGGATCACCTATGTGTCTATGACTATTTTCCTTTGTCCTCTCCTCTTCTCTCCTCTCCTCTCCTCCTTTTCTCTCTGACATATTTTCCATGATATTCATATTCTCCCTTAAATAAAATAGGAATTAACCTTTAGCTCATGCTCAGGGAAAGTTAAATTTCCATGTCTGGAACCGGGCAATTGCACAGTCATGCATGTCTCTTATAAATACAGCATGTCTCAGAGAAGAGAAAATGTCCTATGTGTATGTTTTTGATTTTTTCTTTTTCCCCTGTAAAATAATATTGGTAATGCAACAACAACAACAAAACAAACAAACAAACAAACACACATGCCTTTTAAGATTCCCACTGCAACAGATGATATCATTTCAGGGAAGAAAACAGATTCTTTTAAGGTCTGTAGTTACTTCCTCTTTAATACTGACCTAACTACATTAAGTTCTGGTTGCTACTCCAGGTCTGTAATCGAGGTTGCATCAAGGAGTTAAAGTGTTGGGACCTTTTCTTCTGCCATAATCTTAACACAAAAAGGAGCATTAAAATTCACCAAAGGGCCTTTTACCTTGTTTTGAAAAAAAATCATTCTTAGAACACTACTGTCACTTTTATTTTAAAATATCATTTCTAGAAAGGTGAGGAAAAAAACTAATTGTATTGATCTTGGTGTTGGAAATATGAGTGAGCTATGAATGACAGTTTGAGAAATCCAAATCGATATAAAAAGAGAGCTTTAAAGATCATTTAATTGAAGTAGAGTAAGTAGAATCTTACATGGTTTAAATAATGTCAACAGAAAAGTTACTGTTTTCAGCTCAGTACACATGATAAGACTTCGAGAGTCATAAGCACCTAATACCATCTCAGGAATTTAGTAGTGGGTAAAGATTAAAGCTTACTGTCTCCACAGGGTGCTGAGCTCTTGATTCATGTTTCTTATAACATCAAGTCCGGATTATTGTAATACCCTGTTTGTAGGCCTCTTTGATACAGTGGTTTGCTGTTCACGAGTTTCAACATGCAAAGATTATAACAACTCCAATTCTCAATGGAAATGAACTGTATCAACATCCTACCAGACTTGATTGCCTTTTTGTCAGATTTAACATTATTTTTGAAACGTGTTACCTATGTGCTTTTGGAGCATTTTTCAACTTTTTTTTTTTTTTTTTTTAAATTAACTTGATGATTTCTAATTTTCTCTGCTGCATATTATGGTGACCACTGGATGTGCTCTCAAAATAATGTGGAATATAGTTAGAGAAGCTCTCAGACTGAAATAATATTATAAACTCTACAGAATAAACTTGTTAATGCGTGTTTTACTAGTTCTCTTGCTCCGTGTTCCCGAGTGTCTGGCTGCAGTGAAGATACATTAAAAAGTTGAGTATTAAGTAATTGAGTCTTTTAAATATACCTTAAATATTTGAAAACTATAATTGAATAACGTAGCAGACAATACTTTATGAACCTATACAAAGTAGCTATCCCAGCTATGTATTCTAATACATCAAAGAAATAAGTTAATGAGCTCCTAGTACTACTTAAAATTTCTGAAAAGTCATAGAAATGGGAAGAGGTAATAGGAGATTCGAGAAAAAAAATAATACCAGTTGGTAATAGTGGTACCTTAAAATAAAAAGAAGAGAGTAATCTTTTTAATTATCATTCACTGTATCTATCCATCAAGAAAAGAGTATTAAAAATAAAATCAAATATTTGGGCTTAATTTCAAAGAATTCAGCACTCCCATAGCTAATGTGAATTTCATTACAAAGTCTTATAGTTAAAGAGAAAACAAAAATTGAGTAAGTAGTAACCAAATCAACATGGACTGTAATTCTAGCTCCAAAAAGAAAGAAATATATACAACAAGAATGAGAAAAAGAACTGAGTAAAATTCACTAGGAAAAAAAAAAAGTTTATTTAACAATTAATTACACTCTTTCAGTGGATTGAAATGTTACAAAACCAAAAACTGGGAAACTACAGTGTAAGTCCTTTTTTTTTCTCTGCTATATATGAAAAATAAGTAGATAAGCAAGAAAAATTTCATATATAATGTCACAGAATTTAATGTCAATTATCTATAAATATCTGAAGGTATAAACAATTTTGCACATAAATTATTCAGCTTAGTCTATGGGAATGTAATTACATTTTTGCTGAAAATGAAGGGAAAGGAATTATTGTAATCATTGCAAATGTCTCACAAAATGACAGCAGCCTTGCACATTGGAACGGGCAAAATACTAGACACTGTGATGTCTTGAACAGTCTTGTGTTATAAGAATCGATTGAAAATTAATATATAATCCCAGCTCTAGCATCCAAGGTTTTGTTACAGCTCTGAAGTTTCCTGTTCTCAAAAAAAAGACTTATCTCTCCAAAGCAACCTGAAATATTTTCCTAAGTAGTACGGAGTATTGCAGGTAATAAAAATTGTAATATTGTTGAGATTTTTTTCTAAGATAAACAAAATCTGACATTAACATGTATCCTTCAGAAACAGAAAAGTTGGAACATTTAAATATCTATTGCTAACCAACAACATCATTTGCGGAGGTATTTTCCTTATAACAGATTTTTTTTTTTTCCTAATGACTCTATTTTCTGTTTTCAGAGTGTATGATATTGGCTAAGATGCCACCGTGCCATTGTGAGGAAAAGAAGACATTGCACTTCTGATTTTTCCTTGGTCTTAATTAAAATGTAGGCATATTTCCAAGACCGCATGTACTATGAAGAACACGAGGTTTCTTTTCTATTCACACGAATAAGAGCCTATTCCAGTTTGTGAGTCTAACGAGTCTAATGAATCCGTATAAAACTGAAAACTGTGAAGTGCTATTTATATAATATGAAATAATTTGACTATTGAAAACATTTCTAAATATGTACCCACCTGAAAAAAATGCATAAGAAATGAATGTGTTATATTGTTTAGTTTTTATAAGAAAAGCTTCCTTGTCACAATAATCAGCACAAAAAAAGCTTGAATCTTGAGAAATGTTTTTCATCCAGCTCATATAAGTTTCATTCTTAACCAAAATATACCTATAAAGCTGTGAATATACAATTAAGATCCACCCAGAAAACAAAATAAACTATTTTATTTTGCATTATGTGTGATGAGAAGGTTGTGGGCCATAACAAGTCATGACATACAAGTCAGATGATTTAGTTCTAGTTTTGTACATATATTTACCTGATTGCCTTACAGCTTCAAGTTTTCTTGGAAAAAGTTCACAATGTTGGTCTCAACCACAAATACTTGATTTTAATTTACAGATAAATACACACTCCTGGGGAGGGAGAGAGTCACATTGTAAATGATTCCTATTAGTTGCTCACAATTGGTGTCATGACATACCAATATAATCTGATAATACACACATAACTACAAATCTCAACTCTTCCACAAACCAAAGGATTATAGTTAAACCAATCTAAAAATTATTTTTAAAAATGCTTTTACTATGTAGTAAATGTATCTATTCCATATGTATCTGCAAACCAAGAACCTAGTGACAGCACCATTGGCTGAGTAGGAAATTATCCACTTCCCTACCTATGGCTGACATGTATGGAAATAACTCTAAAACCTCTGAGAGTATATTAACTGACTAATGTACAGGCAACATGTTAAGAACATTCTGTTTTCTTTAACTTTATCCAGTCAAGAATCTTCATATCCACATTTAGAAAGCTAAGAAGAAAAAGGAACAGGCAAAAAAAACAAACATTACTTAATAATAATAATAATAATAGCAGAATAAAATTTAAAAAAATGAGAATGAAACTCTATTGAACAATCCTGCATTCTTATTTGTTTTGAATAATATTTATCATTTTAAGTAACCACTAGAATTTAGTATTTTATTCATGACATTTTATTCATTTTATTCATGGCAGCTCATCAGTTGTATCGGAATTAATGGAATCTTAAAGCATAGTCAGCCTGGCCCCACTAAAGTCAACAGCAATGATGCCTTTGATTCCAGCATTAAGAATTTTACCCCTGAGGTAAAATTTTGCAAGGATCTAAAAATTCTGATGGAACTAGAATAGAAAGGATTGTAAATTGCTAGGTGAGAATGGGTAAAACCAAGAATATCAAACAGAAACAGTAAATGTGACTGTTTTGCTCTTACCTCACTGTCCCTATCTGCACATGTCCTCTCTCTCTCAGTTCATCCCACTACTAATGGTACCATCATAAAATGAGACAATGAATTCTCTAAGACAGCTTCTGCTTCTATATTATTTGTTTGTAAAAACCTTGATAGAGTGGGACCCTTCTCTTTGGCTGCAGCTCACAGGTACTAGAAAAATACAAATAAGATGACTGTAACTACTAAATTAACATCAACTTTACTACTTCTAAAGCTCTAATAAATGTCCCCTTTTATCAAGTGCTATTATAAAAGTAAACCTGTTAAAACATTCTCAAAAATATAAATAAACAAATTATTTTAATTAGATACAGATGGTCAAATACACTCTTAAAATCCAATTTTCTGCTAGCCAATTATTTTATTGTCAACTATTTAGACTCAACTTCTTTTATTTTCTTCTCTTCCATTTGCAATCATTACCTGAGAGGCTGCTTCATCTGCTTTATGATCAGACTTGTTTTCCTTTCCAGCAATTGCCATGTAGAAATACCTTCCTTTATTCCAGCAAGTTGCCTTTAGCATTCTAGTCTTTGCTTTCCCCAGATCATGGTAAGCATTCTCCTATTCTAAATAAGAGCTTTGGTTCAGACCTGTGTAAGTGTTGCTGAAAATTCAGATTCCAGAGAGGCTCTGTACATGCCCTGCCCTGTGTGTAAACTATGATTAATACTTTCAAGCCTTTACTCTTTCCACTTCAGAGGTAAAATTTAAATATAACACAGAAAATGGTATGCTGATTATGGTTTGGGACATCACAGAAACATAATTTCAATTGTTCTTTTCCTAAATTGTAAGTGCAATATAATGATACTTTTTGTACTTATTACTAGAGAAGTGATTTTATCATGGGATGATTAAATAACTGAATGATCGTATGGGATGATCGTATAACTGAAAAGGCTTTCTTTTGCCCAAGCTGCTGTGGATGGCACACTGAAGTCATGTAAAGTAAATGCTCTGATGCCATCAGCCTAAAGGCACTAAGGTCAGGCTTCAGTCCACAGGTTCAGGCTGACATGACAGCTGTTGTGTACCATGCAAGGTTTCCCCAGGAAGAAGGGCAAACATTGTTATCCATCATGCCTCTCTATACAGATACATGCAACTCTCTCACCCTCCACTCCTCACCACCATTTCAGTGAAGCCAGTGTGTAATCCCGACTACACAGAGGTGGAGGGATATGGCACAGTGTTTCATGCAGTTTCAAACATGCAGACTGTTTTCAGTACAATTGCTTGGCTTCTTTTTTTGCCTTAAATAGCTATACATTTTCTCATTGTATTAATTCCTTCAAGAGTGCTGTCTTTCTAAATTGGTTTCTCTTTAAAATACTAATTCAGTATGACAACCTCAGATTTACACCAAGGTAACTTAATACAATGTTTTTGCTAGTCAGTATACAGATTTGGTGACTATGTCTCATCTGCAGACAAGCAGTTCCTCCATATCGATTTTCTGGGGAAATACTTTTTTTGTACCTCTTATTCCTTCTTTTTATTACAACACAGATTTCCTTGGATGTTTTTTCATCTTTTTCTTTTTGCCAGCTCAACTGTTTTTCTTTGCTATAGCACTGAATACATATTTCAAAATTGCTTTCATTGACGTGTCTGCTGGATCTGCTGCTTACACAAATACAGGTTATTTATTACCTTCCTGCATTGAACTGGACAACCCCCTGAGTTACAATACATGTTTTTTTTTTAAATGATGCCTATGAAGTGTCTTTCAACCAAAGTGTTTGAAGATCTGTCTAAATGTTGATCAACTGACACAGAAGTTGACATAAAACAAAAAAAAAACAAAAACCTACACAATAACAAACAAACAAAACCTCACTTAAGAGTGGTGTGACTTCTATTACAGTAATTTACAAACTAAGTATTCCACCGGATCTTTCAGGATTCTGTTGTTGTTGTTTCACATAACATGATACCTAAAGTTTTTAAAGTGAAAAAGAAAAGATAGAAGGAAGACAGAACCCTGCCTGCTTGCCTTGTCTTCTTGACATACCTCAGAAGGTACATGCTTGCTTTTAAAAGAAAACAGTAGGCTCAGTGCTAAAAATCCCAATTAAAAAAAGGAATCTCCAGGAAGCATTGTATCAGATGCATAAATCCCAAAGAGAGGCAGACACATTCCTGTCCTCACCACTTCCTACAGTCTGGTTACACAGCTTTTCAGCTGGATGTGTCTTGCATGGATGTGTTAGTTACTCATCTTTCTTGCACTGCATAGAGTCAGCATGACAGTCTCCTTACAGACCAAACCCCTAACTGAGGGACACAATGACACTGCATACTGTTGCACTAACGACCTTCTGAGACTTTATCATTTAATATTATTTTACACAACTGCATTCTGGATTTGTCAGCAAGATAATTTACTAAGGGTCTCTAACTTTGAAGTCAGTGCCCAGCTTTTTTATCATTTCAGCTGCCAATGCTTTAAGTGATGTAAATATTAACATGAACTGCTACAGTAAAGGAAAGCCAGAAAGGCAATGGATTCTTCAGCCTTTTTCTGATAATTTTTTGCAGTTCTGAGGGAGATTGCAATTTCAAGTCCTAGGCAGAGGCAAAGCCTATACCACACACAACCTATTGCTTCCTCAGCCAGCAAACAGAGAGATGAACAAGTTATTGGGAAGAAGCAATGCTATCGAGCTCTTTAGACCAAATCTCTAGTATATATTTCACAATATATATCTTCTTCTTTGTTCATATTGCCTCTCTTATCATTAAGAGCAGTACTGAGTCTGAAAGCCTGGCAATACACAGACACTTACACAAAAAGAAACCACCCTCCTCAACAACTAACACCATAGTATCTCTGCTAAAATCTCTAAGTTCATGAAACAGACCTTCTTGATTATCCCCTTTTTAATTCCACACGATAGTTTGCCTTTGCAAAGAAAAGGTAGAGACTTGACCCCAAGTGTTTTTACTTTAACAGAACTCTGATTATTTTTTTCCTATTCAGTTCAAATATAGAAGCAGATGGAGTCCAACGTTCAAGTCCTTTGGAGCCTAGAAGGCCAGATCCGTAAAATGGAACTAACAGTAACTTCATGTGTGCTTTGATTTCAGATTTTTCAGCAGAAGTTATAAACTGCATGTACATATAAGCACTACAAATATCCATAAAACAATGAATAGTTTCATCAGCTCATAAGGTAAAGGAAAAACAGAAAACAAAAGTGCTGTAAACAGTTAAGCAGTGTTGTAAATGAGCACAGGAAATGTAAAGTACTCACTGGCATTTAATCCTGTAATCATTGAAATGCTTTGAGACTCGGAATGTCTTCTGAACAATTTTTTAAATCTTAAATGTCATGATGAAAAAACAGAGAACGCAAATATTGTAATTTTACTGGGAGCACTACATTGGTTAGCACTGGTAACAATAATGAATATTAAGACAAAAGGAGGAAAAATGTTGCATTTATGTGCATGGATTAAATACATCATTAAGCATTAAATTGATTTATTTTTAATTACAATTTTCAACAAATTTACCAGCCACTTACAGGTAAGATAAATCAAACTATATGTGACTTACCTTTAAAGTGGACAGAGACTTATTCCCACTCAGGAATTTCCGTTAAGAATTATTGCATATTGTGTCTTCCAGGGGGCTTAGAAATCAAAAATACTGCAGTGTGTTAAGGCAGCAAACATTTTGGTGCCAAAGGATGCGTTCAAAAACTATTCTAAAGAACATTCTGATATAGACCTTTAATTTAGCTTAGCATTCAATCTGTAGGAAGCCCAAATGCTTTTGCATTAACACACAATTGCTATTTACAAAGAAGGGATCAAACTATAATATGTTAAGGACATTTTTTCTTTAGCATTTTATATCCAGAAATCACACCTGAAACACACCATCAATTTTTTTTTTTTTTATATTAATGCTACTGAAGTAACAGATAACAAAACACTCTGATGTCAAAAGTCATTTCATTTTTCCATCAAGAAGAATGAGGCCATCTCTAAACATATTAAAATATTATTCACTTTGACAATAAAACTAGTTCCAAGACATGAACTATTGCTGTATTAGAGAAGGGAAGCAATCAGTATTTTTCATCTTCTAAGAATCTCTATAATACAAAAAATCCATCATGTCTAATGGAATCGGTAAGTACCTGGAAGGCAAATGTCTTTTCTTATTTCCAGTGTGAAATCTGGTTTGAAACAAGCACTTATAGTTAATTCACTTCTCTAATACCCAGAAAAGTTTGAACAGTAATGAATGAATATTATCAACATCGTTTTTTGAAATGACATTATTTTTTCATTATTATTCCACGGTGTATTGTTGTACTACTGAAGACTCCTAAAGGGATGCATATGTGGCTACACTTAATACTCAATAGTACTTTGAATGGTAGTATTACCAGATTTCTACCTAAAGCAGACAGTTTATCAAAATTGTTAACTGTTATAAACCAGTTGCTATTATATTTTTTTTCTGCTAATCTAAAATACCAGTTATTAGGGTTATTACAGTCTATAACACTAATGACAACATTTGTGCTAAATATATTGCATTCTACATAGGTATTTTTAAATGTGCCTCATGTCAGATACCAAATCAAGCAATATGGGTGTTAAAAATACAATTCCATGCATTTCATTATGAAAAGCTTCATTTTGACTGAGTGGTAATCATCACTCATGAATTTAATGAAACATATGCTTAAAAAAGAAATGCACAGGAATGATGAGTAAATTTTTAAAATTAGTTTTTATGTAAAAATCAAGAACTTCAATATTTTAGCTGTGACAAGTTGTACAAAAGATCCTTTCTCTGACAATATTTAAGTTGCTGTTGCTGTATACCAGCCATAATAGTTCAGTGATCATCACAGAGGCTATTATAGTTTTGTACTTAGTGTAGTGTAATCGCTCTAACTTTATGCATCAAGAGACTGGATTATTGTGATGAAACACCTCCTTGCTGGGGAAAGACAAAGTTCTCCATGAATTTGGGACAGTTACTTAATTTTTACTTACCTCTAACTCAGTCAAAATATCCCCTTGGAAACGTTTACTTCTTCACTGAGGAGCGACATATGAATCCAACGAATTCACCCTTCCTTTGATCCTAATAAAACACTGCTTTGTCACATATCCAGTAGAGTTGAGTTCCATACCTAAGACAGAAGCAAGCCTACATGAGACTTTTGCATTGTATTGCTTTCACAAGCAGTGGAATATAGCTAAAGGCCTTAGTTCTCTCACACTGTAGTACTTAAGTCCTTCATAAGATAGGGAAAAATACTATCCTGATTTAATTTACAGAAATTGTTACAATTTAAGTTTACCATCAGTTTTATCACCAACATTAATTACTTAAGTCCCTGTGACTTTGGGAATGATAATTGCAAGTAGGTTGCATTTCACACATTTAATGGGGATTAGAACATGAAACATATTGAGATTAGAGAACAGGAAGCTGAATCCTTCTGCCAACACTGAACCACAGCATACATACATCTTCAGGTTGATCTATGAAAAAGAGTCTTGTTCAGGGCCTTTCAGTTCCATTTTTATTATCTTTATGGCTAGCAACTTTCTGTCACCATTACTAAAGCAAACAATTCATTGCCACCTAGAAATAAATGTCATAGTACCTAAATATCTACAGCTCCCTGAAGATCATGAGTGCAACCAACTCGTGATCTTGAAACAGCTTCCTTTTTACCATCAACCAGAGCTGTATTTGAAAGGACATAAATACACATGTGCTTCAATGTCCTCGTCAAAGCCTCTAAGCTATCTAGCCACTTTTTTTTTTTTTTTTTTTACAACTTGGGCTTTTAAAAACAGTGCAATATTTTTGAAAACATGGGTGTAAATTAATCATTTTTATGGTGTATTGAATCATGATTTTCTTTAATTTAAAATTGCTACTTTCTTTGTTTGATGCATATCATTTTGCAAATATGCTTTGGTTAATGGGACTTTACAAAGTGAAAAATTAATGATCAGATTTGTTATTTAAAGACCAGTAGCTAATGTCTCTTTTCTGTGTGAAAATATAAGCACAAAAGCACAGCATTCAGACTAAACTCTTAGTTACTATGGTGATATCATGAAGCATGGTAGAAAATGTTATTTTAAAGCATTCTTCTATTTCCTATTCAAACAGTTAGTACAAAGTATTCTCAAGTATATTTAGTTAATAGCAGATCAATGGGTTTGTTCCTCTCCTGCCAGGCAAACTATAGACAAAAAGGAATCATACTGCTTAACAATATTGCTATGGGAGACTGGATTAAAATAATCAATATGGCTTTTAACGCTTGCTTTTTGTTTTAAATAAAACTTTCAAATTCCAATTCTTGGATTGTCTCCTGCCAGTAATTGTATTGGATTACATTATAACTATTATTTCCCATAGAAACTAGTTGTTGTAACTAAGAATTACTGCCCTACATCAGACGCATGTCCATCTTCTCCGACATCCTGTTTCTTTCAGAGTGCCTAATCATACATGCCCTACCCAAAAAAAAATAAAAAAGAAAACCCAGGAGAAAAAAGTTATTGTGATAGCCTCTAAGTCCATGCTATATAGGGCTAGCAAAAACATTAAGTATGGTTCCAATACGAGAAAGATGTTGTGTAACTCACCATGGAGCTGTCAGATTAGCCTTAACTCCCAGTTATTTTAACTACAGAGATAATCTCAGGTAGAAATCCAGTGTCTAAGTCACATAAGACCTGTTGGAATTATAACTCAAATAGTAAACACAATGAAGGGCTTATTCCTTTTAAAATCAACATGAAATGTTGATTTGATTGAAATCAAATGAAACAGTACACTTCACATAGAATCATAGAATCATAGAATATCCTGAGTTGGAAGGGACCCTTAAGGATCATCAAGTCCAACTCTTGACACCGCACAGGTCTACCCAAAAGTTCAGACCATGTGACTAAGTGCACAGTCCATTCTCTTCTTAAATTCAGACAGGCTCGGTGCAGTGACCACTTCCCTGGGGAGCCTGTTCCAGTGTGCAACCACCCTCTCTGTGAAGAACCCCCTCCTGACGTCAAGCCTAAATTTCCCCTGCCTCAGCTTAACCCCGTTCCCGCGGGTCCTGTCACTGGTGTTAATGGAGAAAAGGTCTCCTGCCTCTCGACACCCCCTTACGAGGAAGTTGTAGACTGTGATGAGGTCTCCCCTCAGCCTCCTCTTCTCCAGGCTGAACAGGCCCAGTGACCTCAGCCATTCTTCGTACGTCTTCCCCTCCAGGCCTTTCACCATCTTCGTAGCCCTCCTCTCAAAATAATCAAGTAAATTAAAATTGTTGTTATATATACACGTTTATTGTGACTAGCATGGCACTGCAAGTTTGCATTAATTCTGAACAATGAAACGTATTGGCTATAGTCACAGGTATGGTAAGAGACCACAGTTTCATCAGTGAAAAAAAAAAAAAAAAATCTGGTGTATATTCCCTAAGGACCTATTCTTCCTAATACTACCACTATCTACAAAGCAAGTATCTCATTGCTGCGTGGTGATAGTACTGCCTTATCCTGCATTATCTGACTGAAGTGACAACACTACTAAACTGTTCAGTGTTCAAGTAACCATCTCCTATTAAACCTTTCAAGGAACAGGGCACTGATTTATGACAGGAAACTAGCCACCTAAACTTGACAGGTATTAATTCTCACTATATGAGTTACATATTCAACTATATATATAGGTAGAAAGAGATTAAGAAAGTAGCAAAGCATGGCACTTAGAGTAATGCATCATTATAGAGTATCATGTTGATTACTAGTAAAAACAAACCTAACAATTTAAAAGCAATTTTCATAACTTCAGTTCATGTGTGACACCAGGAAAGCTTGCTATTCAGAAAACTAGAACAAATTATTCTTGCCAACATAAAATAGAAAAAAATAAAAATTCCCAAAGAAGGTTAATTTTTCAATAACATTATTGCGTGCATGGTAGTTCTTACATTACCAATTGACTATCCTCTCTTTTAGGTTTTGAAATGCCACTTAAGGCCTCTCTTGCAAGATGCATGAATAAAAAGCTTGCTGTATAACAAGTATGCTCTTTCAGTTATATATGCCCAAATCTTTGACAAGTGGTCTGGAAAGAGTACAGGGATGCCATTCAGATGTGCAGGGAGGGGATCAGGAAAGCCAAGGCACAGGTGGAACTGAATTTGGCAAAGGATGGAAAGAACAACAAGAAGGGATTTTATAGGTAAATGTACCTAGTCAGAAAAGAAAGGCTGAGAGTAGGTGTACCTCCTCTGACAGATGAGAAGGGAAAAATAGTAACAACAGACATGGAGAAGGTGGAGGTAAGCTCTTTGCCTCCGCCTTCACTGCCAGTCAAGCTTCCCATGTTTCTTGTTTCCCTGAACTTCAAGGCTGGGGCTGGGGGAGCAAAGCCCCTCCCACTATAAGCAAAGAGCAGGTTGGAGACCACCTGAAGTTTATGGGGCCCGATGCCATGCATCCCAGGGTCCTGAGGGAACTGGGTGATGGAGTTACCAAGTCTCTCTGCATCATATTTGAAAAGTCATGGCAGTCAGGTGAAGTACCTGGTGACTGGAAAAAGGGAAACATCACTCCCATTTGTAAAAAGGGTAGCAAGGAGGATTCAGAGAACTACTGTCTGGTGAGCCTCACTTTTGTGCCTGGAAAGACCATGGAACAAATCCTCTTAGAAGCAACATGCCTCGTATGTGCCTTAAGGCAGGAGGATGTGATCTGAGACAGACAGTACAGTTTCACCAAGGGCAAACCGTGCTTGACCAATCTGGTGGCCTTCTTTGAAGTCACCTGTAATTTTGGGGATATCTCTATCTGCAGTTGAAAAAGTGGCCATAATTTTAAGGTTTTTCATAGATAGACAGACATATATCTAGAGAAAGAAAACAGCTGAAGATTAATCACTGAAATGTACCAGTTATAGGAGACACACTTACTGATGACTTCCAATCAAATGATATTTGCCAAGAAAACAAAAAAGGAAAAGAAAAAAAAAAAAAAAAGAAAAAGAAAAAAAAAATCTTGTCATTTTTGAAACACATCTTTTTACAACGAAATTTTATATATATTTATGTGTTTACACACACATGCTAGAAACTATGTTTGCTTTCATGAGTCAGGAGACCAATGTTAACTTTCTTTACTCTGAGCAAGACCAAAAAGGGCTAGGACTTGGTGCTCCACCCTGACTGAACACTATGCCTTTGAACCACACAAAGAGCAATAGCAGCACCTTGGTCTCAAACCCTACTGTAGGCAAGCCCAAGATTTCCCAGTTTCCTCTGCTTGGCCAAAAAAAGGCTGCAATAGAAATGCAACAGATCTTTTCAGGTTCAGGAAACCTTTTTTTTCTCTTCCTTACTATCTAGAGGGAAAATAAATCTTTGTTTGCTTCCAAATTCAGCCTCCTTGAGCTATACCTGAAGCAACCACCATGTTTGGAAAAGAGTGAAAAGTATTGAATAATCTATCACGTGACCCAAGATTAAGGTCATTTGAACATCTCACGTATTAGAGATGAGGTGCCTCTTATTTAAAAATTATTCCTCTAATTTATATTTTCTAAAAATGATCTGGTTTCAGAGACTGGCCCTGTTACTTTTGTTCATATTAAAGCTTGATTTTGCAAATTACTGAAGACTACACAAGGCTAGACATGTCATGTGCTTAATTTTCAACATATAGCTAGCAGTAGTGATTTAAATGTCATTACTGATAAATATGGTTTTGTGTGCCCTTCTGTCTTAAGTCAAAGATCATCTAGCAGCCCTGATGGCTACAGAAAAAATAAAATAAAATAAAAAATCCACTAAACCATTTCTGGACTGAGACCTTTAATTTGAAAACAATATCAGAATTGTTTTCTGTCAAGTATGCGACCAAATTACTTCATTTTTATTTTTGTTAGATGAATGGACAAACATACTGAAATTATTAGACAAGTTGTTATTTTCTGCAAGAATATTCACAATGCTCTGCTGATTTACATTATGATGTTCTTAAAAAGCAGGAGTAAACTGTTCATAGCCTCATTTTCTAACTAGTCTTTCTTGGCTTCTTGGGAAACAGTGCTGCACAGGTATTCTTTATAGGCAACAGATTAAAAACTAAGGATAAAGTTTGTCAATGTTTAAATATCTGTTGTTTTACTTGTGAGGAAGAACAGACACAGGGTAAGAAAGAATACCTTCAATGCATTTAAGCATTTAATTCTACAAGACTCTCTTTATAGACTCCTATTTAGATTTACTTAATTTTTGGTAAAACATTTGCTTACAGGATATTCCGCAGACTATTTTTTCACTAAAATTTGCTTGGAGGAAAGAAAAAAAAAAAAAAAAGCAGTCATTATGCTGACTAGTGAAGACAATTTCATTAATAATTTTCTTTTTTAAATTAATATCAAGCACACATATAAGCATCCTGACAATACTGGCCACAGTGATGGTTTGAAGAAGCCTATAGCAGCTAATCTTCCAAAAAAAAATAAAGAAAGAACTTTATGATTGATATCTTCCCTTGGCCTACAGAAACAGATCATTATGATTTGGCATTTCATATATCACTACAGACATCAAGGAATAACAATATTTTGCTGGAATGTATACATACATGGCTGTACATTCATGTAGTGGTACATGTCGCCAGGCTTTTCACATCTTGTCAGTTATCACTATAACCTCTGTCAGAACAAACCACACAATTTTAACAATGAATGATACAACCAGGTATAGCAAATTCCATTTTCTCATCCTCTATCAAAGTTCTGATTTGTTAAATGTTTGTGTGTGTGTGTGTGTATATATGTATGTGCCGATATTATATACATACACACAGGTAGCACTAAAACTATGAAGTCAACTTTATTCAGATATTTGATGTATGCTATGCCAGGAAGCATTATGGGAGAAAGAAACACGAGACTTAAGACAAAACTGAGGAGTGAGATGAAGGGTCACAAACACCAAAAATATACAAGCATTCTTTTACTAGAAATTACAAGCACCTTGCTGTAAGGAAACTGAATTTGTGCTCTAAACTCTACATGATATGTATCTACCTCCTGTGGTTCTGCTATAAAAGTATCCATAAAATGATGAAATTTGGATACAGGAGGTTGATTTGCCTTTTTCTAGAAAGCGCCATAGAAAAGAGTTATATATTGTTTGGGTAGATTTATCCTGTTTTATATTGAGAAGGATGCTATTTTTTTACTGTTATGTAACCAGTGGAGCTTTGGAAATTAGTAGGCACAGGTCATGATGCTTTAAGCAATGGTTCAAATAAAACAAAATTAGTTTTTCTGCTAGGGTATGACCATGTGTTACTTATAACAGGCCTCACAGAGAAATCAGCCCTTATGAGGAAAAGCTGAAACATTCTACCAGCCAAGCCATTTAAATTCTAAACATTTACTAGAAGACATAAAGGTCAGATATGTACCAGTATCTCTAGACACATTGATATGTTATCTCCTTCTCTGAAGGAAAAGAATTATCAGAGAGAGATTGTAGATGAGAATCGGAAATTAAATGCAGACACTTCTAGAAACTGTATCCGGTGAAATCCTGCCCATGGGATGGTATCTTCCCAACCTCAAGTTCCAAAATATCTGCTGCTCAAAGGGGAATACTCAAAATAAGGCAAAAATCATACTATTCTTGCTGAGCATCCTCTTATTCTTAAGATGCCAATTATGTGATCTGTTAGGTTCACAAAAATATTTTGGGATATGAGTAATAACGAGTCAACAGTCAGGGAGTAAGGATGCTAAAAGTTCATCAGAAACAGTGACTCTGATAGTGGATGGATAATTGGGATTCCACTGGTTGTTGTTGTTTTTTTTGTTGTTGTTTTGTTTTGTTTTGGTGGTGGTGGTAGTTGTTTTTGTTGTTGTTGTTTGGTTGACTGGTTGTTGGTGCTTTTTTCCTTTTTAAAAAATATACAGAATGCTGTCTTACTTTGGAATAATGAAAACCAAATGAAAACAGCACAGTTAATTTGATTCATTTCAGCCTATCTCCAAAGCTTTGTTTCTCCAATCTGTTCAGTTTCTGCTATTGGTTAGAGTTGATCTCCCTCCTAAATTAACCTTTTTGGAGGGATAAATCTATTTATAAATGGGAAACAAATCAAGCAGGCAGGCAAAGTAGTGTTTCTGTGATTGCTGAGCTGTGACAAAGTTTTTTATCTAGGAAAGAGAAAAGGACTACGATAAACTCATTTTAAAATGCCTACAGTTTTTGGTGCAAACACCAAATTAAGAGAGAGATATCCACTAGCCCTGGCACAGGTTTGGCTTGATAATGACTGGCTAACACAGGAGTGGAACACTAACAGGGAGAATGATGTAGCCCATAATAACCTATGTTTAATAGTAAAAACATTTGTGTAGAAGCAAAACATAACAAAATAACCCAGGGTTCTGGTTCTTCTTCAGAACCTGCTAATCTGCTAGATTCAGCCACACAGTAAGAAGACGGTAACTTTAAATATTGTTAGCAAATCTGAAAACACGTAGAATCCCAGAATCATTAAGGTTGGAAAAGACTCTAGGATCACCTGGTCCAACCATCACCCTACTACCAATGTCACCCTCTAAACCATGTCCCCAAGCACCATGTCCAACCTTTCCTTGAACACCCCCAGAGACAGTGACTTCATTACATCCCTGAGCAACCCACTCCAATGCATGACTACTCCTTCTGAGAAGAAAAGGCTCCTAATTTCCAACCTAAACCTCCTCTGCTGCAACTTGAGGCCATTTGCTCTAGTCCTTTTGCTAGTTACCCATGAGAAGAGGCCAACCCCCAGCTCCCCACAACTTCCTTTCAGGTAGTTGTAGAGAGCAATAAGGTTTTAGGGGTGAAGGACTGGAGATAATACAAATAGAGAAATTTGAATTTCATGATTCAGTCACTGCAGGTCTTAAAATCATGTCTAAGTTAAACTGCAAGGAGGATGAGACCTACATTTTAGCAATTAGCACAAACAAAAGAAATTAATTTGACTGATTTTCTTTTCCAGCCACTTCATCAGAACTTCACAAAATAACTTCTTTAAGGTAATTTGAGCTGACCTTGGTTTGCATTGGTTCAAAGTTTGAAAATCCAAAAACCTAACCCCATAATCATGTCTGATTTTACCAGAAAAATTAAAAGCCCAGTAATTAGGGCAGACAGTTGTATAGGGAAATGCTAGTTCCAGGGTTCTGCTATTCCATTTCAATACGAACTATAACCTAATCTTCTCATAACCCTCATGAATTCCCTAAGCAAAGGAACATGAATTATTCTTACATAAATTGCAGTCAGGCTCTCCTCCTTGAGATGTTCCATCCCACAAATAAATAATTATTATTTAGGCAGTAATCCAAATAATGGTCTCACTAGAGAGAAGCGAATACTAAAATCCTTGCCCAGTGAAAAAGGGGAGTAAAAAGGAAGACAGGGGACAACATTTATTGGTTTCTCAGCACTGCTAAGAAAAAAAACCTTGAACACCCTTAATGAAAACAGAATCTTTGGCTCTGTGCACAGCTGTTGTTCAGATGAGTTCTTCAATTTTTTTCAAAAGTTTGATGAATTTTTGGAAAATCTTGGCATAATATCTGATCTTTGACTTAAAATGCTTTCTGAAGGTTTTAAAAGGGAAAAAATGATCTTTTTTTTTTTTTTTTTATTTTTGGGGGGAGGGGGGAAGGTTCTCTGAGGATAACTTTTATTGTTTTGCCAGGTCTGTCTGTCATTTGGAAAACTCAATTTTAAATGAGTAAAGTGACAAAATTGTAAAGAATTGTAACATTTCCAGGTCAATATTTAAATATCATTTATATCACATATAATTTCAATAGAAGTTAAATAGAGAGTATTTTCAAGTGGTTCATATATAAATATACAGAAAAGTAAAGCAAGCTGATATTTTAACAATTTAAAATACTTGTGTGTGTGATTACTAAGAACTGGAGGTATGGCATATGAAAGTCTATATTGTGATTTTTAAACTGATTAAATCCTTTTAGTATAAGAGAAACAATGCTAATTTTCAGAGACCTAGACTTCTGAGGATTTGATAATACTTCACAGAGAAAATATTTTTTTTACATTTAAATGCTCACTTTCCACTTTTCTTCTATAGGAAAAAAAAAAAAAGTTCAAAGAAAATATTTGAGCTGTTCCTTCATAATCTCTATTCGTACATAAGTTCTTTGAACCTAAGCTATTGTGTCTGGGTCTCACCCAGTGGAGCTTTTAAGTTATTTGATCTGGAACTATTTGGTTTTGTGCCTCATGGACCAAGCCCTCTGGACTCATCTGACCTTAAAAAAATTGCTGTTGACTCAGACATCCTTAATTCGTCTGTCAAATCTAGCAGTAGTTTGACTGAAGTTAAAGTTAAATCATCCTTTACCTAAGACAGCTTGCTGGAATCCATGCGGTCTAATTGAGGCACCTTTTTAATAAGAAAGACCCTTCACTAAGCTCTTCTTAACAAACACAAGTAAAATGCATCATAAACATGAAAATCCTTGCATGTTGTCAGACAAATTTATGCAGGCATTTTAAAAACCATGAGACAAGGTGTTCATAGATAGCTACATTAATAAGGGCTAGTACAACTCAAATTTGCCATTTCCAAGTAGTTATTTCTGAGATATTTCATGGAAAAAAAATCTGATCATAATGTATACAAGATGACATACTCTCGTCATGTCAACAGAACACAAAAACAACTAAATAGGCATGACCAAATTTTTAAGTTTCATGTAACTGGAAGTGATTTACTAGAGGGTCAAGGATATTTGCTTTTCCACCCATAGAAATACTGGCTAGTATAAAGCAACCCACTAAGTTTTGTGGTATTGCAGAAGCTTATACAGATTGAACTTGCAACAATCCCAAATGAGCTTGAATATGCAAAAAAACAACTATTACAAAAGGAAAACAGTGGTGAAAGGTTTGTTTATGAATTCTGTAAAGCGTAGGGAGATGAATATGGTTCTCATTCTATCTGCAAGATGTGGTGGTAATGCTTGAAATAGGCTGTGAGGATTTTTACAGCAGACAATGATCAGGTACTGCACAATGGTCACATCTAAACAGCAGCCCGAGCAACAATCTTTATTGTGCCAGTCATATTCAGCCTTTCTGCCACTCATTTTTGGAAAGTGTGAACTGATGCTAAGCTTTTTGGATTAAAGGCATTATGGTAAATAATGAAAAAAAAAAATAGAAATCAGTAATGCACAGTAATGGAGTGAAATGCCATTATATTGCAGAACTCAGTAAGCACCATGCATTCAAAATTGTTCTGACCTTAATGTCATACTCCTAAAACAAAGATTACAGGTCATGATTACATTACCGTCCTAGGAGCAATTCTGGAAAAAAAGAATAGCAGTCTGACTACTAGAATAGCATTTGAGACTGACTTGGAAGACTGTCTCACTGTAGGATTTAATATATTCTTTAGAGGTATAAACAAGTAGGTATTTGGAAAAAAATGTAAAGTGATGGTATTATTTGAGATGTTTACTGGAATAAGATACTCAAATCTACTCTCCACACATTTAAAATGATGTAACAAAATTTAAGAGAGCACTGCAAGAAGAACAAACTGCAAGAATGATTTAAAGGCTGGAAAATCTGCCTTACAGAAAGATTTAAGAGGTTCAATCTATTTAGCTCATCAAAGTCAAGCTTAAGGGATCTATAAGAAGAGACATGGAAAGAGGATATCGTACACCAGAGGGCTTTTCCACATAGTAGGCTAAGATACAACTGTATGCTTTGGCTGGAAGTCAAAGCTCAACAAATGCAAATCAGAAACAAGGTATGTTTTAAGCAGTAAGAATTACTAACTGGTTCTAACTGGTTGGGAAATTTAATGGGGGGGGGGGGGGGGGGGGGAGGGGGTCTGGTTTCTCTCATATTTTAAATGTTTAAAATAAACCTAGATTTCTCCTTTTGTTTCCTAAAAATATGATCTGGCATCATTTGATGTTGAGCTGGAAGATTATGAGCTGTCTGAACACAGCTCCAGATTTATATTGCTCCCTCTCTGGTACAGCAGGGGGGGACAGCTCGTGTCTAGTCTGTTCAGCATAGGGAGGGAAAGTTCTGGTCCATCTGCAAAATTCTGCTATAGCCACACTCGTTAAATGTCCCTGTGGGTTCAACCAGTGAATTGAGTCCTTTACTAGTTAATAATAAAAGTTCTTGGTGAACTTATCTGATCTTCTAGATGAGATGAATCTCCAGAATAAGCCTCCAGAAAATGCCTGTTTTTCACCGTTATTATTGCTACATATATAATCACGTTATTTAAAAAATGGAAAGCAACATGCGTGTAGGGTGAAGACTATTTTTTAGCCCAGATAATATTTTAACAGAATAAAATTCCACATTAATTAAGAAGCTTTACTGACAATATAGTTTAAATTGCCATGCACTTAGCGCACTGCTATATGCCTAGAATATTCCCTTTACAGTGCTCTTCTGGGTCCTAAGGTTGATAGTTTCAGATAGTTTCCAAAAGAGAGGAGGAAGGTTACAAAGCATCCTGAGGTCTTTGTTGGGAAGATTTTGATGTCCCTGGGCTCCTTCTGGGCTCACTTAAGTTTATTTGTGTATGTTTTTCTTGTCACAGTCTGCTTCCATCTTAGCAATGCGCAGCTAAAACATGAAAACTGCAAAAGATTTTTCACCTCCCCAGTGAACACAAAGGGCTTGGTTGCTTGTTATGCAGGGACCACCAAGGTCTGCCAGGCCATCCCCAGAGCCAGAGACAGCAGAGAAAGCAATGAATGATCAATTGCCCCCTTGACAATTGGTATGCCAGCCAAAACCCATCTACATGTAAGCTTAAATGGAGCCATGGCAAGCCAAGACAGCCATGAGAGCTGGTACTATCACGTTGATTCAAATCCTGTTGCGACATACTAGGTAGTGGCAAAAACTGTTTTTACTGGACTACATTTGAAGAGACTACAGAATGACTACCTTAGCTGTAGACATCAACATTTCAATTGACTGCATCACCCATTGAAATTATCAACATCTGCAGATTTTGTAAGTTTAGGAGCAGATCACATCAAGCACTGTGTAGAAGAAAATGATATCATAAAGGATTGAACTTTTAGGTGCTTTTAGGACTCCTGCTGTTAGTCCTAGTTTGTAATGACCTGATAAAGAAGAAAGATGTTAGCTTGTCTTGCGCAACCTTCATAACGGTCTTGGTTGCTAAGTTTAGTTAAATACAGAAATACCTTCTCTTGTTATTTGTTATTGTTTTTGTTGCTGTTGTTTAAGCAATTTATCACATAATCTTCCATCTAATTTCCACTAATAACTACTTTTGGTTCCTGTAATAGAATGCATAAACCCCTTACCCAGAAAGTTGCTCACTACTCAATGTTACAGCTTTAGCTGATCACAATTAGTACTCAGTATGAGTCCTGAACTGCAAGGAGTCCTAAGATTCATAATTTTCATCACAGTTGGTATAACTGTAAATGCTATTATTCATATAGAAAAATTAGCCTTTAAAGGTTTGCAGCTGTATTACTACTTTCTGAAATTTAATCAGTGCTTCAATGCAAAACGTATTAGTGCTCTGAATGGCAGGGAACTTCCTCTATCAATGGGGAACCTGAATGGAAAGTAGCTGCACAGAACTTCTACCAAAAGGAAATGTTAATTTACATTTAGATCTAAATACAGATTACTTCACATATTTCCCACAATAACAATTCACTTTTAGTATACTGCAAGTATACTAAATGTTTCTCCTTCCTTTGGTTATTGTAGATTTTTTTTATCTGAAAGTAAATAATAATCAGAATCCTTCATTAGCTGTTTTTGAGGACCGTATTCCTTTTCAGGTGATACAACTTCAGTCTTTCTGATAATCTTCTTCTTATGAACCTGGTATTTAATGCGTTTCATCTTGCCTTTTTTTTTTTTTTTTAATACAGGTACTCAAGTATCAGTAAATTAGAATTCAAAGCCAAGTACTAAAAAAAGATGTTTATTGGCAGTGTCTGCCATACTTGAAGGAAGGAAGGAAGGAAGGAAGGAAGGAAGGAAGGAAGGAAGGAAGGAAGGAAGGAAGGAAGGAAGGAAGGAAGGAAGGAAGGAAGGAAGGAAGGAAGGAAGGAAGGAAGGAAGGAAGGAAGGAAGGAAGGAGAGAGCCTTATTATCATTATGCACCTCAGGCAGGATTTATATACTTAACTTGACCTGATAGCAACTGAAAGCTTTCAGGAGCTCTTTGAATTTGGCCCTGTAAAAGCAGCAATAAAAAATTGCAATGGAATATTAAAATGCATACAATGAACATCAGAATTGCTCCTAATGTTTGTGTTAAAGACTTACATAGTTGAAGGTCACTTAGCACAAAAGTTTCCATTCACATTAAGTTCACAATCTTTGTAAGAAAAAAATGGGAATGAAGTTAACATAGGTAGAAAATCATGAGCATAATGGATAGGTAGGCCTCATACGAAAATCCATCACCAGCACAGTAGGTGAGAAGCAACTGTGGGGAACACACAAATGGGACAAGAGACTGTGGAGAGCAGTGACAGAAGCAGTATTTTCAAAAGAAAGCAAGCATTCTGCTTTGTAGCTGCACTACTACCAACTAGATTTTTAACAACAACAAAAAAAAAAAAACACATTAACATATTTCACAACTTTGGGTTCTGCTGTTATGTCATTGAACACTTCACAGGTCAGAAAAGGCTTCAGCTTTTTACTTTTACTACATAACATGCATTTTTCATACGCTTCAGTTGGCATCCCACTTGCATTTTCAACATAGAGTTTAGAAGGTGGTATCCTTTGAGGGTAGATTTTACTCTCAGCAAGTAGAGTAGGTTTACGCACATATTCCAGAAAAGGCAAAGATTAAGATCATTAGCTTTTATGAGAGGGCAAGATTTTACTGAAAAGCATACTAATTCCTGGATACATACATCGTAACAGTGGACTAGAAAAGCATGAAAAAATATAAAAATATTTCACAGCACTGAGTGCTGACAACCAGCAGAGAGCTGCAATTCACCAGAACATACCTCTCTGCATGTGAAATTATCTTCAAGCTCAAGTATACAATTTACAGAGCAAAAGTTGAACATACACACGCACATATAGGGAGTCAGCTACTGCTTCACTTTCTTTTTATTTTTTTTTTGCTTCCTGGTATCAGATATCAGTCCTGAACCTGTGGAACCTGACTGTTTAATTTTAAAAAGTTTTTCTTTCTTAATCCTAATATCAATGTGTTTGTGCACTATTTAGAGTGCTCCTCAGGAAAACTCAATAGTCAGGCTTTTTTACGAATAGTTCAAAGGGACATGGGTGCAAACCATTTTGCATTTCATTATTTCTTTACCTCATATATTGATTTGTCACAGAGGTGAGAAAACACCCTTCTGTGAAATAAACATTAGAAAAAAAAAAAAAAAAACACTATTTTTTTCCCTGATAAATCAGCAAACAATAAAAAATCACAAAGAATATTTGATTCTTCAGAGGATCAAGCTTGTTCTCATTAGGTTTTCTAAATCTGAAAGTAAGAAGCATAGCAAGCCCTATACTTAAAATTTCTGCAAAGTAATAGCAGAGTGCAGTTTTTCTAAGATTAATTTCCATCTGAGTTGGAAAAGACATAATTCTTGTGGATCAACCACATAGACCACAGCTAATAACTGATGAGTGTAGGAATAAATGGACTTGTTTTTTAATGTTGCATTACAGTTGTTTGGTAAATGCCTTACAAAGACCATTTGACTGAAAAGAAACCACCAGTAACAGCATGATGCAACAGTGTTATTCTCATATCCTCCTCCATAGCTAAAAATTGATATGACTCCTGGCAGTACCAGACAAGAATTTATCGAAGATTTTTCTTTTTTTCTGGACCACTAAAATACTGCAAATGGAAACAATGACATATACAAGGAAATCACCTTAAATCTAATCCTACCTCCCCTAAACCAAGTACCGAAACCCTCCTTGATTCCAGAGGCCTGATACCGTCCTTTTTAGAGACAATGTAATATAAGGCACCTTGCGGAATTAAATACTCCCCAATGAATACTTAATGATAAAAACTGCTATTCAATGAAGGAAATGAAAAAAACATACCATAAGGAATGAACTTTTAAAAATTATAACTGAACAGGATTAATTTATTTCAATAGTTCTCAATGGACTTTTTTCCCCTCTGTGTTATTGCCAGTGCCAGAACCATTATTTAAGAATCGCTACATTGAAAGTACATAATTAAAGCCTCTATTATGCACCAGAAACGGTTTGTGCTTTACTTCCAAGTTATAGGATTATTGCCATTTTTTCTCTTAATTAAGCATTATATGTTAATTCTGCTTTCTTCCCTTAGTGCCATTAGCATATAAATACAGGCACCAACTATATCTGCAATTCTCTATAGAAGATTAAGTTTTTAAATTCCAGTGGACTAATGATTTATTAAAAAATAAACATGCTTCATGAAATTACTCTTGCCCTAACATTTCCATTAATAAATGCACATCTAGAATAGAAATGATTCTAAAACTAATTTGGAGAAGATTGAGAAATGAAATTTTAAATAATTAAATGTGTATATACTATTTTAAATGTTATGCTTTGTTTAAAATGTATGCCTTTGGTTTGGAAGCTATTTTCTTTTCCATTTCAAAACATTCAAGAAAACTACAGTTAAGCATTTCTTGGTTGATATTTCTTCTCTTTTGTAACAAATCAAAATATGAGACAATCTAGTCTCATTAATATTAAGTTTTATACCATATTCCTCTAGTATGGATCACAAATTGCCCTCCAAAAGGAGAGGGAGGTTATTCTCACCTAGGGAGATCACACCCAAGAGGAAAAAGCTTCCAGAGTGTCAAGAGGTCCACAACCTGGGGACTTTTGATTCAGACTACACCTTTGGAAAAAGAGCCTTAACTTAAAAGAGATTTCAGATTTAGCCAATTTAATCTTCTGTAGTAGGCCAAAAGTCAGGGTCTCTGCTGTTGAATGTTAACAGCTGTTGGAAAATTGGACGGGGTGATGTGATATTTGTTAACCCATGGGGAATTTCTACATCTTCTCTTGCCTAAGAATCATATGGTGAACTATTGGCAGCTGACTGGAACAGAACCTTTTTTTTCCTCACATTACAAACTTGAGAAGTTTGTTACTGTTCTCTGCGACATTCACATTCTTTCCCATGCTAAATTGTCTCACATGGACATGTTGTAGTGAGGTTAACGCAAAATTCATTTGGCCAGATTGCACAACATTTTGGCACAGTTGCAGAAGCTAATCATATCTTTGAAGGACCTAAAGGAGTTTTCTGCATGGCCTTTGCTTAAATGTTCTCTAACAGCTTCTCTTGCAAGCCTCGAACAGGAATGCCCTACAGGCTCTATAGACCATGCAAACAACGATGTATCCCAGTGCCATATAAAGACCAAATCAAAGGGACTCAGTGCTGAAAAAGTGACTTGGAATCAAATTGTTCTAAAGATTTGACCTCTAAGAAGTGAGATTTAGACCACAGCAAAGCTAAGTTAAATTTTAGCTCTAAATGAACTCAAAATTTACCAGTGTTAGTATCTCAGATCAAGAACTTAACTCCAGTAATTAGTATTGATAGTTGTAAAAAAAAAATGACATTAAAGTGCCGTCTTATCCTATTAGATATTCTATTCTATTCCCATATAATATAATACATAGCCATGTTAACAAGGTTTTGATTAATTGTAATCAGAAAAGGGAATTAATACCCTCCACCCTCCCCACCCATCATTTTTCACTGAAGACATTAACTGAAAATACTACCAGGGAGAGAGGCATTGTTTATAACGTGGTATTGTAAGTATATGCATTTTGTATGTCATAGATCTGTGTAGATGTAAATTGTAGCAGGCAATACCTTACACTTAATAACAGTGGTCTGGAGCAGAAAACATCTGGCTGCAGCTAATGAGCTGACATTTTTCAACCCCTTTCAATGTTAATAGCACTGAGCAAAGGTTATGGTGGAAGGCTCTCTGCTTTACTTCATAATGCATTACAGGGAATTCTCTTTTATGCTGCAGTGCCATTGATGTTCCAGCCTACAGTGTAGTTATTTATATTCTCACATACAGTTCTCTTGTGCAGCATTATTAATGGCTTATTATCATAACATTTAATTTTAATTATTTTAAATACACCACTATTTCTCCAAACTTACTGTTTCTCAGAAAGCACAACATAAATCCAACAACATAAAAATCCAGGAAATTCTCAACAATCAATAATCCTGAAGAGCCACAATGGCAGTCATAAATATGCTAATTTATGTCATTATGACTTCTAATATGCACATTCTAAGACTGCTAGCAATGAGAAGCCTGCTGGTAAAACAACAAGAAAAATGCCTTTTGTTTGTCCACCTGTCTCACAAAATTTTTACAGGAGATATAAAATATTGTAGTGTTGTTACTTAAAAAAAATAAAAATCTTTATCCATTATATACAACAAATGAAAGAAGGACTACAGAAAATATTAAAATAGAGAAACGATGAATAGTGTAAGGTTTGGTGGCAAAAATAAATAAATAAATAAATAAAAATTACTTTCTGGCAAATCAGAAGAAATTTCACTTGGGGAGTTCCAGAAGAAGCAGAAATTCCTATTGGCTTTCAAAGCTAAATCTCAGGTAAGAAAATGTAATTTTGTTCTGTGCTTTCATTTTATTCTTGTTGGAAAACCAAAATGAAACAAATCTTATGCACTGCAATAACTAGGATTTTGGTATGAAAATCCTGTTGCTAAAAAAATGTTTTCATTAAAAAAGAAACAAACAAACAAAACAAAAAACTGTCAGGAGAAAAAAAAAAAAAAGTCTTTAAAAATTTGTTGAAAAGACATTTCCTTGTCATGGAAAGGGTAGTACTTAGTAAAGGATAGACAGACTTCTGCCCATAAAAAGAATGATCTTGATGAAACTGAAACTTCTGACTGTACATGTGGGAGATACTAATCTCAGGCCAAATAACTGCATCTGAATACAAAAGACACTTTTCAAAGATAACTGCTGAACGTAACAAATGAACCTGAGGCACTGCTAGCCAGAGGCAGATGAACAAAGTGTTCTTAAAAAGAAATGTTTGTTTTGTGTTTTTGTATTGTCATGTTGTCTGTAGGCCCCCATTTGATTGAATTGGACCACTCAACTGATATACAACCTCTCAAATGAGACACCAGCTTAAAATAACTTCTTCCAACCTCAGCTGACCCTAACAATTTATCCTTGTTTTTAGATGGATACTCATCAGCAAAGTATCTAACAGCCTTCTCAGTGGAGTAACATAAGAAAGATACTAGCAGGAAAGACGTTTCATGTGTAGTGTCGTTTCATTTAAAAGTATGGTGAGTATGGTGTTCAAAAATATTTGTGTGAAAGCTTGGCCTCAAAGAATGATTTTTCATTTTCTGAGAAATAGGAAGAGCAAAAGTCATCTCATATTGACTTACCTTGGAGAAAATTCTAGGGACACAGTTAAGTTTCCAGCTACTACAGCTACTAATGTTTCCTTCCCCTAATTCCAATGTTGCAGTAGTAAAGTTTTTGTACACACACACACACGGAAAAAAAAAAAAAAAAAAAAAAAAAGCATGTACATGGAACTCTTTTGAGGGTTATTATGAGATTTTGCTAATTAGACCATCAAGAAGAAAATATACACAACCTCCATTGCATATACAGACTGACCGATCTTCACAGGCCAGAATTTCAATTTGCCATGAAAATTAGCGCATTTCCCAAGGAAAACAAAACAAAACAAAAAAATAGAAAGGAAGGGGAAAAAAATGAGTCTATTTGCTAACAAAAAAAAAAAAAAAAAAGAGAGAGAGAAAAGAAAGTGAAAAAGAAAAAAGAAGAGTAATGATCCTACCTAAATTCCCTTTCCCAAGCTGTTAACTGTAGCTTACCAGCAAATTAATTTTGGAGAGAACTAATCCTCTGGTTTCTCAGGCAGATTCAGATGGAGTTATATGTCATTGCTCTTGATAGCTGGGTCAAGTAGTTCATACCTCTCCACTCCAGGGTCACTGAGAAACAGTAATTTTGCTTAAAATGTTCAGAAGCAAAAATTAACCTATCCTTGTTCAAGATACCACTTACAGGTAACATTGTGATTCTGCATATACAGTTTTTAATGAATACATGAACTGAAAAGGTAATTAATTTATTACAAAGGTCTATTTTTATAGACTATGGTAATGGCTGAAAGTGTAAAGGTTTTTTTCTAGTTTAAAGACTTTTTTTGAAGATCAAAAGCAGATTGGAAAAATGATTTCTGTAAGAAGTAGTAGTCTTCTGAAGCAATGTCATTTACTTTTAGCCATGATGTGATTTCCTTTGGATATAAATGTGCTGAACCTCAATCAGGATGCAGAGCACCCAGTTAAAGGGGAACTTCAAAAAGCCATGAAAAAGGGAAACCTACGTAAAGGTTCACAGTAATTTCTGCATACAGTTCTGAAAAGGAAAGGGCTTTGTAACATGAGTTCTCAATTTGCAATTTAAGGTGCACTGTTCATCTAAGATGCTTTTCTTAAGACTACTTTTTGCTTTAAGACTCAGACAAAAATTAGCCTTTAGATGTTTTCTCTTTTTAAAATTCTGTTTCTTCTTACATTTCAGAAGCCTGAAAGTCTTTTAAAATAGGGTCTTCTTTATGTAGCTTTTTGGACAAAAATAATAGCATCTAACTGTATCATTTTCCACATTTTTAATATGAAACATTAGAAAAGTAACTCACCTCTGTGGATAAGAATGGTTAATCCTTCAAGAATATGGATAAATAAAACTGAGGAACAGCAACAATGAGTCTGTAAAATTAACCATATCCTATCTTATTTTACACAATTTAAATATTTTAATACATTTCAAATATCTTTCCAATTATGAAAAAATAATGTGTGTGATTTTAATAAAGTACTGGGAAAGCCTCCAGGAGGTACTGAAAGCATAACAGAAGTCACATGCAAATGGAGCCCTGTGACTTTGTTATAAGTATATGACATATTTATAATAAACATAAAGATTTTAAAAGAATTTAAAAACCTGTATATAACTGCAATTTTCATCTCAGCAATATTTTAAAAGAAATAAAATAATTCGTCTAACAGAGTAAAATTTGCAATGACAGAAAACAACAAAGGAAAAAGGAGAAGTAAAAAAAAAAAAAAAAAGGGCGGGAAGAAATGCCTAAGAGCAAGTCCCTTTGGCAAAATATTGACACATGTAATCAAGTATCAGTAGAGGATGTTAATATGGTAGCTCATACTCTTGCTGAACACAGAAAGAGTGGGCCTTATAAGATGAATTAATGCAAGACAAGACAGTCACAGACTCCAGGAATGACAAGTTGTCAGATTTCTCTGTTACAGCCAGATCACATGCTTATAAAAGTTATAACTCAATTCAAAGTGCAAGAAACCACAAAGAATCAACAATGTAATTTATATGCTAGCAACAGAAAAGACACCACACAAGATAACACTGATATAGAAAAGATGAGACAATATTGATAGGAGCAGTAGCCCTGTACAGCTGTAACACAGGAAAACAAACTGTAACAGAGAACAGACTGTGGAAAATGTAGCAAGGCATCAAGCCAAAGGAGGAACTAAATGTCCAACATGACACGGGGATGTAACAGGTGTTACAAAAATCGTATTTTCAAACAGCACTTAGGTCACCGAGAACAATCCATGATGGGATACAATCATTAGATAATGATCTCCTGGGAGATAATGTCATTAGTACGGACCACAGGGACAACTGTAAATAGAAAAAATATTACACTTCAGGCTGTTTCAGTGGAGAAGGGGACTTCTTCATTGGCAGCCTCTTTCTGTCCCCTTTCCTAACACTATAATCACAATTATGACCCTGTGTGCTGCTCACGAGGTAACATGGGATCATGCAGAATTGCAGTTCTTTCTGGGAAACCACAGAGATTCTTGCAGCAGTTACCATAAACGTCTGATCATTATTCCCCTGAACTCTAACTCATGTGCGTTCCCACAACCCTGGCCCCAACATTTAGGACACACCTAATGAAAAGATTGATCCAATACAGATGTAACCAGTCTGCTGAAGAAGCAGTACTTGAGGAACCACTTAAAAGCTGACTTGTTTTAAGAATAGAGATAAAGCAGGTTTGCCATAATTCTGCTGTGAAGGGATGTTAGTTAGGCACTCCATGGTTGTTTCTTATTTAAGATAAGGGATCTTATCCCTTGTGCAAATCATTTTAAAGCTTTTTGTGCTTCTGGTGGTATCTCAGATTCTGTTCTCCAGACATGTTAGGGATTGAGAGTGCTCCACAATGCTGTAAAGAGACTGGTTAGTATTTATGTGTACTGGGTCTGGCTGGAATGTTAACTTTCCCGGCAGCAGCCCATACAGTGCCGTACTCTGTACTTGTAGCTGGAACAGCAGTGTTATCACACCAGTGTTGTGTCTACTGCTGAGCAGCAGTGGCACAGCATTGGGCCTTTCTCTAACCCTCCTAGGGGGTGGGCAAAAAAGTGAGGAGAAAAACATCACTAGGGCAGCTGACCTAAACCAATCAAAGGGATATTCCATACCATGTGGTGTCACACTCAGCAATAAAAGGTGGAAACAGGAAGAAGAGGGGAGGGGTGGGCTCTCGTTGAGAAGACGTCGGTCCTCCGCTCGAACACCGGATGCGTGCGTTGAGGCCTTGCTTCAAGGACGTGGTCAATCATCGCTCATTTGTGGGAAGTAGAGAGTAATTTCTTTCCTCTGCACTTCCATATCGCTTTCATTTATTTTGTTTGTTTGTTTTCCTCCCTTTTTTCCCCTTTCCCTTTTATTTCCCCTTAGTTAAATTGTTTAGTTCATAGTAGTCTTTATTTAATTATTATAATTATTTCCCTTTAATTAAATTATCCTTATCTCAACCCGTGAGTTGTTCTTTGCTTTACTTCTCCCCCTCCTCATCTAAAGGAGGGGGAGTGAGAGAGCGGTTGTGGGGTTTAGCTGCGCAGCACGGTAAAACCACCACATTATGCAAGTCATCTAATATCAGGGCTCTAACAGAGATAAAAATACAGAAAATGAATCTTCCATAATGATTCAAAATACTTCTGCACACTTTTCTACTCTTCCTAGCATAGGGGTCTAAATTCCAAAAAGCACATTCTGAAACAAGCACAGCTCCTCCTTGATGTTCTTCCCATTCTACTTGCAGAATGTCCTTCTCTGTGTTTATATTTTTCTTTATACTTTAAAAAACACCAGTAAGAGTAAATGAGAATATCACACACCACTGCTTTGTTGATTAAATACATAGCAGAGAGCTTTGATAATCTACTTCTGGTTTTGAGTAAAGAGGACAGACCAAAGGCAATTATATCTCTCTTCAATCTATAAAGCAATTCTAGCTATACAGTTAGTGAAATTCATTAGTTATATTTTAAAATGTCCAAAAATGATTCTTGTTTTCCCCAATACATTGTCGTATTTGATACTTTGTTTTGACATTTTGAATTACACACACACAAAAATGTGATTTTCTAAAAGGCAGGGAAAAGCATGAAGATGAGGAAGCATGGATGCATTTGATCATTTTTAGTTATGCAGCAACTGTTTAAGTATATTTTTATAGAGTAATATGTAGATGAAAATCTAAAATTAATATTTTTAAAGATGAACGTGTTTATACAACTAAAATAATAGCTACCAATATTGAGAGGAAAAAAAAATACATTTTAAATACACATAAGCCAAAATTTCACATTTAGAAGTAACTGTTGAAGATTTCAACACAGAAAATAGGAATTATTTCTGTCTGAATATGCACTCTTTACATCTGAAGAAACTAAAAGATAAATCAGTGTGCATCCACCATGGAGTGAGGCTAAAGTTTCCATGAAACAATGAAATGAAACATGAGGTTTTAATTATTAGTTGGCTCTATATTTTGGCGTCAAGAAGAGAGAAAGCTGAATAGTCCTACCTCATAATGCACGTAAATTCATGGGGTCAGTCTTGCAATGAGATTGTGAATTTTAATAGCATTGTTTTGCATTTTAGGACGGACATTTACAGAATGGAATTAATATGATTTTTGTATTGACGTATTTTTAGGTTTGGAAAAAATACAAAGAATACCATGATGCAGAAGATACATATTACCATTGTCTTCCTAATAGCTGACTTGCATTATATATTTGAAACAAGTATTAATATATATCAAATCTACTCATAAAAAACTCTCAACCATGTAAAGTTTATAAGTGGTTCTTGTGAATTTTAGAAGAGTTTGGTCTGCTGAGCCTCCTTATAAACACAAATTTAGAAATAAGATAAAGTGTAATAACGTAAATGTTCAGGAAGTAAAAATAGAGGCATGAAGAAGAAAAAGAATGGGGAGAAAAGGAATACAGAACCAGTTACAAACTATGCTCAGCATAAATAATTAAAAAGATAAAAGGAGAAAATTGCTACAGATGAATTATATTATTATATATATATATTGGAAATGGAGCGTTTATCCATATCACAAGAACAAGCTCCAGAATAAACCGAGTGCTGTGGACATCAGACTTTATGATGGCAGTCCTAGATTATTATTAGTATCCAACCACTTAATAAACTGATATATGATTAATATTCAAACAAAGATTTAAAGTTTGAGTTCTAATTTTTTTCTGATTTTCTACCACTGATGTTAATCCTTACAAATTGCATGTCAATATTGAATCCAATCAGCATCATACATCTCAAGCCACTGAATGATCTCCCTGTTCTAAAACAGGACAGCCTCCAAAGAGCAGCATTTCCAGTAATTACGGTTAATGATGACAAGAATCATATTTCTGCTACCGTCTCACCGAAGTATAAGCAAAAAAAAACACAGTTACAAAAACCTACCCTTTTCCTCCACTCTCTCTTTGCCTTCTTCAGCAAGTGCTGCCAAGACTCCATCATCTCTTTATCTTCACTTTTACTTCCCTGTTCATATACCTGTAGATTTCAAACTTCTTTGCTGTTCAGAAACATCAGTAGTGGGGGAGTATTAAGAGAAAACAGTTGAAGAAAATTTAAATCCAAATGAAATCTTGAAGACAATCTTCATGATACAGTACCATACAAAAACTAGTACCTTCCTAAGGCTTTGTTCTGTGACTGCCACCTGTGACCACTGGTAGGAAGTGGAACAGTCTGTACTGTATTCATCTTAGTTTTAAACACCAAGGTGAAATGGGGTCTGCTCATGCTCCTTGCACCTAACCCTGGATAAATATTGGTAACTGAGTTGTCTATTCTCATGCATTAAAACCAAACATTTCTATGTGCTTTCTTTAACCTGGATTTTTTGCTAATGGCCATTTGAATTAGGCTAGCAAACATCAAAGCATACCAATGGCATGATCCCTAGAATACAGTAATAAAACACACCAGTGATGTCCAGCATCCCAATTGAGAGCTAAAGCTACCATTAGCTGCCTGGATTCACAGAAGACTGTGTGACATCAAGATCTATGTAAAAGTGGATTCCACTAACCTTTTTTTTTTTCCAGAAAAGCTGCCTGCTAGCAGCAGGGTGGAGGGGAGAGAGCACCTCAAAACCCTGAAACTCCTGAGAGAGTTTTTAACACAAATGATGGATTAATAGGTCCCTTTTCATGGGACCTAATACTAATACTGCCTGAATACATCTGCATATGTGAAAAACTTATCTCAGTCTTACACCAAATAAAAGCTAATTCAAACTGTTAAACAAAATGCAGTATAACATTATTTCAATGTATCTGAAATACAGCTTTCCAGTGGGAAAATCTTTTTGTTTTTCCTTATGGGCCTATGAAAAGGTGAAAACCTCCTACCTTGTTTCAAACACAGAGGTTTTAAATACAGAGGTTTTTTTTAAACACAGAGGTAAGCCTCAGAACTTATGAGTGCCCACTGACCTAGACAGATCTAAATCTCCAAGCCCCCAAGGAATCTCTGCTAAAGATTATTGCTTTAAAAAGAAATCTGAAACTGAGAGGAACTATTAATGTGCTTCTACTCTGAAAATGAATAAAATCCTGTAACCATATTCACATTTATAACATCCATTTACATATCAACCATGATCTGTGATGACTGCAGCCCTAGTGATAAGAACTGAGCTGACACCTGAATGGCTTAATAAGAAAAAGGCAATTTTCTATTGCCATAGCACACTCCTTTTCCTTTTTTAAAGATGAATTATAAATTTGGAATTACAATAATTTTTTTGAAAAGTGTAGACATTTGATGGAAATGTTAATAAAAAGTGTAATGTTGGGTTTTGGAACTGTAAAAAGAGAAATGAAAATAGAGCATAAAATGGGACTAGCTCTGCTGACAGAAAACAGAGAAGCAGCTGCAACAAATCAGTACTATGTAATGCTATAATCTATATACAGTTTTCTGGGACACTGAGGCAGAGAAAGAGAAGTGCTAATTTATTCTTTTCCTTTTTGTTCAACATGTTCATTGCCATTTGTCAGTATATGGCATGCATTTTCTTCTATTTATTTTTTGCACTCTGTTGCTAGATACAGTATTGATTCAGGACTGCAGTTTACAGCTATCTAGCTTACTTTGCTATTAGGTGAAGAATACTTACATGTAAAATCTGTTCCAAACAATTTCAAGGTAGCAATATGCGTTACTGTAATAATTACTCCAGTGTTCAGTAATACAACAGGTAGCAATTAACCATTTTTTGCACTGCTGGAGTGTTGTACAAAGCATTGAGGATATCACTGTAATTTGGCATGTGCTAGCGTATTACCCAAAACTGTGGTTCTAATGTGCATCTGCTTCCATTGAAAATAAACAAATAGGGAATGGGCACAGAAAGAGAGTATACACTTGACGTGCTAAAATGTCTAAGGAAATTATTGCACATAAAAAAAATCTGGTGAGGCTAAAGCAAAGGACAGTTTTCATTTTGCATTCTTTGCTACCGGATCCAAAACACAGCTGTTGAAAGGAGTAACTCTGAAAGTAAGAATAAAATTCATTGGACCACACCAGATTTGAATTTGGTTTCTGCTGGTATTGAATATGCTGATGACTGATAGCCTGGAAGAGTGTTTATGAAAGTAAAGCACACCCCCCTCCTCAAAGGTCAAGGAAAAGCAACACTATACCTATCCTTTCTCTCTCTCTCTCTCTCTTTTTAACCTTAAAGACCTGCAATTTTTTTCACATTTTTACAGATGTACATTTGTAACTTTCCTAACAGCCTCTCAGATAGTGGTTGAAAGACACTTGCATTCCATAGCACTATGCTATGCAGTTTATGCAATGATTCATAGCTAGGAGGAGAATTCCAAATTCACATGGACAGTGGATCTCCACGACTAGCTCAGAAATACAAGACCTTACAACCCTGAAGTTAGTCCTACATCTGCAAGGGTGTCCTTATCTTTATAACCTAAACCTGGAAAGCTGCAAGGACAGACTTGGGAAAGAATAATGAATTATATCAAAAGCATTGAAAAAAAATATTATCTCCTTTGTACTGTGACCTTCATCAGTCATTCATAACTACTGCAGCTGTTTCCAGCTCTCTGCTTTACAACCACACATCCCGGAAAAACATGTCTTGATTTAACATGAGATCCTGCAGATGAAATCAAAGAGCAGTACTGAAAACATTTACCTAATTTGCAGTATCTTCCACCTCAGAAAAAAAAATCTTTTTTTTCCTGACAATTGGTTTCCTTCACAATACAAAAACAAACAAACCCACTCCTTTTTGAACATCAATTTCTGCTAAATAATGTTCATTCGCAATTTAAGCCTTGGGCTCTTTACTGCCTCAGGCAAGCTACAAGATGAGTCTTCTTATCTCCATTTTACTGATCTGTTCCTTGTTAACATTCTAAAACAGAGAAAACATATTTGCCTCCAGCTTTCATTAAGGAGCCATATTCTCAGCTCTCACAATTTTTCTTTGCATGCTTTTTTTTTTTTTTTTTTCCCATTTTGGCTTTTTCTTTCAATGTATCTTCAAATCATTCTATTTCCTCTTCGAACTTACATTTCTATAGTATTTATATCACCATCTTTATCCATATAATCCACTTCTCTGTTTTGTTCTCATTTCCTGTACAGCTTTCTTTCAGTCTCTTTTCTGCTCCTTTTAGCCTTCTGCATCAATCACCTTCTCCCTTCTGTACAGAATTCAGGACCCTGAATTCCTGTCAGGACCCTGCAGACTTAAATGCACAACCTCCACACATCCCCCACCCAGCACTAACCTCTCAGGCTCACCTCTATTTCCCACACATTTGCACACACGTGCACACAAGATTATACACAAACACAGGGATTCCTTTGAAGCAGAAAGACACAATAACCATTTATGTCTACGAAACAATTTACTTTCACCACACAGATTCTCCATCCTGTGTGCTTTTCCTTCCCAGAAGTATAAAAAGGGTGCGTAGAGAGAAAAATCAGAGATCATTCATTCTTTCTCTGAAGAGGCAAAATCATTAACTCTGCTTTTCAGTTTCATGTGCTGGTTGGTGTTGGACCAGGGGCATACACATTAGCCACAATTAGATAATTAGGGAGAAGAGGCACATTGTCAGACTACGTATAATTGTCTATTCATGGGGAACAAGTAAAGTGAAGACGTTTTAGAAAACACTAGGGCTAAGTGAAAGAAACAGCAGCAGCTGCCACTTCAGCAAATGTTTTCATATCTTACTTCCTGAGTTCATGCATGTTTGCACTCCAGCATCCTACTGCCATGGGCCCCATCCACAATTAAGATCAGCACTTCTATATAAAGTGTAGACAGGCTGCCATTCAATGATTGAGACTGTTGCCTAGAAGACCAGTAATTGCAATGATGAAGGTGACTGCTAGTTTCTGTTCTGGAAATGCCAATACTGTTACCATTTTTAGACAGACTTCTATGAAAAGAAGACATTTGTTTGCCCATAAAAGCTTCCTCTCTTTTATAGAATGTATTTGTATAATTAATTTGAGGTAAATAAGTTACTTGGGTTTTTCTCTATGCTGTTTTCCAGGCTTGTAATAAGCTGAGATACCTCCAATCACCTTCGCTGTGTCACTTATTTTGACAAAGTGTAATAGAAGTTATTTGGATGAAAGAGAGTGAACCAAATTAAAACTGGACAATCTAGTCAGCTGTGACAGGTTTCAGCATGCCATGCAGAATAAAAATAATTGGAAGTAGAAACAGACCTATTTTTCCCTTCCAAACTTCAGAGATGTCCAATTGATCTTCTAACTTAAAAAATATATATATAAGAAAAGTAAGCTGTCAATTACTGTGTCATCTGTCTCTGTCAATTGTAAACATACTTGCCATGCATTGCTACAAACAGCTGTGCAAGATCAATCACTTCATCCAGGACTCCTAGGCCAGTTAAGGAATCTCATGGATGGAAGAAGGGTTTTTATTTTTTTCTTACAGTAGAATGTAGTGCAATTATATCAGGTGTTCAAAAACTTGTGTGTATTTTTTAGGAGAGTAAGTGGAAGTAGCATATTTCTATGGCACTTCTCCAGAAAATAAAATAAAATAAAATAAAATAAAATAAAATAAAATAAAATAAAATAAAATAAAATAAAATAAAATAAAATAAAATAGTTGTTTCTCTCTTGCTATAATCTTTAGCTATAATCTGTACTTGAGGATAAGTTTTCATCTAATAGGTCCCAAGCACCAGGTCACCTACACTACAGAAAAGTTCTGCAGCATATAAGAGAAAAAAAAAGTTTCAGATTTTACATGAGAATAAAAGAACATGTCTATTTCTACTCTAATTTAAACCACATGCCCTGTCCATGAGATAATTTAAGTGTCTGCTTCATAATTCACTTTTTTAAAGTTGACTTGGGAATTCAGATGCCTGAATTTTAGAACTGAACTGAAAAGGTCTGATTTTTACAAACTGCCTTTTCACTGAACAGAAGTTTTGTAGCAACAGAAACAAAGAAAATTCCCAGGCTTGTATAGATCAACTATTTGATGCAGCTGCTAGAATTTCTGAAGGAGGAATATGTTCAATAGATACTTCTGTTCTGCAACTGGAACAGCAGAAGAGCAAACTTCCATCCTGGTAATGTTGAAGAAAAGTAAAGGAGTTGTAGCTAAAAAGGAAGTATCTTCAAATAGCTTGAAAAAACCTTTAGCCAAGACTATTAAATGAAGTAGCTTAAGAGACTGATAAATCATTAATGATACTCTTTAAAAAAATCTTGGAATATTAAAAAGTATGCCGAAGACTCCTGTCAACATCATCCTAATATATTCACCTTACAAAAGAGATTGCTCTAGGGAATTACAGATAGATCATCCTGATGACTATCTACTATAAATTAGCGGAACTGGTATATACTAAAACATTAGAGGCTAAAGTCAGTATGAGTTAATTAACCAGATGACTGGATGGAATGTAGTTAAGGTGTATAAAACAAGAAAAGAGAAGGTAAAGCAAGATCAACTATTGCTTATGTTTTTCAGGTCAAGAACTAGAGGCATCAAATGAAACTAGCAAGAGGGAGATTGACACACACAAAAAAAAGTTATAACAAAACCTGTAGTTAAGTAAAATAACTTCTCAACACATGATTTTATGGGTGGTAAGCTTAAATGGGTCCCCAAAAAAGTAAACAAATTCAGAGAAGAAAAACCCAAGAAGCTCAGAAGTGGTATCATAAAAGTGGTATTCATAGAACTATTTATGGAAGTGGTATCTTCAGCTCTCTAATCTCCAAATTGTTGAAAATGTAGAGAGTATCCAAAAAAAAAAAAAAAAAAAAAAAAAGAAAATTGTTATTTGCCTTCTTATACTCATCCCTTAAGCATAAGATATTTGATTTTGTCCCAGACACGGGTTACTGAATTGGAGGGATCTTTGATATGGCCTTTCTTGTCATTCTCTAGCAATCAATCACCTACTGAAATGGTTGTAATACAACAAAAGCCTGAAAAATACAGATTACACATAATACTTCAAAGATGACAGACTACACAGAAGGCAGTGTAACTATTCAGAAGTTTTCATAAAAGAATGTTTAGCACAGGTGAAAAATGAAAAATGCCTTTGTTCATGTGTATAATATAAAGAAGAAAAAAGAGAAAGAACATAATATACATTCTTGGAAAGACAACCATGTTAAAGAATACAGGTTCTACATTCATACTTCCATAAGGCTGTGAAAATATTAGAAAAGGCTTGAAGGAAGATCACCTAACTGTTTGCAGAGCTGGGAAACAGGACTTATGATATGACACTTTCAGAAACTCAACATTATTCAATGTACTGAAGACAATGCTAATAGATGGCAGTGGAGACAAACCTGCATATATAAAGGCATCTGGTTATGAGGAACTTCACATACTTGCTAATGAAGACAAACCAAGCATTTGAAATTAGACAATTAATAAGTGCCAATTTCTTAGCTAAGAGGGAAACTGATACAGATCAAGTTTACAAGGAAATTCACAACATGCTTATATATTTTTGGGGGCTTAGAATTCATCTCAAGCACCCCCATCATTCTCCTAGTGTTTGATGCCTCTGGCTCCCTGCATCACCATGGATCTGCAACACACAGCTGCTTGACTGCAATTTGTTTGCTTCAGTTGGACAACAAACCTTGCTGGGAGGTTTTCAGAATTGGCTATCATGTGGAACAGTTAAAGGGGGGACAGAGAGAGATTGGGGGAGAGAGAGAGAGAGCTTTATTCCTATTTCTGGAAATACTCTACTTTCTATGCTTAGAAAGAGTGGGCTGGTTCTGGCCTTGTGGTCTGCAAGCTGATGAGTCCTATGTTCATCCTTTTCACCCATGGACTTTAATAAAAAGAAGGTTGCCAAACATGTGACTTCAATTTGCCAACAACAATATTGCCAAAATATTAACAGCAATTATTGCCTGTTCTCTGCATCACTGTTCAACACTGTCATCTTCTTGGGTGAAGCTTTTATATCTGAATGCTAGATTTTATCTAAGTGGGATAGGATTTATTTTGCCTGATGCACAATAAATTGGTCAAAGGTGGAAGCAGGTTATTGAAAGGGATGAACCAGGGCTGTGAGGTTGTTTCATTGTTGTTGTTGTTTTCTCCAGTTCTTCTGGCCTTTCCAAATGGTTACAGTCTATATGGCCATATTTCTGTGCAAAAAATAAATTCCAGTCTCCTAAATTGAGGGAATATTCCTTACACATATTCCAAACACCTGCAAGGTAGGGGTATAAGCACCCTCTCCTACAGTCTGATTTCCACAGAAAGAAAACGTGAACATGTAAGTCAAGCAGATCAGCAACAGATCTCATTGTGTGGACAATCAGGGGGTTATCCTCAATCTACATATAACCACGATCAGGTTTGATGTCAGGAAGAAATTTCTCAGAAAAAGTGTTTCCAAAGTGGAAAAAAAAAATGGAGGTTTAGAATTTCCTCTGTAGTACAGGCTTTAATTCCTTGCTGAAATCATCTCAGTATATCTCACCTAACTAATTTTCTGCCAAAAGAGATGACACAATGGCACCAAATCTCTGGGGTCTGCTGTCTCTAGTGTCCTGAGGAATTAAGTGTTTTACTCTCAGATTTCTGGGCTTTATATAGGGTTAACCATAATGACTTGTGATACAAAAGAGGCCAGATTAGATAAAATACTCCTTTCTGGCCTTAAACTCTACAAAAGTATTTAAATATTATGTAAAATTAAAGCTTTACAAATAGCAGTCAACACTGGTGTATATCTATAACCTATATTCTGTGACATGGCTACCCAATTTCATCTTAGTTCTGCAATGTTAGCTTTACTGAGTTTGAACTGTAGCAGCTTGCTTTCAATACCATAGCCTTGTTTGAAAGTCTCAACAAGACAAAAGACATGATTTTTCTCTTGTTTAGAGAAAATGTGGAATAGACTATAAATGGAGTGACATGGAAACTACTGAGATTGAATAAAAAATAAAAATTGAGATTGAATTAAAAAAAAATACTTAATTCTTAATTCCTTTAGAGGATTAATCTTAGCAGAGTGTTTAGATTTGGAGGCTTTATAAAACAGTTTCAGGCTATGTGGGTAGCTGTGGCTTTTTGCTTATTTTTTGTTGGATTAGGTGGTTGGTTTTTTTGTTGTTTGTTTGTTTTGGTTGGTTGTGGTTTTTTTTTTACATTTCTTACCGTTCCTACCATGAAAAAATAGAAAGCTAAAAGTAGGTGCTGTCTGCTTTATTCAGAAACATATTCACAGAGATGCAAAGTATTAGCTAGCATTTACAGAGACACATAGTGGAGCCTTTGGAGCTCAATGCTTCTTAAATGCATGTCACATGAATATTCAGATGTGTAAATTTAGGGTCTTTGTTACTTTTAGTAGATTGATCTATTATTTGAGATCAAGGCAAAGATCACAAGAAAGTCCTATCAAAATATCAGACCTTTTATATTATTCTTGTACAGAATATACTGAAGGTACTCATGTCTGTTTTCTATTCCTTTTGGCAGTTTGCTTTCTCTCTATAGGAAAAGTAAAATTTAAATTTCTCTTAGTTTTGTCATTCCATACACTTTGATAAAGTGTTTCATCAGCCAGGCTTTACAAATAACCCTTTGCAGTTCGAAAGGGGTTTTTGATACTGTAATATCAAAAGACCAAACCCACCCAGCAGTAAAATGCAGCTAAAAGATTTGAGAAGTCAAACAGATTCAGTGCAACTCACATGTTTCATAATTACCTAGCCAACTGTGTAATATATTCAGGCCAGTGAGAAAATGGGAAGGATTTCTACCTATTTCATAGAATAATAGAGTGATTTGGGTTGGAAGGGATCTTAAAGATCATTTAGTTTCAAACCCCTGCCATGGGCAGCGACACCTTCCACTAGACAGGTTGCTCAAAGCCCCATCCAGATCCATCCAGCCGTAGAATATACTTCTCTTCCAAAAAGACCTAGGACCCTTTACTATCCCTTACCCCTCCTTTCTCACTCCTCTTGTCTTTTTCTTTCCCTCATAATAGAATACACACAACAGTCCTTTATGCTGAGGATTTTTACCTGTCTGGGTGAGAATATACTTTTCTCAGTTTTTCTACAGTCATTCTTTCCAGGTGGAAAAATTCTTTTGGAAAAGCCAGTGGGCAAGCTGCTCACAGTCAGCCATTCAAAATTTTCAGTGGGCAGGAGACCCAGCTGTTTAGCCTCTGTACCATCCTATTCCACAAAAGGAGATATAAGACTTCCCTCACCATCACCTCCGGAAAAAGAAAAGCTCAGTACATTTTTTGCCATTCTTTAGCACTCTGTTCTTCTGTAACTGAAAGGGATTATAAACCCCTGCAGCACTCCCTTTTTACTCAGCTATATCACTTGGCACAATGAAATACATCAGTCCTCCACACAAGCTCTGCCTTATCTATGCTTAAACTAGCACAGCTACGATGCTACTGTTAGAAATATAAAATGCAATGTAAAACAGCCAGGTTTCTCCAGAGTAGCATTTGGGTGTTGAAGACATAGCATAAAACAGGACTGCAATGGCGTGAATTTTCCAAGTTTAAGAGAAGAGTACCTCTTTCAATGATTACCTGGCTTGGCTAAAGAAATGATCTGTAGGTCCCAGTGGTAGTGATAATGTTTATCTTCTGTTTCCCAAATTACTCAAGGCACTAATTAAGCTCAACACCTAAACATATAATATGCAAGTAAACTTTAGCTTTAGATACACAGAGTTCCCCAAACCCTAGTTCCAAGATATATATATATATATATCCATATATATTCTATATATGCCTTGTGTTTCAGAGTCTCAGATGCCTTCTCAACAGGATCTTGTGCAAATGAATAATGTTGCTGGAATGATCTGTTTCAATTAGGAAACCCTCTTTAATTCTTTTCCATGTTAAGAAGCTGGTATTCCAAAAAGAACAAACTACAGAAAAGATGTGATTTGCAACTGCACTTATCTGTTAGTCAGGCAACAAGCTCATCAATGATAATAAGCAAACAGGAACTAAAGATCAGAAAGAAAAACATGAGAAGTGAGGAGATGAGTAACATCTTGAAGAGCAATAAAAGAACTGCAGGGAAAGTCCTAATTACCTAGCAGACTATTGAGAGCCCTAAGAAAACTGAGGAATAGGAAAGATGGTAGTAAATTATATGTTATTATTCTATACATTGTGTTTGCATAGCATGAGAGCACCCTTCAGCAAAGAATAAACCCAACACAGAAGTGTTTCTCATGAGCACTTCATGCAATTATATTTTCCAAATAAATTATAAAATCTCTTTGAGAAATAAGTATGTTCTAAAAATTTAAATCCTTAAAGTTAACTGAAATTTCAAGGACTTTGAAAATATAATGTTTAAAAACACTGAAAGCAGAAATTATTGAAATTATATCAGTCATATTCTGTCCTTCCTTTGCTTCAGCCTTATACATATAACTGTGGCATAACATTAATAAAAAACGCATGGCTTTATCAGACAAGCTTGTTAAAACTAATTTGAGATTATATCTAATCTAAATGAAGATTATTTGTGGATAAAATGAAATATTTGCTTCAGTCTCTGGTCTTTAGCATCATTTACTGAGACTTTTATTTCTCAAGGTTGAGGGGAGTGGTGGAAATGAAAAAGGAAAAATAAAACCCAAAATTTTCTGAATGCACATCAGATCTGGAAGTGATTATGAAAGCATTGCTCTTAGAAAACCTAGAGTTCGTAATTTGAGAGGAATCTCTTCCAGATTAATATTTCCTATGTCTGACAGCAAGATGATGTTCCTCCTGTCTCAGGCGGAGAGAACCATTAAGAGCAGCAGCACAACATTAAAATACTAGTTGGCATACAATAAGTTATGATTTTTCCTGTAAAGAAGTTACCAAAGTGAGGCTAGTTCAAGCAGAACTTTCCTCTGAGGGGCAAGTTTGAAGTAGGAAGAATGCTGTCAAGCATTTGCTCCCTGTAATCCCTCTGATTTAAAGGTGTTCCTCATACACCTATATGAAAACCACTGAAGTAAACAGAAACATTGCCCTGTATTATTTAACATGTGAAGTTTGTTCATTGCATTTTCATTACTGTTGAGAAGCATTTTGACCAAACTTTGGCAGTATTAATGACAACGAGAGCTTAATGTGATTTTTGATGGAGTAGATACTTCACTTCCACAGCACATGGCTTCTGGGTATTTTAAAATGATAGTTTCTATGAATAAAGTCAGAAGCAAGCAGGCAAGAATTACACCATTTTATACAATAGTTTCTTATCTGCATTCTACTAAATGGAAAATGAAAAGAAAAAAAAAAAAAAGAAAAAAAAAAAAAACAACCAACCAACTCAAAAACAAATTGGTACAATTTAAAAACAACTTCCCAAAGTACCTACTACCCTGAAACTGAAGGATTGAAATCTACAATGCAAAATTAACACAATGTAATGACTTCTCTTGCATTACCTTACGAAGGCATCCAGGAAGAACCAAAGGTACATTTTGCCAGCAGCTTTGCCATAAGCGGGGTAAGAGGAACATTGTTATCAAAAGTATGTTTTTTGTTTTGAACTCTGAGGTTGAACTCCTTTAGAAAGCCAGAAAACCTTGAGTCTGATGTAATTCTGCTCCCAGTTTCCCAGCTGTATTTATTATTAAAAGTTCATTGTGAATTTTCAGCAATTCAGTTATGTTATCAGAGGTCTTGGAACACTTGCTCTAAATCAAGTGGAATTAGTTCCACATAAAACTTGAAGAGGTCCAAGACTATTTGTAATAGTGTTCTACGACCCGAGCACTCTGAGGCTTCCAGTATTCAACTAAAAATGCTGATTAAAACCCTTTTAAGCCATTTTTTTTCCTTACTTGTGAGAAAGATTTACATAGTTTTATCTGAATATACAATCTGAAGCAAGCCAATTTCAGAGCACTATGAAAACATTACCAATTCTCAGAACACTCCTCTCAGGTCATCAGTTATCTAATTTCCCTGATTTTGCAGATGGAGAAATTGTGCTACTGAGGAGTTACAGAACCTGCTTGAAGTCATGGAGTAAGATTGGCAGAGATGGGATTAGAAAAATTCTCCAGCTCTCAGAGCTAAGGTTTGTTCATTCTTACACACCAGAAAATGATGAAGCAAAACTGCCTCACTTTGAGTCAAAATACAGGAACTGGTATGATACAGCAATTAGTGAGTGCACAGCTGAAACCTTCAGAGGAATGGATGCTTCTGATCACATGAAGAAAACAGATCTTAAAGATATCTGGAAGTGTGAAATTCAATATTTATATGAATAGCAATCCTCATCAAAAGGAAGCTACTTCTGGCAATCATCATCTGAAGAATGATGATTAAAAAAAATACTTTTTTGCTATGCACAGACAGATTTGAACTTGTGTGTATACCACTGGCATTCTCAACCTTCCTAAGGCCCACACATCACAAATCTATATCTAATCCTCCAGATACTGCAGTTTTCACTAATATAGCAATTTCCACTAATGGAGTGACTGTGTCTTAACTGAACTCTTACAGCTTCACACCCTGTTCTGGGCTACCTGTACTCTGGGCTATCTGTACTCTTCGTTAACTATATTATTAGTTAACAAAAACCTAGATTCATAGTATACTTCTAGAGCCAAATACAAGCAAGACATGGACTGACACTGTGACAGTAACTTCAAAAAGACATGTAAAAGAGCAACTGGTTTTCCACATAAAAACATAGGCTTCAATGCCTTGTCTGGTTTTACTTCCTCCAGTGTATTGCAGGTGGTCAACGGACAGGATTTCTGTGCTTTCAGCTATATTAGAATAATGAAAATATTCAAATGAATGTTCTACTCATGTATAGAGTTGGAAAACAATAAAATGTAAAAAATAAGTTCTTCCATGAATGTATTAATTGGGCAGAACTTGAACAGACTTATTCTTTTATCCTTTAACTTTCAGGAGAGTACTTTTTCCTTTATCTCTCTCCTGAAAGTTGAAAGCATTATTTCCTTCTAGAGAATTGAATTAGAGCGTGGTTTGTGGGGTTTCTTTTGTTTGTTTGCTTGTTTTTTTGAAAGTAGGTGATGGGAAAATTTCACTAATTGTGCTGAAAAGAAAGGTCTTTACAAGTTAAATTCTTCACATTTTAAACTGTGTATATGTATATATATTTTTAATTGTTTAATTTTTAAAAGAGTTATGAATTTGTTTTATGACCCATAAGGGACACCTGCCAACAGCAAAATGATTCTCAGGACTCTGAGATTCTGTATTTTAAAAATGTTACTAGCTAAGCAGCTCAGTAGCTAATTCTTTTTATTTCAGTGATATGAGACATGGACAACTACACAAAATGTTTCTGACAGAAACAGTTTCTCTCCAGAAATTAGGAATTTTATAGACCATGCCATGCATGACCATGACATTGATGGAAGGAAGCTCTTTGTACTGATGAACCCAGTATACAGCACTGGGAAAGTTTAATGGCCATTTCACCTTATGCAGCTATCAAACATTATACATGTAATTTTTATCATGACCAATAAAACCTATTTCCAGTCTGTTGCAGATGGGCTCTATTTAATGGTCAGTTTCCTAATGTCATCATCTTTGCTACTACTGTGTAAAACGTAACGATAATTCCACTGCAAAGAGCACAGCATTACTGCATGTAGATCAGATTATCTGGGTCAATTTAAATGTTATTACTGGGTCGATTAAATTGGCCTAAGGCACCATTGATTTAAAATAAATCTCCATATTGTTTTATTATACTGTGGAATATACATCATTTTCAATAAGACTAAAACAAAAACTCTGTATAAACTATGTGTAGGGGATTAATCATAGGTTTATGGAGTTGTCACAGACTGCAGTATGGGTAAATAGAAAATAAGAGAACATTATCAATATGAAATCTAAAAGGATTTCATGTTGTATAATTCAATCAATGACTGATTTAGATTTTGGTGGGAATGTAAACAATATAGAAGGAACAGTAAGGTGGTTATTCCTTTTTAATTGAAAGATCATTGCAAAGTTTAAGGGTGGAAAAAGAAAAATTTTAAAGTATGTTGGTGTTTTTTTTTTCCCCATTTTCTTTCTTATTCTTACCATGTACCAAAGGAAGACACTTTTCAATTATACATGAGGGCAGAGTTTAAAACTGAAGAAACTAAGAGCATAGAGTACTTTTACAGAAGTCCGTTCAGCCAGAAACTGTAGTTTCCTAGAAAGTATAAATTTAACATTAAATTAGACATCCAGCATAATTTGTAGATGAAAAGTTTAGAACTGGAATAAATTTGGTGATGAGTCAGACGCTTAATTTCCATATGATCTTATTGAACTGCTTTCTCTCTCTGCACCACCCCGGAAATAAACTTCTGAATTGTTGGTTCCAAAGTAAGCAAAAGAAATTAGGTACATGCATAGATTATATTTACAAACAATTCTTTGAAATTTTTTTTGAAAATTAACGCCCTGTACACAGCCAAAGTCCTTGCAACATTCTTCAACATATTATTTAGTTTTTTGTTAATTACCCTGTACTCCAGAAATACTGCTACAGTATCAAACACTGCCTACATGTTATCCAAAACAAAGAAAAAAAATCATTGGTCCAGAATGCCATATCTGATATGTATGGAATATAGAACGCACAACTAATAGATCTTTTAATGTACACATGGATAATTAAAGCTTATTGATGCTTCAATTCACTACCTCCATTTCCCTGGAAATGACATGACTTTATCATTAGCAAGCCCATTCTGAAAATTAACTCATAACTTATTTTGTCATCAATTAAAGATATAGGTCTAGAATTAAAATATTTTTATCTATTGTCAACAATTTTCTAGTGAATTAGACACAAGAGAGAATATGAACAGCTGTGCCTTAAATATCATGCATCCATGGCATGCCCATTTTACATGTTGCTGTATCTGGAAAGAATGACTTTGAAGTCACATGAGAAGGGCTACCTGGTTTCTTTGCCGAATTGGTAGAACAGCATCATGAAATTTCAATCAGAAGTCTTAATCACCCAGTCATCAGCAAAATTAGTCTCACAGAAATCTAAAGAAAGAGTCATAAAAATCTAAATCCAAAAATGCTATTATTGCACAGGCAGTTGTAGTAACAGTAATAGAGAACTCCAGCTTGTATTCTGTGAGGGGAAAATGGCATTAGCATATGCTTTATACTCTTATATAGGTAGTTATGATTGATACATATCTAAATGGTTATAAATATATATCATATATTTATTATATATGAAATAAAATATATAAGAAATCATTTCTTATATTTATTATAGCTTAATTATGTTATAATGTAACTTGATTTTTTGTTATATACATTTATATTATAAATGTAACTCAATGTAGTTACATTTATAATGAAATTATATCAATATGCTTGTTATATTTATATTTTATACAGATAATATATGCAATGAGTAAGAGAATATAAAGAAAGCATACATTCGATCTTCCCTCTTTCCTATTATAGACAAGTATAACATCACTGCATCACTTGTTTCACTTACCACAGTATAAACAGAAGCCTTCTAGGTTGTAGAGGAATTTTATATTATCCAGAAAAATCTCTCTTTCCCTTTCCTATTCTTCCCATTATGTCACTACATGTATTACAGAATACAGTTGTGCTGATGCTTGCTAAGTCAACCAAGAGATCTCTGTGAAGTAAGCATTACAAACTCTCTGGTTGGCAGAATTACATATGTAGCTTAAAAAGCATAAGGACATTTTGTGAGATATCAAGCACAACTATAATATTTGACCTGTGAACTAAATTGTTTGCAGATAAAAACATTTGAAATCTTTATTTACGTTGCAAAGTCTAACTCTGTTCTATTAGGAAATGGAAAGGAATGGATCACAGTTTAATACACAACTGATTAACTGAAAAACACATTTTCCATAATTCAAATCAGGTACTTCCAAAAGTTATGTCTGGATATATATTTTGATTAGACACTGGTAATATATACTGCTTACACAGTCAATATTCAAAATTAATTTACTTCCTTGCGTTCTTTGAAATTCTTTTTAACCATGTGCATTTTGTTTATTTTCTGCCTGACAAGCCTTGTATTTAAAGCATATGCCTCTTTAAATTTTGGCAATATTGAGTCATGGATTTGTTTTTGTTTTGTTGTTTTTTGTTTGTTTTGTTGTTGTTTTGTTTTGTTTTGGTTTGGTTTTTTGGTTTTTTTTGATTGTCAAATGTGCCTAGAAATTATGAAATACTTACGGGCTTCACCTTTGGATTCATTATTATTCTTTTGTAAACTTACTATAGCGGTAACTAAGTATGACAATTATTTAACAATAATTAATATAACTCTCTTCAACAGCAAACACATTGTCATCCAACTCCTGCCAACACAGACAGTATACATTCATGACACCTAGATGAATACATTTAGTTTTTTTAAAAAAGATACATAATTACACTTTTAAAAGTATCCTAAATGCATGATTTCAGTCTTCTTTTGGATTCAATACAATTTTCTTTATATATACTATAGTTAAGCTTTAAAATACATACTTTGCAACTAAAATTTTGAGAAGTGATAAAAAGCAGTCAGAAGCCCCTACAAAGAAAGAAGAGAGAGAGGATTCCTCTAGCATTGACATCCTAATTTAAGATCCCCACACTTGATCAAGACAACTGCCTGTATGTGGTAGGTCTTCCCTTCTCTTTGGAAAGAAAGAGGATTGCTTTTTGATTTGCCATTCACAATGCTGCTATTGCAGACTAAGCAATCTTAGTTAAATTACTATATTTAATATATTCTTGTAAAGTAAATTAGAATTCTAAAGAGCAGCATGTGTGTTTTTTACTCCCTTCTCACATTCTGGGACTACTGATATTGAAGAATCAAGTCAGAGTAAACTTGAGTGCAGAAATCCAGAAAATTTCAATGTAATACAAAATAAGAGCTTTTGAGCATTCTTTGTTGTGCAATAACCCTGGATCTATTAGGATCTTATGTTTCTCTGTGTCTTACAAAAAAGATGTTCTTGGGCAAAAAGTAATTCAAACTACATCCATGCATGCCTGGACAGTCTTACAAAAATCATGAACTGAACTGATCAAATGTTGTCTACATTGTTCTCTACAATTCTGTGAGAAGCCTGCTTAAAAATGATTTGGCTTGCATAAGTCAATGAGGATAGTTATTTTAACAGAGTCATAGCAATTAACATGAATGGGCTTCCACTCATTTTGTAACAGAACAGAAATATTCTTTACTTTTGTGACCCATGAGTATTTAACAACATCACAAACACAAGTGATGTACTAAAGTACTAAAATGAAGCCATATACTTTAGATGTTCACAGTTCTGCAACTTTTTTTTTTTTTTTTAATGTATGTGTGTGTGTCAAAACGATGTGCTGGCATAATACAACTTTGCATACTAAAATGGCTGAACTTCACAGAACAATAAATAAATACACCATTTGAAAATAGCATGCTGAATGAAAGGGGTATAAACAGATAATCCTAAAACAAATTCTGAAGATCTCAGACAAAAATTCTACTAACAAGAGACTGTAAGCTATTGTCTTTGAGAAAGTACAGTTTAGTCAAAGATAGCAGGCGTCAGGTGCCACCTGCCTTTCTCTTCAAGAAAAAAAAAAAATACTCAAGCTGCCACAGATTTAGTACGCATCAAAAAAGATCCACTTTGTTCAGGTAATTCCTGTAAAATATTTATCATCCTCAGACCCAAATCTGCTAAAATCAGATCTTTCTGGCCTGTCCTCACACTATTCTAACTTTTTTTACTGGTCTGCCAATCTTACACATCTTTTGGACATCCATTAATTGAAATGCAACATAGTCAAAACCAAGCTCCTATTTTTTCCCCTCCCAAGTCCTCCCAAGTCCCTTTTTCTATACAGACACTCTGCCATGTGTCTGTATAGATGTACTCAAATCTTTCTGAGCCACAGACGGAGCTTCATCTTTGACCTAGCCCTCTGTTTTCATCCAAACAGCTTACCCATCAATAACTTAGTGCTTCTCTCTAACATGCAATATTCTCCAAGCCAACATTTCACTTTGTACAAATACAATCCTCACTTCTGCTACTGGGGTCTTTCCAAATCCTTTTAAATTATTCTATTTAGATAATTTTATGAGTCATTGTTTTTTGAAGGGATTTTCTTTCTGTCACCAAAGCAATGCCTGCTTTGTCTTGTTACATCCAACATTTTTCACATTCTTCAACTATCATATAAATTAAATTGCTAATTTTCTTTTTATTTTTCAACATTTACTGTATATCTTACCAGCCTCAGAAAGACTTTTCTTATTAGCACCCACATGTTTTCTCCTAGTCTATTCCTCCTATATGGGAGAACCTTTATTAAAGTCCTCAGAACTACCTCTTTATGACCCTCCTACTTTGAATTCTTTGTCTGCTACAATACCTTTACAATTTTTCGAGCTGAAAAGAAATAATGATTCATCTAGTAAATCTAACTCACCACTCTGCTATTACTGATAACTTCATCGCCTGTCTCCTCAGTCACTCTGTCTCAACATTTTGTTTATAAACTCAGTGGAGCGGAAACTATACTATACTTGTGTAGCATATCCTCAATTAGCTTGAAAGTCTCCAGGTAACTAATATAACCAATAAATATTGTAGCAGAAATAAGACCTACCTGGGAGCACAGTAACAAGCCATGTAGAAACTTCCGTACTGATCTCAGTCAGTGGCATATGGCCCCTCCAATATATCCCTCTGAAATGTAATAATTTGGAGTGAAATTATGGCTCCACTGAAGTCCATGTTTTTTATGACTACTATTACAGTAATACAGTAATGTAAAGAATATCCAAATATTAAATTAACTTATGAAAATGGCATATATTTTATTTTCCTCTGTTCTGCAGCGGGTCTATTATTGTACTTAAAATAAGCTCACTATGTCAGACTGTTCTAGTTTTCATCCTCGGTTTCATAAAAGAGCTATTTCTTTTTCTTTCAGGTTTATGAATCTGATAGCTGTGTGTCAATTTTGAAAACTTGATAGATGCCTTCAGTTAGAGGAAGAGATCAAAGGGAAAGCTGGTGGGCCTGCAACGGGGTGAGCTCATCATGGAAGATGGTGCTGAAAACCATTGTAGCCAGAGTGCATCAAGGGCTGGCTGCTCCCCCAGGGATGGGGAGCCAGGACCAAGGGGGACCCTTGAACAGGGCCCAGCCTCAGACACAGCCATGAAATAAGTCCAGGCTCTAGATGGCGAATCATGTCAGGAGCAGCAGGCAATTGGGCCAGAGACAAGGCTGGAGACACAGCTACCACCTGGTCCAAAGTCCATGCAGGAGACAGGGCAGGAGATGAGCTACAGTGTATGTGCTAAGGGCCTGTCCAGGAGGCAGTCGTTCATAGCGTAGGTCAAAGGTCCACTCCGTAGAGATGGGTCAGCACAGCTACAACTTGTCTCAGGCAAGGACTGAGCTGAGCTTGTTGAGGGGGAAGTCAGGTGAGGCTGATATTTAGTGGTCATTGTTGAAGTCAGGCACCCAGAGTTGCTTTCTGTGTCTTCTTTTCTTTATTGCCTTTTCTTTCCTTTTTCTACCAATTGCAGACCTAACAAGCTGAATATATGTTGCCTTCATTTCTCCTGTGAATGACATCACGTGTACACATGCATAAATAAAACTTAAAGGGATAAAATACTGGAAGTATTTCCAGTAAGTTCGAAGAACACAATTTAATACTGTATTGGATATGACGAGCTGTCACGTGGCCTTTTAAAAATCTTTTTCTTAAATAGATCTCCATCTGCCTGAATCTACAAATGAGTACATACAAGATCTGTCTTGCATTCATAACTTTGGCCATTTACACTTACAATTCTGAAATCAAAATGCTAATTTGCTTGCACAGCTGCCCATCACAAGGAGAAATTCTGGGTACTACTGAAATTAGAGGGAACATCATTCAGTGGAGCTGGGATTTCAGCCTTGCTTCTTCTCTGTTCTAACAGCTTTATCCATGAACATCAAGGATGCATTCAGAAAGCCTGACCAACACCTCATTTGGAAGCTGAATTGAAAATAGAACAGTAACAGAAACTTCTGTATTTCAAAGGAGTTTTCTGATGTCAGGTAGGTTGCAGAGAAGTCTAACAGTGAAAAACTCACTGTCCTTGTTCTTTTACCTAGCTTAATGCAATGGTTTGGAGATTTATTTCTCTCTTATTCATGCTCTATGTGTTTGTCAGTCACATTTTCTTAGTCATTAACCATTCATTCGCTATGCTGTAATTTATTATGTTATTCATTTTACAAGACAGCATGCAAGGTTTTTTGCTTGTCTGTTCAAGTCAGGCATAATGCTTTATGCTAACCTTCAGAAGTCATACTGAACTTGTCAGGAATATTTATCATCTGAGTTTAAGAGGTTATCTACACATTTTTCAGTTTTTGATATTGTTCATTAGTTTTCATTTTCTTTCTTTCTTTTTTTTTTTTTTTTTACTGATCTTTCACCATCTAGCAAGTATGGTATTTCTGATCCATATGACTTACATTTCAGACTTGAACAGATCAAAATAAGATCAGTAGAAGCTGTTTATTCATTTTTATTGGTTTATCAGTTCTAACAAAATCACACTGAGTGAAAAGTTTCCAAGAATTTCATGTAATTGTAATGAAACAGTGTTGCATCAACAATGTATAGTTTCATTAAATTATAGATTGACACATAGTAAATGAGTGGCACCATTTAATTTTAACATCATGTTATTAAAAACTTTTTTTTTTTAAGTATGTACATACTCAGTTTATAGTTTAGCAAGTAGAAATAAATACAATACTCTTTAGCCTGTGAATTTGAAAAAAAAAAAAAAAAAAAAAAACACATACATTTTGATTTTGTGTTAATAAAACCAATATATACCACTGAAGTAGGATTAAACCCAAAATGTGACATACTATTTTCCAGAGAAATTAGGAACTTCTTAACTAAAAGAAAGTTTATTCTAAAAGAAAACTGGGTACTTCGGTGCATATATTTCTTTAACTTCCAATGGGCTTTTTGGAAAATTAGGTCACTAAGTTATCACTTTTATAACCAGTTTTAATGCAACACTTTCCAGCATTTCCACATATCTCATGCCCAACACTTGAATGCCTAAATGCATGTTCATAAATTTTCACTATCTACGTTGATTTTTCATTCTGCTGTTTAATTGCATCTCAGCTTGACCTCACACTTGAAATGCAGTGTATTTTTATTTAAAAGTATCTCAAAAAGAAGCTTAAAAAAAGGTATCCAAGGTAGACAACACTGCTTTCATTTACATAATTTAAAGTTTGTCATTAACAAATATCACAGTTGCTTCCTCTGATTTTGTCCTTGATCAAATAGATAAGTGACACTAACTATTGAACAAAGTACTGGGAAGTAGAATATGTCGGCTATACATACATACATACATACATACAGTAGCACTTTGAATCCAGGTAGATTTTAGGCCAAAGGGAGAATGCAAATATTACTGCAAATAAAATTTGTTCATTTCCTTCCCTTCAGTACGGACTTCTTCGCTTGCTTACTCAGGTGAGTCAGTGTTTTTTTGTAAGAAGCTTTCTTATATACAAAATTCTCACAAATGTAGGTGGAAAAGTACTCACTGTGAAAATGTTTTATGGACATTAAAAATAATAAAATAAAAGCCCAACACATCATCATTTAAAGGAGAGAGTCAAACAGTTACAAATACTCATGAATACAATTAAAATATTATTAATATCCATAGAAAACTTCACCTTATACAGGAAAGACTGACAGAAATACTGGACAACCTATGTTCATACAGGCTGTTCTTTGCAGGAAATGGGTTAACAGTTGTTTCCACTGAATATTCAAGCAATGGGAGATAAGAGGTTCACTGAAAATCACACCAGAATAATACACTGAATATTCAACTGCAGAGTTAGAGATCGCTCATTAGAAAATTTCCAGACCAACCCATGTTTTCACACAACACAAGTATTAATTCATATATGTAAATGCTATGCTTACCAATACACCAATAAGTAAAAACAAAACAAAACAAACAAAATTAATAAATATGAGTACTTTTTATCACAGAATAGTGAAGGTTCCAACCTGGAGGTCAGCTGGTCACCACTCTTCCAAGGGATACTTTCATCAGGTTGCCCAGGACAGATTAATAAAGAGGGTAGCTGTAGTCTTAGAAATTATTATTAAAATATTAACAGGTGTGACAGAAATTTTATCAGAAGCGTTCACACTTACTAGGAGAAGAGATTGAAGATTCTTGTAGGCCACCACTACTAAAAAAGGACTCACTCAGACCTAGAAAAATTTGAATGCATCAGATTGCTATACTTAAAATGGTATTTTTCTCCTCTTTAATGTATTTAAAACATTCTTTAGCTAATTTCACTTTTGCTTGCTGGGCAGTTCTTACATGCTTTGTGCTGACTTCCACAGTTCTGAAATCTAAAAGTACTGCCAAAAGAATAACTGATCCCATTCTTCATCTCAATATTTTGTTTTGTTACAGATACTATACAGAGCATCAAGAAGCTCCATTTCAGATATAGGAAAACCTCAGTCTCAGTATGGCATTCTGTCTTGGAATGCCCAAATATTATATGATATAAAACAACAGATGTGGAACTCAATCATTTATTCTTGTTTTTAGTTGAGAAAAGAGTTCTGGATGTATTATGGGGGTCACCAGTTCCACGAATCACAAAGAGGGAAATTTCCGCTGCTTTCTCTAAAAAGGATGAAAATTTAATTGGTGATTTGAGTAAGGGTCTTAAGAATACAACAGATGTGGTTATGATGGTCAGAAACCCCTCTCTATTTAAAAAGTAAGAAGGTCATAAATAATTGATAAGGAAATAACAACAAACATGCAGGATTAGAAAATGTGCAGGACAACCAGTAAAAACTGTATTTTTCTCTCAAAACTGCTAATCCTAATTACCATCAGAATTATCTTCAAGGACCCTCTGTATATCATCACAGGAACTTGGGAAGCCAATGGAAGCTTGCTTCAGGGATCAAGTCTTATATGAAAGGGTGCAGAGTGGGGAAGAAGGTTGCAGCTCTGAATGTCTATAAATAAAAATATATATATTATTGTTAGACTTCACACTCACTGTTATATAAAGCCACAGGGGACATAGCAAAGAAATTAGCCCAATATATTTAAATGTATATATGATTTTTAAATTCCTGCTTTCTGAGTCTCCCTGTTAAAGGTTCAGTGATTAGAGTTCTGGCTCAGTTATCTGAGCTTCTGAATTCAGAGCCAAGTTCATTACCTGAGTGACAGTAGATGGAGTCTGCATAAATAAGAGAGGAGTTATCATTGCAAAGAGTGTAATAGCTACTAGTTCCAGTCTTCACTTTTAAATTAAGTGTAATAGGCACTCTCCTCCAGAACCACCAAAACAGACTCAAAAATGCAACCTAAATGCATTTGTTAAAATATCTTTGATAACAGCTCATTATAAATCCAAATTCAGGATTCTAGACAAGAAGTACCACATTTTTTTCCATATGGGACCACTTCAGATAGTGTATGTTGTACCTAGGAGTATAGCTACCATAGCTGGTAGTGTGACACAAAGCACTTTGCCTATATTGAAGCTCCACTAAACCATGTACAGTTAAAATTGCAGTTTTATTACAACATATACAGTACTCATACACTATGCAAGACCTCTGCAAGGAGAATTTAAGCCCATTTATGACAGTATTACATTATAAAAACTGTTCTAATAGTGGAAGGCTTGATTCAGTTCTTCACTTTAAGCCCTAATGCACAACATTTGTAACTGTTCATATTTTTGGTGTATTCAATTACCAATTTTATTATATCAGTGCCCAGAAAACCCCAGTCATTACTTTGAATAAGCAGTCATATAACTGACTTTAGATGGGTCTAGATAAGAAATTAAAAATAATGATGACTGGATTTAAATAAGTAATATGTAGGCTGAACCTAATTCTGATTTCAATTTCATTGACTGTATACTAATTTAACTACATAGACTTAATGGAGGTATTATGATTTACACGACTGTCCATAGCCTATATTTCAAACACAGATCATAATTCCATGCTTCAGTGCTACCTATTCTGTGAGTGTGACAACGAAATTCAAATATCTATATAATTTCTAATGAAAAATACAGACAAAGATTTTTTCCTCCAGCTCTGGTATTATGTAGCCTATCTATAAAAACAGAATGATTAGGATCATAATTTACCTATCATATATAAAGAGTAGAAAAAAATAAAGAGTAAACTTAGAAATAAATCAGGAGAAAAAGCCCTTTATGGTTATGCTTAAAATACGAGCAATTAAAACATAATCGCTTTAGAGACAGAATTAACACTTTTTGGCTAAATTCATAGAAAACTGACTTCCAATAGGAAAACTTTGACAAGTAAAATTTCAGCTACCTCTACTCTGAGGTCACTACTAAGAATGAAAGAGAAAAGATGAAGTGATCCCACCCTGGGGAAAAAAAAAATAAAGAAAAGAAAAAAAAAGTATAACTTACTTCTAAAGAATGAACAAATGAAAAATTTTAAATGAAATGTTAAGTATTATGTTTTTCATCATTTTTACTTGTATAAAATAATATACACCAAGATATGCTTTTCAGCATCACTTTTTTTTTGTCTAGTGAAAGTCCACAACAGCATAAGCAAAGATATGGCTAAATAACATATTTACTACTGACCTAGCTATTTTAACTTCATAACCCAGGTTATCCACTTTTAATTTCTTTCACTGTAAAGTTCCTCAGACAGTGATAGGCATGCGTTGGCACAAACAGATGAATGGAAAAATGGGAACTCAGAACCCTGCTACAGTCAATGTAGCAGCTCAATCTCATTATATTAATCTTTGTGCAACATTTATAGTTGTCAGGAAGAGAGTTTTTTCCATTTGCTCCATCTGGCAAGCTATTTGTGAGTTTAATGGACATGCGTTCCAAATCTTCTTACGCCTGTGGCCATGTTTAAATTCATCTGCCTCAGTGGAATACCTAACAAGATAACAAGAGCAATTAAAAAAAAAAAAAAAAAAAAAAACAGTTTAATGAATCATGAAGCCCAGTCTTCGGGGTTAATAGACTATTTACCTAATCAGAATGCTTAGAAAACATATTTTTTTTTTCAGTTTTTTTTATGGTTATTAGCTTTCTCTTTGGATTTTTTCCTCTATTATTTTTATATCAAGGATGACATTTATTTTTATGTAGTAATAGCTGGAGCATAGAGTGGTCTGGATCTGATTATTATTCTCTCAAGATTTATAAATATATGTGGCCAAAGAACAAGGATGGCCCACACAGAGTTAGAGCAAAGATACACCCCATGAAGTCAGTGGCATTGCCCTCCTTTTTGGAAACCTGCATCATCTCTAAACCCCAAAACTTGTTCAAAAATATAGCATAATATCCATATTACATTATGTTCTTCTACATTTAGAAGCCTAAGGGGAGGAGGATTTTGCATCTTACCATCCCAAACAAGAAATTTGGCACTTGTTGCAATGAAAACTATGTTAGAAGTGTACAGTGTGGCAAAATAAACATACTTCATAAATGCATATGCCTAATAATTTGGAGAGATCCCTAGATTATATAAGAAGAGTACACACAAAACTGTAGTCTAAGTATACGTTGATATAAAGGGGGAAAAAAAGTTTTTTTAAAGAGAGAAAAAAAAAGCAACAGAAAAAGAAAGGAAAAGTGCACTGTAATGACCTATTTTCATAAAGCATGCCATTTACAATAGCAGCAGTGATACTGAACAGTAATTATTTTTATAATTACTAAGCTTCAGTGGTAGGTAGCTGATGTATGCAACTGCAAATAAGACTGCATTCTTGAATCAAGAATGTTGTCTTGAATCAAGTTCCAACTACAAGTAAAACAGATATCTTTTAAACATTTAAGGTCCATAGTTTCGGTTTTACACATGTACATGCCCATTAACCAGTTTTAGCTTCAGTAAATCTCTTGCAAATGAATTTTAGGTTGAAAAATCGATCTTCCTGAAACAACTAATTGTAGTAATTGAAATTAGGTATTAATGTATTTCTATTGATCCTGTTCGTCACTGCTTTTGTTTTAGCAATTTTGTGTGCATTAGCATAATAAGATTAATAAAATTAATATATTTGGAAAATTACAGTACCCCAGTAACTACCTCAGATACAAATTGCGTACATTTCATCACCTTCATTAAGTCTGTAGCCATGTGTGGTTCAGAGAACTAGTAATTAGGCAGTTCATGGGTAGTTTACTGCATTTTTCCAGTCTACCTTTGAATTGTTTTATGCCATCACCTCATATCTTCATGGAGTAGTTGTAGCCTTTGCATGCTGACATATCCCTTTCTCCTTGGCTGAAGGAATGAGCTGTATGAAATTTCAGAAACAAAACCATAGTCTTAGAAATCACTACTGAATCACACAGAAACTAGATTACTTCATTTAAAAGCTTTCTTTCTAATTAAATGTTGCTGTATGTAGCAATGAAAACTGTGAACATCTGTGAAAACTGTGAAATCACTATGTGGCTATCAACAATTAATGAAGTAAGAGAACATTTTTATTTTCGGTAATATTAACATAAAAGTATTTGTGCATTAAATAAATAGACTTAGTAAGCCGTTGAGTATATGAGTAGTTGTGAGAAAGGGATGTCACATATTTGCAGGAAGCCAGAAATAGGCAAGAGAGGAAACTGTAAATTCTACTTGTACTCTTCCCTCAGACCAGGGAGCCATAATCTGCCTAGCCTTTTGCTTTCCATCACTCGGTGCTGTGTAGATGCTAGTTATGCAAGATGGCCAATGCTACAAAATATGGCCACAATGTCCCTGCTTCTTTTGCCTCAGAAAAGTGACAGCAGCTCCATGGAGGCTTTCTGTCATTATTTAACAGCACCATCTCTCTCGCTGTGGTCTGCAGTGTCATTTACAGAGCTAGTAATGAGGGATATTTTATACCTTTACTATCCTAAGCAGGGAAAACCAACTTTCTTGGCACTGGAATGCAACTTCAAAAACTGTATCTCAATCCTGTTTCAAATTTGCTTATAAGCCATTCAAGCCTTTTAGGAGGAACATACTAAAATTCATTATCACTCTAGTAAATCATATGGCATAATGAGATTCAGATAGATGGCAGGTTTCTACTTCACACACTGATGATAAAATCCAGGTTTTTCCTACTATTTCAAAGCTTCTTTTAAAGACAATTAAAATTAGTATTTATTGAGAAGTGCAAAGAAGGCAAAAATCTCTCCAAAGCACATAAGAAAGTTATTGGTTTATGGGAAATCTACTCATGTATTCAGCACCTTGAATGTGTTCTTGCCCATCAAAGAAAACACAAAATGAAACACTTTCAAACAAAGAAAAACCATGTCAGAACAATGTATTAATAGTATTTACTGTGTACTAAACTGCAAAGTAAAGCAAAGCTTGGAGGTTTTAAAGTCTCTCCTTATATTTAAATGAAGTATCTTATATATATATATCTATCTAAAAATCCATACATAACAGTTACTGTAAATGGCTTTAAAAAGTCCGTTAGCTATGTTAGATTATCCACACAAACAATTTTAATCTAGTATACAAGGAACATGGCAGTCATTTAGAATGGATCGCCTGTTAAAATACTGAAACATTCACTTTTCTCAGACCGAGTTTCAGTTTGCTGCTTTCAGCCATTCAGAGGGTCTACTCTTTAAATACGATGCCAATGAACTCTTGAACCAAGAAACTACCTGCTACAGAACTGAATGCTGATAAAGTTAGAAGAAGCCCTTTACTTCTTAAAAGCATTAGACTTAAAAGCAGTAGGCTGAACCCAGGCCAAACCTGAAGCAATCAACAGCTACCAGAACACAATGGCTATTCTGCAGTCACCTCAGTCCCTTGAACACGTCCTAGTCTAGCCATCAAAATAAAGATACCTACAGGAAAAAGACAGCACCAATAAAACATATTGCTGTCTTAAGCTGCATGCCCAGCAAATATGATATGCATTGACTGACCTTGTCCATCCTCGAGGTTATCCTACTAGCCTGAAACCAAAGGACATGAAGCAATGCTAAAAGAATGTCCTTTTTGTCTGGGCTGGATCTGTACAACTAAAAGCAGGGGACTGTGTCAGACAGGCCTTCAGGCTCTTGCTCCACCGCTTTCAGGTGTGTGTGTGAGAGAACAGGAGAATGGGGCAGGAAGCAGGCAAACATTTTTACTCACAAGCAATTATTAGATATCCTACCTCATCAGGTACCTTCTCTCTACATCTCCTCTGGGAATAATTAGTTTCATAACACATTCCAAGTGATTGCAAATAACCTGCGCAGTCATATTCTTTTGATCTCTGCTTAGCTATCAGTTAGGCGTGCTGCTCTGCTTACAGTGCTGAGAGATAACTGAAAAATGTAAAGAGCCAAGCTTTTTGAAAGGTGTAAGGTTTGGAATTTGTTTTGGCAGTTGGGACCCAAAGCAGCTAAAGCCACTAGGGCTTTAGAAATTCATCAAATGCAAATTGTCAGCTCTGGTACACAGAAGGTTAATATTGTATTTCTTAGCCCTGGAGTGATGTATGAAAATTTACAATCAGTGACTTCAGGAAACCCATCTAAGCCCTGCATGTACATTTTTCACTTCACCAGCTACTCTGGTGGTAGCCAGTAGATCTAATTTCAGCAAGTTTGTGTTCCTGACAGCAGTCACATCAAATTACAGAATCTTCCAGACTTCGTTGGCACCTTCATCTCAGCCCTTCAATCAAATAATATGCCTGTTGCCTTCATCATGCAATCCTTAATTATCTGAAAATCAGCCGACTACTGCTTGTGCCAGCAAAGGAAATGAGGAAAGAATAGTGTTCTTTCCAATGCACATGGCTGGACACCCTACAGAGACATCTGATTTGATTGCTAGTAACAATATTCCATTGATGTTCTTTTTCATTTCTATGACTTAAGGCCCTTTTCCTAAAGAATTGCTTTATGCATGCACATATTAAAACCTGCATGATTTTTTTTTTTCTTAGTGACAGAGATGCTGTGAATTTTAGTTCTGATATTCCAACAGCTGATGCTTGCTGGATAAGTATGATGTGTCCCTAGGACCAAGTGCATTGTGTTGAAAAAAAAGATTAGAAGGATGGGTGAAGATTGTTTACCAAAAAAGAATTCCATGCATAAATCTCATGGGAGACTCAGTAAATATCTTATCCTAGTGCCAGACAAAGGTGCTCTAATTTCCTGGAATCAGATACAGACTCCGAAGGGGATCAAGGTCAACAAAGCAAACTAGGCAATCCATCAACAACCTAATTATATTCTATTGACCCAGAAGGAATTCCAGAAGCAATGCAGATACCTCTAGATGCTGGAACAGTATCTATCAATTCCTGGCCTCTGGGTCTTGTCATTACCTGACATCTCCACTGCTAAAACTACTCCTTAGGAATCTTCTCATTTCTATAATCTGGTTATTTAGACTGAATGCCAGTACCTAACATAAACTGCTCTGGGCTAAATTCTAGCAGGCTGCATCATAAAAAGGAGTTTGTTCCTTGTAATATCCTGCCTCTTATTAACAATGTAAAATATATATTATAATAGGCCTTCTTTGGAAATCACACTGAAAGTTACCTACGTATTTACAAGCATTTTGGGAAAACTAAGCCAAAAGGAAAAATGGAGGATTTGTCTGCTTAGTTATAAAAGTAACAAACCTCACCAGCTGAACAAATAAGGAAGGATAAAATAAAAAATCAAATAATAAAAAATAACTGTGCATAGACAAACTGACAAGTCTCAGATATCAGATATATAACAGATCTCTGTGTTTGTTGTTGTTGTTTTTTTGGACTGTTATATTAACACTCTAGGTTCTCTTTTGGACAGGGGTCTGATCTGTGTGCTGTCCATAGCACACAGGCCATAGACAACTACCCCACTTGTGCACGGTATCAATTACCAAATAAAAGTAATGAAACTCATGCATGAGGAGTATACTTTACAAACTATTCTTCCTGGTGGCTCCCTAGAACTGCTCTTTTCAAGGATGTCCACTTGTACATTACGGACAGCTGAAAAAAAAAAAAAAAAAAAAAAAAAGAAACAAGAAAACTGCATTGGAAATATAAAAAGAAATGAAGTATAAGAATTGTCTTTCTCACAGTCTGATGACTTTTCAGGGTGAGGGAAGTAGAAAGTGCTATTGGCAAGAAATGAATATTAAAATATAAAACAAAAGGTATGGTAGGTCAAGTCCCAGATCTGTGAAGCACTGGGAGCATGAACTTTAAAAAGCACTCAATTGTTACAACTGTATTGAACTGTATACTGTGCATTTCTTTTTGTTTACTGCCTCATGCCACGAATATTCCCTAATTCCAAATCTCAGCCACATGCAGGAAAATATATTTGTGCTGCAATCTAAATGGACTAATAAAAACAACATTCAACCATTTGGAACTGAAATATTCATGAGATACTCAGGGAACAATGAAACTCAATTGCTTCAGCTATCCTAAAGGAACAAGAGTCAAGAAAACACAGGAGTAACTAGAAACTGTTCCACTGTGCCTTCAAACTTTGTTCTTTATTTTTATTTTGCTCCTCTTACTTCAAATCAAGAAGCTTCATTCCCATTTAGTAGATATTACACCTGGCTACCCAGCTGGCTCACATCCATTTATTTAAATTTCGGCCTGTGCAGTTAAATTACTGTGAAAGCAAAATAGGAAAATACTCTGCCTAGCTGAGTGAACTTCCTTTGCCTCAGTATAGTCATAGCACCAGATGACGAATTTGTGTGTGTGTATCTGCACAGGAGTCCAAAAGATGTTGAAATTAATTTTAAAAGTTTCCTACAATCCAATGCTTAGGGATAACCCCAGGGAAAACAGACTATCCCTTGCCTTTTATAAATAAACTATATTACTGTGTTGATAAACAGCTCTAGGCTCAAGTTACTTGGGACACTTGCACTGGCCAATTCCTACTTTACGGAAACACACAATCCAAATAAGAAAAACAGTTCCCTCCTTAAAATCACAAACAGTATAACTAAAGTATCTGACATCACTATTCAGAAATCTGAGCCAGTGCTATTCTTGCCAGGAATTGAATGATTCTAGGAATGCCGCATGCTGTGGGCAGTTATCTTAAACTACTGCAGCTCTGTTCCTCAGACCCGTATGACTCCTGCAGCTGAAGAGGACGTTATCTGTGCCTCTTCAGAATCTGTCAGCCTGGCTGAGCACAATGCTGCAACTATTTATCATCCTTTGTTCTTTGCATCTAGCTAGCTATCTGTAATGGCAAATGTAAGTGTCACCTATCCTTCTTAATGGATGTCCTTTTTCATGAGGGAAGATGGAACACACCAGCAGCAGGTCATGAGAGCTCCCCATGTCTCCCACTTCCCAGCCATAAACAGTTATCTCACACTTCTCCTCTTAACATCATACTGTAGGTAGGAAAGCAATCGAGATAGAAAATACACTAGACAATCAGCCTAGTAGCTCTGTAGCTCTGGAGAAGACATTTTACAGAATGACGACTAACCTTTCAGTCAGCCATCAGTCTACCTGTCAGGGCTACCCTTGATACCAGCACTATGACGTCCCCTTCCCCAGGTCCTTTGGTGCCACAACCAGCACTGCCTAACCACAACTTCCTGAAACATACAGGGATAAAGGTTCCTGTGGCCTTGGCCAGACAACTCCTCCAGCTCCCTCCTGCTCCCCAGAGCTCACGTCCGGCACCTATTCAGCACCTCAGCAGCCCACTCTACCACCTTAGTGTGTGACCAGCTCACTGAAGCGCTAGACGGACCTTCCATACAAAGCCCCCAAAGGTGTTTAAAGTCAGGTAGTATTAACATCATTCAAGGAAACATCTCTCAACTCAACATCTGCTTCAAATTGCTTAAATTCTTACCCACTAAAAGACATTTCAATAGCAAGAAAAAAAATTGATTTGCTATGAATGATTGTATACTCAACTGTTCTTTTGAAGTAAAGAAAGAGCCTGGGGGGAGGAAATCCATAACTTTTTGCTCAAGAAAATTATTTTTTCCTATTGACTTGTTAAGTGTCAGGTTTTGACAAGTGCTTTAATGTCAATGACCATTTCTTGCCAGTGTCAAATGCCTCCTGCCAATTCCTTACAGGTTTCAAACCTTAAATAGTCCTCACACAATGTGTACTGTTCAAAGAAGTCCCATGGATGGAGAATACAAATATTAACTGAGGATTTGGAAACTGAAGAACTAAACAGCAGTAGCTTACCTAAGATTTATGTGCTACACATTTCCATTTCAAATTGGCACATGCTTACAGCAGTACAAAATAGGATCTCAGTGTTTTTGAACCAACAAATCCTTGGTAAGTTCTTTTGGTTTTAATCAACTTGCTCACCCTTCATTTGCATAGTTTTAATATGTGCTCTTAAACATCCAGGTGTCATTCAAATTTCCAGATTATAAACTCAAAATGAGTTTTTTGGATCATACTTTGTTCTGCACCGTCTCTTTTACTGGATTTATACTTAGTGTTTTCTAAACTGTTAAGAAATCATTTTGGGATTTCAAAAGCATATGAAAGACCCAAGAATGTGCGGCCTCTCCATGGAACATTGTTTCCAAAACAAAGCCATGTAAAACTGTTCTTCTCAATTTCACAACTATTTGAGGAATATTATGATTTAAAAATATAAATAAATAAAAATGATCTTTTTACTGTGAATTTAGTCAAAATAACTGCCTACAGTCAGTTTCACCACTGACACAAACACTAAGAAGAGGGGTTTCTTTTTGTTGCTGCTTGTGTGTGAGAGAGAGAAAAAAAAAACTGCTGGAAAATGGAGTTTAAAAATGAAAAGGACTTCAAGTTACCATATTGACAATACAAGTTAAAAATAATAATAATAAAAATACAAACCTTAGGTTTCCATTTTTTGAAGGCATTCTGGATTAATTTTATCTATTTAAATAATTAACCTACAATCTGTATCTGTTTGCAAGTGTGTTTCAGCACTGCAAGTTTAAAACACCTGGAATTATTATTTTTAATGTGTTCTCTATCACAGAATCACAGAATTTCTAGGTTGGAAGAGACCTCAAGATCATCGAGTCCAACCTCTGACCTAACGCTAACAAGTCCTCCACTAAACCATATCCCTAAGCTCTACATCTAAACATCTTTTAAAGACCTCCAGGGATGGTGACTCCACCACTTCCCTGGGCAGCCTGTTCCAATGCCTCACAACCCTTTCAGTAAAGAAGTTCTTCCTAACATCCGGCCTAAAACTCCCCTGGCACAACTTAAGCCCATTCCCCCTCGTCCTGTCACCAGGCACGTGGGAGAACAGACAAACCCCCACCTCACTACAGCCTCCTTTAAGGTACCTGTAGAGAGCAATAAGGTCACCCCTGAGCCTCCTTTTCTCCAGGCTGAACAAGCCCAGCTCCCTCAGCCGCTCCTCGTAGGACTTGTTCTCCAGGCCCCTCACCAGCTTCGTCGCCCTTCTCTGCACCCGCTCAAGCACCTCGATGTCCTTCTTGTAGCGAGGGGCCCAAAACTGAACACAGTACTTGAGGTGCGGCCTCACCAGAGCCGAGTACAGGGGGACGATCACCTCCCTAGACCTGCTGGCCACACTGTTTCTGATACAGGCCAGGATGCCACTGGCTTTCTTGGCCACCTGAGCACACTGCTGGCTCATATTCAGCCGACTATCCACCATCACTCCCAGGTCCTTCTCTGCCTGGCAGCTCTCCAACCATTCCTCTCCCAGTCTGTAGCTCTGCTTGGGGTTATTGCGCCCCAGGTGCAGGACCCGGCACTTGGCCTTGTTGAACTTCATGCAGTTGACCTCAGCCCATCGGTGCAGCCTATCCAGATCCTCCTGCAGAGCTTTCCTACTCTCAAGCAGATCGACACACGCACATAGCTTGGTGTCATCTGCAAACTTACTGAGGGTGCACTCAATGCCCTCATCCAGATCATCGATGAAGATATTAAAGAGGACCGGCCCCAGCACCGAGCCCTGGGGAATGCCACTAGTGACTGGCCTCCAACTGGACTTGACTCCATTTACCACGACTCTTTGGGCCCGGCTATCCAGCCGGTTTCTAACCCAACAAAGCGTGCGCCAGTCCAAGCCAAGAGCAGACAGTTTCTTGAGGAGAATGCTGTGGGAGACGGTGTCAAAAGCCTTGCTGAAGTCAAGGTAGACCACATCCATAGCCTTTCCCTTGTCCACCCAGCGCGTCACTTTGTCATAGAAGGAGATCAGGTTCGTCAAGCAGGCAATCTGCCTTTCATAAACCCATGCTGACTGGGCCTGATCGCCTGCTTGCCCTGCAAGTGCTGCGTGATGACTGTCAAGAGGATCTGCTCCATGAGCTTTCCTGGCACTGAGGTCAAACTGACAGGCCTGTAGTTTCCCGGGTCTGCCCTCCGGCCCTTCTTGTAGATGGGTGTCACGTTTGCTAGCCGCCAGTCAACTGGGACCTCCCCCGATAGCCAGGACTGCTGATAAATGATGGACAGTGGCTTGGCCAGCTCCTCTGCCAGTTCTCTCAGTACCCTCGGGTGGATCCCATCCGGCCCCATCGACTTGTGCACATCCAAGTGCTGTAGCAGGTCACCAACCAGTTCTTCGTGGATAGTGAAGGCCACATTCTGCTCCCCATCCCCTTCCACCAGTTCAGGGTACTGAGTGTCCAGAGAACAACCAGTATTGCCACTAAAGACTGAAGCAAAGAAGGCATTAAGCACCTCCGCCTTTTCCTCATCTCTTGTAACTAAGTTTCCCCCCGCATCCAGTAAAGGATGGAGATTCTCCTTAGTCCTCCATTTTGTGTTGATGTATTTATAAAAACGTTTTTTGTTATCTTTAACGGCAGTAGCCAGATTGAGCTCCAGATGAGCTTTGGCCTTCCTAAGTTTGTCCCTGCACAGCCTCGCAACATCCTTATAGTCCTCCCTAGTGGCCTGCCCACTTTTCCAAAGATTATAAACCCTCTTTTTTCTCCTAAGATCAAGCCACAATTCTCTGTTGAGCCAGGCTGGTCTTCTTCCCCGCCAGCTCGTCTTTGGGCACGTGGGGACAGACCGTTCCTGCGCCATTAAGATTTCCCTCTTGAAGAGCGCCCAGCCTTCCTGGACCCCTCTGCCCTTCAGAACCGCCTCCCAAGGGACTCCACTAACCAGTGTCCTGAGCAGCTCAAAGTCAGCCCTCCGAAAGTCCAATACAGCGGTTTTACTGGTCCCCTTCCTGGCCTCGCCAAGAATAGTGAACTCCACCATTTCGTGGTCACTCTGCCCAAGACAGCTCCCGACAATCACATCCTCCACCAGTCCTTCTCTGTTTGTGAAGAGAAGGTCTAGCGAGGCACCACCCCTGGTAGGTTCACTAACCAGCTGTGTCAGGAAGCTATCTTCCACGCTCCCCAGAAACCTCCTAGACTGCTTTCTCTGGGCTGTGTTGTGCTTCCAGGATATGTCAGGGAAGTTGAAGTCCCCCACGAGTACAAGCGCTGAAGATTTCACAACTTCTGTCAGTAGAACTCACCTATGAACAAAATCCATGTCTATGAACAAAAAAATAAATAAATCAATCAGAATCTGGCTCAGCTAAGCCTGCTCAAATTTGTGGTCAGTGTCAACAAATTTAACTATTTATATTTGAAATTGTATTTAAGAAATATCATAACTGAAAAAAGACATATAATTTAAATGTCAGCTATAAAAACAATATCTTATAATTCACGTGAACTGCACAAACTGACCAATCAGAATTGATTTATACAGGAAGAAGGTATAAATTAATGAATCACAGAATTTCTAGGTTGGAAGAGACCTCAAGATCATCGAGTCCAACCTCTGACCTAACGCTAACAAGTCCTCCACTAAACCATATCCCTAAGCTCTACATCTAAACATCTTTTAAAGACCTCCAGGGATGGTGACTCCACCACTTCCCTGGGCAGCCTGTTCCAATGTCTAACAACCCTTTCGGTAAAGAAGTTCTTTCTAACATCCAACCTAAAACTCCCCTGGCACAACTTAAGCCCATTCCCCCTTGTCCTGTCACCAGGCACGTGGGAGAATAGACCAACCCTCACCTCGCTACAGCCTCCTTTAAGGTATCTGTAGAGAGCAATAAGGTCACCCCTGAGCCTCCTTTTCTCCAGGCTGAACAAGCCCAGCTCCCTCAGCCGCTCCTCGTAGGACTTGTTCTCCAGGCCCCTCACCAGCTTCGTTGCCCTTCTCTGGACTCGCTAATTAATTAATGAAAAAATAATTAATGAAAAATTAATTATAATACTTTAAACAACTTTGATAATAACGTTTTGTTACCCTCTAACTTTCTGTTGTAAAATTTATTTTTTGAGTTCCTTATTTTGGTCAGAGAGCTGCTCAAACCACTGAATTTCAAAAAGATCTTGAGTAATTCTCTGTCTCACAAGCCAAATGGGCTTGTGAGAGACAATGAATAAACCCCCTGATATGAAAAAATTCATAAGAAATTAAGTTTGTGCTACGGCTCTCTCCTTTGCTGCACAGAAGTTTCTAGCATACAGTGGTTATATTAAGCCTTTATCTACCGAGTTACTGGACCTTTAGCTTTGATTCTGTGCTATAGATGATACGTTTGTTTATTATGGTATCTTTCATTATTTTCCTAAGAAAAAATCATTTCTTCTTTGCAACACACATAGAATTGTAAGATACCTGTGTTGCAGGGTAAAAGTCAGACACTCTTTCTCTGCCTCATATCAGTAAATCAACTCAATTAAACCATGATTAATGTTTAGCTCAGTGTAACATAAATTTGTCTAACACCTGATACTATATAAATCAAGATGGCTGAGCACCAACTCTCTTAAAACACTGCACTCCACACACACCACACACACCACTCCCAATACAGGTCTGCTTTTTCTATCCAAAACTTACTGACAAGTAGTATGAAGACCCAGAAACATTCATCATGCTCTTCATGTTTGCTACCAAACACAGCAAAAAAATGCAGGCATACATATATAGCTACAATACAGATTACAATTTATAGGAATACACTTTAGACTTTACATTCTATTTGCAGTTTCCTTGCATGATAACATAAACAACACTGAACGAACTGGAAGATCGATAAATCTGTTCTTTCAAAATATATATTCTAGATACATCTCAGAAACTTTTATTAAAATTTCTCTAAGTTTGAGTCATTCAGATATTGTGTTTGACTAAAGTCATCTCTACAAGCAATCATGCCATTTGTCTCTATACTCAAGCAAGAAATGGTACGTGCTTGGTGAGGTGACTTAATACATGTAAACTCACTTTTGAGTATTTGGCAATGCCAACCAGGAATGATGTGACCATGTAAACTGGCTCTTCTGAATAATTTTTATATGAGTCAGACATGCAGGAGGAGCCAGCGTGTTAAGAATTCACAAATATAAAAATCAAAACCTGTCACAACAACTTGTGTTAAGAATTCAGTTTTTCCTTTAGTAATACCATGCTACCGTGCTAAGTTTTTTTAACGTGTGAAGAATAGACAAGGTATATGTTACATTTTTAAATGTACAGATTCAATCTTTTGATCAGAACAAAATGGGAGTATCCATTTTGGTAGATAATGGTTGCTAACATTTGGTAACCTCTGAAAGATTTAACTAACAATGGCTGCAGTAATAATACTGCATAATAATAAGTCCATAATAAGTCCACTGATCAAGAAAAAGCATTTCTGGAATTCTAAAGTCATTCTGAAGTAATTAAAAACAACAACCAAGAAATACATAGGCAATTTATGGTATTAAAAATACTGGCTGATTGCCAGGGAATAGCTAGTATTATTTTTTGTCTATTTAATCAATATTGACTACATAGTTTAAAGATATGTATTGTTCTGTTCTATGCTGTATGGAAATAATCCCATGATGTTCAAGCACAGTACTTGACATAATGTATAGTATTTAGTATTTGTGGACAAGCCATTCTGTGCCATTTCTGTCATTTAGCATTGTGCAAGATATAGTTACAAATGCAAAACTACACTTAGAATAACAACTGAAACTTAGACTTGCACAATGGCAGACATATAAATTGCCTAGACCTCAATTATTTCAGAAGATTTTTCTCAAAATGTCTAAGGGTGTTTACCAGTGTCCACATCCATGTTTGAATTAGATATACATTAGGTAATTAGATATTTGAAATAGTCATTAGCATCGTTAGCTGGATCCCTGTTCTCATAAGGCCAAAGTAGCTGACAATTGTTAATAACTAAATATTTCATATGAAAAAGGATATGCAGACATAATTGCAGCTGCAACCTCATAAGACCAGCCAAGCCTAATTAAGTGTCAAGCTAGAGTTACAAAAAGCTTATGAGATATCCCTTAAAAACGACAACTCAACTACAGTACTACACAGGCAATAAAACTACCTCAGTAGCAACAGTAACATGACTTTTATGTAGGTTTGTGAGTGATGTTATGAAAAAGACACAGTTCATTCATGTTATTCGTAATGTGTTACTGAAATTAAAGCACAATTGAAATAGTCAACCTGTAGCCAAGAAAGTTTTGTGGATTATTTCTTCCTTTATCGTTATGTACTTAAAGTAGATAATAACCCTTTATCTGTTTTTCCCTCTCAATCAAACATGAAGGGCTCTCATAATTCTTCTTTCCATTTGTAATTATTTATATTTTTTACTACTACTATTTTTTATTACTGTGTACTTATTATTAAATGAGTCAACAAAACGCCAGTTTTCTGTATACCGTTTATAGGCATAGACAAACTATACAGGTAAATGAAAATCAGCACTGTGTTAGATATTCAGAAATAAAGATGGACAGGAAATATTACTGTCCCATTAACTTCCTGGATTTCAAACAGTTCTTCATTCCACGTTACACAGACAGCTCTTTCAAGGATTTGTAAAAGACTCACCAGAGTGAAAAGTCTTTTTATCTAGCCTTAGCCTGTCCTAGGCACAGACTGTATATATTTCAGAGATGATGTCAGACTCTCAGGTATCACAATGTATTAAAGCAAAAGTTTTACTTTTAGGAATAAAAGATGTAAGGATGATACAAACAATGATACAAACACATTTTCTGTTTTGTTGATCATCCAGCAAATACACACCAATGTTCTTCATAATTTATTTTTTAATTCAGCAATGACTTTTTGTCATATGAGAAACAACTCTCAAAAATAAAAGGCAATTAGTGCAGCATTATCACATCTCTATTTCTAGAAGTGGCTGACCATCTTAAGTTAGAACACAGATTCTTTTCTCACTTATTCCACAGAGGTCTGTCAATTTCAATATATTTGTCCTGAATAATATATATATATTTTTTTTTAATCTAAAACTGTAATGGTATTTCAACTCAATTCCTAGCACATTACTTACCATGTAGAGCAACAGAGCTATGTTAATCCTTGCTGTGGTAACAATGCAGAATTTTCTCAGATTTTACTATTAGGAGACATTAAACTCTTCAAGTGTGGCATGCTAATCGTGTTCTAATTCTTCATACATCTCTTTTGAACTTTCCTCCATTCCTCTCCCTGAATCTGCTGACAATCCCATGCCACTGAATACAATTGCAGTTCCTAGAACTGTTCAGGATATATTTTATCTTGCTCAGGGACTCCTCTTAATAATATGAAAATATACACAGAATATCTTAAAGTGATTGGCAGCCAGTCACCTTTTCCTCAGCCAAGAGAGCTATTTAGTATCTTCTCTTAAAAATGCAAGAAAACGCAGAATTTTAACACTGCTTTTAACCCAATCACAGTTCTGATCTTTCTAGTCGAGCAGTGTTGTCTGTGCTATGTGTTCGTCAAATACCTTTCAGCCAAAGGGATGAAATCCCAGACTTAAACAAATTACAAATGAAGTTTGTTTGTTTCAGTAAGATTATTTTTTTTTGTCATTTCATGTTAGCTTTCTGATATTATGCTTTGTTGTGCCATCAGTTCAAATGGGAAGACATGACTGAATCACTGGCATAATATAGCTCACTCCTACTCATGCTTTGAATAAAGCTATTCAGATTTGCACTTCCACATAGTAATGACTTTTCTGCCTTTGCCTACCTTCAAAAGCAGATAGGCTGTTAAGCTCTTGAATGTATTTTTTATTTAAAGAAAGAAAGAAAGAAAGAAAGGAAGGAAGGAAGGAAGGAAGGAAGGAAGGAAGGAAGGAAGGAAGGAAGGAAGGAAGGAAGGAAGGAAGAACATGAAAATCAGTTTGTTCAGCTTTTTAGTATTACACTTGTGTTCAAAATACAGTCAGTGCTATACAGTACTGAAAACAATCCTTCATCTCATAGTCTGAGCTGAGGAATCAATGTATGCATCCTACAGGATCCTATTACCTGCTAAGATAAAGGCATGCATCACCTCTTCCTCTCTACTCTCACTGAAAAGGGCAAGAGCTTGCTCTAGCTGGACTGCTAACTGGACTGCAGTCAGAGACCTTTGGTGATGCTAGACCCCATAGTCTAGCACTACCAAAGAGAGGGAATGATTTAAAAACAAGGGAGTGCAAGTGGAGGCAACATGCAGTGTTTATGCATTAGCTCAAAGACATTTATTGGCTTTCCTAAAACATTACTTCCAAAGAGAGAATGCCATCTGATTTTGAGAATCCTTGAAAAGATGGTGGGCAATACCCAATATGATGTCAGCTGTAAACTACACTACAACACAGAAATAGAAATTTTGATTTCTACTGAATACCTGAATATATTTCTACTGAATATATTTTATATTAATATCAAATAAGAGAAAAAAATGAAGTGTAGACGTTAAGATGGAAACTGACAAGATCCGTTATTTACACGTACGTGTTGAATTGTCTTCTATTTTTCTGTATATAAGTTTCATTTTACTATTGATGAAAATAATAATAATAATAATTTTCCTGTAATGACTACCATAATAAAAATGTTTTCAGAGGCACACAGGCAACATTTCAGATACTTAGCATATAGACATCATTTACAGAAGGTGCTTCTAAATGTCTGACATCCTAAAAAAATGTTTCCCATTGTCTCTTTAGGCAAATTGATTAAATATGTTGCATTAAAGTCTCACTGGAAAGAAAATTTCAGTATTGTTGAATATTTTTAACTGTTCTATATTTTCTGCGTATTACTCAGCATCCTTGCTATCACCTATTTTTGCACAGATAATTATGAAAAACAAAACAAAACAAAAAACTATGGAGAATATTTTTCAAATTTTAGAAGCAACTATAAAAAATGACAATGTTACCTGGATGCCAAAAAACGGCAATGTTATCTAAATGTCAATCTCCATTTTTAAATTCATATTTTGTATTTTTAAGTAATACAATACAAAACTGTGGTCACTTACTGTGTAATAATCTAAACAAGCTGCATGGCAAAAATCCTCAAATATTCTGAAAAAGGTATTCATCCACATCATACATAAGTAAAAACCTCTAGAGTAAAGCAAAACCAAACAAAAAGCCCCACTAACCCACACCTCAAACCTGCTTTCTCCCCTCACACACACAAAAAAAAAAATCTAGCAAAAAAAGTTCAGAACATAGGAAAGAATACATCACACCTTGAATTAGAAATACAACAATGGTGTTCCAGCAAGCAAAGTCACTTCATATATTTTGAGAAATACATAAAGGAATTGATTTAATTACTACTAGTCTCTTAGAGTCAAAATTGGCATTCTGTAGTGCTTTGTAAGCAATGTGAGCATTTGAACAATGTGTTAAGTCTCTGAATTAACTAAACTTCAGCAAGAAGGTGGCCCTTTCAAATAATTTTGTTAAAGCATGAATTGAAATACAGCAATGTCAAAAAGATATATTGTATGTCACCATTCTGTATTACATGCTCAGCAGATATTCACTGTGTATGAAAATACACATAACATTTACTGTGCTACAGGAAGCAGGCATACTTAAAGAGTCCTCCTTCCTCCAATGTGCCACACTATTTTTCATCCTCTTTTTTTAACATGCGGAAATTACTATAGTTAAAACCTTCAATTTCAAAATCCCACAAGACCTTTTAAGAATTAAAAAAAAAAAGAGAGAGAGAGATTAATAATTTTAGGCATCATGTGTCATACTATAGATACATTATATTTTACAGACAATTGAGCAATTATTCAGGAGCTCTGCAATAGTTTTAAATGTTTTGCTTCACTAATACATATTAGAAGAAAAAGTTTACATCTTTCTTCATTGGCAATCTTATACTTACAGAGAATCTTCTCTGAGGCCATAACCAATAAACAAAAACTAACTTGAATAATTTATCCTTAAGGGTTTGGTGATATCTACCCCCACTTGATTTACAGTATCTCTTTCACAAACAGGCTCCCTTCATTTTTATCTCACCTGAATACAGATGCAAGTTAAAGGCAAATATTTTACTAATATCACTAGGAAACTCTTACAAAGAAAATACAATCAGAGCCAAGTTTAAATTACTAATAAAAAACACGTTTGCTATGTGTACTTTACCAAAAGTTTGATTTTTTTTTAAACAGATACAAGGTTGCTAATGTTATGAAATTATGCCCATATGCAATAAAAGAAATATATACAACTCACACTGATTCTAAACAGAAAGTACAGAATGGAAAAATCTGAAGTATCTGCTTGTCTGGTAGACATACCAATTCAGTAAGGAATTTATACTTATGAGAAGTTTGGAGTTGTATAAAATGGATTTTTTTTTTTAGTGAATTATTAAAGTTTGCAACATTTTTATTACTGTGAGGAAATTTAATTCACATTTTGCAAGCATTTCAGTGTTCGGTCAAAACCAGACCCTGAAACAGAGCAATAAATTCTCTACTGTCATTCACTGCCTATCCAATTACCAAGCTTCAATCTAATTCTCAGAGGAGTAGGAAACATGAAAGATTGCTCTGTGAATGACTGATTAACATGGAAAAGATCATTTCATAAAGATTATATTGTATTTCTAACAAGATCAAAAGTGTGCTCTAAATTATTGTTATGATAATTACCTTTGGCAGAATTTGTCTTATTGTTAAAAAGCAATAATAAAAGTACCTTAAGAGGCAGAATAATTACAATTAACTGCTGTAATTAATAAGTTAATTCTCAAGAAAAAAAAAAAAAGATTCAGACTGTAGGAATTATGTAACTGCTGCCATTTAACTTCTTACTGTAATACAGTAATACTGTAATACAGTAAAATATATTTTAAATCAAAGATGGTCAACAGCTCTAAACATTTACTTTCTAAAGGTAAAAGAACCAAATCAGTTCAGCCACAAGACCATTTCATTTCTGCTTCACAGGACTGGATTGTCTACAACTGAATGTCAAAATATACATATGCAGTGCAACTGAGGAGGAAGGAGGGAGAAGAGTGCAGAGGCTAATATTGGTACATACAGCTTTTGTGACTTAAATTCATAGGTGTCATTCTGAAATCTTTCTTCGCTACCAAAGGTGTTTTGCCATCAAACTGCAATTCTTTCATTTCACTGCATGATCAAAAGAGATTCCACAGAGAGATTTAATCCTCTATTCCACCTTTAAAGAACTTGTGCCAGAGTTTGCAATTTGATACAATTTAAACAGTGAATTTCATGAATTGCCTTAAGATCTATTTTTGTCTGATGACATATATTGCTATTTCTGACTGATCTTGAGAAAGCTTAAAAAAAAAAAGTCAGAGTGGTTTCAGTCATGTTTTTTCAATAAACAGTTTGTTAGAGTACTATAAGTATAAATCAATTCCCATACTACCTGCATTTTACTACCAGTTGTAGATGGTAGTAAATTACACAACAGAACTCTGTGTCCTTATTGCATAGGAAGTCATATACATTGCCACTTTTCTAAAGATAATATACACAAAGAGTTTGTATGATGTCACAGCATATGAAAAAGACTTGCTGCAAATAAAAAACAGCTTATTAGCATCCCTGACACTTCTTGATTTGGGGATTCACTAGCTTTGAAAATGGCTTCCTCAAAAACTGAATACAGAAACACTTCTACTTTCTTAGTCCTTCAAAAAGAGGAATCTCACTTTTTCAATGTGAAAACAAGCACAATTTCTACTGTGTTTTTAATACTTGAGTAAACGTCTTCCCAAATACTCTGCAGTAACTGCTGAATTGAATGAATGATTTTTTAAAAGCATCACTTCTTGGATATGGTAAATCAATACTATAAGAATGCAATATTTCTTCAATATATGTAGCACTAATTAAATACTACATACAGAAATCATTCCACCTCTGGAATTGCACAGAAGTCATAACTCTAGTCTCCATTTAAGAACTCAGAAATTGCTAGTAAGGGCTAGAGTTCTTATTTTAACTTGCAAAGATGCTGAAATTTAAATAACATAGTAAAATATAACAGGTTGATGCAGCTTTATTTTTTGTAATTAATTGTATATAAAACCATCTGCATACAAAGAAGGGAAGACCAACGCAAATAAACTCACATTCTCAAATTAATTTTCTGTGTATTCCCCACATGATGCTAAGGACAAACTGAAACTTCTAATGCTAGAAAGATGTTAATGTGAGAACTACATACTATAGTACGTGTATAATAAGATACAGAAATTAGTTTGATAGACTCTGTATCCAATAGGCAAAAAGTAACACAAGTATTGAATGTCCTGTCTCTATTGCAGAGAGAGCAGAGCAAGGTGTCAAATGAAATCAGAGGAAGATAAAGAGATGGGCAATTCTTTGAATGCATTTTAAAGTTTGTTTGCTGTCTTTTTGGTGACAGGCAAGATCATGTTATCATTTGTGTTTTTATCAACATTGCCAGAGTTACGCAGTTATCTCTTCCATGAACTACCGCAGTGCTGTAACAGCATCCTAAGCAGACACCCCCTACAGGAGCTTGGAGAGCAGACATTTTCATTCCATGGTCCCAGCAGATAGGTGAAGCCCAATGCAAGAGACAAAACCCAAGAATTCAGAGACTCTAGGAGGCCATAGTTAGAGGCTGAACTCCGCCTGCTAGCCAGTTTTATTATCTCTCTTGATAACACAATAAGGGCATCCCAAGATCTATTTACAAAATATCATCTCCTTTCAAGGGATGCTCCTGTAACTCTGACAAGCACAAGCAGAAGAGCATACACCTTTACAATTCATGAAAATGCAGCCCATAGCAAATGAGGCAGAGGCATAACTGCAAGACAGTGGCCAAAGAAACAATTTTAGTTCTATGAGATAATACTCAGCCAGTGATGAATTTATCCCACCCTTCCCACATGCTAGCAAATGCCCTGAAGGAAATCAAAATTAAGAGAACTGGGTTTGGGGTAGCTTTTTTTCCTCTGTTTCCCTGAAGTTAGGCATTGCTAAATACAGGATTTTTAAATGTTCTTCTGAGTTAAAGTGTGAGTATTTTGGTGATGGAAAAAATATTTATATATATTAAATAATTCTCTTTTTAAAAAATTAGATTACCAGTGTCAACACACCTAATTTGCATCCAAAATCTGTTAGGTCCCTTTCTTGCAAAAATCTCTACAAGTGAAACCAGTGAACTCTTCCATGGTTTTATACTTTGAACTAACAACAAACAAACAAAAAACTTTTCACAGCATCCAGATTTATCCAGATTTAGAACAACTGGTCTGTCTAGAATATACGTGCTAGAATTAGAATAGTTCACTTGGAAGGAACCTAAAAAATAGTCAATTTCAAATGCCTGACCACTGCAGGACTAAACAAAAGTTAAAGCATACTAAGGCATTTTCCAAATGCCTTTTGAACACTGACAGGCCTGGGGCATCAACCACCTTCTCTAGGAAGCCTGTTCCAGTGTTTCACCACCCTCACAATAAAGATATGTTTCCTAATGTCCAGTTCAGACCTGCCTTGGTGCAGCTCTGTGCCACTCCTGCCCATCCTGTCAGTTACTGAGGTGAAGTGACAGGCACCTCTCTCTCCTTTTCTCCCCCTCAGGAGTTGTTGCAGAGATCAGGGAGGCCACCTCTCAGCTTGCTCTTCTCCAAACTATGCAACCCAAGCGTCCTCAGTCTCTCTTCAAAGAGCCTTCCAGCTCTTCTACCAGCTTTGCTGCCCTCCTCTGGCTGCATAGATTAAGAGAAATTGTATTGATGGAAAAGTAACTGAAGAAAAACAAGCATTATTCAAGTCCTTTGGACCTTCACTATCCATTTATTACAAGGGTACAACTATGCCTTAGAAGAGGGAAAATTTCTGAAAAAAATATGGACGAGGACAATGCTTTATAAAAATATAATTTCAAATGAGTACAATGTAAAATAGTTTTTCAACTTGAAAATATTAAGTGTGACACAATTATAAGCTTCAGCCCATTGCTTTTGCAGAAGACAATGGTGTACCTAGGGTACAAAGCATACATACATAGTCAGGTTCGCTTTAGTAATAGAGAAGGAGATAGGTGAAATATGCAAAATAAATTCTCCTTTGTAACTCCTGTTTCTTTGAACAGTGCTTCCTTCTAGAATAAGCTAATTGCATTAATCCATGTCTTTTATTGTAAATTTAGGACATAATGATTTTAAAAGATAAAATGTTTAATTGTACATATTTTTCCTAGCTTCACTTTTTTGTAGACAGCTACAAAAACCTGTGGCCATTATGCTGTACAGATTGATTTGAAACTGAAGCAGCAATTAATTCAATAATAACAAAAAGGAGTATTAATTATCTGCAAGAGTCTAAACTCCGCTAAATGATTATTTTCACCATAATTATCAGGGTATACAGGCCACTGATTATCATCAAAAGCAATTAAGAACATCCCAAAACACCACAGAATCAAGGCATCACAATAAACCTTTCAGATTATTTCTACAAGGCTGTGATCTACCCAAGGGCCTATGAGAGTTACAGTGGAGAGATATGGAGAGTGCCATACCTGAGCTTTAAACTCATGTCGGAAAACATACATCCTATCTTCGCTATCCCCCACTTCAGAGCAGGCCAAATTACATGCAGCCTGACCCTCTTGTTGCAGCAATCACAGGTTAATATCCCAGTTAGGATAACAAAAGATATCTTTCTCCTCTTAGGCAGTGCAAGTGAAATGACTCAGAATATCATAAAAAAAAAAAAAAAAAAAAAAAAAAAAAAAGCCTCAAAATATAATAAGCAATAATAAGCAATACAATACTTTCACACTAACATAATTTCTATGTTAAATTATGTACATTAGCCTTAACAATCCTCTTTATAATGTTAGTGTTTACCTTAATATTTGGTCCATCTAAGGCTATGTATGTATAGGTTTGCTGAAGACTTGCATTACTGAGAATCAGCCATGCAAAGAAGGAAAAGACAACACATATGCAGAACCCTGCCAAAACTTTTCATAAACTGTGCTTATCAAAGCTGAATTCAAGACATGGCTCCTGTTCCGCTCTGCCTCAGCTGGAAGGCCAACGGTCCTGATGTTCCCTCTCCGAAGACTCACCATTAACCTTTTGTATTCTACAATCCATTTATGTTATTTCTATAACTGAATCCACCAGTTAGAGGTCAGGCCATCCAAGAACAAAATCTCTACCTATACACTAACAAATGAGTTAAGTACTTTACTCAATTTCTACTGACATGACTCGGAAGTTCCACGCAAATGTCTCAGCACTCCTGACTTGGAAAGGAACATTGGAATTTCAGTACTTGACCCAAAATAATCTAGCTTCCAGATCTGGTGATAATACTTGAAACTACCACCAATATTCAACACTGCTGACATGATTTATTTATTTTTTTTAATATTGTTTTTTCCTCAGTAAAATTTTTGCGAATTAATAGATTTGGAAGTAAAATAAACTAGCTGTTACATGATAGATGAAGTAGGTTATGACAAATATGATAAAAGTTTAAAAATCATAAAGGGTTCTCTACAGGTGCTAATTTTACTACTTGAATGAAATTAATAAGACTCTCCATAAAACAGCAGGAGATCCTTAGATTACATGAGTAATCAGCAAGAAAATTTATTGTGGATTCACGAAGCATGAAATGTTTGTGTAATGTATGCAAAAGTGGTACTTTATTCTCTGCAGTGAACAGTTCTGAGTCCTTATAATAGAAAAATATTTAATAGTTTGAAAACTCTTGAGGAATAGTTTTTAAAAGTTGTTCAAGTGTGATTAATTTGACTCATGACAAACTAATAGTGAAAGAAGGACCACCTTATTTTAGTATTCAGTTTAATATACAATATTAAAATAACTATATAAGCTTAAATAAAAGATATGGAGACAACTGAAAGTCCAACTTGATGTCCAGGGAAGTATGATTTAGGAGAGTAAATTTCACAAATTAGCTAGTACATTAATTTGAGACACTAAACTATTTTTTCAATGTGGTATTCCCAAAACAGCATATGGGCAAGAGATAAGTTTAACATTTGAATAAAAAATAAATAAATCTAAAGACATTTTCCATTTTATGCAATTATACCCATTCTGTTTCTTTAAGAAATGCCTTCTTGAAGGTTCCTTTGCAAACAGAGTGCGCTGTTTGTATTAGCATATTGATTTCCATAGGTGTCAATGGATTTTTACCTTACACCATTTCTTGGCCGTTGTACGTATAATGTGCTTATTTTACTTATCACTGTAAAACCCATGTATGTTTTATGAACCACTTCAGATAAAGCTCTAACAGTAGTCCCAGATAGGAAATTCTACCCCATTTGTGCTCTTAAATTCTCAGCAAATTCTGCCCTCTGAGAAACAGTGTATAGCCCAGGTTTTATCTTTTTTCAAAAATCTGTTTTTGTTACAATGCACCATGGAACCCTGATTTTGTGTTCAGTACTTCACATTTAATATTTATTGATTGCTGTAATTAATTGTTTTTGTTTTGTACTTTTGGGTTTAATTAAGTGGACTAAAAGTGTCAATACACTGCGGCTGTTCAACTGACTCACAAATGAAACTAAATAATACTTTACTGTGACTAGTTATTAATGTTCTGTCAATGAAACAAGCAAGGGGACTGCATGGGTCAGGGAATTAGTAATAATAACAGAATACAGAGCCTTTCATTTTTAGATTAACTGCTCAGTATAGATTAACAGTAGCTAAAATTAATGTAATCTAAGGATGCTGAATTACTTACATTGCATGTGTTATGTGAAATGAGATTACTGATAAGAGTTTAGTTCTGGTGTCCCCAGCATGAAACCCATCACCAAGTGGCATCTTTTGCTAAGTACATTTCCACAATATGGTGCTCAAGGCCATCATCTATTTTTGCTCAGGTCCTGAACAGAGGTGAGCAAAGACAAATAAACAGAAAGAAAAAGAAAAACAAAAATAAAAACAAAACAACAAAAAAACAACACTGTCACATGCCTTTTGAGTTGGATCTGTGTCATGTTCTGCATGCCTACAGTGTGGGCAACAGCAATACAGTGTGGATATCTTCATTGACAGTTCAGTAAAAAGTCTCTGTACCAAGTTATTTGGGGACTGACCTGCAGTGACCTTTGTAAATGCTCTCTCCATTACAGAGCTGTGCCTATGTAAACAGACTCATTTCAGCAGAATATGCTGCACTTGTCGAGTTGAAAAAAGGAAGGCTTCTATTTCCAGAGCTTTGGCACTTCTTAGGAATATTATATTAAAGCATACGCAAAGAAAGAGACTATCTTTGTTAAGCTAAATATGTACATCTTCTTTGATGGCAACATACATTTGGAGAAGCAGAAAAACCTGGCTCAGAATATGAATTAAAATTCAACTTCCCTCTTTAAAATATGAGTTGCACGTCAACAGATGTTAACGGTTCTAATATATCAATCTATTCTATGCAGGCTCTGCTACAGTTATCATTTGAAAATCATCACATTGGTTCTAATATCCAATTGGTTAATTTACCCTAAACTGTGGACACTCATAATTTATTACCAAGGCTTAAAGTTCAACTTAACTTGTCAGTTATCTAATGACTTCATTGCAGGCTATCCATGAAGCTACTGGCATCTTTGGGGGGATCAATATGCTAGCAAAGAATTCTTTCCCATTGTTTTCCCTTTCCCACATGCAAGACAATTTGTCATTTACCAGCTTCCTTTCAAACTTCCGAACCTTTCCCCTTATCAAAAGACAGCACTTGACTACAAACGTCCCCAGACGACTTAATTTTGAAAAAGCTGGCTGACCTAGCTCTCAATGTACCATAATATTCTCGAAACATTGGAAATATTCCTTTTTGCCAAGGATTAGCATTTCCATGCGTCTTCTTTCCAAATACCTTATCATACTAAGTCTCCTTTTAAAATTACTTCAGCCTTATATCCCACTCCCTCCACACACACACACATACATATATGTATGTATATATAGGTTTACTGGGCCTTATCTGATGCAAGATTTACTGCAATCCCTTCAGCCATGTTCTCCCTGACTGGAGGCAAATGTCTCAGTAATATTTTATTTCACTGTTTAAGCACACATGATAATTTTGTGTTCTAGGAAAATAAAATTAGACCACCGTCAATAATATAGCATGATGTTTGCCTTATACAACATTTATAAAAAAGATAGATAACACTGCAAGATAAGATTCAATATTTTTTAAGAATCTATAGTTTGGAATAATATTTATGTTTTCCTTATTCTCTGCAAATACAAATGCAAGACATGAATCATGCCCTTTAACACATTTCCCTGGGTTTTCTGAAACTAGATCAGATGGAACATTTCATCAGAATCCTTGAAATCATGCAAACAACAAACATGAGCATCTGCATTTTAAGTATTAACTGCTAAAGCACCATGAAAACCTCGGCACTGGCAGATTTGCTCCAACTCCTCTGCCAAAGGGTGGGCTTCATATTCTTTATCCTGAAAGCATTCCACGGAAGAGATGAATGTGAAATTTAGCTTTCATAGCTGAGACACATATCCCAAAATGCATTACTGTCGTTTAATTTAATGCTGATAGAACCATAGTAATTTCTATGCTACATTGTTTATATATGATTTAAAGAGAATATTCAGTAGCCCAAAATGCAAGTAATTATATGCACTATTCCAAAACCATCTCTCTGAGTCCTTTTAATGGTATTTCAGCATCTGCAGAAGTGACATTACCTACAAACAAAGAGAAAAACTCTAAATCATGATGGGTCAAATTCCATTTTTTCATGGCCATTGCTAAGGGACTGATCTTTATCATTTGACTTCTTTGGCCACATTTCATTCCAGATGCTCAGAAAAGAAAAAAAAAAAAAGAAAAAAAAAAAAAAAAAAAAAAAAAAAGAAGGTTATTTGCCAAAAAATAATCCCATTCAATCACAAAGTCTAAAATACGTGTGTTAAACAGACAGTAAGCTGTTTACCTTTAACCACTTTGCAGACTACTCCCTTTCAGGAATCTCAGCACTAGGCAAGGTAGTACAAATGAAAGAATTCTTCTGTTTGAGTTCTGCCAGCCTGGTAAATATGGAAAAGGTATTCACAACAGTGCTATGTCCAAAGTACTCTCTCTAAAAAAAAATGTCCTCCAGGAAGAGGACAACAGGACAGCCAAATGGTACACACAGTGCCCCTGAGAAAGATCAAGACTTTAAAAGCAATGGCAACTAGAAAAGTAAGCAGAAAAACCTGAATTGTGCATATAAGATAATAATTGGAATATAATTAATATCTTGGCAGAGCGGCAACTTTTTCCTTTCCTGCCCTCTTCTATCAGATACCAAGACTTCTGCGTGTGTGATATGGTCAAATTAAAAACTATAGTACAAGCACTAGAAAGAAAAGAAAATAGGCCTAAGGGCTGAGGATTTTATCAGCAGCCTGAGATTCTAGTCTCTAAAATCCCCAGGGCCACTTTGAAAATCTCAGCCTAAATGTTTAGCTGAGTTACCAACCACTTTTCTTTCGAACTGCAAATCCCAGTTGTTCTCAGAATTTCCTAATGCATAACACACTTATCCATGAAACATAAGCTGTGGCTAGGATGAAACCTTTGCCCTGCAATCTGTCCACAGATAGAAACTGTCTGCCAATATACAATAGCACTGGCACTGTTCAGCTCACACTGCATGTAGGAACCCCTCTACTTGAGCATTTCAGAGGCTTCAGAAACCAGCTTTGCAAATCACCTTCAACAAAGTCTAATGTAAAAAGCATTGTCGGCCTATTTCAAGTTTTTTAATGTGATGTAAAAGAATGTGAGGTGGTTAAAAAAACAAAGTGCCATGGAAAGGAAGCAGGCATTCTAGATAAAAGTACTTAAGATTAATTTAACATGCACAGGATTTCCCAATTAAAACTTTCACATTAGCACTGCATTTTAAACAGTTAATCTCCTAATGAGACATCCCCAGCAATGAGAAGTGAATTGCAGGACTGAATATGGCCCTGAGGCCTGCATCTGGAAAAGGCTGTACTTAGTAAATGCTGGATTTATGCTGCTGTGTCCAATTCTGGAAAGAAAGAGCTGCACTGCCACCTACTGTCAAGACGTCTTTTCCCATCAGGAGCTGCTGCTAAAAGAAATCTTTGCTTTCACACAAAACGTTGAATGCTGTTGACCAAAGCATGCACACAAAATAAAATGGTGTAACTAAAACTTCATGTATACGAAGTTTAGATAATTTTTAACGCTGGTAGCTTGGAAGGCCTATTGTTTCTTTTCCTCTTTTTTTTTTTTTTTTTTTTTCTCGTAACACAATAAAAGCAAAATACTGTGCCGAACATATGGGAGAGACTATGCAAAAGCCCTTGCTTTTTCTTTTTCTCTCTCTCTCATTCTCAGATCTCCATTGTCACACCTTTGTATCCTGGCTGAGGAAGAGCAAGACCTGCAGTCATCTCAGCTAATGATACGCTGACTGCCTCACCCAAAAGAGGTACTTTTTGGTTCACTTCTTCCCTTCCCTTAAGGGCCAAAGGCATTACCTCTGTGAAGCATCTGATCTCCAACAGTCTAGATGTGAAGGAGCCTCTCACAACAGCCCAGAGCACTGCTGGGGAGATACGAGCTTAATTGAAAACAAAGTTTTACTGCGGTTTCCTCTCGGGGTCTTTTTTGACAGCTGAATTTGCAAATCAATTCACAAGTTGAGAACAGCTACTCCCTTTCCTAGTAGACATATTCACTACCAATTGCTCATTAAACAAATTGTCAGAAATAGCAAAAAAAAAAATAAAAAATAAAAAAATAAATCAGAATGCAAAGAAATAAACTTACCTAACAGTGAAATAGGGAGGACAGAACTCCAGGATAAATGTATGTCAGATGTGCTATCTGTAAATTGTAGCTAAACTGAAAACTGTTTATCTAGGATTTAAAATATGGTAGATAGTAAGTGGGCATGCACTGTGCTCTTCTCCTTAATTTTATATGCAAGAATTGCTGTCCTCGTACATACAGTTGTTTGATAACATTAGAGCACAGAGCAATTGGAGCTGCTGCTGCTTTTGAAAATCACAGAGCTGCATGTCATCTGAAAGCACCCTGGGGTAAAAAAAAATCTCCAATTCAGTGTGTGTCAAAAGGTGTCTCAGAAGACTGAAGTTGTGAGCACAAGCTCAAAGAAACATATGCCCTTCCTACATTACCATCAAAATAAGTCCAAAACAAACAACAGAGCTTAATTGCATTTTCTAAGGAACAGATTATTTATTTATTTATTTAGAGCCTGTAATAGACAGGACCTGCTGCAGCTACAGAAGTGGTGAGATTCACTTAGTTAATACGTGGGGAAAAAGAAAAAAAAAAAAAAAGAAAAGAAAAAAAGAAAAAAAAGAAAAAAAAAAAAGCAGACATCCTGACTATCTCTGTCTCCTCTGCCTTCAGGCCTAGCAGTACTCCACATTTCAAGTACCATACAAAACAGCTTCTAAATTTGTGTCTCTCTATTCTGCCTTTTTAAAGCCATAATATGATCATGGCACCAAAGGGTTTATGTGTTTGGACCCTAGAAGAGAGTTGTTTCTTTTAAAAGACAAAAATATTGTACAATAATTCTTCAGAAGTCTTGTCTCCAGACATTTTCACATGAAATGTCTCCTGTTATTTCTGACTTATCATGAGAATAGTTCTGAGAAATTCTTTTAGAATTCCTACTCTATTTTTCACCTAAAATTAAGATCTTGTGCATCATCTTAGTTCAAATAAACTCAGAGCTTTTGTCTCCACTATACAGCGGTAGAATATTTTTTTTTTACCGTCTTGGTAGAAAGGCAGCATTTTCTTCCCACTAGAAACCCTTAAAACATTCTCCTTCCAGCAGCAAACCCACATGATAAGTTTTGTAAGGTATATTATGTTGCACTAACAAATAAAGTTGTACTTCACCTATTCCTTAAATTCCTTATACACACGGTGCTTAAATTCAAACTAATGGAGCTGTTTCCACCAGGAATGGTACATATTCCCCTCTATGCTTTCTGTAGCTGCTGTGTTGGGTTCAGTCCTCAGCTGGCTATGTCATCATATACTTGGCCAAAGTTAGTTATGATATGTTTCTATGTTAACAAAGATTTTCTCCAGGAGAGGCATCTAAGCAGAACTGTAAAGGCTTGATATTTTATAACAAAACAGCTATTTATGCACTGGTTAATCCAAAAGCATCAAAAGCATTTTGGATTGCTACTGTGAACTGAAAATACTGAAATTCTTTCTGTATGTAGTTCCACTGCATTTTGTCTTTTCTCTTTTAAATTTCCTTCCTTCCAAACTGACTCTTTGGATATCCTTTTCCTTGGTATGGAAAAAAACTATCAGTATTTGAGCTGAACCTTCAAGCCTACAATGTTCGGCTGAGCCCATAGTAGGAAAAATAAATTACCCCTTTTTTTAAAGAGACTACAGTGAATATGAGAATCAATGAAGGGCTGAAAAAAATTCCATGGGAAAATCATGAAAATTCTTTGGCATATGAACAACTTCCAAGAAAAACAATATATATTGTTTTCTGCTGTTACTATGTTCGGAGGATGCATTCTGTTTAGCAAGTTGCTGTTTTCAGCACTGGAAAAACAAAGACCAAAGGCCAGAACCTCAGAAGTAAATGTTCTGACCGGGTGGCATGTAACAGAACTGCTCCTGTAACAAGCAAGAATAAGCAAAATCCTGGTACATTGCAATGCAAAACCAGGACTTGTATTGTTTGCAGTGAACACAAGAACTTGCTTGATGAGCAAGCTTCATTAACATACAGCAGATGCACTGTTATACAGGCTAACAGAATAAACCTCCTGCTTTCAAGTGGAGATACAACCTTGCAGAGCCCCAGTGCCACTTCCTAACAGACATGGAAGTAAACTCAATCCTGACACAGTACTGTCCAGCTTCCTGGTGATGAATGACAGGATGTCCAAATGATAACAGGGCAACTCAATGAGCAAAATAAAGACACAACTCTCCAAAGTAAAGAAGCTTATTTTGGATAGATAGCAATATATTTCTTATACCTTTTTGATGCAGATGCGTAAGAGGGTGTAGGACATTAGTTCCCAGGACAGCTGTTGGTTACTCCCATTTTCCTGGAAGGTCAATTCATTACCATGGCTTCTTTGTTCCACATCCATCAAGGTTTCTTTGTCCTGCCAGGTATACCTCATCAAGGAGGTGATGTCTCAGCTGAGTTTATTAGGGATGTCTTGGGGCTCCCAGCTAAATTCCACCTTTGTTGTGGCTCAGCCAACATAAAAATAGATTTGTTAAAGCAATGTCTTCAAGTAAAGGTGGCTAGCTTAAACCTTCACAGTTTAAGGAAATACACTTTTGTTGTTACTGCTTGCTATGCTGTAAAGTTGTTTGTTTTTTTTTTCTCAGGCAGAGATGAAGTCACAGCATACTAGCATTTTATGTACTAGTTATGCTTTCAAAGTACTTTGGCCTGTTTTACAACAGTGGATCTTACACGGTCATCTAAGGAGCACTGCTGCTGAATCTTAGATCAGTGATCCTCAGATATCTACTAAATCCTTCAACTAAGTGATAGAACAGTTGGATTTGAGTTCAATTAATTCTAATCATTGTATAGAGTCAACAACCAGACCTGTTTTTTTAAGATTTACAGCTATGTTTATCTGTAACAAAGTTTATCTGGCTCTTATTTGGGTAAGCATTGGTGCGAGGTTAGGCACAGAACACTCAAATTTTTTATGACTGACTTAAATAATTTCAGATTTGTTTTCAAGTGAGCCACTTCATTTCCAAGTTCCTTTCTCCTACAGCTCCATGAAGCTGCATGTGACCCATTAGGCAGGCATTCTGCAAAGGCCTCACAGCTCACAGCACAGGACTCCAGAGCTGCTGCAGAAGTATAGCCATAGAATGCTTTACTAAGGGAAAGGAAGCTACGCCTCTGTTTACTTGCCACATGAATTACTACACTCCTGGCTGATGTTTCTGCCAGGTGAAGAAGAATTTAAAAATGATGCAAACTAAAACATCTCTCAGACTAAAAATAATTAAAAAAAAAGGCCACGGTATTCAAACAAGATAAAGAAGGGAGACATGGGAGACATAGACTCTGAAGATATATTTCTCACCCTCTGAAACAAAGATAAATATTTCAGAACCCACAACATTATAAGGTTAAATAAAGTTTCTTCCACATGGTTAATTGTGGAAGAATATTGAGTTTATTTTGCTTTTATGAACCAGTCTAGGATGACCCATCTGCCATCTTAAATGCACTAATGCAACCCTAGGAAACTTGTGTGAGTTACAAGGCATGAGTACATTTTGGAAAACAGAGTACTAAAGGAGCCACAGAGTGCCAAAGACCATAGGACAAGCTCTTTATGTGTCATTTCTAAACCTTAAAACTGTTCTATTATTATTGAAGGAATCAGGTGGGTATCCAGAAAGCTTACCAGAATTTCTTCTAGGTAAGTTGGGCCTTTTCTTTGATCTTATCACGAGAAAGACAACAGATATTCTGTGCTGTGCCATATGTATGGAGATTACATTACTTCAGTAGCATCAGACTTCTAGGTTCTTCAGCTGAACCTAAAGGCTTCTTATGCCAGAGGACATAACAGCAGCCAGAGGAATTCAGTGGGTCTGAAGGGAACAGCACGTGCGGGAGGACACACAGACAAGGCCTGCTTCTGAAGGGCCTGGGTGGAAATAGAGCTTCTTGGTCTGCTGGCAGCAACGCCTGGAACAGGTAGAAAGGGGCCCTCATAGCTCTCTGATGATAGCATGATGATGAAGCCCCATCCCACAGCCATGAACCTCAGCCAGGCCCACACCCTGATCTTGCACCTCACATCTTTATTTTAACCCATAGTGTTCACAATCTACATACACACAATTGCTTTTAAATGTCTGCTTATCATTCATAGACTACAATCATGTTTTAGAGGTGTGTAGGTTTTCCCACTTTAGCAGCTAGTACTAGCAAGAAAATACATTCTATGTTTGAAGAGCAATGGAGGGTTTGTCCTCCAGCAAGAAAAATAGCCAGGCTTTCCTTTAAATAATCCAGGTGTCCATCACACTATTATATGAGCAGGGTTTCTAAGTAGTTGTACAGAAGAAATGTTAAGCATAATCGAAGATGAGTTTAATCCCATCATATCCTCATATAATTCTCTTTAGGATTAGTTTAAGCTTTTTAAAAACAGTAGATCAAGCGCAGTTAGGCATTAATTAACTCCATTTATTCATTTTATGAAGTTCTAAAATGCAGTGTTTTTAAAAATGAGACAAAGAAGGATGTTGAAATGCATGAACTCGTATATTAAAGATATTCCCATTGCTGCTAAAGCACATTTAACCAAAACTCACTGCAATCCTAAACCAGAAGTAGCTATCAGGAATTAAAGTTCAGTGACACTTTACTAAGTGTCTCGTTCAATTTTTTCATTCTTTTCCTCCTTCCCCCCCGCACACACACTTACCTACTTACCTTCCAAAATCATGGAAATAAATGTATCTTCTGACAACTCGGACGAAGAAGTGCTAAGAGAAAATCTGTCCCAAATCTGCAGGCTCAGAAAGTTCAGGAAGAATCTGGACTTGTAAATTCTATCTTTATTATTATTATCTTTATTAACATTTCATATGGGTTTGTAAATAATGTGGTATTCTTGTACCATATACAGGAATGGGCATTGTAGCTCTGACAGCTACCTTGACTTGAGGCCACCTTTGCACTAACAGGGTTTCCCAACAACAATATATCAACAAACACTCCTCATGGAGATACCATTTTTTTCTACCAAACTAGTAAATTACTGTGGCTTAAAAAAATAACTATTTTTTTTGGCAGCAGACATGTCAGATGACAGAAATATGATATCTGTTTAACAGTGTGCAAGAAATAGCAAGTGCATGAATAGTTGCATTGCATGTCTGTATCAACAGCATTGCCTTTGTTGGCCTCATGCAAGTCTAAAGAAGCCACATTATATGAGGAGTTAGAGGAGACCAGAATCAACCTGTGCTTGGGATATGACAAAGAGCACGTAAGCTCTTGTAGGAAGTAGCTGTCAAACTGTATTAGATGCATTGTCCCACTGAACTATACACATAGTAAATTTGTTTTGTATCCTGGTCCTATGTCTTCTTTTGGAAGGGACAAAATCTTTCTCACAATACCACATGCACATAGCAATATGAGAAAGGAAATCCCTAGTTCTCTGCATCTAATGTAATTAGCACGTTTAATATGGAAGTTACTATGTAGTGATGATCAATTATTAAAAATACATTAATTTCTCTCCCTCTCCATGTGCTAATTAAATCATGTGCTTTCAGAATTTGTGGTGCTATTAATGTTTCTCATTTTGAAAACGAGCCATTCTTGCCAACGTATTAGCCACTGCAACTGTTTTCAGATGGTCATCATGGTCATCTCCTGAGAGGTATGAGATGACAGATGCTTATGCTCAGTGTTTTCTGTTTTCTCTTGTCTTTACTTATTCTCTTGCATGCATTTGCTTGTCCTGAATCATCAGTGTACCAGCATTACAACTAAGACCACCAGGTTTCCACTGAAGTTAAGGCTCCCATTAATTCGTTTATTTTTTTCTTTTTTTTTTTTTTTTTTTAATAATTTCCATATTAACTTGTATACAAGGCCTTAAATATCATAGTCTTATTGGTATTATTTAGAGTTGAAAAAAAATCCAGAAAAAGTCTATTTTACTGGTGGCTATATTAAAGACTGAAGAGGTACCTCGAAACCATTTCTTACTATAGCATCACAAATTGAACAGCACTTGGTACCACTAAGCAATAGCAAAAGGATTTGCAGATATGCATTCAGTTATAGATGCATCAGGACGCATTTGGGACTTATTTCTATCACTTTCTACAAACATTCAATGGAAAACATTTATGTTCACACAAATATGTAAAAAAAAAAAAAAAAAAAAAAAAAGAGAGAGACAGAAAGAGAGAGAGAAAATGATGTGAATAATCATATGGCCATACAGCTGCCTAAGTCCATATGTTAAATGTGTTTTTGCACATTTTGAAAGCTTTTTGTGCCATTATGGTTCATCTGATCACAGTAGAGATGAAATGTTATGTATTCAATATATTACTGAAATTTAGACAGCCCCAAGAACTGATTAGCTTCAAAGCCAACTGAACAACAAAAAAAGAGCTTGCAATAGATAAAAGATAAGTGTGCTATTACTCAAATTCAGTTGTGGTGGAGACTTTATGTAGCCAAACTATAATTTGCAAAGTCAATTTGTAATGTGGTCGGGATACTACAGCTAATAATGATTTCTAACATTTATTTCAATATCTGAATTTATTCCATCTACAGGTTTGTCTTTTAATATCATACTATCCACATGTTTCAGATATTACTATTCTATTTAAAATTGCTTAATAAATATATTTAATAGAAACTGCAGTCAAAGGATGTATTAACTGTTAGCATTCCTTAAAAATGTATATATTTTTTTTATGCATTCAGGTTGATAAGTTTGAAATTACAAGACATGGATTTCCCATCACAACTATTTAACAACCATTTTATGAGTTGTTCAGATTAATTAATGATGTTAAACTTTTCATTAATAGTGTAGCAAATATATGCTGTAAAATGGATGTATTTAATTTAACTCCATTTTGCTCTGTTTTCTTAAATCAATCCAGTTCTGTCAAACATTAAGCTGACAATATCTTTGTCTAGTAATTGCTATTTAATAAAAATAACATAAGATACAATCTTAGACCTCTATCCCACAAAATATGTCAGCATGCATTTGAATTTGAGTACGCAACTATTTTCTACTGAAGTCACTATGGATGCTCACATGGCTAAATTTAAGCCGGCTACCAAGTGGTACACTGGATCAGGGCCCAAAGATTTAAAGGGAAATCAATCCTTTGAAAGCCACCAAGAAACCTGAGTAGGGAAAGCCAGGGCTTTCACTTACCAAGATTTAGGAGAACAGTCGAAGATGATTAACTGGAATCAATTTGCACACATTGTATGCACTATATTCAGATCACACAAATTACTTCATATTAGCAAATCAATACTTGCATTCATTGCAAGCTCTACAACTGATTGCCCCTTGCACCTCTGAAAAGACTACAGAGCATTTTTATGCATTAATCATTCATATAAGGATAAAGGCCTTCTCTAGGCATAGAGATTAAAATAGATATTTATAAATATACCTTTGATTAAAATAAAAACTAAAGTAAATAGTACTAACTAATAGCTAACGTGTCTTGCAAACAGTCAAGGAAAAATTACAGTAGGCATTTGCAGAACCCTGTCCTTTTACTGAGCAGTGTGTTTAGTACATTTCCCCATAGCAATCCAATCCAGTTGTAACCAGTGATAGACGTAAAGAGATCGAGTGAGCAATATTTGTTTATTTGGAAATAACCACCTAATCTACATAAATATTTTAAAACAAAAAGACACATTTTTAGGCAAGTATCTAGTTGGAATAAATTGGCAACAATACCTAAAGGCCTGTCTGGATGGGGAGTGTAATAGAGTGAGGAGCTGGCTGGAATGAGAATCAGGAAATATAGGTTCTAAACTAGGTGCTGTCAGTGTGAATATATCCATTTGTAATAAAATAGGTAGGTGCAAACTCATTTTATTTGCTGGCAGAGTTGTCCTCAGCTGAAAGCAATGTGATTGTATTACCAGAGAGCTAAGCTGAGAGCTAAAAGCAAATTCCTGCAAGTTCAGGTCTCAGGTTCTGTGGTTATTCAGCTTTCAGACTGGATCCCTCTCATCTCTCACCTCCTAAGTGAATTGGTTCTCAGTCTTAGAAAAGTCATCTCATCATTTTTTTCCCCTCCCACTTTTTGTATCTTACCCACTCCAACTGAAAGCTCTGCAGAGCAATTCAGACATGATCTCAGTTGGGACTTCTGGATGCTTCTGTAGTATGAACGCTAGCAATAAATCAGGAGAGGATAATGGAAGTGTCAACTGAGTCTTAAGTATAGCAGCAGAGCTGTAATGTACTGTACTATACTCTACATGTAACGCTATTCTTCAAGGAAGTCTTTGCACAGTATGGTTTATTCCACTACAAAAATAAATGTATTCATGATGCATCTCCAAGTATTACCCAGCACTAAAAATGAATCACAGTAATGTTACCTTCACTTCCCTCCAACAAGATGATAATACTTTTTGTATGTGATGCCATTCTGTATAGTTTTTGACAAACTGGAAATACTTTAATGAAGTAATAAGACTGTACCAGGAGCATATGATTTACCTTGAGGCAGCAGTATATAAAAAGAGAGAGCTGGAATAAGTAGGCGATTCAGTCTGTATCTGTTTAGCTGTGCCTAACTGTTCTAGATTCCAGCAGACACTTCCTTTGCTGCTTCTCCTATTCACCTTGATTGGTAGTTTCTAAGAGGTTCATGAGATGCTGCAAGATGTGCAGGAAATGTCAGCAAGTGTATGTACCACTAACACACAGAAAAATCAGATACCAATGACGCATAATTGTTAATTCTCCATGAAGGCAGTATTTCTTTTTCAAAATCTAAGATACATAGTTAATAGTAATCCCATGAATTTAACTACAAAGAGCTTAAGTAAATCATTAGTATTTTCTATGTCATGCTGTTCTGGATTACTGAATACTTGCACAGCCCACACTACTCTTTGACAGGTTTGGCTGATATGATGTTTCACGACTTTTTAAATCCATCTAAATATCAAGTGTTTTCCTAAAACCTCAATAAATTCTGCCACGTAGCTGTTTCAGTTATCCACTAATTTAGTAATGTTTGAACTAAACACATTTATCAGTCTTTGTGTCCTCTTTATGAATCAATGCCAACAGACCTCTCAGTATTTGTCAAGTTTTGTGCCTGAATATCCTGTAATTTTGCCAATATTTTCTATGTCTTCACAGGGATATCTGGTGCATTCCCTTAGCTCCCACTACTCTACAAAAACATCTTCCTCTCCCCTACTACTGATCACATCTATTAGCCCTCTTGGCAGAAGACCTTCCATTTTCTATTGCTAATAATTCCTGAATTCTGATATATGATTCTTCTAAGCCTGCTTCTTTGTCAGCTTTTGATCGTTCTAATTGCCTTATTATCATCTGCTCTCATATAGTGATAAAGACTTTTAATGTTTCATGTGCTATGAAAGAAGGAAAAAACGTGAGCAAAATCACTCTTTGTTCCTGGAATATTACCACCTCCACAGTTCATAATCATTAGGGTGAAGAATCCATTTTGGCCCTCTATTATGTCAAAGTTTTATCCTTTCAGTGGCCCTGCTGTCTCTTTGCTATTTTGTTCGCTTCAGCAGCAAAATGAATTGATCATTGCTGTTCCTCTTGCCACCTACTATTTCATATGCTACTTTAACATCACAGAATAATGATTTATACGCACTTCTTTATTTTTTCTATGAACTGTATGTCACATGAGGTTTTTTTTAATATAGCTTCTCTTGTATTTATGTAAGGAACTGAATAATAATAATAAAAAAAGCATATCACCATTATATTTCCCAGGGCCTGAACTTTATAATCTGTTTTAACATCCTTTTCTTCTTTACAAGAACACATTTCACAAAGCAGGGATTTAAAAACATGAATGAGCCGCTGCAGATTTTCCCACCATTTTGTGCTGTCCTTTGAGAAGTAGCAATGACTGCAAATAATGTAGTCTCCATCATCCTCCCAGATATGCCACCTTTGAATTTCAGAATTCAGAATCATCTACCATAAGCTCACACCACAAGTACCATCAAAATCCTAATTTAAAAATAAAATAAAATAAAATAATAAATAATAAGTAATAAAAAATAATAAAATAATCCGGATAACCTTCTAGTTATTGTGCAGCCCATTTAATCAAAAAAGGAAATAACATTGGCACATGGGATTTTTTCCCCCTCTTCGTTCACCGAAACCAAAACCAAAGCATGCCAGCTTCCACAAAACATTTTCTCCAGAACTCCTCAGGTCCACAACGTAATTGGTGCTCAAAGCAAAAGGCAAAAAAAGATCAGAGAGAAAGAAAATACTTCTGCCCAGGTATAGTCCAAATCCACCCATCTCCAGGAGATTATCCTAACTATACATTACAGGAATAGTCTGCCTATTGTCTAGTGAGTATTTGTTTACAATAATTCCAATGTTGTAAACAAGAAGAACAAGATAACAGCACTGGCTCTACCGTGCTGCAGCAATAGCATTCACTGCTCAGCAGAAAAACTGGGTACCAATTATCCTCTTTGTTTTCAGTCTTGAATGCACGTAGTCTAGAGAGTATCTTAGAAATAGTGGGATGGTTCTTCTTCACTGTCTGCTGTTGAAGTTTTACAAGTCTGAAGAAGGGACATGACTCTGGGTCTTCCATATCCCAAGTCATCTTTCTGGATATTAGTCTCTGCCATCCCTTTGTCAATCTCTTATTTTGTATCTTTACAAAAGTAAATGTGTAATTTGGATAAGAGAGACATGAACACTATATGGTTTGGTGGTTATAGCAAATACCTACAAGACCCGTAATTCAAGTATCTATTTCAATAGAAGATTAGTGAACTTCTGAGTACAACGGCATAACAAGGTTATGATTCACTAGGGGTTTAAAAAAAAAAAAAAAGATCTCCAATAAATATTCATACAATAAATTGAATAGATACAAATTTTAAAATCCTTTCTGGTATAGGCAAAATGTTTTCTGTCCACTTTCTAGCTATCTACAGTAACCATATTAACAAGGTCTGTTGCCAATACAGGTAGATATTGCATCTTTTCTTGTAAAACAAAGCCACATACACACTTAAAACGTAGAGTTTTTGCTTTAGTTGTAGCTGTTGTGGTGTGTTTCCTTTTAATTTCTACTGATAGCTCAGTCAAATAAGTTTACTCAACCTAAAAATTATGGTGCACTTTGAAATTTTGTTGACATTGTATTCCTTTGTTTAATTCGTTTTGTTTCATTATGTGAAAGAAACAGTTTTCCTTATGTTTCCTTATTGTCTGGGTGCCTATGTGGAATAAAAGCTGCATCTTAACTCTGTGTTTATAAACAGCTGGTTCTATTCACTCGATATGAAGAATCAGTTAGATGCAAAACATTAACAGAGCTGTCCATTACTAAAGTGAAATTTCTACAGGTTCTGTTATTTACATTGCAGCAAACTGTGGCCGTTTGCTTTCAATTAAGAACAAAGCATTCCTTCATGGCTGAGAAATTAACAGAGAAATAACCAGTACACCACTCAATGCTCCAACACTAGCCTCTGAAACGTCATTTCTATGCATCTTCATGTGAATGAATTAGGTAATTTCTATTGGTCCAATGTGAATGGCCCGTCCATTCTGAAAATCTAAAAGAAAACATGTAATTCACAAAACTTGTATACTTTTCCCCCTTATTCTTCTACTGAGAAAATTTTATGGTTCACAGCCCTGATTCTCAAAAGATACCTAAGACACTTTCAAAGAGAAGCCTCAGAACTAAAATTCATGACCCTACAGGACACTTGGTATCACAAATCAAGCAGGCAAGATACAGAATTCCCTCACCTTTTTAGCATATTCCCTACAATGACTACTTCTCCCTATTTCTGGGAGTAAACTCTGGGTCAGACTGCTAGAAAGAGGGGGTTTGAAGGAGAGAACACGTATGCGGTGGGGCCTTGCATGACAGTCTCTTTACCTTACTGCACTAAATAAAATCCATCACAAGAAATTCCAAGCAAGTATTTACCAAGGTGGAAAATTAACCTGAGAGCTATTCAGAAGTACTAATTTCTTGTGGATGTCCTAAAGAGAGTAAACTTTAGAGGACACAACCTTGAACAATAATAATGAAGGAATGAGGAAGAAAATGTGTTGCTGTGGGTTAAAGAAAAGTTGCAACTTCAAGTCTTGCAGCCTATTCTTCTTCCTGTGTTTCCCTTGTTTTGCTACTGTGTGTTTTAGAGTCAAACTATCATATAATGGAGACGGGCTCATCTTAGGATCATCATGTGTTAGTCTAACCACCAAAAAACATTTAGATTGGCGGGGGTGGGGATGTTTAATGATACTGCAAATCATTGATTTTATGACTAGTACACACTTACAGATTAATAGCAAAAAGGTTAAACATTAGAAGGTGTGTAGGTGTAGAACGTAAGATGACAAACATTTTCAAATGCATCACATTGCAATTATGAGAAGAAATCTTTGATGTTAAAGGCTAAAAGCCAGTACATGTACTTGCAATTTGGCAGTTACTTTCAGCAATTCCAAACACAAAAATTGCATTGTTGTCACTAAAATTATTTGGCAGATCAATTTAATTACAGACCCACATGAACACTCCTAAACTGGCCTGCAACAGGTTTCTTGTGATTTAGCTTAAGTCAGTAAGAAATCTACTTAAGGCAAATCAATGTAAGCCTTTTGTAAAACGATGCAGAAGTAGCTATATGAGGGCTTCGGGACTGTAGTTAAATTGATTTATTTAAAAGTAAGTTCAATTAAATGGGTGAAGCTTTTGTATGTTGACAAGGCCTAAAGGTGTGACACATTGTCTTGTCTGCACTGACTCCATACCTACTTTTTACTGTTTATTAGATTTTTAATCTTGTTAATGTCACGGCCTTCTTCTGGAAAGGCAAAATGCCAACTCTGTGTATACAAGCTGTGATCTATCAAGAAAATATTTTTTGTTGGTAAACACTTAAATACCCACCATGAAATCTCTAAATAAACTTTACTGAGTAAGGCAGCCACAAAACTGCCTAGTCCCCTTACCTGTTAGGAAAGTAAGTTGTCTATTGCTCAATAGACAGTTTCCTTCCACACTACAAGGAGGAAAAGTGCCTGGTGTCTAGCAGTAGGCCTCCTGATAACTTTGGACACCACTAGATATGATGAGACATTTACTGGTGTTCAGAGGCCAACAGACCTGGGATGAGAATACAGCTCTCAAGTAGTTTGCTCTTACAGAAAATCACACCAGTTGGATTCTGCAGGACAAAGCATGAAAATTAACACAGTCATCATTTTAAGATACTGTGGTATAATCTGAATGCCAATGGACCTCAGGCAGTCAGGACAACTCTCTCTTAGAGCACCGCAGCAAGCGTTAACAGGCTGCTTGCTATATCTGATTACACTTTCTACTAGTGTCCAGCCCTACTAAACAGGAAACGCACGCAAAACTAAATTACAAGAAAGAACTACCTGCTATCTGATAGCAGCATAATGTTCATCTGGTGACAAAGATTCTGCCCCACAAACATAGTTATCTCTGAATTTTCTTGCTGGATTTTTCCCCAGATGACTGCTTCCCAACACAAAGGGGAATAACCCCTTTGTGATTGAGAGGTACCACTCTAAATTTTTAAAAAGTAACCATCTCCACAAATACAGCCCAGCTACTACTGTATTTCCCGCAAGTAACGAGAGCCTCAGTTCTCATGAATATGTGGAGGTTTTTAGGATTTACACCAAACATAATACAAAATCAGAATGACTTGGAAACAGTCCTATGTTTTACTTTGTCCCTTTAAAAAGGCAGACTTTAATCATGAAATGGTGATCGTCAAATCACCCGACCTGGCTATGTGGAGTGAGAGAGCAGTTGTGGTGTTTAGCTGCCCAGCACGGTAAAACCACCACACCCCCAGACCTCAAATCTGTGGAACAATCTCTTTAAAAAATGGAACTGAATGCTACCAGGTACATTTGTTTGAAATTAAATGACAATGTCTTGCCATGCCAGCAGATTTACTGAAAGATTGCTGTTCCATTTCTAGGTATACTGTCATTATTATCACATTATTCTATGCAACAGCATAAGGAATAAACAGTCTTCTAATGCGAGGTTAAATTCAGAGGATAAATATAAGGATGTATTCCAACTAGGGCTGCTGTGGTTTTGTAAGAAAATTAAAATATTCCTCTCTTACATCTTTAATAATAGATAGCCATGGAGCCAGCTATGCAGGCAGGGGAGGGGGGAGGGACAGGAACACAGAAACAATTGATCCATAGCTATGCCATAGATTGTAAATTAACAAGTATGACCATATTTTAAGGAATATATTCTAAGTAATAGCCATTTATAGAGTACTGTAAATGTATGCAATACATTACAAAAATCTAGAGACACATTCCTTTGTCCAGATTGCTTACAAGCTACCAGTTATAAATATTCTAATCAGGCTTTTATACCTCCTCTGTCAGTGTTGCACTGGAGTGCCTTTCTATTAGTCCATTAAGCTACATGACTAGCATTTTTCTGTCTTTCTGTCCCCAGGTAGAAAATGGTATGTATTTAAAAATAATTAATATTTTATTTTTTATCTATGATGTGCGTGCACTTTTACTAGCAAATGCAGGCAGAAAAATATATATCCCATTTTACCGTGTTGAATTTAAAGTACTTGACAAGATTTTGTATTAAAATCAGTATATTTATATGCTGAACTGGTGGAGAACAACAACTAGAAATGCCTTGAGAAATATGTTTTATACCCTTAGCGACAAATATTTTTCATTATTCACATTCCAGAGTAACCACTGATGTACACCTTGGATGGATGTTTTTTATATATTCACTATTGGTCTGACTTTGCTTCAACTGGAAGTTTTATCACGTAGTGTAGTGGGACCAGATTTGGGCCACCGCGTAGTGCAGCTGCAAACTCCAGACTCAGAAGACAGTGTGAAAGCGTAAGCACACCAGAGAGCTCAGGAGTCCCTGACTGGCTGCTCAGGGACCTAATTAATCCACCCCAGTTCACTTCCAATCTGATGTAGTTCTTTGTTCGCCTCTGTATGTATGAATTGAAAACTTTCTTCCCGCTACGTCAACTGCAGTCACCAATAAAAGCGTGCTGTTCCTCATAGATAGTAGCAATTAACTTTACCACAGCAATTCTTACCACTTACCACTGTTTACAATTGGCTTGGAATGCAAAATATTTCAAATACTAAAATATTATACTGAAAGTGTCAGCTTTAACAAAGAGAAAATTTACACCGCTTCCCACACAAGGTTACACCCAGACAACATCTCTGAGTTACCGAACAAAATTCTATGCCTATATTATATTGTATAATTATGACTATTAAAAGGCCACTACTTTTTCATTGAAATCACTTACTTCTCCTTTCCTTTCCCAGATGTAACCATCCAGAGCCATTTTATAACCTTTTTTTTTTTTTTTTTTTTTTTTACTCAGTTAATTCCAGAGTACATATTTTAATCAGATTTATTAGGAAAATGATGATACACCAAAAAGCTTTTTATATTAGGGAGACAACCTAAATGGTGTTTTACTAAAGACGCTACTAACTTCAAAAAAATTTGGAACAAATCTGTACAACTGTTTTGGCATTGCAAGGAAAACATGGAAATTTAATGTTAAATTTTGAAAAATTTACATGTCAGATTAGTTGTCAATAATAATGGATCTTTTCACCTATTCATTATGTTCCTGGCATTTGCTTATGAACCAGTCACCCAAAGACACACTATACAACCTCAGACACCAAGGAGACAACATATTATCACTGAGGAAAAAACTTCTAGTCAGCTGTCCTACCAGATTTGGTAAATGGTAAATACAAAATGTATTTCTGCTCTATTTTTTATGTAGAAATCTTCCTTTTTTCTTTTTTCTTTTTTTTTTTTTCCAAAAAAAAAAATAGGGGAAAGGAAATGTTGTATAGAAAAACTGTTCTATAGAAAATCACAAACTCTGCAGCAGAAAGATTCGAAGAGCTCCATTAGCAAGAAAGAGGTTTTTAAAAGAGAGGTCTGAATTTTGCAGCCGCCTGAAGTTCAGAGCAAATATTACTGTACCTGGAGTATACCTACTCACTAGCCTCACCCTCAAAACCCAGCAGTCATCTCTCTTTAAGTTAACTTTGCTAAATTTTGTATCTATGGCTTTTAAAATGGCAAAGTTTTGAACAGTATTCCTCCTTCACATACTAAGACCTGTTCACAGAACTATAATATAGTCACATATAATTTATTCTGAACTTGGAAAGATTAATTAAGCAGATTTTCTTTTATTTTTTTTTTCCCCTACACCTTTACTACCTCCTATGCTTATAGTAACCTATATTTAAGATCATCTCCTGTCTCTTCCCTCACCCCACTCTGCTCCCTACCCCATCTTCTAAGCATCCCTGTGACTCTTCCACTACCCAACAGAAAGCATATGTGATGCCTAAAAAGTTATTAATGTGCTGACTGGCCAGCTGCCTGGAACCAAACAGAATATATAACAGTTGAGTTGTTCCCGACTTTCCCTCAGAGTACAAGGAGGACAAATATTTTATTTTTCCTTCTTTCGTCTAACAAGACAGAACTCAAAAAATTCTTGCAACTTCAAGACTTGCCTTCCTTCAAATTTGGGTGAACCTGGTTTAAAAGCTACAGAGAACGGATTAGCAGAAAAGCAGATAAGCAATCATACTGCTTCATGCCTGCCCTCAAAAAAGAAAAATGAGGAGAGTGAGCTTTCAAAAGTTCAACAGCAAGTAAAGGCAACAATTGAGTAGCACCTTTCTAGCAGAGGAAACCAGAAGAATTCCACTGTTATTTTAAATGAAGAAAACTTTTTTATCTGAATGATTATACTCAGAGTTATCTGTTTCAAAGACCAGAGATCACCTAATCCCAACAGTAAATATTGCAAAAAATGTATTAGCAGGAAGCTAGTAGAACAAACTCTTCAGTACTAAAATATTATCATTTCAAACCAGCTACGCTTGTAAGTTTTAAGTCTGCATATGTTTAATATGGATCTCGTTCTGTTAGGACATCTATTCCCATCTATTCCCATAGGACAGCTATTTTGTGATTACAAAGTAATCACAAAATGAAAGGGCACATCTAATCACCAGACATGGTTTTGTGTTTGACTTCTAATCGGAACAACAGAGAGAGATTTAAGTCTAGACATGTTAAAATGAGCCAGCCAGCATATGAAAAAATAAAAAGAAAAAATCACTTATCTGATACAGAGATAAGGTCCAGACCAATAGTGGAAATGACAGGGTTGTTAGGAGACTGACCTAGGACACCAGGACAGCAAAGCTCAGCTAGTGGTTTTCTGCAGGTTTCTTTTATGCCTGAAGGTAAACCACTGCGACATGGGGCCACCAGAACATTTATTCCACTTCATCAGGAACAGCTCAGAGATAAACAAACAGTACTTGAATAACAGTACACTTTAAATGTTTTTGTTGCCTTTAAACATTTTGTGCCTCCTTAAAAAATAGAAAATACTGTTTGCCTGCCATGCAGAGGTTTAAAGAAAAAAAATTAGAAAAAAAAAAAAATCTATGTATGCAAAGCACAATCATATTTCAGCAAAATCCTCAACTAGTAAAAGGAATTAACTCCTCAAGAGCATATTTTAGGTTGCTTGTAGGGTTTGATTATGCAATTTATATTCAAAGAAAATTCTCCTTCATTTAGCCCAGGTACACACTGGATTTTTGAGTTATAGGCAACTTTGCAACTCAATTGCAAGTAAGGACAAAATAAAAAAAGCTACAACAAAGAGCCAAGTACAAACATCTTCTAACCATATTGACATCAATGGGCCTGATGAAATTCTTAATGAAGAAAAATAGCATTTTTAACTGACTTTAACTAAATCTGAATTTTTATCAGTCATTAGCACTGGCCAGTGAACTGTACATACATCTTTAGTCCTGATGCTAAAACAGGGACATATAGACCAACTTTGTATTGAATGTACAGCAAGGCCACAGCTCTGAAGTGCAAGCCATAGGGCCTTTCCTATCAGACATGTAGGTCAATACCTTGCAAGACTACACTGGTCACTAGCCAATATTAATTGAATTGGCTGTAAAATATTATTAATTATCTTACATTTGACAACCTACTGTCAAAGACTGTTATAGGGAAAAAAAAAAAAAAAAAACTTAAAGATTCTGTAGTAGAAAGATTATTTTACAGCTATAAATAAAATAATTTTAATATAAAAAAAAACTAATGTTTAATCTTCTTGTAATTGGCTTTTTTTGATCGTATTTTGACCATTTTCAAATGAAACACAAATCTGTGCAAATACTTCAACAAGACAACATGAGTAAATCACATTGATATTTCGTTACGGATGTTTTAATTCCAAAGTTATACTCAATCAGGTGACAAAAAAATATGATATTCTAGAAACTAGTCATATATGTATGAAAATACAATTGATTATACTTCAGAGAGAATACTTAATATGAGATTTTAGATTTGTGTCTATATTCACAAAATCAACTAAACCAAGACAATATGAGAAACAAGAAACAAACAAATAGATTTCTTCAATGGACACAAATTCCTCTGGTGATTATCTTGGTGATCAAATAAATATGTACAGTATTCAGCAAAGTTAAAAACATTTTTCTGTTTTGCCAATGTGGTCTATATACAATTATAAAGATGCATAGGAAATTTAAAAATGCACATTAATAAAGAGTTTCATAAACTCTTATTCAATAAACAGTTTCTATTACACTTTAAAACATTGTAGATTTCACATTTGGGCTGGAATGTTTTTATTTTAAAAGATAAAGGAGAATTTTCAACCTCAGTTCAATTCAATAGTGTATTTTTGCAATTACACTCCAAAAGCTACAATAATTAAAACCATATGCAGAGCAGAAATGTCTCATTTTTTATGTTATATTACTTCTTCAGCATTATTATAAGCTCAGCCTGCCTGATGTGAGTCTAATTTTCTACTCAATCTTAGGCTGAATCCCACTGGGAAAGTGAGATATTGTGATTATTAAGAAAACCAGAGAAAGAAGAGATTAAAGACTCCCTGCTAATGAGCAGAAGAGAAAAGAAAGAGATGTGCCAGTCTACAGTGTAGTACCTCTAAACTGAACTGCCAAGCAATTAATAACAATAGAAAATAAACAATTGTTGATCATAGAGAAATTTTTAGATGCTCACAGATAAGTGCAGAATGCAAGAAAATCCTGTTAAAAAGAGGAAACACCAAACCAGCCACATTAAAACTTAAATTTATTATGTTTGACTACTTTCCTTACATCCGTTGGCAGAATTAATACAATATAGACATCTGGTATATCCATTAAATATTTGAAAAAGACAGATGAGTAATGAGGTCCAGTAAGACACTGCTAGCTTTATTAATTTTATAATCTACCTGTCTTATTAAAATAAGGAAGAGAAATCAGTTTCACTGAGAAGAATGCAGTTTCACTGCGGAGTAGTACCCACCAACAAAACCATTAAATTGATGGAAGTTGTTTGATGTACTTATTGGGGTTTTTAGCTTTCAGAAGTTCTCATTTACACCCCCTGTATTCTCAGGATCCTAACTCCATCAAATATAGAAAAAGCACTTTTATTACAAAGAAAAATCTCATTGAAGGTTGTCTATAATGCAAATCCTTTAAAGATTGATACTACCATATCACGTAAAATATGTCTATTTCATCAGGAGATCTCAAAAGCATTTTACAAAGGAGGAACTTCTCCATTTTAGATATAGAAAATGAGGGAGAAGAATCAAACAGGTTGCTTCAAATTATCTAGTATATTAATATTGCAGGGGTATTAGTTGCAAATTTAAATTCGCATTTTACAAAGTTGTAGTTGTAAAGGAACACAATGAGCTTGATGCTACTTAACAGAATTACCACAAAGACTGGTGGAACTGTAGACCTACATACATCTATTTGATGCAAAATATCCTCAAAGTAAATTTGAGAACCTGGAGAACAAAGAACTTTCTGACCTTGCCACATGCAAATACAAACTTGTCTGTGATTCAAGGAAGGTAGAATAAGCAAAACTACACATTTTTCTCAGTGAAAACTACATCTAGTACAGTATGTCTGTCAACACCTGTTCATTTAAAATTTGTCTGGGCAAAGTGCATCACAATTTTCCATCACCTTTCATAGTACCCTTGAGACTTGTTCTAACTATCAAGAAAGCAGCACAATTAAACCCACAAAACTTGACTATGAGCACTAAAAGAATAGCAACAAGAATAACCAGGTTTACATAATAGCAACACCAGATTGTAAAACCAAAAGAAGCCTTTGTGGTCACCAAAAATTAGTACTCCTATGACAACAAAACCCACAAACACATACTGACAAAAAAAAAAAAAATGTTCTATTTCCTTTAAGCACTTAAGGACTATACAAGTCACATTGTCATATTAGAAGCCAGTAATCCCACCTTTATAGTTCATGCAGTCTGTTATGCTGTAAGCATTCCCCATGTCTTTGCTTTGTTTTATATCCAAATGTGCTTGTCTCAATTTTGCCATGTTTACCGACAATCTGTGTTGCTCTGTCAGTGACCTAGGTTCTTTATGTTCAGCTCTCTCAATCTTTCCATTATCTGCACACTAACAAACTAACAATGTTGTTTATTCCAGGCCACTGATGAGCCCTTCGAACTGCACAGCCATCCCTGATCAAGACCACTGGACCTATGCCTGCCTAATGGCTACTTAGCACTCATTTAGCTTCTCTTCATGCATGCAGCATGTACTGTGATGATTTTATAGTTCTAGTTACTTAATCAAAATTCTTTGCCAACCCAAGTCTCCCTTTGCCATAAAAAAAACCCTTCCTACATCAACAACTCTTATAACTATCAATCCAAACTGTAATCTCAACAAAAGAGTGTTATTCAGTTTTACAATATCATTTCCATAAATCTAACTATTATCATTACCGTTATTTCATTCTTTATAATTGAGTCCTATATCAACCATGCCATTATTGTGGCCAAGATGTATGTCAAAGTGACAGGCCTATAATTAGCATTGAAGCCTCCTTCACCATTTCAAAATGTTGGCTCAGCAACAGATTCTTTTCATCTTCTGGAATTTTCCAGTTCCAGTTTTATTGAAAAGCAATGGCAATAGTCTACTTGGATCCTACTGTTTTTCTGTAACATTTGGACACTTACAATATCAAAAAGCTGATATGAAAATGCCAACTTTTAGCAACCTGTGCACATCATCTTCATTAATTGTCAAAACAAATTATTTCATCTTCAGCAGCATCATATGGCTGTAATACCTTCATTGGAGAATCAGGATTCTGTTTCACTCCTAACTTTGTCTTTTACACATGAACCTGTAACATGCCCCACCTAGGAAAGGAGGCAAGTGAGACAACATGGGAGAAATGGATTGAAGTAGACTGCTGTCCAGGCAATGAAATGGACTACAGCGAGAGAAGAATACTGGTCTCAGAGAACACAGAGAAGGCAAAGGAATTTGTTTCCTACCCAGGGTGAGGACTACTGAGGAATGCTAAGGGTTTTAAGGGAGAGCAGCATTTTAGCAGCTTAAGGAGAAAAATGTGCTGGCACAAATGAAAATCTTAAGCCAGACCTGTTCAAAATGAATCCTTGCAAATCCAAAGTCTTCATCTAGCCTAATTATTTCTTTCTTATCCTATCTCTATCTAATTATTGACCACCTTACAACTCCTTTGTTACTCTTAATGCTTATCTACTTCTGCTTAATCAACAGTTTCCCTAGCAGCACTCTCTTCTCTGCCTCTTCAATCCATGTGGATAAGATCACTGAATACCATTTAACTTGGAATTAGTTATCTTAGCTGAGAAATGTATACAAGTTAGCACAGAATTCAGAAAGGTTGGTTAAATATGTAGCAAAAATGTTGATTGACTACTGCTATTTTTCCTGCATTATTACCTACTTTCTGTCTTTTCCAGCAACAAACTAATACCATCTTTATAACCTATTCCTCTTAAAAAAACTTCTTAAAGTTCTTAATTCCAATGACCACAGTTTTCTCCTTGTGTCCTTCTGCTTCCTTTACAAATGTCTTCAATTCCTAACTTCTCATTTATATTCATTTATTCATTGCTATCAACTTCCTTTTTTTTTTTTCCATTTGTTTCATTATATATTACAGCTGCTTTCTCTTCCGCTGTAAGCCAGGCTAGATTTTAGCTGTTGAAAATTTTTCATTAAAAAATGCCAATGAACTGACCCTGAAACATTTCACTACTCAAGACATCCCTAGCTTGATAAAACTTTTGTCAAAACCAGTGCAGGAGTCAGAAAGAACTCAGCTTGAATGTCTTGGTACTGCTGCATGGCATGCACCCTGCCTGGGCTCCTGGCTGAGGAAAAGATCCACCGGATGCAACAGCAAAGAACAAAAGTTTCTAGTTACCAAAACTGAAAAATAAAAGCAAACAAACAAAACAGATTTTGATCAATTGAAACCGTCACAAATTGGAAAGTCTTCTCCATTTCTCTTTACCTGCACCCACCCCTCCACCTCATATGTTTTTGGCATTGTGAGACTGTATACTTCTGATCATAAATAATATTAATTTTGATATTTTTGATTAATTTTGATAAGTTCTGATAATAAATATTAAGTAATTCAGTATTCACATTTTTTTGTCTTCTGACTCCTAGCCATTCCAGCTATAAACCTTATAATGCTCAAGCTCATATTACTGCTTTTTACTGCAGCCTACTTACTTACACAGCAAAATAACAGCCATTCTTCATCTGACTGCACCAAAGTATCCAGAAAGATTTTAAAACTGTTTTACACTGATTCCTTTTTTCCTATCAGAACAGAAGTCTAACACATAACACACTGCAGTCTGCTATTTCACAACTGTTAAAGCTGGTACAACTTTATCCTGTCATGATCCTAATGCTTTCTTTCTAATCCCTCTCCGTCCTACCACTTCTTCCTCATTCCAAAAGCCTCTCCAATTTCATGGTGAGCCAGGAAGCCAAAGCAGCTTCAAAACAGCTACAACTGTTCCGTGTTTTTGCAGGGTGGTTCCTAGCAGGCAGAATTTGGGGTGGAGGACCATACTGCAAGCACCCAGGAACGTGGCGGGGAAGGTGGAAAAACAGGCCAGGCTGATAGTTGGTGGAAACAACATGAACTGTTTCACTTCAAATTCTCAGTACTTCAAGGATGAGGAAAAAAAAAAAAAAAAAGGAAAAGGAAAAGGAAAAAGAATTTATCTCTCAAAGTCTTTCAAAACAGACACACCTCAGTTGTGACCATAAAATTACAAAATCACAATGAAAGTAGTCTAGATCTTAGTACATGCTTGTCTACATTACCACTGTTTACTTAGTTATCCATCACTCACTCAATTTCAACATATTGTATTTTTAAATTTGCTCATCTAACTCATCCACTGTCTCAGGCAGCTATGGGTGTCTCTCCGGGTGAGAGTGACTGACAGGTGCTGTGCAGTCACATGTGTAATGAATGTCACAGACAACACAAAAGCCTCCTCAGAGAATGCCACTGGGAGAGACAGCTTGTCTTCTGGCAGTTTGTAAATAGAAACCCAGTGGGAGTTACATGGATGCGAGTTACCAGTCACTTTATTCCTGACTGCTCTCTACGGGAATCAAGAGAATAAACAAGTACTTTTCATCACAGCACTTTCCATCCACAGTGGAAGACAGTGTCTATGCAAAACAGACCATTACAAAGGCTAATCTCTCTCTCTTTCTTTTTTTTTTTTTTTTTTTAAATCAACATCCCAATCGTGTTGTTATGGCTGCACTTATGGTCAAATACGTATCACAGACCTAGATTTCCACAAAATATATTTTTATGATGTACCTCTCCTCTTTCAAACAGACCATACATGCTATACACAAAATGGTGGACAGATTCACAAAGAAAAAGTCCTTTAGAGAAGCAATAATATGAGCATGGCTTCTCCTGCTTATTTTACTGAGTGTCACCTGCACACTGAGCAGATAGTTTGCCAAGAGCACGCCCTTACATCCATGCAGGAAGCATGCTTTCATATGAGCTGTTCCTATTCAGCAGAATGCACTCTATTGTGTATTTGTCATGATCCCTGTTTCTTTTTTGGTTTTTGTTTTTGTTGGTTGATGGTGGGTCTCTTGTTTTTATTTTGTTTTTGTTGTTCTCCCTACTGTACCTTTCTAACAAGACAATAGAAGACCAAACATGAGCAGCAATGCCCAGAGTGTTATTTAGTGAAATGTAGATACCAGGAAAGCCTTGGAATGCATAGGCAGTTGTCTTTTGGTCTGCAACTCCCTAAGACATCCATAAGAGAACTGTATTCAATAAGGCTATGCTCAGGAGTTGGCACCTGACATGACTGTACACCTTCAGAAAAATGGTTGTATCTGTAAATGCTTAAGAGACAAAAAGCCAGCAGGTGGCACCCAAAAACATGTAGTGGTGCCTGGATGAGAGTGTGACCAACACATTTTGTGCACTAGACATGGCAGTATTTTCTCTCTCAACAATATATTGTGTACAGAACTGGAAAAACAAATAAATAAATAAATCCCTATTAGTCAAAGACTCTTATTTTTGACCATATTTCAAAGAAACGTGTATGAACACTTAATCCCAGATAAAATAATGTCACATCAATAATGACATCTCAAAAGTCAGATTCACATAACCCAACCAGGAAGAATTATGTACTTCCTTCATCCAGTTGCGTTTTCTTCTCTTTAGAGTACTGTGATTTGCCCATGCACAGGAGATTTTCATGCATGATGACATTTCTCAGATCTCAAGAGGGAACAAATTGTATCGTTCTTCAGTGACAGGTATATGGTTGTATGAAATTGGTTATTTTTTTTCTACTGCCGTCAGAGCTCAGTGGAGAAGTACTCTAAATATCTGCAGGCAATTGTCTGTGCCTATTCATGGAATATGATAACATTTTTGCTGCTTTCTTTTTTTTTTTATTATTATTTATTTTCTTTCAACATGTAGCCATTTGCTCAATTAGCTTGTGTCCAAGCTCAAAATTGAAGCCATCATCTTGCACTGGTAGACATTTAGCCCTAGTTTATTAATCATTAAAACAAGTTTTCTTCAATTTATGAAAAGGCTTCTCTAATGGTCACCAGTCTTCTATGTCAATAAATAACAAGAAGTCAGTGCTGCTTGTCATTCCTTGAAAGACACTGAATCCAAGTCTGCCACTTTAAGCACTACTCTCATTATTTATTCTCTTTCTTCTACACAGCCTGTTATCAAAATAGACTCCCTTTCATATTTCGGTTTTTAAAAGTTTAAAACTCGACATTTACAGGCTTTTTTTCCCCCCTAATTAGACTTCCTGGGGAAAAAAATAAAAAAAATAAAGGAAAAAAATAAAAAGAAAAAGACAAAAAAAATTGCAAGACTGGATCATATTGCTAAAATTTTAGTTGCTACATTTTTGCAGTGCCTTCCCAAGGCTATACCCTACAATTTACTGAGGACCCTATATATGGGTCATTAAGAACAAAGCCCATACTTAATACCTGGCCATCTGATCAATCAGACTCTAAAAAATGACAAGACAGACACTCAGAGCAGCCACAAGAATAAAGTAAAAAGAAAAACAAAAAAAATAAAAATAAAAAAAAAAAAAAAAAAAAAAAGCTTACTGCTCATTTAAGTTTATTTTTTTGTTTTCTTAGTATGATCTTCAGCATTCCCCCGCTATCAGGGCACAGTAAGCACAAAAAGCACAAAAGTATATCCCTTTGCACCACCAAAATAATAATTAAAACAAACAAACAAACAAAAAAAGTAACAATAGAACTCTCAATTCAGATATATACTGTACATTGCTTGTGAGATATAAACTCTGAAATGAAGGCTTAATAAAAATCCATACAATCTTTCAAGACCCTTCCTACCACAAAGTCAGTGTTGCCAAAGATGTCTCCTGTTAAGGGAGAAAATGCTACATGCTCAAATTTAATTTTTAAGTAATACTTTGTTCCCTCTAAATGACCAGATGTGATATTTCAGAAGTATTCTATCTTTTCCTCCCTACAAGAATGATATAGTTTCCACTGCTAAATTGGTTCTGTTCTGTTGCTTTTATTAAATTAATTACACTGTATATGTACCCAAATAGGCCTAATTGATTTTTATTATTATTAATCTCAGATAATGATATTGATTGAATTAATAAATTGATTAATTCATTCATTTGATACTCGAATAAATAAATGTAATTTTAGTCGTGGAATTTGTTACCTGGTTTTACAAAGAGCAGACCTCTTTTGAATAAGTCAAACCCAAATTTTACAGTCCTGATTAAATTACTCTCAACCATGAGGAGATCATTTTCTTCATCACTGAGTCAGAGTACTGGCATAACCAGTTAGACGCTCAGATTTCAAAGGTAAGGCTCAGAAATTGTCAACCTGTATAAAATTCTCACATATTTCAGATTTTATGTTTTGCAAGTTAGATTTAAAGATTACTGCCTCAATTACTCTGCTGCTTTCATTTCCTATAAAATTTTAATTTAGTTAAAGGTGAAACAAAAAGATATTGAAATATTTATTTCTATTATACAAAAAAGAGCAAAGCAACCACTGTGTTTTTATTTCCTCCTTCCCCTGATTTTCACGATGCAGATTCTTTCATGGAGAAATCATTCATATTACTATTATGCTATATGCTTTGCTTATAGCTATAAATTAAATATCAAGTACAAGTGAACTGCATTTTAAACATTAATTAGATATTACATATCTACTGTACAGTGGATGGCAAAAAGGGCTCTCTGTTGGTCTATTTTAATTCATTCTGGCTGACTTAATTACATGACTTAAAATAATTTTTCTTTTTTGCAGCTGGATGGTAAGTCTTCCAAAATTTTGCCTGTTAAATGAGTTTTAAAAAAAATCACTATACAGTAGCGAATTCAGAAAGGCACAGTATTAGAGAACCAAAGAAAAGACATCATAATTGGTTAATACCTTTTCTATTGATGAGTCCACTATTTCGGAGGGAGGGGAGGGGGGATATCAATTTCATTATTCTTTTCTGGGTTCCTGCATTTCAACAAAATTCAAATTTCAAAAACCCTACTATTTAAGGTCACTTAATAGAAACACAAAAATCACTAATATACCTATATATTTATACGTACATTTTAATCACAGTTGTGCATGAAAATAAAGTTATCTGCTTGCTCTCATCCTTGTGGAAGAATTCACATTCATTCCTAAACATCCTGCTGAGCTAAGTATTCAGGATATCTCCATCTGTTCACCAAAAAAAAAAAAAAAAAGCCTTTGAACAGACACCTACTTGGGCATGTGGATATTTTCAGGCTTTGATAAGCAACAAGTTTTCACTATTGACAGTGAAAGTAGCTCAAAGACTGGCTCCTTCTTTACCCTGATGATAATTGCTAGCTGTGGCTGAACATACCACAACTTTTATAACTCTTTTGATGTGAGAAACAGAAGAGCAGCATGATCGAGCATGATCAAAAGTATGGCATGGTAAATTTTACTTATATGTATTTATTGTATGGAAGGTTTGGGTGCATAATGAGGGAGATTTATTTTTTCTCAAATGGAAACTGTTACAAGTGCATAGGCTTATAAAATTCCAAAATGGAAATCATTTTTAAAAGTTACAGAATGTATAAGGCAGATTATTTTTTAATTATTTTTTAAGATTTCTTAAAAAAAAAAAAAAAAAAAAAAAAAAGTTTTATTAGCCTTCGACACACAGTAAATTATATTGGTGTCAGAATATTTTTGCATGGGTTATAACCATACATGAAGTGTTAATGTGGAAAAATACTTTCTTTTAATCAGATTTTTATCAAAGTAGAGTCCTTCATTTTAAGATGAGTGACTATAATTAGATGGTTCACTAACTAAACCCTCCTACTCTCCCAGTTTTTGATGCAACTGTAAGTTATTTACTCATACAATAAGCCCTGCCACCAAGTCAATGAGATGCACAATAATGCATCATTAATTCATGCTAGATTCTGTTCTCTTCATATCTGTTGCCATTATCCTCCCACAGTACTCAAGCTAATTCTAATTGATGGTTTCCATCAGCAAATTAAAAAACAATATACTCCAGACTATAGTGATGAAAAACATACAGAGTAAAACAATATGTTCTAAGAGAACACCATACTTTGTTATCTTTATGGTGCAGAATGAAAGACAAATTAGGGGAAAAATGCTGTGCAAGTCTTTTTATTGCTTTTATGATAATAAGAAGATAGTTCTTATTTGTTTGACTGGATGGCACAAATTCATTGTCCTGTTACAAATTATTGATTTGGTTGAAAATCAGTAGTTGCCCGATTTAACACTTACAGGTGTTTCCTTCTGATAGTTTACATTTGCAATTTAAATTGCATTCAGACAGTTTAAATGACTAATCCTCAACTTGTAGGCACACTCCTCTTTGGAAAATATAAATCCAGTGTCAAGCACCTTTCTTTGTTAAATACATTATTGATGAAAAATTCATTTCTTGTCCTGATAAATACTGAATCAAAAAGTTTTTTTCTGGGACAGTAGAAGTGTAGGGGGAGAGGGTGGGGGTGGGGAGGTATATATAAATTGCTTTACTAGGTGTTTCACAGTAATCCTAAATTAATGACATTTTGTTTGGTCTATGTACAGAAATACCTTTATGCTCTTGCAGGAAAGGGAGAAAAGAAGATGCAGTTTATTTTGAGCAAATCTGCACCATGCTGGATCCTACCTGGTCAATAAATAGTTTAGATGCTGTAACAGATAGCAGAACTGCAAGCCTACATGGTTCTCACACCAAGACTGGTATTTGTTGTCAGGAAGTAATTATGTTATTATGAATACAGAGCATGGATCCTTATCACTCACTAACAAGTGCAGGTAAGCAGGGATGCCAGAGCAAGTAGCTGCTCTCACCTGTACCCACATACCATCCTCCCCAACCTCCAATGACTAAACCTGTGCCCTGTTGCTGTCAGGGTCCCCACGGCACCAGCAGGCTCTGTGCAGCTAGACCTGGGGCTTCCACTCCACCTCTAGGTGCCATTTTAGTTCAGCCCTGTGCCTTCAGCCTGAGCTCTCGCAGGTGCACCCATTTCCAGCTCAGCCACATCCATGCCCTGCCCAGGCCAACCTCACGGCTGGTCTCCATCCTGCCCTGAGGCCACCACCAAGGAGCTCACCTGGGGGCTGGGGCTTGGGCTTCCCCGGGCTGGAGGTGGTGGGAGGGCCCTGGCTGCCCATCCCAGGGGCAGCCCTTGCCACCAGACCCCCAGGGAGCAGCCATCTCTTTCCATGGCCCTCAGGTAAAACAGGTTTATAGCGACTCATCAGCGCCCATGATGAACTGCTTTCCAAAGCCATATATGTCAAGTTGTTCAAAAGAGTTTATTGAGGCTGAAGTTAATCCATAAATCACTGGTCGTAAAGCATGGCCAGAAGCAGCAATAAACCTGAGAGAGGAGCTGCAGGTCTGTGCACAGTCTGCTGCATCCTGTGACTGAGAGTGCACTAGGTATAACTGTTCAGGCCAGCCCTTGGTAGTACCAAGGATAGTATTTTTTCTTCATTTTCTTCACCCCACCCCCACCCCCCCAACCTGATCAACTTTTGCATGTAAGCATGCTAATTTCACAATCTTATGGTATTTTGAAAGGATCAGAAAGCAGGCCAAGCTCAGCTTTGTGTAAGTTACCTACTGCCAACACTAAACACTTTTGCACAACAAATGTGCCGATGCAATACCACGCGTATTATAAGTGAACTTTTATACCAGAAGTCCCACCAAGTGAAATAACATTTTTATTCTAATTTCTCAAGATAACTTGGTGTTGTTTTGACCTTTATTGAAAAGGAGCAGCAATCTCTTAGATAAAGCAATTTACCTACCACCTCTCTGCATAAGAGCTGTATCTTCAGCAAATAATGCCCGACTCCAGGAAAAAAAATATAGAAAAGCTATCACATGACTCGTTCCTCCCTACTAAATGCCCACTCTCTGTCACTCCAAAACTAGGCTACAGCAAAATCTTAAATTAGCCTTCCATATTTCACAAATAACTTACCAGATGCCTTCTTCAAATAACAAACCTCCCTGTGGTGCAACTTTTAAAATCATAGTCATTAAGGCTGGAAAAGACCTTCAAGATTATCTGGTCCAACTATCTCCCTGCCACCACTATCAGCCACTAAACCACGTTCCTAAGCACCAAGTCCAACCTTTACTTGAACACCCCCAGTGGATTCCACCACCTCCCTGGGCAACCCGTTCCAATGCTTGACTGCTCTTTCTGAGAAGAAATGTCTTCTAATTTCCAACCTAAACCTCCTCAGTGTCACTTGAGGCCAAATTCTTCATTTGAAGTCTTGTATGAGGAATAATTTAAGGATTTGTCCCATGCACTACAAAGTGTACCAATGTTCAGTTTTAACTCTAAGCATCTCCAATTAAACCATACCTTCAGTAAATAAAATACCTGTTTTAAAACTCATTGATCTGACAACTGTTCCTCCTGCAGTCCCAAACAATTGGAGCAGGACTTCTTGTGCACAAAGAACTGATGATTCACTGTGCTTTCTTGGCTACTCTGTATCCACTTTCTTTGCTTTTTAGTTTTGCAACTTTATGTTAAGCACGATTTATCCTGTGCCACATATACCCAGAATATTGTCTGGGAAGGAAGTAGTGCTATTTTCATAGCCCTGGTGAGTTTGTCACCTCTCTGTATCATAGAGCAGAGCGTGTATGATGGAGCATTCAACTTCAGCAAGCCAGCAATGAGAGGCAGGCAGTTATTATTGACATTAGCATACACTGCTGTGATGCACACGAACCCAATCTCTTGACCTTTTTCAAATATGAATTCAGTGCCATGTGGATATAACCTGCAGAGTGACATTACAACCAGACTCCATTGCTCCATTCATGAAAGTATGATCCTAAGAGCTGTAGGTGAATGAAAAGGGAGTAAAAGCACAGTTGTTACCAACCCCAGTCTCCACCAAACCAACAGGAGAGCTCTAGACTTACAGAATAACCAGCAGCCAGCCAAGAGGTTTGAGCAAACACCAGCAGGATGCCATTCAGAGGAACAAATGCCGTTTCTTAAAAAATAGATCATAGCCTGATAGGGAGTCTACAGCTACCAAGCCACACTGTGAGTAGCTGCAGGCGTTGATTCTTCTGTCAAAGTGCATCAAAGGAAAGGAGGGGCAAAGGGGAAGAGCACTCTAAAGGCTTCCAGAGACAGAAGGTGGTCGTTTCAGGTTACTGCTATTGAAAGGAAGTATTGTGCATGTGCCATTCATGTTTAGTACCCAATTAATATTTTAAAGACATTCTCAAGCACTTCTTATGATTTTATTATTTTTCACTTCTACTGTTTTAATGCCCTCTGAGAACCTTGAAAATCCAATGTCTTTCCCCATTAATTTTGTCCTTTTCTGTTTGACACACTCATTTATCTGAGTTTCTTAGCAAGGCTTAAATTAAAATCTGTTTCTTTTCTTCTTCTGTCCTTGTTTGCGAAGTGTGGTTTGCTCCATATGCAGGAGATGAAATATCTTAAAGCAAACAGCATATCATAGGAAGGAGCTCAGCAACTGCAGCTTTTAACTTCCAAGGGCATCATCAGGAGATGAAGGATCTATCCCATGATGAGGTACATTTAAAACAGTAACAATGAAACACTGAATAATGAAATAAAAAGATATTGTTTGGAGACAACTTGGGTCCAGGCATTCTGACATTAAAATTTAGATTGCAAGCCCAAAACATCAGAGCATACAAACTTAGCTCCAGTAAACTAGGGCATCCATTACAGAATTGTGGTGGAGACACCAAAACCAAAGCTACAGTCCTGAAAGCCCTAGCTCATCACCTGCCTAACTTGAAGGTACCTGAAATCTGGATATATTTGTTATTTTAAAAGTTTCTACTGTTGTTTTTTTTTTTTATCTGACAGATGCTTACTATAACCAGAACTGCCTCACTTAGGAGGAACTGATACTTTTAAAGCAAACTAGCATGCAGCAGATCTTCATCTGTGCCTACAAGGGGCCAAATCCAACACTATCTTTCACTGTACAATCAAAACACAACAACTTGGATACTTGTTGAGGGGTTCTGTAGGTACCCGCTTTGGCAAACAAATTACAGGGCAAAGCTCTCCTAGTAGTCAGTGAAAAGGGCATTTAAAAGCAAAAGGTAGACTTAACTTCATTTAGACTGTATTCCTCCTGACAACCATGGAAGCCTAACTAGATAATTTTTTTCGGTAAATTAAATGCGTATAGTGAGGTGCTAATGCCAAGTGGTATGAACACTTTCCCTTTGTCTGAGAATGCAAAGAAACGGTGAAAATAGCATTCAATAACCTTTCATTCAGTAACACAGACCCTCTTCTCCGGGCTGTTCATATCTTGTAGCCACTGGCTACTGAATGTTATACAAATACTGCAGTAAGAAGAAAGATAACACTCCTTCTTCAGACGTGCTCAAGCTATGTGAGTCATGGTCTGTCTTATACTATCTCTTTTCTCATGACTATTGAATTACATATTGTTGATCAGCTTCAAGAGCAAAGTTAAGATTGCTGTTGAGATGGCAGCCCTACTCAGATTACTTTATGATTCACTTTACTTTCCTGGTGCTGAAGAGACTATGTATGAAGAAAAACAGCAATATGACTATCACCCCTGCCTAGTTCTGCTTTTAGAAATACACTGACACACAATCACTTCTTAGAAAAGTTGGTTAGAAGCACTTACCATTAGGATATATTTCCCTAGAGTGGAGCTGGTGTAAATAGAGATTGCACCTGCTTACAGGTCTGCATGGCATAGTAAGGGGTAAGAGTGTGGGATTTCATGCACATCATTTATTTTCTTCTGATTAGCGTAGCATTTTGCTGTGTTCATTGTGTAATTTTTGGATGACATTTGAGCAATTTAACTCTCCACACACAATACATGGGATCACAGATTAGTTACCCAGGGATCTTTGTGCAGCAAGTACCTTGCAGATATTTATATTCTTTATCATAGCTACCCACAGTGGAAACAGTCACAGCCAGTAATCATGCTGTCAAGAAATAGATGACTATACGAGAGCTAAAACATGGGTAAGAGTGAGAAAGCTGGTTTGGCAAAACAATAGAGGCAAAGAAGAGGGCTGTTAAGGATTGCCAAGTTATCCTGAAGCATATATTCTTTGAAGAGGATACGGATTTGTTAATCCCAGGTGGTCAAGAGAAACAGCAGAATAATTTCCATTCATTTCACATGGTAGCAGTATCATGCATTCTCTAAGCCAGTGTATGATAAAGTAACCAAATATCAAGAGAGAAAGAGCAAGGGAGAGACCCGCAAAGGATTAAACTGGAAAAGCTGTTTGTTGATTACCCTCTTCCTTGGATCACAAGGTCTAAGTAAACTATAAAACTTAAAATTCCATAAACACTTTGGAAAGCGTTTGGCTTTCTAGCATTCAGATACAGATCATATTTCATGTAACCTTTGATTTCCTCTAGACTCGGGGATCAAGAATAGAACTCTGGCATCACATAAATTTGCTTTACAAGTTTTCATACCTCAAAGGACGTTGCAGAATTATAGCCCAACCCTTCAGTGTAGTGAGGGAAGAATGCTTTACACATGTCTTTTGCTTAGCTTTCCTATTCTGCTGAAAATAAATAAATAAATAAATAAATTGCCTGCTTACCTTTGTTTCATGATGCAGGTGGGATATCACCAAACTTCATGCAGTCTCACCTTAGTAAAACTACTACTCTATCTTTTAAAAGTCAAACTCACAAATAAATCAACAGTTCCCCATTACTATTTCTACTAAATCATTGAAAGCTGTTGATATAATCATCTGTCATTCTTTTTCCTATTGCCTGCATCACAGAAGGGTTTAAGGACATGTCATCACCTTAAATGTAACACAACAATAAGGATTTAATACGTCTTTTCTATAACAATCTTTGGTCCTGAAAAATTAATCTACTAGAAATAAATGTTCCACAAAAGCCTGTTATTACTGTTTCTTTTCCATAAGATATTTTTGAGTAGTTAATATTTCCCTATATTCCTTATCTATCACCTACTTTTAAAAGCCATTATAAACTTCTAAATGTTTTTTAAATAGTTGAGTCACATTTTTTCATAACCTTTCCTCGTATAGTATGTTCTCTTTCTATGCAGAAAATGAAATTGAAGCTGTACCAGCTACTATTGTTAGAAGGGGTCCACATGCACTATATTGTATAGGATTTCATTCATGCTCTTCTACTTGCAGGTTAGGAACTGTTGCTGCAGAAATGTTTTGTTCTTTGGGAATTAACTGCCCTCCCTCACAGTGAAGACTGGATTGACATGTTCACACAAATTTAAGCCAGCAGAATTCAAATAGAAAGGCAAGGGGAAAAAAGCCAAAAGTGACCATTTTTCACAAGTGCACAAACTGAATTTCAGTGCATGGCCTTCACTCCTCACTGCTCTCTCTTATCTCTGCAAAGGACTCATGTTGTCTAAATGATTGTTATCCAATCTTAAATATATAACTTAAACAAAAATCTGCTTGAAGTGATAGTTTGTTCTATGTGAATAAACACACAGGTTGGTTTCTATCTATCTTGTCCTTTCTTAAATAGAACTGAAAAGTCATTTATTGAACTTCATTAATGCTCTTCTGGTAGCACAAGTAGGAATGGATGCCCCCTTTAATGATCCCACATTAAATCACTGTGTGAAGAGCGGAATAGCAGAGGTGAACACCAGCAGGGCGCATATATCTAGACATCTGAGCACTACATCCCAGGTATCTCATGTCTTTCTTGGCCTCTAGAGGCATATTCCATTAGCCAACATATTTATCTCACCCATCTTGCTTGAAATTACAACTTGAAATTAGTTTTTATCATGAAACACACAATAGAATAAGATTTTTCTTTGTTCCTGTTTTGAAATGAACACTTGAGAATACTGACTTTTATTTAAAAACAAAACAAAAACAAAACCTTCATCAACTGTGGAACTAACGACATCTAGTCTGATGCAACTCTACACCCTTGTGACCTTCTCAGAACAACACAATAAATCTTGACTCTTAACGATCATCACACACAAAACCACACATAAGGCAGCAAGCCAGCTGCTGCTACACAGGAGGTATAACACATCAGTGCTACCACAACCTTTCCCTCACTAGTGATGGTAACATCTCTTCTCTTTGCATTCCTGTTGAGACTTGGACCTTTCCTTGCAACCTGATTGAAACTACCTGGCTGGGTTCAAAAGTTATTGGAGAGTCTGAGGCACAGAAAGAGAGGTCTTAAAACATCACTTCTATAAGAAAACCTACTAAAAAACCATTTATAGATATGAAGATGAGAGTTCAAAATGTGAATGCATGCACACTGGGACCTTAGAAGCTAGATATAACTCCTGTCTTTTGAAGATACAATATATTTGAATTCTATATTTAGATGAAGAAAGGACTTCTAAAAACAGTTTAGGAATAACAAACACTAAATATAAGAACATTCTATTTGAATCTGACCGACCATTTTGCCTCCAAAGCACCTTTACTATATCCAGAGAGGAAGGATTCCAAAGAAGATATTGCATATCAGGGCTTGGCATTGAGAAGGCTGCCTGGTCTAATCTATGCCTTCTTTCTCAGGTAAGTATTATTCTGCATGTGATGCTCTTTCAGTATAAAATAGAACAAGAACAGACTGTAAAGGCTTTGACATTCACTATGCTTGCCTTTTTTTTTTTTTTTTTTTTTCCTTTTAACTAGTACCCTGTTTATGAAGATACAATTAGTCCGGTGGTCTTATTTGTAGACATTAGGTCAAAAAAATAACAGGATATATAGGGTTTCATGAGACTTGGGTTACCAATATGAATATCACATTCTGCATATTGTACTCAGGTGCAAAATTCTACAAACCTAATGTGATTGTAAGATTATTTGATGAACTACATAAAACACACATTCATTTAAAAAAAAAAATCATTAGCAGGTCATGGATAATTCACAGGTAGAAAAACTGATTAAATCCCACAGCAGTTATATACAATGAATGGTTTGACCTGCTCTAGTCAGTACATGAGTATTGCAGAAGTCAAGTATATTGGCTTGTTCCCGACCCTTCATAGATTTTTGCATATATTATTCCAAGTATTCCATAGATTAGAGCAAGAAAAATATGTTAAGTTAGCAAGCTTCTGCAGAAAAATCTGCAATTACAGTGATTCGCAAGCCAAATTCTGAAAATCCTTTATAGGTTCCATTAAAATTTGCTTCAAATCTTTTCTTGAATAAGCTATGGAATACAAAACCAATGATGTTCTATATTTTTATTGGAATTATTTCAGGATAGTAGTTTACAGGTGCTGTTTTGAATCTCTAGCCAAATAAATTATTTTCAGGTAATTTAGAGTCCTGTTCCAGTAGAGTTACTCTATGTGAGTACTCCTATTGATTTCAGTGGAACTTCTATTACACTATCTGCTATGAAGTCTTATTTCTTTCTCATTTAAAATCCTCACTGCTGTGTTTGCTCATTTCATTTTATTATTGGTTCAAATCTTTGTGATATTAGAGTAACATATCCAGAGCAAATCTGAAAATGAGAGAAACTGCAAATCAGAAAGCTAATGATAAAGAAGGTCACTTAAAAAGAGAAGGCTTACATATTTTATTTGAAGGCTGTTAGGTCTAAAGACACCTAGTCAGTAAATGACACTTAATCTTTCTTAACTCTAATATACCATATAATCTGATTTGTATCCATTGTTTTTATAGAAATCTCTTTGCAATGTAAGCTTAATGCTCCTTAATAATTAAAATTAGTTAAATGCAAAATAGACTACTTATAGGTACAAGAACTGATTATGTTAATTTAAATTATAAATGCTTTTTCTTCAGTGTGATCATGTATTTTGAAGTCTTTTAGACAATCATGCTTCAAGCACATTTGGCACAGAATATATGAACTGATAACTTTCATATGGTAATACGTTTCCCATTTCATGTAAATCTTTTTTTTTTTTTAAACCTGAAAGTATTTATCTTTTATTCATTACATAATCCTCTTTACATACAATGGCTATATAGAATATCAGTAATAATCTGGTTCACCCTTTTGATTGTTTTAGAATTTTCTGCAGACGAAAATTTGATTTTCATGTTTTCTGGCTGCAAGGCTTTTGATATTTTCCTTGGCTCATTTGCTGCTCACACCCAAATCATGAAACTCTGATGCAAACACATACAGGCCGTGATTCAGTAGAGGTACTTCAAACACCTGCATTTAAGGCTGTCTGTGGCATAAATGTGCCTACTTGAAAGTTGAAAGCTAGGCAAGCACTTATGTGCTTTGCTGCATCTTGAAGAAACCTAGTTTCTTATTCAAGGCCATATGAATATGCTCTGAGATAACAGAATGTTAATAATCACACTGGTCCCATGTATAAAAAAAGAGTTCATCGAAGAATCAGATCTTTATATATTATCTACAGGCTATTTGCAATACAATCTGTGGTATTTTTCCAGCTTTTCATATTAACACTGTTGTATCAGTAGTTACTGTGCAATATATTTGAAATAACTAATTGCTAAGTGCTGGACTCTAGGATGCTTTAACAGTACAAATGGATGCTTGAGTATCTGAAAAACCTCAGTAAAAACAGCAGAAATGGGATTTAACACCTTTCATTATAGACATGCATCTCTAATCCAGCCAATTATTTCTTCTTTATAGTTACTAGAGAAATAGGTGCTTCTACAGAATTATTTATTTCATGGTAATGCTGGATATCCCCTAAAACACGTTTCTCGTTTCTCTCTGCTGACAACATAGTATCTATGGCCACGCTCATTAAGGCCATAACACTGCAGATGTCTGGTAGGAGGTGAGATGATTGCCATCCCAATGTACCACTCAAGTTTTTTTCTTAGGTATGATAGACTCAGGAACGCCTAGCACTACCTGACACTTCAAAGAGCACTCTTCTGACAGAAGAGGATCCATTAAGGTGGACAACACTTGAAGTGGTAATTTTGTGGTAGTTCCTCTTAGTGCTAGGCCCTAAAAGACAACACTACCTGAAATAGCTTTTGGTGGGTTACTGAATGCCTCGTAAGTGCTTGCATGACAGGAATTGCCACAGCATGTCACCCTGCAGACTGACAAGCATCTGAGCAGGAGGTGGCCATAGGGAGACCCTGAGACAGAACACCCACTGCTAGGCGGGGTGAGGTGGTCCCCGAGGATCGCTCCTTCACCAGTTCCCAGCAGATCAAAAACACGGTTGAATTTCTACACTTGCCAAAGATTTACTATCTCTATAGCTTTCTTTGACATCTACCTAATACATTATCACTTAGTACACTTTCCAATAGAGATGATTAACTGTGAAGCTGAACAAAAAAAAAAAAAAAAAAAGAAGTTATTTGCATCAAGCTCTGTCCTGCTGCTTATGGAGGACAGACAGAACAGAACTATGCTTTCACTCCTTGACTTGCTCCAGTGCGTGGCCTGACTAAAATAAATATAGAGAAGGCTACCATTACACAGCAAAAACTATCAGACTTTGGACTGACCTTACAACACAACAAGAAAGTAAAATGATCTGAACAGTAACCAAGAAAGCTCTACTATGAATGAAAATGGAAGAAAATAGGTGAGTGTGAACTTTAAAAAGAGTCAATTTTTTTCTGACATTTCCTTAGTTCTGTATTTTACGGTGGAAAAATTCTAACTTATATTTAATCCAAAAATCCAAATTAATGACTCCAAGAACACCAGTAGAGTATGCTTACATATGAACAAAATTCAGAAAATTGTCCTCTAGGAAGATGTCTGTTGACCCAAAACTTTGAGAGCTCTTGAATATATAAAAATCTTTAGTGCTGAGGGAAGAAGCATAATCTGCAGTCCAGATAAAATGAACTATTAACACTAGTCCAAACATCACAACTCCATCGTATTCATTATCCTGTAGTCTATTACCAATAGATGCTAGATGATAACATAGACAAGTACATCAGAGGCTTCCTAACCATTTGCTAGAGGAATGGTGATTTGTCCGGCAGTCAATTCTATCAGAGCGACCATAGTTTTAGAACTTTTTTTTTTTTCTTTCCTAGTGCAAAAACAGCTCACAAAGATAAGGTCAGTCTCTTAGAACCGAAATGTCAGACAAATCACCATCCACCTTGCAAACTGTGCTCCTGAAGGACACTGGTGTGATTTGTGACTTGAAGAGCTGTTTTTTACTGTTCATATTCCTGAGAAAATCACTGTGGAGCTCATCTGTTCCAGACCCTGCACTGCCAACACAAGGAACTCACAAAAGGCATGGCCACAGAATATGCCGCTCTTTTGTTCCCAGAACAGCACCTTCCAGAGGTCAAAGGAAAACAAGTCTGATAAGCTGATGCCAAGTCATACCTCACTGCAGAGATGGCTGACTGAAAGGGATAAAGTCAAAGATCTATTTGAAGCTTGGATCATCCAGGACATCTTCCACAGCCAATTTCTCAAATATAATGTAGGAAGAGAAAAACCACACTGCCTGGATGCAGCTTAAGAGACTGAAAGGATTTCTGGGACTGTTTGCTGAGAAGAAGAATACTTAGCTGAAGGCTCAGTCATTGGTTGATATGAACCAACTTTCAAATGTGAATAAACAAATTTTTATCCATTTCTTCTCCTGAAATTAAGATAATTATTAATATGGCTATTTAAAAGTGATTTTTTTTAATAGACCGTTATGCATCCTGCATTGCAAACTAAACATTCCTTTAAAACTGGACTAAAATCTGGACATGTATAAGAAATTAGGTGATACTGTAACAGCTGTCCCACTTTTTAATTCCTAGGTTCCCTCTCATCCGTAGGAATGAGATTCAGTTTAGGGTGTCTAAATTCTGCAAATGTATCATTACCAAACTTACAAAGATAAGAAAGGTCACCAGGAGACTAGGTGATCATCTAGATTAGTAGAGTGAAATGCAGCTAAATATTTGGCCAAAACAGGGCTCCAGACAGGTCATGAGCAGTGAAACACCATCATCACACTTCCTTAAGAGAATGCTCACAGGCCGAAGCAGTAGGGTTCAGGGGGCAAGCGTTTGGCAGCAGCATCTTGTTTCATGCTCCTAAGTGCATTTATGGTATTTATGTGACTGAAAAATCATTCCTGTCCTTCCTAGCACTTAAAAAAAAAATACATAGAGTAAGCCACCTACAGTAGGAAATATTTCTTACCTGAATCTGGCCTAATTCTGTCTATTCAACAGACAGATCAAAAAAGGCTAGTTGTACCTTTAAAGTTAGTACCAACATTACTGTCCAATATTCACTTAATTGGGTCACACGCAACCATGCCAACTGACAAGCATAATTTGGTTACACAGAGACTGTTCTGATTTTGCCCCTATTGTATTTGAAGCAGATATTTCTGTAAAGGTCACCAGTTTATTGCATAATGATAAGGTGCATCAGTGCCTCCTGTAAGAGACATAGCTAATATCTGGTGGATTCTTTCTCAAATTGCCTGAATTTAATGTCTCTCTGTGGAGGCAGAAGTCAGCCACTTCACCACAGCATCTGAAACTGTCACAACTACAAAGTTTTTTTTAGACTTGTAAAGCTCTCAGAGGGAAATATCATCGTTATATTACAGATGGAGAACAGGGGCACAGGGAAATGGAGATGAACCAGTCTATGCCACAAAGGATAGCTGAGCCTTAAACAAAAACTGACCCTAGATTATTAAATTCAAATCCAGTACCTTAGCCACTGGGACCATCCTCCCAGCTGCAAAAATAATTGCATATTAATTAAATAAAAGCTATTAGATGTGCAAGTCTTCCTTATGCACCCATCAGTGAGATTAGCAGGTTTAAATATTGTGTGTCACTAATCTTCAGAGAAGAGTGATTTAAATATATTACCTCATCATATATACAGACATCTTTTCCATTATCATTTTAGCAGACTTTAACAAATGGAGGCTAGGTGGAGGATAGGAAAGTGTGTGTTCACATTAAAACCGCTTTTCTGGGAGTCTAGAAAAGCACTGGCTGAGGATCTGTTTTCAGTATCTTTGATTTCAATGTACTATTAAAGGTTTTCCCACCTTCTTTTATATTTAGGCACTTTAGCTGTTAATACATCATCAGGTTTCAATCCCAATAAAGTTATCTCATGAGGTCTGAAGTAATTTAATTATTTCCACTATAATTAGTTAAAATTAGTTAAATAGCGATCTTTGAATACAGGTACTTAAAAATTGGGTATTTTTAGTTCAATTCCTCCCTGGCAAAAATATAAAATTTTGAAGCCATCAGAGTTGTTAAAATACAAACACACGTCCAAAATAAAGCTTGTGGAAAGCCTAATAAGATATATCTAAAAAAAATTCAGATCATGGCTATTGAAATATTTCCCTGACAAAATCAGCATTTCAGCCTAGGAACAGCACCGATTAAAACGCATTAAAGATGGATGTTTCAGCAAAATTTGGTTTTGAAGTTTTAATAATGAGAAAATCTCCTAAAACTTCACTCTTGACTTTGTAGATTTTTCTTGTAAAAGATATTAAAACTCAACAACCGTAAAGGAACAAACTATAAACCAAATAATGAGGACACAAGCTGAAGGTACTTGACCGAAGAAGGTGGGGGAAAAACCACAAAGACATGGCTTTACAACTTCATTTCTAGTTCCTTGACTTTCCAGTTACCAGCATTACACTGTAGAACAGCCTGAGGTCTGCACTAAATTGTGCCTAGCTGCCTGTAGTCTGGAAAAGCAGGTCTAGCTACAGGAGACTGATGGAATGCAAATATCCTTTATGATAAGCCTTTCATCTGACAGTTTCCTCTATACAGAGAAAAATCTTGCCTCGGCAGTAAAACCAGCTTTAAAGGCCTTCTGTGAAGGGAAGTTAGTGAAAGACACTGAAAAGCAGTGCCCTCTGTACAGGCAGACATGACAAGGACACTGACATCTCACTCACAATAAATGCAGGAGGGTTTAACCAAACAGTCCTCCTCTTCTTTTTGCTTTTCTTTTTTTCCCCTAAATCAATCATTTTGTGTCAATCAATAGGTCAATCCCCAAGCACAGTTTTAACATTCTAGGGAAAGTAATTCAGCTTATCAGTGTTGCATACATGCGTTTGTTTGTTTGCTTATTTTGTTTTGGTTAGGTTGGTTGGTTTTTTGTTTTGCTGTTGTTGTTTCTTTGTTTTGTTTTTAACTCCTGGTGTGTTTTCCTTTAGGAGTTAGCACACTGTAACAGCAATTAGTATATATGCTTAGATACTGTCCATGTATAACATAAAAATACATGTATTAGTTACCTTGTAAAAGACAAACTGAGAGAAAATGTTGAACCACAGACAGGATCCCGTTTCATTGTTAGCTATGGAAAAAGTGGAAGCGGTTTTTGCCCTGTTTACATTAAGTTTTTAATCCATCTGTAAGATACTATAACATAATTGGAGAGAAAGCAAATGCCATTGCCTAACCAAAAGCAAACTAAGTTAGAATAATTGAATTGAATTTCCATCCAATCTCCCTAACGGGTATCCGCACCATAATTTATGAACATTTCATTTTGAAATATTTATTGCAATTTTTAAAGGTGGATTGGTAAAGATCACTTCAGCTCTCCACATTACTTCTCTAATGCTCAAGCTTTAATTGAGTTTATCCATCAATGTCATACACTGTTTGGAGAATGGATGCAGGGCTAGAACTGTTAGCACTGTGTATGGAAGGGCCTTTGATTTAATTAACAATAGTATCTCTGTAGAGAAGTTAAAGGCTATATTCATTCTGTTCTAATAAATTGGATTCAGGCTCATTGTTTGGATAGAGTGTGGTGAATGATGTTCAGGTCTATTTCTTAGAAGTGTCTGGCATGAAACAGTGATAGGTTGCAGCAGGGTTGTAAGTTTAAACCATTTAAAAAATGATTACCTTACCTTATTAGAAATGAACCAGTAGTACTATGCTATGCATTTCTCAATGAAACACGATTGTTTTCATGGCTGCTTTCACCTGCAAGGATGACAATTTAGTTTAAAAATGCCACTGCAAATATAGGTATGGACTTCTGTCTTGAATGCATGAGATGCTATTTGTTGTTTTTGCTTTGGCAGTCAACTCACTGGAAAGGCAGAGTTAAGATAATCACTCATGTGAGGTATGTAGTCAAAGGAGACCAAGATACTTTGAATGTTTTTTTTGATGTTGCCAAATGAGCCTCATTCAGCTTCATCATTTTCACTACACTTTAATTTATTTCACATTTTGTACTCCACTGAGCATCTTTAAAATGGTAGGTTTTGTTTGCTAAAAACAAACAAATAAAAGTCGACCACATTCTGGTTGACATGTAAAGCGTAGAGTTGAACTTGGACCATATGATAAAGAGAAGGTAATGCACACTTAAGTTCTTGGTAAGTACAGTTAAAAACCCAGCACAGGTGGAACTGTTTTCCAATATCTGATTAAGGTACAGAATGCAACACTAAAGGAGTGCATGATAAAATGTATCCTCTCCTTTTCAGAGTGACTTCTATCTAGTGTCAGAGAACTGTATTTTGTGAGCCATATAGTTATTGAAACGCCGTTAGAATATACTTTCTGCATCTTAGGTGATGCCTATACATTTTGTCACTTTAAATAATATGATAGAAACATGTAGGAAATAGTGCTCTAGAGGCAAAAGAGAGACACTGTCTAACTAAGGCCCTGTGCTCAGTTGAATTACACCAACTGTGAGAGTGGTTCTTGAACACTCAACAAGAGTTCAGATAACATATGTAATCATAGGGTTAAATCCATGCAAACATATTCACCTCAACTTTATTTGCAACTAAATCTATAAGCAAATCTTCTGAGACTAACAATAAATTTCTGCCCTGGAATGCTTTTTAAAACAGTCAGTAGTGACATAACAGATTGCAGCAGGGAACAGGCAGTACCAACAGATGACAGAAGCAGCAGTAACAGCAGCAGCAGTGGTTGTTCTAATTTTAATCCAGAAATCTTATGTTTTTATGTCAAACAATGAGGAGCAAGAACCTTGCAGAAAGATAAATGGAACACACTATTTCTGAAGTAGAAATACACTGATCAGTACCAAAAGGGAGGATTGGTGGTTTTAAACAGAACATGCCAACTGAGAAAAGAGCAAGAACCAATGCTAAATGTTTCAGCACGAGCTGATAGGAGATTCTGAAGTACTGATATTACCTTTTATCTTCCTAGACTACGTGAGCTAGCAAATAAGCAGCAGGACAACATCAAAACCAAAAAATACTATTCAGTAGAGAGGACAAAGATCAAAGTAGTCTTTAATGTATTTTATCATTGTTTCCTACTGGTAAGTATTATTAACTGGAAGCATAATATGAAGGCATGAAAGCAAAACAGTCATGCATCTTCCACTGAAAGACCATCACATAGAAGTTAATTAGAGCATCTAACAATGTACTAGCATAAGTTTAAAGAAAGCTGAATCCTCTGTGAGTGGTTCGCTTTGTTTTGCTTTCACTTGGAAATAAAAATAATAGAACATAAGATGTCACCATCAATAAACAGAGATGATTAAATGTCTCTTATTAAAGATGATAATATTTCACATACTATAGAAATACTATTTGAATTCAGTAGTCAGATGAATAATCCTCAAGTCAGGCTAAGCACTGCTCAATTCAATATAGCTGTAATGAAGTAACAGTAAGAATTATCCATGTAAAAATTCTCCCCTGATGGCAAAGTAAGGTCAGTTTTAGTCCCCAGAAAAATAATAATGTAATCGCTGTGCTGCACTTAACTACCATGACACCTGAAACAGGAAAAAGATAAACACTATTTTACATGGTATTCCATAGACTCACTTTTCTATGGGAAAGGCACATGGAGAAATCATAAATCTATTTAAATGCATGAAACTAAGGAATGTTTAGTATCTCAAGCAGTATAATCAAACATTATACATATATTAAAAGTATTTTTTATTGTCAAAGTTTACCTTCTTGTTGGCTGCACGTCTCTTCCTCTTTTTTGAAGATCGTTGACGAAGCATTTCTTCTAAAAAAAAAAAAAATATAGAAACAGAGATATGAGAGACTTTTATCTTTTTTAAATAAATGTTCCATGATTCAGGAAGGAAGGAAATGATTAAGGTCATTATACACATTTATTTAGGGAAGATCTTCAGGTAATGTAAACTATCCAGAGTCATGAAAGGGCCCATAACAACTTCAACAAGATGACTTCCCTGGTCATATCTTTGTAATTCAAGGTTTTTCAACTTTGTAAACCTGCAGGCCTTGAATTTTTCCAGTGAAGATGCAGATCTCCTCACAATGTAAACATACATTGACTTTGCTTTGCTTTCCCTAATTGCCTTTAGCAATTTCTTTGAAAACAATCCACGGATGCTCATCCATTCATTGGATGAGGTCCAAAAGGTCCAAACAAGACTAGTATCCCAGTTACAGGCTCATCAGGCAAGCGATCTCCAGTAACCAGACTGCTGGTGCTTTTTTGAGACCTTTTATTTCAGTTCACTCCTTTACTCCCCTCAGGACACTGGACTGTAGATACTTTAAAGTTCTAGTATTCATTGTTTAATGCATATTTTTCATACAAAAGCCAGTTAGTAAATACTGGCTTCCACAAGGTTCAATCAATCATTATTTTTCTTAAGGAAAAATGGAGTGAGGAAGAAACACAGAACAGGCTGCCCAGAGAGGTTGTGGAATCTCCATCCTTGGAGTTATTCAACACCCAACTTAACATGGCCCTGGGCAACCTGGTCCAACTGCACATGGTTTTAGCTGAGGTTAGATTAGATGACTTTTGGTAGTCCATTCCAACCCTCTTGATTCTGTGACTGTGCTGGAGGTGACATGACATAGGTGTGTTAGACACTCCTAAACATTCAGCAACTGTGCAATATTTCCATTGTAATTTTCTAGTGATCTTCTGGCTTCCATGGCTTTACCTGTTACAATATTTGTGCTGTCCCATTGCTATACATGTCCCATTGCTATAAATTCACCCAAACCAAATTTCCCCCAAAATAACAGCCATGGTAACTGCTCTTCTGGGTTAAATTTAATTTGAGCAAAATTGTATGTGGATCATTGTCCAGTAATTAAATTCACTGTCACAGGTAGAGGTCAGAGGTGCAATAACAGCAATAGGTAGATAATCATCCAGTTACTGGAAATAGTGGTATTTTTAATGGGCTCAGCGTAGCTGCCCAGAAAGCAAAATACGTTCCCTGAGGGCTAGAGGATTTGGGCTTCATTCTTCATAGTTCTGCTAATATTCTTAAGGTAGCATGGAAAGACTTGGAATAGGTAACAGAAATTTCCAGAAAACAGTCCTAGAAATATGATGCCAATGAAGCTCCAATGAAGCTTATAAATGCTGTACTTCAGAGCCCATACAGCACAAATTCAATGCTCATGCTGTGCTACATTTACTAACACCAGTATCATCTTGTCTGCAATCTGGATACTCCTAAGACATAGAAGCCACAGTCAGGCACCTGCCTGCCTTTGCACATTAATTTTCATATAAGATGTCTCTCTATATATATATATTTAATGGAACTGTATCATAACAAATTGAGTGATTCTGCCTCTACAGAAACACAATGATTTAGGGCTGGCTTAGTGTTGAGCATGCACACGCAATCCCAGTGACTGGAAATTTTTTCTTTCATTTCACTAAGTTGCAGTTTAGATCACATAAGTCATACAAGTTATGTAAATTCACCCTGATTTAAAGTTGCATAAGTTGGATTCATTGTTTTCCAAAATGTAATGCCACATTATTTGCAAATTACTTTAATTCTTTGTTCCTCAATGCACAGTTTTGCATTTGCTCAGTGATAGTTATGTACCTTATGATTTACTATTCTTAGTTTCTTAGTTTATTTACTAATCTTAGTTTCACTTGTAAATAATACCATAATTATTTTAGATTTTCTTTCAGAAACACTGAATAATAAGGGACTAAGTGTTTCACAGACAAACGAAAATTGCTGAAAAAGAAATTTCCTCTGAATACTAGAACGGATAGCATTGAGATACACTCATTCTAACAGAAACAATAATTACAACATTGATATTTTATAATGTTTCTTTATTAATTGGGATACCTGCTGTTTATAGGTACATGACAAAAACCCTTCATGTCTATGGACATGCACATGAGTCTCAATATTCTTCTGCTGTCTGCAAGTACAGTTTGAAATCCTGAGGCCTTTATCTGTAGTAGCTAGTTTACCTGAAAATAATAATAATAAAAATTGGCAGTTTATCAGCTTGCTAAGTTAGATTGCTATGTAATTCAAGGTCCTATGTCAAGACCAGTGTGGTTCCTCGTGACAGATTTTTTTTTCCTGCTTACTTCAAAAAATAAAAAATAAATATCCAGACTTAATAATTCTGTTAGAGGTCAAGACTGAGAGGCAAAGCACTCCAAAGGGTATGCAATAAAACAAAGGTATATGTTGCAATGCAGTTCGGGTCCCTTAGGCACAAAATGGATCTTTGAATGCTGCCTTGCATGACATGCATATACACTGATCTTTTTCCTTTTCTTTCCTTCTCATTTGTTGTTGCTCCCCAGCCAAAAAGACCCACTTTCTTTCATGTGAAAAAAGCCAAACTCCGTGACTGAATCAGTTTTCTCCCACAGCAAATAAGAATGGTGGTATCAAAACAAATCTATCTACTCCGGCACCATCTCCCCAGTGACCCTGGTACTGACCAACAGTGGATATACAGTTGAAGTATAAGAACAAAGTGAGCATATAGCGGGGAGAACAAAACAAAAAACAAACAAACAAACAAAAAAAACTCAGCTCAGGGATAAGTGACTTGCATCTCAAAGGCTTCTAAAACCGGAAATGGTGACTGATGTACACTGGGCATTCAAATCAGGAGGAACTGAGACTCTATCAAGCCCAATGGAAAACTGGACCAAGAACCGAATTAGTAAAAAACTTCCTATTTTAAATTTTGTTCTTCTGCTCTGCACTAAACATGGATAAGATACATGAAGCAAAAAAACACATAAGATCACTGTGATGATAAATTCATTATGGTTTGTGAAGCAGTTCAATACTACCACTACAGAATATAACAAATGAGCACACAAGGAAATTAGTAATTTTGTACTCTGTAGGGTCTGGATGGCAAAGTGAATAATGCTTAGAGTCATGTACCATATAGTTCAGTATAAAAAAAAAAAAAAAAAAAAAAGAATTAACCCCATGGTGAACACTGTACAACTGTGTATAAATGCATATATAAACCATAAACCATATATACATATAGAATGTAAAAGGCAGAGGTCCTGCAAGAAGAAAAAAACTCCACAAGATCTGGCAATTAAAACCTTTCCAACTGTACCTTAACTGAACAGCTAAATAAAGTCTCTATAGATTTTGTCCTGCATTCTGACATTCCAAAATTTGATATTCTATTTTTTTGCACTTTTTGTTAATGTGTTTCTCTTTGTTGTTTTTTGTTTTTTTTTTTTTTTGTCCCTCCCCCCCCCCCCCGGTGTACTCAGGTTGACTTCATCATCTTCCATTTAGGTTCCAAGACTTTTTAATGTACCCAGTAAAATAATATATTATAACAATATAAAACTAGGCACTCCTTTTCCTACAATTGATTCAGAAACAAATCGCAATAGATAAGCATAACACTATCTAGTGGCTTCCAGAGAACAATGAAATTTACTCAGTGAAAGCTCAGATACTTAAATTCTGAAGAGCTAAAGTGTTAGAATACTAAGCAGATGACATCTGTTTTACACACACACACACGCAAAAAAAAAAAAAAAAAGTTATTGGGAAGATATTCTCCTTTATTCTCTGATAGGTTATTTCAGCATATTGTTTAATTCCTTAGTAACACTTTAACAGGCATAGAGAAACCTCCAGACTACTGAAGTCTACTTAAGTGTTATGTCAGACCCTGCACTGCTTAGACTCTGTGGAACATGCTACATGCAAGATCAGTTTATAGAAAGTTGTCTTGGTTTCAAGGCAAATAACAAGTCATACAAGTCACCAAATTCCCAAAGAAGATCTAAGATGAATTTCAGTCCAAGAAGAAATGAAACATTGCTGAGAGCAATGACAAGCAAAAAGATAGCTCTCAAAACAATTTTATATGAAGAATATTGAATCCTTATTTTATTTACAGATATTTTGAAATTTGCCTTTGAATGTGTTTATGTATACACTTCCCATTTCCTAAATCACAGGAGAGTGTTTTCCCAGGTTTTACTTGACATGTTTATCTTCTCTGAAGTCTTGCTTCACCCCTCAGGAGCTACAACAAAAGCTCATAACAGCATATTGCAAACTTTTAAAACTATTATTTAGACTGTTTAGGAGAAAAAAAAAAAAAAAAAAAAAAAAAGAGGTTATAAGAAACCCTACTAATCAGGAAGCTGCTGGGTGCATTATGATTCCATATTTGTTCCTGTAAGATGTCCAAGTTTCACTCCCAGGGAATACAATAAGTCAGAAATAGCCATACAAGGCAGCAGCATCTTCCCAACCAGCAGCAACACAGAAAGAAAAATGAAAACTAGTCTTCGGTACACGAAGAAGCTAAGCAGCACCATCTCTGTGTGACTCTCATTCTGATACAGCTTCTAGCACTTAGTAAATATTTGTTTTACTGCCCTGCTATGGTCAAGTGAAAACTCAGGTTGCTACTAAAATGTCACCAAGCAGTGTTTCCAAGGATATACATTTGAAAGCTATGTCTAAAGGTACAATCGACTCAGCTGACCTTTCCATGTTACTGTTATTAGAATATTCATTCTAATAGGCTAATGTAGAAAGCTGCTGCATGTGTCATACCATACTTCTACCTGCTTTAACCTTCCAGTGTAAGTATTTTTAAAAGCACCAAAATGTCAGTATCAAAATAAATAAATAAATAAATAACCCCACTGAAAAACTTTGGCTATAATGAAATCTATGAGCTTTTTCATTTGCTTTCACCTGAAAAGCACTGATTAAAAGACTGAACTACAGCTCTTTGGTAGACTGCATCTAAATGATAGCACAATGTTGCAGTGGCCAAAAAGGACCTTACAAAATAAGCACGTACATATTCCTAACAGGTATCTATGCCAGAGAATGCAGAACAATTTACAGATAACACTGAACCCAACTTTAAATGATCTAGCCTGGGCATCCAAGTCTCAGCAGCATGAAGCTCTCGCAGGCTAATTTATTCTGCTGAAATGTAATTTATCTTGACTCAGTGAAGTCCCAATGAAATAAATGGTGCATCTTGTCAAGCAAAATGGTGTTCAGTGTGCAAGGGGCATTAGAGGCTTTCCTTCTGTTCATGTAATGCCACAATTGTGTTTCAACTAAGACATCACCTCTCCATCCTTTGCCCTATTTGATGTCAAAACTAGCCCTGATCACCACATGAAGAAAAGAGGATGGCTTTTAAGAAATAGAAGTCCCCTTCTATCCATAAAATGCTTGTTGTTATACCTAGTAATCAACACTTAAGAACATGCACATTTCAAAAACATTACTATAGAATCATTATCTTCTACAGATGGCTGTGGACATTCTCTGGTTTGCTTAGAGGGAAGCATTTTCTGTGTAAATGAATTGCTTCTTCTTGAACTGTCAAATGTATAAAGCCTACAAAGCATCTAGAAATGATCCAATAATAGCATATTATCTCATAAACCCAACCTTCATTAGGAACAATTCAGGAGAGCATTACGCTGTGTGTAGAGTAATTTAAATTGTGACTTTCTTGGTAGAATAATAGAGGTCTGGCATATTTACAACCTGTAGGTAACAAAAAAGCTTTCAGTCCAAAGGTGTCCCATAGATAATTTAAATAAATACCATTTTGCAATAACAAATTAAAGCTTGAAGACTTGGAAATCCTGCCTGGTGACCAAGTTTAAGAGTTTGTGTGCAGGGAGAGGGGTTGCTGGCCAAGGCAGGAAAGCAGACGTCAATGACTTTATCCCACTTTCATGTCTTGGAATTTTAAAGTTGGTCCTGAGCCAATTCAAGGAAAACATTGATTTCACTAGGCCATCACCATATATTTAACTCAAGTTGCTAGTCGGTACTTCACCAGAAGATGTAAAATATCACACAGTGAAACATCAGTCTCAGATTGATACATGAAGATCTTCAAAAGGCAAGCACTTGAAAATGTCTCAGAGATCAGACTCAACCTTCCTTCCCCAAAACTGAACTTCCAGTCTGAAAAATACACTGGATTACTCTTTTCCGTGTATGTGATATGATCACTTAGGTTGTTGTCAGTACATCTTCAAATGTAAGAAATCCACCTCTTTGCTAAAGAGCAAGGATGAGAAAGCATTCAAGACTAAGGATCTCAGGAAAATCAGACTGCTCTCGGAAGTAGTCAGCTGCTGCCGTGCACCTCCCCAAGCTCAGTGCCAGGGAAAGTTGTCAAACTGCAGCTGGGACTTCTCACAAATGCTAACCTGGAGTGATAGCCTAGGTTATACAGCCCAGTCAAGTCTATGCTGAAGCTCAGACACTATAATCCACGTTACCTTTCATCATTGTTTTTTCTTAACTCTGAAGTAAAAGACACTCACTTTTCAGCATGAGAAGGCCAACAGTCAGATGAAATAATGTTCATTTCTGGGCAGTGTGCATTTGCAGTCCAACATTTGTTTGGCAATAGATGGTTTGTTATTCCAGACAGCAGTACAGGTTTCATAGACTCTCAGTAGGCCACAAAACATTGATGTCCAAGCATAGACAAGCCCAGGATATCAGATCCTATTAACCGTTACATTGTTGTTCATAAAATGCTCTCAGAAAACTTTTTTTAAAGGGTCTCTTGAGTTTAGCAAATTAAAATTGCTTTCATCCTCTGAGACTAGAACAAATAGATTCACGTTACTAAGGAAACCTGTCTGTGCAAGCGCATAGATAAGAAAATAGAAAGAAGGAAAAAAAAAAAACTTAATCCATTGTTAATAAGTTTATTTTCTCTCATATTATTTGCGGCACCCACCAAAAACGCAACTACGTTGTTACAAAGGCAGTCACTTGGATGACCTACATAACTCATTCATAGCTTTGCTGCTTATGAATCTTTGAAGCGTCTATCCAAAGAAACGTCAGTAAAATATTTACTTCCCACCTTACTATCCAAGGTTCTGCACTTATGATAAATGCAAGTTGTACCTTAAAGTAGCCAGAATTTCAATACATGAGCTTTTCAATACTGAATGAAATTGCTGCCGCTTTCTTCTTACAAAAGCAAACTGCAAGATCCCAAAACAGGGACAGACTATATTAAATCTCAAACATTCCTTAGGCAAATGTATAAGTATGTAATGCGGATCAAAGCTGAATATATAAATCCAAGATGTGAAAAAGAACAAAATATGCTCAAAGTGCTTAAAATCACTGGTGGACAATCTACCTGCTTCACATCTGACTACCAACTAAAAGATAAAGAAAAAAGGGCAAAAAAAAAAAAAATCTTTTCATACTACAGAAAAGAAAAAAAAAAAAAAAGAAAAAAAAAAAAACCTCAGGTACCTTTCTCTTAATATGCCAGAGCATATCTGTGCAACCATTGATCAATGTATATATAAGAAATATATGCAGTTCCACCTCTGTACCAAGAACCAGCTAAAACACTAACATATAAAATGAGAAACATTGGTATGTATTTACAGCATACCTATATACCACCATATCGTGTTATCTACTGAGAAAAATATTTGTAGGTATAATAAAATATATTTCACTAGACTAAATGCTATCATGGATAAAATCATCAAGGACTCTTGCACATAATTCCTTCTCTGAGTAATGTAGGATGGTATAAATTTGGAACTATACTGGCTGATCTAACGAAAATGTAATAATACTATTTCTAAATCTGTTCTGCTTGTGTCCTGAAGACCTTTGTTGTTAGAGCAAAAATACCATTATCTCTGCCTATATGTCTACCATTTTTGTGTAATACAGCCGTTGAGATTTGATGAAAGCTCTGTTAATTGAACAACATACTCAACTACTTAAATTGTTACTCAGTTTCTCAAAAAAGCTCAACTTGAAAAATCTTCCAGAGTCTACCTCAAAAACATTGATAATCACCTCTTACTATCTGTCTGCCAGAATATGCATAAGGTTTGTGGGCTTTCTGTCAAACAGTTATTGAATTTGTCCACAATTAAAGTTGCATCTTAAATGTCTGTGAAAGCAGTTCTCCAAATCAAAGAAATACAGAAAAAATGAATCCACGTTTATCATGCAAAATTATTTCAAGTAATTTTGGAAGAGAAGCACTCAAAAGAATTCCAATCAAAATGCAATAACTGAACACACAAGCTACAGTATAAGAAGGAATAGAATTTTTAAAACACTTGCTGAACTTGAATTGAAATAATTGTTAAGTGCTTTTTAGAATATTACACAGAACTTTAGTCATCTCATCTGAAAGATGAAATGATATACCAGATATCAATACAAATTCAGAGTAGGGAGGAAAAAAAAATGTGCCTCAGTTGTCTGTGTGAATTTAGACGGAGAGCATTTTGTGTTAATTTTGCTGGAAAACATTTTGTATTAATTTTGTTATGTAGAAACAGTTTATACATTGACCCTGTAAAAGCAGGCTTCTAAGTTTATGAGCTTTGAGTGTTTGACTTTCATCTCTGAACCTTTTTGTTCTCACTTAACCACTGTGTGTTGCAAACGTGCTTGACATTGAGCAAATTAGATTGTATGACAGTCTAACAATAATCAGCATTTAATTAAAAGTCAAACAATGCCATTTATACAAATAAAGCTCTGGGTTACCTGAGGAATGAAAATGTTCCAAGTGCAGGGTATTGTTTTGGCTCTTCTTTCTATTGGATTACTGTTGGATTAGGAGACCTCCTGGGAAGAACAAATTTTAAGACACAGTTTTCATGACAAAGATGTTTGAAACACAACTGTTAACAGAACATGAACTAAGAGGCAGCCATTACCAGTAGGTCTTGGAGTTACTGAAAGAGGAGGGTGAAGACAAAAAGAAACATGGCTCAGTTGTGCAGATGAAGAAGCGAAGAACTGAACAGATAGTGTTGAAGGAGGTGTAGATAGGCCAGGTAAAATGATAGGAAAATAAAAGTTCTTAGTTTAAAGGGAAAGTACATTGTACAAAAGGTGTGTAGCAAGAAGATAGATATGTAAATATCAGTAGATATGCTGGAAGTTGAATACAGCACAGCTTTAGCCAGGGGATGAGGAGAACAAAGGGATACTGCAGAAGAGAACTCATCAAGATTTGGCACTTCCCAGAATTTTAGGGGAAAAGGAGTAGGTAGAACAGGAGACAAAACAAAGCTCTGAGCTCCAGTGCCTGGGAATATGGTTAAGGATATGTAATTGCTTTTTTTTTTCTCTATCTTTTTTAACATGACAGCAATACTTTCAATTCTAAATCAGACTAAAGATGAGCAAAGTAGGTTGGTATGTGTTATATGCACCATACTGCATATGCATACCATACTATATCCACAAGGTTGTAAGTAGACCTGATACAACAAACTGCTTAAAACATTTTTACTAGAATGGAATTATCTGTAGCCTCTCAAGATAGGATTAATAATGGCAAATTAATTTATGCTCCCTCTAAACCAGTAGGCAGAGACATTAGCAGCCAGTATAGTCTTGATAATGTCTGACTTGCTTGTCTCCAGTGCAATAAATTTAGATGACGTATCCTCTATGCAAATTAAAAACAGATATCTGATCCAAAAGAAAATGATGCTGTAGGAAACAATTTGTAGGGCTCTGTCAGGCCATACTGAGTAATGCTTCCTGTGCTATGAATTCATGCAATATGAAATCCATCTAAATCAAAAGCATTCTCTTTTTTGACCTACAGTGAGTGATACAAGATTATATAAGTGATACGACTGGTAATAAGTGTTGTAATTGTCCACACTTATTTTGGATTAAAATTCCAATCAGTGGCAAGGTTAGAATAGCATATTCAGTGAAGAATTTTATACAGGAATTAATCATTATAAGAAGTAACAGCACATGATCTCTAGAAAGCTCAGAGGTTGATCTTGGTAAAGCATGCAGTCTCAGCTGCATACGCCAAATGGAGTGAAAATATTGCAGGCACAAACTGTTGCAATGGTTTTGATAAATTCTTTCAACATAACCCCAAAATTCTGCAAGAGGGACCCCTGTCACCTTGCCATCCATCTTAAAAGGGTTAAGTAAACTGCTTCATTTTCAGAAAAAAAAGGAAAAATAGATTAAAAACAAACAAACAAACAAACAGAGGTCTCAGCTATACAGAGATTCTCATGGCACAGTAAGGGCTATAGGGAAAGTTATCGAAGCACAATACCCGTTCCCAGACTCTCTGCACCATGCCAACCCTGACGTTATTTAGATGAGACTGAAGGACACTACCATGGATCAGCTGGCTACAGTCCCTAAAGGACCATATATCAAATAAGCACATCCAAAGCACACTGACATGTCCCTCCTTCTTGCCTCCTGCATTGAGGACAAGTACAGGAAACAGTACAGTACCTGAGAGGTCACCTTTCCAATGCTTTCATGAATTCTAGGCATGATCCACCCATTGATTAAAGTCCTGCTGCATTACCTGAGTGCTTTTCCTTCTTAAATTAAATTTGCATTGCATGAAACGATCAAAGCCAGCACGCACCCCAGCAAGGTTCAATGCATGCAAGTGTATGGAAAGTAGGTATGTCTACCAGAACAAGAAGAATAATGGAGAATCACATTTTTCATACATTAAGGAGGAAAAAAAAAAAATAAAATCTCTTAAAAGTCTGATTTTGCATGCACTGAGCAGCTCCTTGTAGCGAGTGGCACCTTACTTACAGAATGCTCTGATTCTACTGATGTCTCAAGTGCTTAAGGCACTACCATTTACCACTGCAAGTACAGCATTCTGATCCAGGGTGGAAGAATTAGACTGTAATTTTCCAGCACTTAGCTTTGCAAATCTAGACAAGTGCACACAGTGCTTCTGTAATAAATCAAAGGCTAACTTTCAAAGAAAGGAGGTGAGAAACAGGCATTTCAAAACTGAGAAGACTCTCCAATCAAAACAGAGTATCTATAGCCACACTTGAAGCTAATGTTCCCAGTTCTCTTGCTAGCCCCACCTCAACAGTAAGTTTATCAGTAGTTCTGTGGTGGAGAATGGATATTAGTTATGCTGGGACAAGAAGACAAAACTGTCTACTTCCCAAATGTTATATTTGGAGTTAGAATTTCAATTGGATTCCAAAAGGAAATGAACAAAAAGCAGATTTTTGATATTAAACGTGCAAAATGTTACATATACTGATAAAAGCAAGTACTCTTGTCTCCACTACATTTCAATATTTATTAATCAGCTGTGAGCACACTGGCATACTGTCTTGCACCTTGTAGCGGATTGCATGTCCTCAAACTGCAGAATCTAGCTACAGGCTGAAGGTATTACAGTTTTCATGTCACCACAAGTGATTACATACACATAATTCCAAACTACTCGTACATTACTGCTGTCCATTATATTTAATAAATGTATTTTAATTAGGACAGACTATTAAAATCACTTAATATTGAAAATATGACTAGCATTTCAGATATATGAATGGTTGTAGAGAGTAACCCTGAAAGCCTTCAGAGTCAGGAACTTGTATTCAACAATGGCAAAGAGCCAAAAAGAAATACAAAAGCATTAAAAAAATAATAATAAAACAAGAAAAATACATATGCTACTTCCTTGAGTACTGAAATCAAAGCCTTCAATGGATGTTGTACTGTTGGAAGGATTTGTTTTCCATGAACTTTTCTACTCTCCTCTTGAACCAACAAAGTTTTAGCATACAGAGTTCTTTACAGCAACATATTTCACAGGTTGTTGTTACTATTATTTTACAGCTTCTTCTATGTATTATTATATTTGAACCTATTTGGACAACTACCTGGAATCAAAGCAGTTTTAAATCCAGCAACATAAATCAGCAAGGCATTTCAGACTTGAAGCATGAACAGCCTTACTCACATTATGTGCCTGCTCTGTTAACTTCATGCTCAAGTATTTTGCTAGTATACAACTGAAATTTCATTTGTATGGATAATGCCAGAACAAGCTGTGCCTCTGGACTTACATCCTGCAAAATATGTACTAAAAAAAAAAAAAGCCTTAAGTCTTCAAAAAATCCTATAACCAAATGTAGAAGTGGACATTTAGTTACCTTTCTATATTTCATTATATATATTTTTAACACTGCCAGTGGATTATTATTATTATTTCAATAAATGGACATTTGCTGTTTTGGAATGGAAATATTGCAACATCATAGTGCATTAGAAACCAAAACTGAAATAAGCTAGTCACTTATAACAAACATAAGTGACTGCCTTTGCTCTGGCTGAAAGATGAAGAAAAAGCCAATAGTGCAAATGATGAATAGGGTTTTGATCAAATCCTTATCAAGGTCTCTTACATCTGACCCATTTTTAATCTTAAAATGTCCTTTAGGATGTTATATGAAAAATTAAATGCTTTAATAAAAGATTACAGACTTTAATTATAAGCTGAAATACAATAAAATGTATGTGGATGTAATGTGGAGATTTTAGCATACATTTTGATGTTTTTAAGTCACAGATTTTAAGATAGTACAACATGCAAAATGAAAATAAGTTTATTGTATGTGATACCATTACCATACACATTCAGTTTTAAAGGGATCCTGGACTGACCGAAGAATAAGTACAATCAATGCAAGCTGAAGCAATTTAAAGCAATTTGGAATAATATAATTTATAACATACGTTTGAAAGGGAGAACACCACTAACTGAAATGAACACAAACAGGTCTTGTGGTCCAGTGGTATGGAAAATCTAAAACACATTCATATAGGATTCTTTCTTTCTCTCTTTTTCCTGTTAAAACACCAAAAGAAGAGGTGCGGAACTGGTACTCAAAAATCACAAATATTTTACATTCAACCACAGATGTCCAGTTGTAGCCAAATCAATTACTATAGCTCTGCAGTAGGGTACACTAACATAATCTGGTCTAACTTGCATTACCTTCATCAAGTATATCTTTGAAGTGTTTTTTGGTTGCATGGCACTAATGTTGTATCAAGATGTTTACAAGAACTAAGTAAATTCATATTCATATGATGGGAATTCTGGATTTAGATAGGCATCATGTATAATTTATCCATTCATGGTAAATGTGAGCCATTTGGCTAGATGTGATGAGGCTGTGCAGTCATATATTTTTCACCAGTGGTGATAAAGTGTCTCATTGTTGACAAGGAGAGGAGTTTATTCTACTTCCTCTCAGGACGCTCAAATATTTACAGCCTGTTTCATTTACATTTAGCATTTCTTGAGTACAGGCATTGTATAGTAATAAAAATTCACCTTGCTCTCCTATGAAAATACACAAAAATCCAATGAAGATATGAAGGTTTAGAACTTCAGGCTGTATCATGTCCCTAGTAAATAGGAAAATGGTGATTTTGCACTCGTACATACAGCATTAGGTCAGTCACACAAATGCAGCACCACTACAGGAGCTCCTATCAATTAGTCAGACACTATTATACACCTGCTACTCAATATTCCTGTCAAAACTTGGCTCTTTCAGAGTTTTATACATCTGATCGTAACAGTACGTGTCCCAAAATGATTGAAATTGCAGCTTAATATCAGAGAAATCAGAAAAGTTACAGATACTCTGCAAACCTAGAACTGTCAGTTCAGAATTATCATTTTTGACTTATTCAATACAAGATTAAAGCTGTATCTTTTTTTCCTGTCTAACATCCTAAGTAATGACATATACCTGAAGACAGTGACAGCACAGGGCATCATCCTTGACAATTCAACTGATTACTTACTGTTTTCACATTGGAAGAATTTCTGTTTAAATGTACTTATCAAAACAACTATTTATAATCTGAAAAAAATATATATATGTTTATGTTACCAGTAATCTTGATGACCAGCAACAATAAACTGGTATAATCCCCTTGAAAAAGTTAACATTGTTTAAATCTCAACAGTTTCTGAACTAATATATTTGGAAGCACCATAACATACATTTACCTCAGGTTAACAACTCTTTTGGATCCACATTGACATTCTAACACATGAATTTAAATTTCCAGAAACTATACAAAGCAAAACATGTTATTGACATGTAACTATGCATATCCAAGTTAATCTGTAGGTTTTCAGGGAAGAAAAAGAACTCTCAAGGGAGCCTCAGCAATCCTTCAGTATTTTCTATGGAAAACTTCCAGTAATTTACTTTACACAATATTTTCCCATCTATCACTGTGTTTGAAAATGTTTGAGACAGCTGCTGATCTCAACTGAGTATCTGACAGAAGCTAAAAATCAAAGCATAATATCAAAGCAATTTGAGTAACACTCTTACTCACATATGCTCATTAGAAGAAAAGATCATTGCCTCTCCAAAACTGGAATCTCTGAAAAAAAAAAATGTGGGTATGCAAGTATCTGCCTGTGTGGGACCTACCTGGTGGGATTAACTACCCATCATATTTGAGAAGTCTTGGCAGTCAGGTGCAGTCCCCAGTGAATGGAAAAAGGGAAACATCACTCCCACTTTTAAAACTGTAGAAAGGAAGTCCCAGGGAACTAGACACCAGTCAGCCTCACATCTGTGCCTGGGAAGATTTTGGAATGTGTTTTTCTTGAAGCTATATTAAGGCATATGGAAGACAGGGAGGTGATTCAAGACAGCCAACATGGCTTGACCAGGTGCAACTTGTGCCTGACCAATCTACTGGCTTTCTATGATGGAGTGACTACATTAATGGACATGGCAACTATCATCATCTATCTGGACTTCTGTAAGACATCCTTGTCTCTAAATTGGAGAGAGGTGTGTTTGAAGGGTAGGCTGTTTGGTGGATAAGCAATTGCCTGAACTGACACATCCTGAGAGTAGGAGTCAACGGCTCAATGTCCAGGTGGAAAAATAATACTGAATGATGTCCCTCAGCGGTCTGTACTAGAACAAGTATTGTTTAATATCTTTATCTATGACATATAGACAGTGGGAATGAATGCACTCTCAGCAAGTTGCAGATGACACCAAGCTACCTGAGTGCCATAGCTGATATGGTAGAAGGAAGGGATGCCATCCAGAGGGACTCTAAGAGGCGGGCTCAAATGAACCTCATGTAGTTCAGCAATGCGAAGTACAAGGTGCTGCACCTGATTCAGGGCAATCCCAAACATCACTACAGACTCAGGAATGAACAGATTAGTGGTGTGACACCCAACAGATAGTGGGTGACATTGTTAGTAAGAGGATGGTTGGACCCGATGATCTTGGAGGTCTATTCCAACCTTTATAATTCTATGATTGAGAGCAGTCCTGTGGAGGAGGACTTGGGGGTACTGCTGAAAGAAAAGTTGCATATCAACCAGCAGTGCACGCTTGTAGCCCAGAACACCAATTGCATGACCTGCAGGTCAAGGGAAGTGATTCTCCCCCTCTACTCCATCCTTGTAAGACCCCCCCCTGGAGTACTGTATTCAGCCCTGGGGCCCCCAGTACAAGAAGGACACGGACCTGTTGGAGCAGGTCCAGGAGAGCCACAAGGGTGATCAGAGGGTAGGAGCACCTCTTCTATGAAAAAAGGCCAAGAGAGTTGGGGTTGTTCAGCCTAGAGAAGAGAAAGATCCAGCGACACCTTACAGAAACCTTCTAGTACTCAAAGGGGGCCTATAGAAAAGATGGAAAGGGACTCCTTATCTTTGCTTCTTGCATATGAAGGACTTTTCAAAGTTCTAATATTGCACATTTAATCTTATTCCAGACAGTGGACACATGGACATAAGGCAAATATGCTAGAACAAAAATCATCACTCTGTGAAATTTTCTGGTTCGACTGTCAATTGCACACAGTGGATTCCCATAGTTATTTCAATTTTGAACTCTGTCATTTTAAAATTGATGTAATATCAGCCCCTTTTTTCCCCTGAACTCTCCTCTTTTTTTCAACGTATTTGTCATTCAAAACAACAATAAGTCCCTTCCAGTTTCAAAAGAAAACACAAAGAGATAAGTATGAATTTCCAATTTTCAAACAACTCAAAAAGGACAAGAACCAGAATTTCTGACAACTCTCAATAAAACAAGTCAGTTATCATCAAAATCTCTTTCAGAAAGACTGTACTACATTTCCATGATAAACCTTGATTGGGACACTCAAAGACATTTACACAACAAATATATTGAGGCTCTGTGCTTTTCGTCATGAGTAGTTACTATTTATCTTACTTGTTACTCATAGATTGAGCCTACCTATGGCTTTCATTCTCTACTGCAAAAGTCAGTTTCATTTTTTCTATATATTTCTATCTATTTTTTCTATAGTATTGGTTTCACAGTTGCTGGCAGTGTTACTCAGAAAATTCCCACCTCATTTAGAAATGGACACAAAATTCCCATTTTCCCCTACTCAAACCTGTTATTATACTTTCAAAAGTGAAGAACACTTCACTACACCCTCTTAATCTTTTACTTACTCCTTCCATGTTACTTCAATGTTACCAGTAGTTGCATTCCGGATAGTATCTCCTAGCATACTACTCCTCTCTTTAATCAGTATCTTGAGGAATGTTTCTTAGAAAAGCATAAAAGAGTAGAACATTGCAATTTCTCATGCATGTGGGAGCCATATCAATTTGCACCTTAGTTTGCTGTATGTAGTGCTGAGATACCTGTATCCAAAAAAAAAAAATGTATTATTTCATTAATAAAGTTGCAATGAGATTCAGTTTGCCAGTGAGCACCATAACTGTCACTGCTCAAATTGTATCTGCAGTGGGAAGATAAAACTGAAAAATGACCCCAGGTAAAAATGTTGATGATCAGATAATTAACATTTTAGTAGTTCCCTTTCAAGGATACCTTGTGACTCTTCTTCCACAGATTTTTCTCTAGTGCTTTATATAGATCCACTTAAGGGACCATGTGATTAAGCAGGATTTGGGAGGTCCCACTGGCCACTTCAAGCTCTGTTTTAGCATCAAAAAGAAAACCAAGGCCACCTATACTGTGTTGTTTAATTTTGTGACCAGGATTTCCTAATATTTAAGAGAGGAGTTAGAAATACAAAAAAAAAAAAAAAAAAAAAAAAAAAAAAAGTTTTAAACAACCAGGGAACAATGAAAAGCCAGAAATGAAAATATGCAAAGTGAAGTAAAGAGGATTTCAAATCCATTTTACAAAGCTGCATCTGTTTTGGCAGTTTATTAAGCTGCAAGGCAAGAGATTTTATTTTTTTTTCCTTGCTGAGATATTTACCATAAGCTAAACAAAATTATCACAGTGTCTCAAGTCACTACCATGGAGAGTTCAACATCAGCATTCCAAAACAAGAACATTACTTGATTGATTCATGGAGTGAAAGGCTGAGCAAAATCAGATCAAAATGGAAGCCATTATGCAGAGCTCAGACCTGTGGAGGAAACTTGCAAAGGGAAAAAATGGGTAAGGATAGTGAATTAATAGTCTTTGCATATTGGTGGAGAAAAGATAACTGAGAACTTGCCATTTCTGAACAGCTTCCAGGCTGTGATGGTGTGCCAAATAGATAGCATGTAGCTTTGAATCTTTTTTTTTTTAATTTTTTTTTTCTTCCTCAGGAGGAGATGCATAATTTCATCAGGGCTTGAAATGAGATATGCTTTCTGTACAAGGCATCAGATGATTGAAGCAACGTGTAAAATAATGATCTAGGGGCTTTATGCTTTTTCTGAACTGATAACATGAGATAAGATCCCTTCAGTTGTACCATTCACAACTAATGAATTCACTACTGGAATTGGTAGATACATGGGAACAGAAAGCCCTTCATCTCTCAGCTAGGCTCCCATTGAAAACAACTCTCTCAGAACCACCTGCCAGCTGCACCAAACTAGGTTCCTTAACACCAAGACTCCAAGAGACTTTTTTCTTCTAATTAAATCCTCCGTGTTAATTTTTTAGTCATGGAATAAAGTAATCGGTGTACATAATACCATCAAAATAGTTTGGTAATTCAAACTGGACATTTACTTCAGTAGGTAAAGTCCGACATTAAATTATTTTAATGTCACTGAGCCATGCCACTGCTCATTCTTATTTCACACCTGCAAACAGAGCAGCTATGCAGGACAAAGCACAGAAGAGGCTGAGGGAAAGAGACAGAAGCAAAAGGCGAAGTCTGCTTGCCTGACTCATGCAAACACTTCTGCAGAAGTCAATAGAACTACCTTTGTGAGTCAGGTAAGCAGGATATGACCCCGTGCTTTTTCCCCTTGATATTTAGAGAGAAATCATTGCACTGTGTGTACCACAGCTAGACCCTAGAATAAAAGGTATTGACCTTTAAGAGCTTGTTCCTAATTAAAGTTACCCATTTGAAATCACAAAAATAGTTTTGACACCTTTAGCTATTCATGGATACTAACTGCTATCTGAAAAAGCACCAAAACACAGGCTGCAATTAAAAGTTCTTTAAAGTTCTGTTCTTTTTAAATGCAGAGAAATCTGCACAATACTGTTAAGTTTTCTTTCAAGTCCACTGAAAACATTTTCAATGCTGTGAAAGTCTTTCTTTTATGATCTGTCTACACTAAAGCTGAGAAAATAGTCCATTATAGAGTTTCTAGGAAAATTCCAACAATTTATATGGTGTTGTTCCCACATTCTCCCCCACGCTCCAAAGAAAATTAACTCTGCAACATAAGGTTGCAGGATAGGATGTCACATCTCTAAGAATCTACTACATATGGTTTAGCAAACTGAAAAGTAAGCTATGTCATGACAGCCTTCCCACAGCACTTACTTTGTTATCACATAATGTCTTTCTACAAAATAAGATGCTCAGAAAACAAATCAAGCATAAGTTGCTGTGCATTCTCCTGACAATAAGTGCAAGTCCCTCCAATATTTTTTCATGATCTGTGTCATCACAGGACCTTCAGTTTCCTGTTAAAAGGCAGAGCTGTGCTCTGGCTCTTCACAGAATTTCACTTTTTTCATGTGACCTTCTCTAAGAAGTTGTACCCCATTTTTACCCCATCCCACCTCCCACCAACAGGAATTTTCTTTTCCAACCTGACAGGATTTTTTGAAACTTTTGGATTTAATATCTCTGACTCTTGTCAAAAACTGCATGACCAAGGAACAGAGAAGATCAGCAGTAATCAGTAGAGTCATGTCAGGCTTCAGAATTCAGATTGTATTTGAAAATCACAACTAAATTAAAAATAACAATAAAATAATTTTATATATATATATGTGTGTATATATATATTCCAGAAAGGAGATTGGCATGATTCAGCCTGGGAAGCAACAGAGTAGCAGAAAGCTGATGTGTGAAAAGGATACTCTCTCCCATCTGAAACCAAATGATTAGAATGTACTGGGTGTCCCTGATATACTACACCCATCCAAAGAACAGTAACCCATTTTCACCCCAAAATGACCACCATAAAAAACTTTCTATATGGCCCATTTTCATTGACAACATCATTGATTTTGTTGTATTTACATAGTAATGGAAAGCATATTCACTGGTCACAAGAGGAATAACTAAGAAATCACATTCAATGACAGAGTGGAATAATTACCTAATTAAGTCATAACTGCAGGAAATTAGGCAAATTCATAAAATATGCATGAATAATAGATCAGTATATTTTCCAGGCTCCAGCTCTGCTGTTTTCATATGCAATATGCATGCTGAAAGGGGAAAGGAAAAAGTAGAGTGAGAAAGCAAGTATGAGAAAGGTTTGTGTGCTTCATCTGCTTTTGCAACAGGGGTCCTGTTACTTTGCAGTATAGCCTTCTGGTTACTATATTTTTCAGAGAATCTGGGAAGCAAAATGTTTAGTCTCACCTACTTAGTGAAGGCATAGTCAAATGAATGCCTGAATACCAACTTTAAACCTGCTGCAGACGTTTAAATATTATTCTCCTTATTAATGCTATTTTGCATTGCCAAGAAACACAAAAGAAATAAAAACCAGAGATTTACTAGAAAAGAAGGACTATGAGTGTCTTACACTGAAATTCCATTCAAAAGTCAAGGTGACAAAATCATCATAGAAACTTCTGGATGGGAAATAACAGTTAGTTGCCAGGAAAGATGTTTCTTCATATATGAGAAGATTATTTTGCATTTAACACAATACCCGCAACCCAGTGTCAATAAATAAAACGAGTAAAATCATAAGAAGAGTAAGAGGCGTTCAAACAAGTGTCCCTAGATACTATGAGACTTTGGGGGAAGAGTCGAGATTCTGCAGTCCTTTTCACATCTAGCACACCAGCAATGCAGAAAGAGTATATTTTCATATACTTACCCTTGGAAATACCACAGTACATCAAACACAGAACTTATCTTGAAATAACCAAGATATTCACCTTGGATAAAGAACTTAAATATGCTTATAGTAGATTTCCAGTAGCTCATCACATCTATAGTACAACCTAACTTCATTTTCTCCATTTTTATGAATTAACAAACTATCTATATTTAAAACCATTATATCCATGAAAATATCCCAACAATTAAAAATGCAATTCAGCTAATTCAAATTCCATTTTTATCAAAGCAAGTTCAGTAAACTGAAAAGTTGGTAAAACCTTTTCTGGAGCCCTCAACTTGATTTCTGAGGCCTGTGGATTGCTACAAATATGTGTCTTGCATTTTCAGTGCAAGAATCAAGTATACAATCAAGTAAATCTCCAGATACTCAAGGAAAGTGCAAACCTAGGGCTTCAGCAATATAGCCTTCACACAAGAATATTGATACAAGGAGAACAGAAATACTGAACAACAGCAGGCTTCAAAGAAGGCCTCTAGCATCTTTTTCACTTTCTTTACTTTAACCCTGTAAACTAATTTTAGTTGTTCTTCCATGCCACAATCCTTGGGTTGCAATTCAAGTGAAGGGCACGACTGTGTGGAAGATCTCTCTGTTAAACATACTACTGGGTTCTACTTTGATGGGTTTGTTTTACAGGCATGGAAGCACTGAAGTTGCTACTAAACCTTTACCCTGTTGTTACTTGAGTTTATGCATGAAACCATGGTAAAAAAAAAAAAAAAAAAAAATAGCCTTGTGAAGTGTTTTCCTACCTCTCTTATCAAGTACCTTACTGATTGCTCATGATTGATGGGGAGAAGGTTCAGCAGGTGTTAATGGTTTGGTTAACGCAAGTGGCACAGAGGAAGGAAGTGGCCACAATTCCATCAGACTTGGTTGCTGTTAGCTGTGAAAGGTTTCCTCCATGGCTGTGTGTATCTGTGTGGATGAATTTGTATTGTAAACTGAAAACAGAATTTCTGTAAGGTGTTTGTACTAAAAATAGTACAAGTATTTGTGATCATTGCTTATGGAAATTGTTGTTTATTTAAACTTTCATGTAACAGAATATATAGTCAGGTGAAAAAGAACTTCAAGTGGAATAATCAAACAAAATACTACAAACTGAATTCAGCATCAGGGGAAAATATCTTCCAGTGTAATCTAAAACCTATCCAAATAACTTCATATAATTATGAAGAGAACTTCATTTGCATGAAAGACTTAAATCTGATTTTGAAAGTTAGTAATCAAACAAAGTCATCTTAAGAGCACAATGACTTCTTTTGAGACACAGGAAATGCAACCAAGTCACTTAAATAGACAACAAATATGAAACTGATTTCTAATTAACTCAAATGCAGACCCACCTTTCTGGTGTCTTCTGCTTTGCTGAATTCCATGTTGTCATAGTCATTTTTATAACATGTTTATACGAATTACTCCCTGCCCTATATTTAATTCATTCTTCTTAGAAGCAGATCCTGAAGGGAGCAGGCTGGCATTTCTGCTTACATGGTGCCCCAGTTAAAATAATCAGTAAACCTAAAGAATTTTAGGTTTAAGATTGTTAAGATTGGGTTTTATATAATCTCCTATGATCCATTAATTTTTTGGGATGTACACAACTGAGGTGACAAACACATTTAATAAAAATATTTGTGAATATATACATGTGGAGTCTGGATACAGAAGAGATGACCTGATGTTGATTTTTTTTCCTTCCAGTTTCATGTATACTATTTTTTAATAGTTATATTATTCTATTTCCCCAAATGGCAAAATTCCTGTAGCATATAGGAAACCTCAATCAAATTTAAAAATGTATAGGAAGCATTTAAATTTATTCGTGTGTGTGTGTGTGTGTGTGTAAAAGTCTTTAATAAATTGAAGTGAAAGAAATAATTGAATTAATCTAATACCTAAATTAATATCTTCATCACACAATCCAAAAAGATAGCTAAGATGTCCACGCTCTTTCAAAACCACAGTTTCCAAGTGAAAAAAAAACAAAAACTTACAGAGCATGCACAGTTTGTGCATAAACATATAGTTCCAGCAGTGAATCCTTTTCAACAGAAAAGCTTTTCTTTGCATAAGATGTTTTCCAGGTTAAAAAAAAAAAAAAAAAAAAAAAAAAAAAAAAAAAAAGAGTATACATATTACCCAAAATTATAAAACAAGTCAAAAAAACAAGCTAGTTGTGACTCAATTTGATAATATATTTATATTCAATTTGAAATACATATAAATCTGTATTTGTAAATCAAAATATGATAAATTCAACGCAATCATTTATAAACTAGCAATGAAAGACAACTGAATCTTCTGATATAATTTTGTTACTAAAACTGTCACAGAAAATCATAAAAATCCTGCTAAAGAATCTCTTCAAGTTTTAGCAAAACTTCAGTCTTAACGCAAATTTTCTTTTCAAAGGTCATGATCTTTTTTAAAATCCCATCTTCTTCTCACTACCATATTGACGAGCCTTTTCAGAAAACATTTGGTAAAACTGATTCTTTTTCCTCTTCAGACAGAGCAATGAAGTTTTGTGAAGTACAACAAGAACCCTTGCTCCTTTCTAGGAGATTCTGAGCTCTTCTGTATGAATAAAACTTTTTTATCTTAATCAAATTTGTGAAGGCTGAGCAGGAACAGCAATTCAGACATCTATCTTTCACCACACCTCAAGATATTAAAGTTGAAAATCCATCAGTGTCTTCAAGAAAACTGGCTGGAAAAATGGGGCCTTCTACAGTGATAATTCAAAAAAAAAAAAAAAAAAAAAAATGTTTGAGAGCTTTTAAATACAGCAAAGGATTAAAAACTGGATTTAATTCCCCTCCAGCTTAACTAAACAAATACCCTTTGGAGCATTCTTTGGAGTAACAAGGAAATAACTGATCTGAAGCTCAGTGAATTTTCTGGAAATAATCTTGTTGTTTTCAGTAACAAATGTGTACAGTTTCAATACTTGAAACCAAACCCAACAAGGAATTCAAAGGAAATATGAACACTACCAGAAAAACAGCAAGTTTATTGCCGAGACCATGAATATGCCTGAGGTCAGGCATTCAGAAACACAGGAATGCACACAGGAGATGCCCTGGTGCTTGTGCTGCATCACAAACAGCTCAGGTCATGCATTTCTGGATTACATTTTTCTCTGAAGTGAAATTTTATAACCTCTTCCTAAAGCAGCAGTCAGAAGTGATGATTTTCTGACAGTGAAATGTGACTGTCACAAACAGCCCTTTCCGAAGGCAGCACTTCTAGTTACAATGTACCACATCAAAGATGGCAGGTTTATAGAGGAAAACATTGGGAACTACCATACTTAAATATTGTGACACAAACCACAAATTTCTCATGTTCAGGTTTAAACAGGTGTTCTTTTCACATAGTACAAAGAAAAACAGTCTGCAATTAACATGCGTATCATATATGTGTATGCATACATAAATGCATGTGTTTGGCATGCATTCTGTTGTCCCTGTTACATCAGTAGGGTATGAATTATTTACATTAGTTTGTCAGATTGTCCTGTCTTATTTCACCAAGACAAAAGTTAAAAAAATAAAAATAAAAACACACATGTATTATATTACATATGCTACCTATTAGTATCATTATTTATTTGTAAGAGGCCAGTTAGAAAGATGGAAACATTTTTGTAACCAGCCTCTGAAAAAGAATAGCTTTTTATGTAAGAAAATTCCAAGTACTACTATGGGAGTTTCCATGCTTTTTGTGCAAAATATCAGTTATACTCCACAATATTCTATTTGGGGGGGCTTGAATCTTTGGGGAAATTTGCTTCATAACAGCAATTTTCAATAAACAGTACAGCCTTGTGATTCTGGTATGAACCCACACTAGTGAAAGAAGAAACTTCTTCCAGAATGAAAAAGAAAAGAAAAAATACTGTTTCTAAGGTTTAGGGCTAAAGTATATAATAGAACACTGGTATTTAAGTTATTGAAAAATGATTATGCTTATTGTTTTGTAAAGTGAATACTGTTTAATAAGAGAAAATAATATTTGAATATTTTAGCCAATGGATTGACTAAATGTTTCTGGCAACAAGCCAATATCCAATGTACTAAGCCAGCCAGCCAACACTGTATCGCCTCTTAAAGGACAAGCTGGGGACCACAGTAAATTGCACTCAAGAGCAAGAGTGCTACTCACAGGAGGTAAATGAGTTGTATGTACACAGCCTGAAAGAATGAAGCTAAACCTTATTAAAAAACTTTGAAGTGCTGTCAGATGAAAGAAACAATGGCATTAAGTTTAATGGCATAAATAGAGAATAAATGATAAGCAAACTGGACTACCCAGGATTCTTTAAATTGTTTGAACTGTTTAAGTGAAAGTGACTGAATAATACTATGTCCAATGTTATTAACACAGCTGCAATATGCCTAAATATATAAAAAGCATTCTTTTATTTTATGTACTCTTCCTTGAAGATCAGATTTTTCAAGTGATAAATCCAAATAAGCTTGTTTTTTCTCCTCTCTCGTGATTTTTGTTTAGTTCATCTTGAAATTAACAGTCTGTAAATAACATTTATTGCTTTTAGACAAATTGGAGAGTTGTTAGTTCAACCAGAAAAGTGGAAAATTGATCAACAATGCAATGTAATCAATTTCAGAACATTATTATTACCACTCCTGATGACCTCAGAAAGTCCAACACTAGAGATGATCATTGGAGCATTAATCTGCTTGGTCTGCCTAGGATTTAGGATTTACATTATTTAATTAATAATTTAGTGGAGGACAATGAAGATGATCATGGATTCATAGAAATGTTCTGGCTAGAAGGGACCTTAAACACCATCCAGTTCCAAACCCCCACCCCGCCATGGGCAGGGACACCTCCCACCAGACCATGTTGCTCAACGCCCCATCCAACCTGGCCTCAAACATCTCCAGGAATGGGGCATCCACAGCTCCTCTGGGCAGCCTGTTCCAGTCCCTAACCACCCGCAGAGTAAAGAGCTTCCTCCTACTGTCTAATTTGAATCTACCCTTTTTTAGTTTAAAGGCATTCCCCCTTGGCCTGTCACCACACTCTTATCAATGAGATCTTGTCAATGTATATAAATATCTTAAGGGAAGGTCTCAAGAGGATAGGGCTAGATTTTTCTCAGTGGTGCCCCGCAACAGGATGACGGGCATAGGAACAAACTGAAACACATAAAGTCCCAGCTGAGAATGAGGAAAAAATTCTTTACTGTGAGGGTGACAAAGCACTGGAACGGGTTACCCAGAGAGGCTGCGGAGTCTTCTCTGGAGAGATCCAAAGCACAATCCTATGCAACGTCCTTCAGGTGACCCTGCTTGAGCAGAGGGGTTGGACTGAATGACCTCCAGAAGGTCCATTCCAACCTCAACCATCTGTGATTCTATGAAGGACCTGCTAATGAAAGATTTTAGCTTGCAGTCTGCCAAAAACATCTCTATAGAGAATACCTAGAGAAGTTTTTGTTCCTAACCTCCACCATTACTGCTTGATTTATGCATTCAAGTATGAGGGATTTTAGCCCTAATTAATTTTGTCCTATCTAATGGAACCGCACATGGTTCTCATTACCCATATAGACATCTAATCCCAATAAGCTCTTCATCTTCTTGATAACTCATGGCAATAATTTCCATAGGCTTATTACATATTGGGTAGAAAAATATTCCTTCTTAATCTCTGTCACCTCTCTCTACACAATCATCCCTTAACCTTGCACAGTCCCATAACCAATCTTCTGCATTTCAGAAATCCATTGCTTGGCATCCAGGCCCTCCTGCTCCCTCCAAATTCATCTGATAAGCTTCACTGTCTCTGGCTACCGTTTCTTCTAATTGACCAAGCTACGACCCCAGTGAAGATATCCAACATGTTCCTTTTCTCAGTTTATCTCCAACATTTTCTTAGAATCTAACCCAATGGGGCTTCTACATTCCACAAAGCAATCACACTTTCCATTCACCGATTATATCACCACATGCATCCTCAATTGATCATCTTTCCATATGTCTAAAATCAATTATTACTATATCTTTTTCACCTTTCTTACTACTGCAGAATAAAATTGTGACTTGACTCATACATGACATTTCATGAATTCCTCCTCCAGAAACTCATCTAGCTCTACTGAGTTTATCCCATACATTCCTGTGCTTATTCCCCTTTCTTACCTTCATTTAATGATTTTTCAGAGAAACTTTTTGAAAGTCTTTGATAACGTGCTATATTTGAATAATAGGTTGTGACTGAACTCGGAACTGCAAAGAACAAAGCAAGCAAAGGAAAAAACAAAGCTAACGCAGTGCATAGAGAACTGTTATTGACCTTACCAACATTAGCAATGTAACAGAAAGTAAAAGCTGCAAAAACTTCTAACTGGGACTGTTGTACATTAAGCAAGGCTTCATGGAGGATCAAGTTTCTAGTTTCTCCTAATTTTCATCCAGCATAAAGTTTCATTTATGTGGAAAAGCAAAAGAACCAATCCATACAATATTGATAGTCCAAACAGAACTCTATTTTGCATGGGCCCAAGCTTGCTCTTAAAAATGGTGAGTACCAGCCTACAATTCCAGTTGATAAAATCCCCTTCTCTTTCCTTACAGTATTATGTATATTTCTGGCCTCTTTGCTTTCCTGAACAGACTACATTTTTTATGTTGTCCTCTTCCTCTTTCAAGTGATTGGTCTCAGTAATTAAAACTGAACTTTGTCACTCATTACACATTACATGAAAAGAATATGGTTGTGGCAAGAAACAAGATCAAGAAAGCCATAAGATCAAGCATGACAAATGTGAAGGTTATGCAGGGATTCCAAGAACAGCAGAGCAGAGGAGGAAGACTTGAATTACACCGTCATCCAAGGAAGCAAGTCATAACAGACATCTGGGTACAAACAGAGAGCAGCACTAATTTACCACTTTACTGCCTGGAATTCAATTCTTGTAAATTGAATAGAGCAAGCAGAAACCAACTACCGAAGTCTTTATGGATCATTCATACAAAACTCACTGCTTCTCAATTTCCACTACTTATTTATTTTATTATTTATTTTTAGGTGTTCTTATTTATAGAAAGTAAGTTTTCTATTTCAAGAAAAAAAAAATTTTTAGATAATAAACTAAAAAAAGTTTTAGATAATAACCTAAAAAAAAATCTTCTCTGATTGTGGGGTGCTAATTGAAAGAGTAAATCTAGCTCAAGTGTTTTTTGTTTTGTTTTTTTTGGATGATATATCAATTTAGTCAGTTTTAAAAGACAATTAAAATATCATAGGCACACTTTAAATTATAGGTCCTGCAAATAGGGCCTATACAAGTAGACCAAATAGACCAAAAAACATTTTACAGACATGCTTGCTGACTTTTTTTCTTCTCAAGAGACATGCAGTTCAAATTAAGAAAATACTGTAACAGAATTAGCCTGCTAATTTTAAAGATTTCATTTTGCCTTTAGGACATACAAGCAAAGAAGAAACCTATTTAATAAATAAAGAGTATGATTCACCTTGGTTAAATTAGCAAAATCCAGAAAGGCCTTGATGTTCTGTATTAAAAGCAGGTAAACCTTCTGAAAGCCACAGTAAAATACTATGCATCAACAAAGCTGGACCCCATAATCAAATAATGGATTAACCGAGATATATTTAGAACTTTATGTGCACATTATGTGCACAGCATCATTAGCTATAGATGGTCTTTGCAGAGCTATGTAGGCTTTGATATGACCTCGTCTGGCCACTCACTAAAATGTAATTATATGATTTTGTCACAATTACCTGCGTGTGTGTGTGTCAGTTACAGGATTCAATTACAGATGAATAATATCCAATTTTTTTTTTTTTTCTGAAGAGGTTAAAGTGTTTGGTTTTTATTTTTAAGACAAATTTATTCTTTAGATCTGTAATAAAAGAGTTCATTTTTGTACATGAGCACATGAAATCTGGCTTAAGGTAGATGTAATCTCATTATGACTATTACTATGCATCTTGGGACAGTTTGAGGTATAGTATTTCAGAAGTGACATGATGGGTACTAAGTTGCACACTGTGATTGCTGTCAAAATAACATTAAAAGGCCAAAGTAGAGAACCACTCAGCATTGCCAATCCTTGTACCAGACATTGTGTTGTTTTTTGTTGTTGTTGTTGATTTTATTTTGAAGTTTAAATTCAAAACTGAAAGTTCAGCCACAATAAATTCCCTATTCAGCACAGTGGAGCTGACCATCAGGAAATCTAACTATCACAGAAAAAAAAAAATTCTGCTGTTCATAAACAAAAAAAAAATTGAGCCTTATCCTCCCTCATTTAACAGCACATGATCAAATTTTAAATGCAGACTCTAAACCATTCACTAAAAATATCTATGCAAATCACGAAATCATACCTGTAGGTAACAATTAAAGCATTAAAATAGCTAGTACACAGAGCATCTAAAGCTTAGTGTACAAATGTTTTCTTCATGCGATTTTTAACTCCTACCAAAATCTATTCTGTCCATCCTTTATATTCTACTGTTTCCGTTAAGAAAAAAGATGAATCTCTCCTTATAGGATCTGAGCTAAAACTGCAGTATTCAGCATGTGAAATCAGTCATTAATATACTGCTTCATCATAAATAGGATTTTACCAAGAAAGTTGAAAACGAGACTAGGGCCTTCTTTTCTTCCAAGTATTTAACAGCTAGTAAACCACCTCAGAAATATTTCCTGTAGAGGAAGACTAATACCAAGATTATGGTACATAATCTTGCACAATTATTTTGATGTTGATTTTATCTGAGCTACAGACTAAGTGTTCTGCACAAAGGCCAAAACATGAAGTTTGTTGAAGTCTGTTAAAGGACACAAATTCTCCTACTGTAGTATTTCTGTGTGGGCCCATTAATACCCATAACATTAACCACAGAAGAGAATACTGCCAAATTAAACAAAGGCTAGAGCAAACTAGCTTTTATGGAGCACTTTTAAATTTTGATGGACTAAACCAATCTTATCCCAATTAAATGATATTGTAGATTTTAAAGTGCTGTCAGTCGTTTGACATAAACATAAATATTGTTACAGCAACAGACAAACATGAGCTAGAGTCCACTCTTCAAAAAACAATAAATTAGTTTAAAGTAAAGTTAAAACATGGCAGTCTGTAGTAGCTCAGTTTCAAAACAATAAACCATCTGCCTCATTAAATCATCAAGAGCACTCATCCTTTCCTTCCTCTTGGCTAAATCTGTTCTTCTCAAAACTGTTGAGCTGTAGCCAGGCCTAATTCACCGTCCTTTCAAGAGCTGTTCCTCCTCTGAATAGCTGAGCATCGTCAGCTGGCTTGCTCACTTAATAACTGCCACCCTTCCCTTCTAACTGGAACAGAGAATTTCTTTATTAGTTTCATACTCAGGAAGGTAAATACCATCTGTAGAGGGAAGGGGAAGTGATGGATGTTGTAATTGCCCTGCCTATCTTCCCCCGTCAGAAAATAAATGCCTTCACAAAAAATAAGGAATACTGCCAGTGATACTTTTCCTGATTGAGACTAGTGAGCATCTCCCCTCTAGAGAGACCTTTCCTGTTAGGTTACTCAAAAGGCTATGAATTTTCCCTCGTGAAAACTCTAGCAAACATATACAAATATGACCTTATTGACAGCAATCTTTATTTTTTGTTAACCAGAAACAGATTTGCTACACAGTCATGATCTTAGTGAAAAATGAGACAGAACAGACAAGTATTTGATATTTCCTAGAACTCAAAATTTGTCTTATTTCTTCCTGCAATAGACTGAGATGATTACATTAGAGCATGTAACCTACAGTAAGAGTCAAACAAGTCCCATAGTGGTAAATCCTACCTGGGAGCTGTGAACAGAATAGCAGATGGCTCACAATCTTAATTTCAATTTCAAAACAATAGAAATATAAGAATAATTACCACAGGCACTAGGACAAAAGCACAATAATTATTAGAGGCAGACAGTAAAAGGTATAGAAAGGAGTTTTGTAGGGAAAAGTCCAGTAGAGAGACTTTGGATTTTGTTGAGAAGAATCTAACTCCATGTAAATGCCAGAGATGATGTTTGGAAAGAGCTACAGAAGTCACAAGGTGCACACTTTGCCTGAGGGCAAACAACTTTCCTTGTATGTTTAGGACAGATATTTGTCTAATACCTGTTTTAAAAATTCTAGAATCACTGATTCCATTTCACTGGAAAATCTACACCAATGTATAAGTATTTTTACCAGTAGAAAGCTTAGATTTGTTTTCAGAAGTATGTGTGCATGCCAAAAAGTGGACAAAACACATAACAGGATGACTTTCCCAGCAGCGAGTGAAGAAAGCAGCTTACTCTGGACATTTTAGTTTGTACATGCAAGTATGAGGTTTTCTACCTCAAACATGGCATTGGTGATGCAGATTCAGTTTGTAATTTACTGTAAACCCTATATTCTGATGAATTAATGCCCATTTATTCTTATTGAAGCACAGCATTTATCAGCAGGATGCAACTTCAAAAGGGAAATCAAACAAACCAAGAAAAATTGAGCCAGTTTTTAAGAATAAAGGACTTCTAGACCTCAGAAATAATTGCAACCCTACCAGGCTTGACACCATGCCCAAATAGAAGAGTGATTTCAATGCCAACAGAGAATTCATTAATAAAACACTTCAGAGAACTGGACGTAGGATAGATCCTGCCCCACACACAGACACCTCCAGTGTGGCAATGCATCACTCATTAAATTCCACAAGTAACATTTCCCAACCAGTCTTAACCTAACTTTAGAGAACTTTTATTTTGTTTAGTGAACAAAATCCTGTTTAAGTATTTTTGCTAGCTCAAATAATTTTTTTTTTGGGGGGGAGGGGGGAAGAGGGGGGGTAGATTAATCAAAATGGGGTGCACTTCCAGTTCCTCCTTAATCTTTTATGATGCAGAAAAGTCACGCAGGAAATCTGGATCACTTTTAGAAAACAGCAACCACTGCCATTGACTTGGGGGATCTTTGCATGGTTTTTATACCACGTTTTATCTCAAATTTTGCTGTTTTCACCAGAAAATTTACAGAGCTATTTTACTCCAAAAATGTCCATTCAGCCTGGGATGCATCCTTCCCTCCCTCTCTCCATTTATAATAACTATTGTGTTATTTAGTTACATAGTCTTTCCTTCATGATACTTCCAGTTCCTTTTTTCAAGACAGTGATAGATGCATCTGATAAGTTGTAGGAAAGTAAACTTGACAACATTTTCTACTTCTAACTCAATTTCTAATCTGTTTCTACATCGACTCTTTTGCTCCAGTTAACAAAAAAATGATGTCTCTGACTTCATATCAATTTTAATATTTACAACCTGTCAAAATGATTCACATTCCTCACTGAAGTCTTAGCTCAGGTGTTTCATTGATCAGGCCCCAACCCCCTTCTTTAATATGAGTCTTAAATCAATCTCTCAGAGCTGGCAACATCCCTCACAGAAGGTAACAAAGACAATTTTAGTATAGATAAAAGCAAAAGCAAAAGACCTAATTCCTATTTAGCTAAGCGTTGATCAGCAGTGACACTTTCCTGAAGTTTCAAGAGACCTCATGTAAACAATCAACTTGCAGCAAGAGGAAACACCACGACAAGAAGGTCTTTGTTGTTCAGTGTCGGTATCAGATCGGATTGCTCCTTGCAAACAGGAGCCACAGGGGGCTGGCTGCCTGCAGACACCATGCAGATGTGAGCAGCCTGTCTGGTCCCCCGCACCTCTGCGGTCCTGGTTTGCTGGCAGAAAAGGCAAAGCCAGATACAGGTCACAGCACCCCTCCATGGGACAGCTCTAAATGGAGCAGGATGGGGCTATTGAGCTTCAGAAATAACGTTTCTCCGAACATTAAACATTATGCTTGTTTTGGGAAAAAAAAAAAAAAAAAAAAAGTACAAAAGTACAAATCATTACAAAATTAATTCTTTCTGCAAGCTCAAAGTAGTAGTGCATTGCCTTAATATGGCTTTATATATGGTTTCAAATTCTGAAAGACCCAAGCAGAAAGACTTAAAAATACTAGGCTCTCCAATCCTGAGAAAAGCAGCCGTGCTTTACAAGTGCTAAATGCTACATACAGCTATGAACTCAATGTCAATGAGAAATACGAGGGGGAAAAAAAAAAAAAAAAAAAAGTGATTTTATGATTCCATTAATCAACATGCTCCTTACAACCAGCCTTATTTCATTAACATAAACAGATAAACACACATATACATATCATTAAGTTCAGAAGAAAGGCTAGCCTGTATAATCTTGCAGTTCATCAGGTAAGGTCTTCCATATTCAAATGACCTCAGAGGTTTTATAGGGCCTTGATTATCACAGCTGCATTAAATATCCTCAAACTCTTAAATCTTCTCCTTCAGACAATATAGTTAGGCCAATTTCACATTTAATTTCTCACTCTTATGAAGTTCGACTTTTCCACCTCAGCATACCTTAAAAATTGAAGACATTCTTTGCAATAATACAATAACTTCTTTCAAGGATATGAGAGATAATTTGATGATCATTCTTTAAAGCAGTAGGTTAAACCTTTTTACTGTGAAGTTGATGGCATAAATTATATCAATATATAAACGCTCTACAGCAGCTCTAATATCATTTTGTAACACTGACTTCTCCCAGTTGGTCTGCAACTATGCTGAGGTAAATCTCAAGGTCAGAAATTGATAGCAGCATCTGTCTCTTCTTTCAGTTATTACCAAGGAAGAACCTTCTGACTGATTTTTACAGTAGGAATTTAATAATTTTTACAGTAGGAATTTTTACAGTAGGAATTTACTAATATAATATATATATTAGTAAAATGCATGCAATGAATAATGGCTCCTATTTCCAGAGGTTGATGGACAAAGATTCATTTGACTTTCATATTGAAATGTCATACAATATGCGCTTATACAACTACATTTTCCATTTCTATTTTTTTATTGAAATGCAAATGTTTTCTTGTTTAGTGGACATAAAACAAGAATAGTGATAAGATCTGTTTTGTCAACACATTTGGGTGAGCATGCTGTTGCTCCTCTGGGTAATTCTTTAGATTTCAAGCTACTCACATAAAAAAGCTATTCATGTGGGTAAGCTTTGAGTTATTGTCAATACATGATTTCAAGATCTGGGGACAAAAGAAGTCAACACCAAGTGGCCTGAGACTTGTAATAAAATGGTGGAAGCTGGTGATACAAAGGCAGAGCAAAGGCAATCTGGATTGATTAATAAATTCCTGAATTTGCAGCTGTTACAGAAGACATTTCTTCAGGCTTCCTGCAGTTCTTAATCAAGATAAGCATCAGCAAGAGGCACATTTGCAAAAGCATCCTAAAAACGTGAATAAATAAAATGGTGCACTTGTGTTTTTATACATGCACTAGTAACTATCTTTTAGTAACTAGGGAACTCCCTGTATGATAGCATAGATATTGTTTAGACATCTCCTGTGGAGATTTGTTGTCTGACAATACAGATTTTTAACATTTCCCAGAAGTCTTAGTAGAAAACATTGTGAAATGATTGTTCTATACCTCTTGCTGTCACACTTCTCTTCCATTCTCCCCCACACCCTGAGCCCCATTATAGAAGAGAGCTGTAAGTTTCAGAATCACATAGAAGTAGCTGAAAGTTGAAAACTTCCTTTCCTTACCTTCCTTCAATTGCAAGATATTTGGGCTTTGTGTTTCTAAACTTGAAATCAAAACTGCTCCCTTGATGTGTCTTTTATGACGTTTCACCCCAGAGCAAACACTACTAGGAACAGGGGACTGTAATGAAAATAGTAACAAACTGCTAAACTGCAGCAGTGCTATCAGGCATGATTGCAATGGGTTTAGGTTTGAACAGGGAGTTCTTATCATCAATCTATCTACAAACTTTAAAGGCGGTTACAAAGATGTTTACAAGACGTGTTTACAAAGATGGCAAAATATCCAGCTGCACCACAAAATATCACATAATAGTATAGCTGTAGTCAAAAAAAAAAAAAAAAAAAAAAAAAAACACTGACAGAAGCAGTACGTCCAAATGTAATGCAAAACATTATCACTATCATTACAATGCAGTAGTTATACTAGGACCAACATGCTCGCATGTACAAACACATGGAGTAGCATCTGATCATAAGATATTAAAGAAAGGATTTTAAAGGGATACAAAGAAGGAAAAAAAGATTAAAGGGGAAGGTTTGTATTTCACTTTAGGTGTCACAAGTCCTCGAAACTTGGAAGAATTTTAAAGCCCTCATATTAATTATGCTTATAGCATAACAAAGGAAGCTGGACTAATGGTCCTTCACAAAGTTGGTATATTAATTTTAACACCTGTTCATACTAAAGCATGAGTGGTGTTAGCTGAGAAACTTATGTTAAGTACTAATTTATTTTTTATGCCAACATTAAGGATTTTTTCAATGTTTAAGTTATTACAGACAGTTACCAAAAGTATTTTGAGGTCTGCTTTGAAGTTGATAACAAAAAGGATTCTTACCTTTCATAAAGGTTTGATTTAACATATACATAAAGGCAGTATAATAACCCAAAAACGTATTTGTCAAAAATAAAACATTAAAGTCTGTAACAATATACAGTACCTGTAGTAACAGCTACCAACGTCTACTGAAACTTCATCAACTGAAATACATACGGCGAAGTGAAATATAATCCTCTCTTCATTCAAGATGCCATTTAAATTCAACTGTTCTGGAAACCTCATGTCTGCTCATTCACAGTGGTAAGAATTCACAGCACATTCATTCTAGTAATTCACATTCCCAGTACAGGGGGAAAAAAAGGAGAGAGAAATAAAAACATCTCTAACCACCATCATAACTATCACTGAGCTCATTTTGCTCAATATTTAGAAGATTTAATTCCTATTTGATCCAGTATACACAAACAGGAGAGAGGGAGAAAGACCAACATCACTGACAGACAGCTGGACAACATGAAAACTAAAAACCTCTTTGCACATATTTCATTTCAGTCTCAGAGGAACTTAGTGCTGGTTTGGTGAGCATTAACTACTACTGCCACAGAGCCAAGCACACAAATATTTTTGTTAAACCAGTATTCACTACCTGCTGATACAGATAATTCTAACAACTAATAAAAAAATGCTAGAAAATGCACACTTACTCTCAGAAGTTCATGTGTGTGCATATGGCATGCATAGGTAAAACTGTTTAATTCTTTTCCTTTAATCCCATCACACTAATAACATTCATCGCTGATTCTAGTCAAATTCAAATCACAGGTACCTTACAAGTCTAATTTACAGTCTCAAGTGCTCTCTGAAATCCACCAGTGAATAGTCTTTACTGTTCTTGTTAAAGAAAGGTAGAAGACAGATTTTAGTTACATACGGTACCATGAAATGATTTCATTTTTCCGTTTGGAAAGCACCCTGTAGTAGAGTTTTTATGAATGGACTTTCCTTTGTTTCAATCCTTAGAAGAATTAACTTGAAAATTTACTTTTTTTTTTTTTCTTAATGCATTATTAAAGGATATTTCCATAGAATAAACAAATTAGATACCTGAAAACAACACAATATGCACAGGTTAAACTCGTTTACACATTTTTTTTTACAAAATTTTACACATTTAAAGTTACAATTTTAAATTCATGTCAACCAACCAAAGTGACAGCTGAGGAGATTTCACAGTAACCATCAGAACATCAACCTCTCAACTTCTCCAAGATAGACAGAGGAACTTAGAGAACCTGTTTATGAATAACAAATGTTTTTGCTTTTAACATACACAGTTTTGCACCAAACATTATCTCTTACGATTTTTCAGAGGAAAGACACCTTCAAGATATTTGGCAAAAATCTTCAAATCTCTAAATTTCAATTCAAACAATGCAAATTAAATACTGTTGCATTACCTAAATTCCAACAGAATAATTTACAGGAAGTAAAACTGTAAATATTTAACATTATTTAAGTCTAAATAGTAGTTTTATTTTTGCAAAATGTCATCTTGGATTTGGGAGAAAAAGTCTTCATTTTGATGAAAAAAGCTCAAATAAGTGAATTTCCTGAAAACATCTTCTACTTTCCCTTGAAGTGGTAGTATGTCTGACTAGTACATGGAGTTTTCCATTTACCACAGAAAACTTATGATAAATGTTCCCCATTCCAGACTACAACTGGAACTGGTGGCTACAACTACCACTACTCTCAGGAGTTGTCATCACCTGTTTAATAGCTAGAACACAAGTCAGAGAAGATGAAAGTGGTGGGACCTCATTTTCTAAGCCCCTCTCCCAGCCTAAAATAAGAAGAAATTCATCCTTATTGTTGCTGTTAGAAAAGCTGGTTTCTCTTTCAGCACAGGCTCTCATAGGATCCCATTCTAGGGCCTGGTATTCCGGACTTTACTTTTAATGTTTAGACTATCCCACTGTAGTATGGAGGCAATCTCTGATGTGCCCAGTCAAGGTTAGAAATTCAAAATCTTCATTAAAAAAATTTACTGTTTTACCACACTGATGCATGGTACGCTGCCTTTACTAATTAAATTAATAGCTACATTTGCTTACTAAGGAGATTAACTTCTGCATTGCCCTCACTAGATGGGTTAGTTGCTAGGCAGCTCTCACTGGAGGTTTGGCACTATTCTCTTATCTCTCAGGACAAAGCCTGCTACGCATCTAGGAGAGCAAATGCTACACTGCTCTCACTAAGAGCATTCATCTCCGTCTTTATATCTCAATTGCTCTCCTTTAATTATTTTAATCACTTGGTGCATTCTGGTGTTGCAAGCCTATTTAATCTGGAGTATATTTTGACTTATGTGCTACAGAGTTGCTACCATTTTCTCTCCCTTGTCAGTTTACAACTTCAAACCTCATTCCAAGTCATATGTGAAGGTCTTGTGCACCAAACCATGCCATGTCTATTACTGGAGTTACATTCAGTCTGATATTTAAGCCCTTCTCAATATTTTTCTATCCACTGGTCTGTTCATTGTCAAATATTTGTTTGTTTACTTCATTCTTTTTATTCCACACTTCAGTTCATACCTAGGAAGTCATTCCTTTTATTAACAGCTGCCTAGTGCCAAATCCCTAGTCAATTCAAGCACCACAATTCCAGTGACTTGGCTGAGGGTATGATCTACCCCGCCAACAGTCAGGGCCTCTCCATCACGCAGATGGACCTCCAAGTATCCAGATATGAGTGCATTAAAACCCTTATTTCTCCCAGTGAACAATTCCACATACAGCCCGCCTCCCTGTTCCAAATCAACAGCTGGGGAAAATCAGCTTAGTTCCCCAGATCTCAGCAAAGCTGAAGACATGACTCCTAATCTCCAAAGCAAGCCAAATCAAAACTAAGAAGGAGTAAAATCTTCAGGTTTCAGCTGCAAATAGATTTCATTCCTGGACTGTGTCATTTACTCTTAATAAAACAAGCACAGAGCTTAAATGTGATGTGTCAACGTTTCCAGTGGCTCTAGCTGTGAAGCAACATAGTGACTATGGAATGAGAAGAAGCAAATCATGGCTGAAGAATATAGTCCGTTAGTTTGTTTCTGTGTTTTGTTTTTAAATTACCAAAATTTTTATTTTAAAATTTGTTCTTCAACTGATTTGCAATTTTTATATAATTGTGTCATGCATAGTTATGCCAGCCGGTGTTTTGCTATTTTGCTTTTTACCAGACAGCTAGTTTTCTCCATCTCTTTGAGGATTCACTGTCTACTAAATGTTACTAATGTAACGTAATTATTCCAGAAAGCACTATGATTTTTTTTTAACAGGATGACACAGACTCCAGAGATTGAGACCAAAAAAAAAAAAAAAAGAAAAAAAGAAAGAAAGAAAGAAAAATCCCCTTGTTCAATAAAGAAATAATTAATATTCATTGTAACAAATATTTGAGCACAGTACAATTAAAACATTTTATAAATAATTTGCCTACCATTTTGGCTTTTTTTGTTGTGAGGGGTGGGTAGGTTCCTTGTGACTAAAAATAAAGTCTAAATCTCTAAGGAGCACTTTTTTCCACAACAAAAAATAAATAATCTTATCCTATCTATGGACAGACACAACAGGGGAAAAGTTGGTCAATTTTGTCTCTGGAAAGGTAACAAACATGGAGATTTTATGGTTAGATTGAGACAAAAAGGAAACTTGAAAAAAAAGATCATGGTAACGCTGATTTCATAAGAAGATTATATCATGCTTTTGCTTTTAAATAAAGGTTATATCATGGCATTAGATGTCATCAAGGACTTAAAGCTTCTTTTGTTTTCAAGAAACTCAAAAGCAAAAAAAATGAAGCTGTCAATTTTTTATGTAAATATCAAACTGATGACGACTTCAGAGAAAAACATAAGGTAACCACTTTGCTTGAAGGCACCTTTATTTCTTATAAAATGTCAGCGTCTTTTGACATTTCATGGAAAAATACTGAATATTCAAAAATTTGTCTCAAAATTTACCTGTTCTGGGACATCAGTTTGAAAGATATTCTACTAATGATACATTAGTTACTGTGAAATATTTGAGACTGACATACATAATTTACACTGTAAAGTCACAGGAAAAAAAATGCAGGGTTTTTTGTGTTTTTGTTTGATTTTGTTTTTAAATCTCTCCTTTATTAACACGTTAAAAAGTGCAGAGAGATGTGCAAATATGTACAGACTAGAACCTGCAGTTCCAGGAGAAATACTGCAGTTTCTGTGAGTCTAAACCAGCCAGGACAGAAATTCTGTGAATATACAAATAAAATTATGTTCTGTTTGAGAAAATTAATATCAGAAAACTTCATGATCTCTGTATGGGTAAAGATATGACTATCATAATGACTGTAATTGTAATGCTAATCCAGCAACATGCAGATTCTGGATACGCTAATATGGTCTTTAAACTTTGCCCCATTTTAATATCATATATATGCTATGTTATAAAAACAAACTTTTGCTAATTTTTATACAGACAAGCAAGTTTGTATTCATGGGCTTTGCTACTTAAGACTTGCAGTTGTGACAAAAGCAAAACAAAACAAAGAAAAATCAAATGACAAGTGAACAAGCCAGGCTTGTTAACTTTTACCTTGGTAATACAACACAACAGTTTAGAGATATCCAGCTGCTTCAATTTAACAGAAAGATGTACAATACATTACACATCTTGAAGGGCTCAGAAATCATTATGGTAGAACTGGTCTAAGTTCTGACTTTCATAAAGAACATTTTGAAAAGTGGCAGATACCAGATAACTCTTTGTTAATGTTAACTCTTCATTGAATGGTTTGGGCTGGAAGGTACCTTAAGGACTACTCAGTACCAACCCCTGCCATGGGCAGGGACACCTCCCAGCAGACCAGGTGGTCCTCCTTATATCTAATATAAACCTACCCTTTTTTCATTTAAAGCCGTAACTCCTTTTCTGTCACTACAATTCCTGTCAGAGTCCTTCCCCAGCTTTTCTGTAGGTCCCCTTTATGTACTGGAAGACTGCAATGAGGCCTCCCCAGATTTTTCTCTTCTCCAGGTGGAATGACCCCAACTCCCTCAGCCTGTCTTCACAGGAGAGGTGCTCCAGCCCCCTGATCATCTTCATGGCCCTCCTCTGCACTCATTTTAATACGCCCGTGTATACGTATATTTCCAAATGTCTTTTTTTAAACAGCTCTTTTGATTACTTATTTCTTCCAAAAAGACTTTTCCCAGAGCTGAAAGTTTGAGTGCAATGATAAAGCTTGGAAACAAAAGAAGCTAGAGCAGAAGTCTCCCAGAGACCACTGAAAGATTCCTCAATATCTGATTCAGTTTATGACTTGGCTCGCGGCTCAATGAGAAACTATAAACTGTTTTCAGGTTGAGAAAGAATGAAAAGCTCTTGTTCTAAATAGATGATAAAAGATCGAGCATTCAGAGATATGCTCTGCAGTACTTGGGAATTTCTGCTTGCTAATAGCAGCTTTCTTTATTAAAAAAATCAATAATTTCCTTTTTTGTTTGTTTGCTTTTTAATTTGGCTTCCTGTAAATGAGAGAACTAAGCATTTAAATCAAATCTGACACCAGTGAACAGAAGTATTACTCCATTTTATGCAGACAGATTTAGTTATCACCCAAGCAGATGCAAAGAAAACATACAATAGAGAGGAGTATTCTCTTCCTAAATCAAAGCTGTTTAGCATTACCATCCTCAAAATGGCCCCAAACTTACAAATCCAGGAACTGATTGCTGGAATGTTTTCTGCACAATTCCATGAAGGATGCTATGAGAATCTTCCATAAATTTGTCTTTCAAGAGGAAAAGCAAAAAACGACAACATCCACTGAGAAGGAGAGAAGGCATGCAAGAAAGAATTTCAAATAATATCAAATGGGCTTCAAGAGAAACAAATCAGTTATTGGAGAATTATTTTTTTTTATATGGAAGTTTTACCACAAGCATTCATCAAGATGAAACTGTCAGAAAAATGCACAAGACTAAACTTGGGGGAGAGGGGGGGGATAATTAATATTCAGCAGAACATTTAGGTTAATAAAAATAACATCTACAAATATCCTCAATCAATCGGAAAAAAAAAAAAAAAAATTCTGCAACTTGTACTGCCTTGAGCAGAAAACTCACAGATTACTGTGTGTCCCCTGACATGTTCTGATCCTGCCTGTCATGACATCAATTGAGTTAGAGTTTTGTGTGCATTTCTATACAGGTATTTAAAAGTAGTGCTATTTCTGAGTTAATATGCTGATTTCAGTCCGAGCTTGAGAAGAGTTACCACTGACCCAATTCAGGCCAATGGCAATTAGATAGTCAAGACTTGCATTCTGTACTCTCCTTGCTGCTTATTTTCACCCCAAATCACTGCTGATGTCATTCAGATATTTTAGTGGCTATAGATTTTGGAATAGACGTATTACACCTTAAAACTTCACCAAGATCAGATGATTATGTACTTTTAAGTGCACTATGCAGGAAAAAACTTGCTACACCTAACATGTCAGAACAGCATTTTATGACACTGCCTGAAAGATTGGGCATATGCTATCTTTTTAAAATTATGTATAGAACTTCATAAATCAAATGGCAGAGTGGAACTTTGTTTATTCTCAGTAGTATACAAGCAGATATTTTTGTAACAATATTTTACCAAATGTATAAGAATATCATGCTGACACAGTATTTCAAGGGAGTCCAGCGAGGCAAACAATGTGACAGTAAAAAGAATGCAGAATATATGTCAGAGCAAATAATTGATGTAGCAGATGATAAAACCTAATGCAAATACAGCTTTTACCAGGGGGAAAATAGCACAAGAATGTTAGTCTCTCAGAATTAGTATTATTCAAAAAGTATAAATAGTAACTGCACTATGCCATTTGTGGCATGTAATGAAACATGATAATGTACTGAAATATAAGAAGATATTTAGAAGACTCATTAGGGTTGTTTGGAGTAAAAGTAGCTCTATAAACTGGTTTATATTGTCCATTGAAAAGCTTCTGAATGTGAAACTTCTTTGGCATTATTATACTTGCAAGATTATTAGAAGAAACTGTCCTCATCAGTTGTCCTTGTTTGAATCTTAATCATACAAGATTACACAGAGAGAGCTTTTGTTATAGGCATTCCTGATGTAACTCAGATTGAACAATTTTAGAAAAAGCTTTATTTTCGTTATCGATATTCAGGGTGACAATCATATTTGGATCCATTATTTTCTTTCCTTTTTTTTTTTTTCTTTTTTCAGCACAATGATTAATCACCAAGGATTTGTGTCCAGCTTGCCCTAAAACTCTCCAAGTCTTTCTTGCATTAAAGTAAATAGAATGATCCTAAACAAAAGACATCTCTTTTTTCCATGATACACTTTCGCCACTACAAAGGCTACTGATACTATTCTGAATCACAACTTCCACCACTTACAACTAAGGTAACATCTTAGTATGAGCAAGGTAAATCTACAGATGACCGCTGAATATTATAAAGAAATAATCAGAACCTGGATTCACAACATTTCAAGTCACAGGCCTAGCCTCTTAACCACTAAGAAAAGCACAGATTGTTGTCAATTTGTTGTATAATCACAGGCAATATTTTAAAGTATCTTCTATATTGGAAATTTGTAAAAATATATATGACAACTTAGGTGCTATTTTCCCTTCTTCCTGTCAATTTTAACTAGGACAAATCAAAAGGATGTTACAGGGGAAACAAACATTTCTGAAAGACAAGCTACCTCTGCTGAATGAACAAGAAAATTCATACTCTCACCAGCAAGGACTTAAATGGCATCTTTACAGCAGAGAAGATATGATCGATCTATCTATAATTACAAAGAGATTGACAACTTTATCTGTAATCCATACACAACCTGCACAGAGAACTCTCTCTGCCTAGCTACCAGCCTCTTCTGTTTAGCATGGAAATCATGATATTATGAACTATTTGGCTGTTGATAAACAGTACAAATGAAATTCTCAAAACTGGAATTTTTACCAAAATATTTTGGACAAACTGTGTTTTATTTTAAAAAAAATCATCTGGTTCCCAGGTTCCACTACATATCATGAAAGAGATGGCTCAGAAACCTCTTCACAGTTTAACAGTAACTTAAAGGCTGGCTACAAAGAGAATGGAGGCCCGCCACAAGGAGCCACATAGAGATAAGGAGCAAGAGGTACAAACTGTTGCTTGTAGAACAGGAAGAAATTTTGTATTGATATATGTTCTGGGTTTTTGTTTGCTTGTTTGTTTTTTTAAGTGAGAATCACTTAAAAATGCCCTGGAACTGCCCTGCCTTTCCAGGAATGTGGTAGAATCCCCATATTCAAGGTTCTGAAGGTGGGATTAGACAGTTTGCTAGATAATCTCATCTGTGCTCCCTTTTCCATGTATGGTTGGACCTGCTGAACTTTCAAGGTCCCTTCAGCCTGGACTCCTCAAAAACATGTACCCCATGAATCCAGTTCAGACTATAGGAAATACTTTGCTTTCACTTACACTCTATAAGTTATTACACTTGCAGCATCTCCCAAAAATCTCAAAGTAATGGACAGCATACAAACTCATCAGAAGTTATCCAAAAGAGACCCCAGTCTAGTCACTGTAAGGAAAAGTATCCGACTGTAAAGCCATAAAAAGAGAAACTGTAACATTATTTCAGTATCACCTGTTAAAAGAAATTTGGAAGAAGAGATCCCAGGTCAGATTTACCCTATAGAGGATGGATATAAAAGGATATATAGGCCTTCTTTTTATTTTTAAAAGGAAGACTTTAAAACTGATCCCTGATTCTGGATCTACAAACTTGTAGCTCAAGTAAAACTTCCAGCTCTACACAAAACCCTACTCAGAAGAATCTCCTATCATCAGTCAATAGGAAGCCTGCAGGATTAAAACATGCAGGATTTGGTACTGAACTTCATTGCCAATGTATTGCTTTCTCCTTGCTCACTGTTTTAAAACAGTCATGCTACTAAAATCCTTATTTTAACTTTTTTTTTTTTTTTTTTTTTTTTTTTACCATTTTTAAAGAAACAAAATGTTTTAGTAACTCTTAGTTTTAGATAAAACGAAAGCCAAGCAATTTGTTATACAAGTTATTTTCAGGTGTCTTATTTCTTATAAAAACAGCAACAGAAATGAAATTCTTCCACTCCCTTTAATCCTTCAGATGTCTTTGCATCTCCTTATCCTAGGAAACAGGTGACCTAGACCTCTAGCAAAATAAGAGCTTAACTTCTCTTCCCTGACACTGATCTACTTTATTTTCTTTGGGGATTCATCAATCTGATGTTATTTCTCACTGCTTGACTGCATAATAAGTTCACTTTAAAGATAAATATAAGGTTGAAAAGTACAATCTAACAATCATAAGTGTTGAATTAATTTTATTTCAATGTATTCCTTCTTTTCAACACTAAAAAGGAAAAAAAAAAAAAAAAAAAAAAACCATTTTCTTACCAGTGAACAAGTGTCACAGCTGCTTAGAAACAGTTACTCACATCTTTGCAAGCAGTATTTTCTATGCACTTTGTGTCCCGTTAAGATGATCTAATTTATGAACTGAAGGAACTGTTATTCAGAGTGCTCAGTCCCTGTGCTACTTACAGTGTCAGACCTCTCAAAGCTACTGGTGACTGAAATCTCACTGTAACAACTGACATTTCATTTAACCTTTTTAACTAAAACAGTCTATCTCTGTGAATCTCTCATGCCACATAGAAGCAAATCTTCACCTTGATACTGAAACCTGAGCCTACAAAATGACATGTCTGGAACTTTATGAACTATACCTCTAAGCCATACAATCTGTAGGGAGCATTAAGTGCGTGGTACTAATTTGCAACCAGTATGCTCAGCCTGGTGATAAAGACAGCTAGATAACGCTACATTCTTTTATAAGATGATATTAAGGGACATGAAAACAGAAAAAAAATCACATAGACACACGCATCAATAAAAAATCTTCATCAAAAGTTTTAGGCAAAAACCGCTAGCACTAGAATCTGTGATTTTCCATCCATAAAACTGGGATCAGAAACCACTTTAATCTTCAATCCTCTCTGATTTGAAGACAGTATCAAATACTGAGTACGTGTTTATGAGAGCAGAACAAGGTTGGACTCCCTGCTTGGGGATAACACTTGCTTCATTTTAATTAAGGAATACTTTGCCCAAGTTCCCTAGGCTAATAGAAGTCTAATTGAAGTCAATACTAAGTCCAATATGTTGCCATATGTGTAATCTAAATTCACACCCTAAGCTCACCTCAAGCAGATGAGAATACTGTGGCTAGACCTAATAGAGCTTGCAAGGGGACATGAGCAGTTCACATCCCTTGAGATGTCCAACCTGCACTAGCAGACTGTGCTGGAAGCTCAAAATAGAAAAGAAAGGTACAGCATCACAGCAAGTCAGCTGCAGCGAGTGAGTTCAATACGCAGTCCTGTGTACAAAATAAATAAGTAAAATAAATCAAGAATTCCCAAAGTCCTCCCATTTAAAAATAAATAAATAATCCGAGCACAAATAAACAAACAGAAAACCAACTCTGTTTACAGCTGCTTACTGAAAGAAGGCTTTACAGTGCTTCGGGTAGGCAGCTCTGAGGTGATAAAGGCACATATCTGTATTGGTTTCAACTGTCAGCCCTAGAATCTAATTCAAATAGCAGCTCAAATATTAGAAGAGATTGCCATCATCAAGAGAGATTGCCTCAACAGTCTTAACCTCTGGAGCTTTCAAAAGAATGGACAGTGAATCAAAATAATTATTCGTCTATCACCTCAGAGACCTGGGTACAGAAGTGTGAACCTGGAGCACAGAAGGCAGGTAATGAGACTACTATCTGATTTTCAGCCTCCAGCGTGCTCTAACACCTCTCTCTTATCCCCCCTAACCTTTCCTACTTTTTTCATGGTGCTTTTATTTTGGTTTGTTTGTTTTTCTCCCCCAAATTAAAGTGAAAATACAAGTGGTCAGGAACATCCGATATCTAATCCTCCTTGTATGATGTCCACGGCTGACAACACCTTTGGAGCAATGTCAGATGTGGGAAACAAAACTTCTCATTAGAGATGGCCCTAACACCATCCCAGATTTGCACAGCCTTCAACACAAAGGTTGGAATCTGAAGCACGATCTGGATAAGAAACTTTCAGGAGGCCATTATTTTACTACTGGTCTGTGTCAAACATCTCAAATTCAACCTGAGGATTTAGAGAGCAGGAAATAGAGCAGAGAGAGTATTTTCTGAATGGAAGATTTGGGTGCCCTTTTTTTCCTGACTGATACACCTCTTGCCAAGCACCTATTACCTGATGCTGGTCAAAGGCCAGGTGAAGTAGCACATAAATTATGCAGCCATCTACATAGTGATGGTGCTTTACAGCTAAGTACGGACATCTCATTTATGCCTCATTAAACAAGGATGTAAGTACTATCGATATTTAAGCTTTTTTTTTTTTTTTTTTTTTTTTTTGAGTAAGTAAGAATTTGCCCCAAAGTAACACAAGATTTCTTATTTGCTTTTCATTCATAGTTAAAATATACTTGTCTATTTAAAATCAATTAAGGAAGCAGAAATGAAAAGAGCTGACCAATGTTGCATGAAACAGTGTGAATGGCTAGGGAACATGTGAAATCTGGAAATTAAAACTAGTATCTGCTCACTGGCCAACGGTGAATTTAAATCAACATATGGTGTATTCTTTCACAGAAACTGTAGCCAGCCTAAAAAAAAAAAAAATAAATAAAAAAATGGCAGCTATGTTTAATATTTTAATATTTGCTTTATCTGCTGTTCTAATCATTCTCTCTTTTTTAAATTAAATGTAATGTTGAAATTACATTTAATTTAAAATTAAAATGTTAAATGTAACAATTATTTTTGCCCATAATGAAATAAACCATTTCACACTTGTATCACACATTTTCATTTCTGAACAAAATGATTTTCTACTTTAAGGTTACTAAAATTGAGGGGACAGTGCTTTGTAGCATTCTTTAGCTTTCATCAAGTATTTTTTAAGTGGCAGCAGCTGTATATGGAGCTATTCTTTCAAGATCATATTTTTCACCATGCACAACAAATGCAAAGGAAGATACAGGGAATTTATAATAAGTTTGAACATATTCCCTTCAGAGTACATCAAAATGACTAACACAGATACTTACATAGCATTTTTGTAATACTGTCAATAAAATCAGATACCATGATAAATATTTGAAAATCTAATTGTTCTGCCTGAAGTTCACAAAGAAAACAATTTATGTATTTAATTATTTTAATCTACCTATTCTTCAGCTCCTAATGCACATAAAATACATCTTTCATGATAGTTCCACAAGCTCATGTGAATTTTTCTGAAATGCAAATCTAGCCTTACACAAAAAAGAAAGCTGCCCAGTATAGTCTCTAGGTAATGCGCAACTTGCATGAGAAAATCTAGGCAGTGTTCATTATGAAAACCTGCCCGTTAAAGACAAGAGGCTTGTAGGAATTGTGTATTGTTTGCAATACTAAGTAGGACTGTATTTAAACAAGTGCATGCCACCTACAGACCTGGAGCTCTTGGCAAAATAGCCTAGGGTCTTTCTGATTGCAGCACAAAGGCTTGCATCTGGTTATTGAACGTCAAGTACTTATGCTAAACTCCCAAAATAATAAACAGATAGAGAAAGCACAAGAGAGAGAAAGAGCAAAGGAAAGAGACAAAGGGAGTCAGAGAGACCTAGTATCATTGCAAATTCTAGCTTGTCTCTCTCAAGGACAGCCTAAGCCATACCAGATTAGGCACCACAGGTAGACAAAATGAATCCAACCCTAACTACACATCCAAACAAACTCTTCACTATTCCTTTCAATGACTTCACAAACACTGGAAATGCCTTGGCTGTCTGTTAGGTTCCCCTCTAAAAACTGCTCTTCTCAAGACCTCCCACTCATGAGGCTGCCAATCTCACCTGTCAGTGAGATCTATGGGGACAAAGGCAAAAAGAAAAAATGAAAAGGCAGAAGGGAAAAACCCTCTCTACCGCTTCACAAAATAAATAAATAAATAATTGAAAACAGCTGGGTCAATAATAGTTCAATTCTCAAAGATTTCATTAGAAGCTGAGACCTCTCACCCTTCTAAATTCAGACCTCAGACTTCTGAGACCTAGAAAATCTCTGTAGCCTATTAGTAAGCTACATAATATCTAAAGAACAAACATAAATATATCAGCTTTTTGTCAGAGATAACAGCCTGCACTACTTTGATATGAATAGCACAGAAATCAGTTCTGAAGAATATAAAACAGTTGAATTCACTAATAGCATTCTCTATTGGGATATTTTTATTACATTTTTATCAACACACCATCACAAGCTAGTGAAAGCAGTATCAGCAGATAAGAACTATTTGATATAAAAAGATACATTTTATATTGCATATCTGATATATATTTAACATTAGCATAGAACCATCAAACTGGTATTTGTCAAAGGTGCATTGGGCAACACTTCAACAAAGAAAAAATAGAGAATAAACAGAACTACTATTATTATAAATCCTAGATATTTTTGATAAAGAAAACAAACCTGTATCACCAAAATTCAGTCAAGATATATAGGTAAGAGTCATCTAGTAAGGCAAAAAAAGAAAAAGGAATATTGAGTAATACCAAAAACATCTAACTGTTTCAAAGTCCATGGATTTTTCTATGTATGTTTGATTTACCCTTGCTTATTGTAAGTAGTTATGTTCCAACACCTACAGCTGCACTCTCAATAATATTTCCAGAAGAAGGAGAAAAAAAGAAAGTAAGAGTTTTGTCTCTAGTAACTCTGCTGTTTCTTAAAGCCATATCTCAGACAAATATGTAAAACTGCAGCCATACTAAATGACCAGTTCTAATAATCTACTGGGAGCAAGACTCTTTCAAATCCCCATAACGTATTGACAAAAGCAATTGCTGGGTAGGTCATTCAATTCACAGGACCTTTTCAACCCCATTGAAAATTTCAGAGGGAAAGAAAACAAAAAACATCAAAGTCTTTGTATTTGGTATATAGACCTTTTCGCTAGTTCAAGTTTAAGACCTTTTTAAAAATGCACTGTCAGCAGCATAGCTTTTAAGGGTAAAATGAGGCCTTTAAAGCAGGTATCCCACTGTGTATTCTACCACCGTGCTGCCTGTGGAGTGTAAAAAACAAGGGCAAAGATGGGACTGAAAGTCTCAAGCACTCTCTTACAATAGCTTTCATCTTCTCTTCCAAATCTGTAACCTTTGAAGACAGAAGGAAATGCAGTTAATGCGTTTACAAATAGGCTGCAACCTGCTATGTTTTTAAAGGAAAATCACAAAGGGCACAAATAGCCACTGGAATCTCATTACATTATTTAAAGGCACACTTTCAGGGTTGGCACCATAATTCCATCTGTTTGAAAAGTTCATACACTTTCTCAGTTTCTTTTAATGACTTAAAAATGACTCTTCATTTCTCTAAAACTGAGAACAATTACAAAGGTGACTGATGCAACAAAATATCAAAAGAAGCCTGAGACAAGTTACAAATCCATTCTTTCCCTTCATCTGTTGCTGAGAAAACACTGAAAATTCAGCTGACAAAATATCTATCATCTTGCACATTTATCAACACGGCCCTTTAAAAATGCTAAATAATCAATGAGGAGCAAAAGCCAGAAGTCCAGAACTCATGAATAAGTGTGAAATAAGCCAGTATGTACAAGCAGTAGAAGGAAACATAGTTTATAAAGAAAATGACTGTATATGTAATCCTTCAGCACTCCCTGAAAATATTAAATGAACATTAGGCTCTGAAAAGCTGCTGGAAAGCATACAGTAGCCTGACAAGTTTATGCTTTTTAAGTGTTGTTTCTTTTCTATTTCAGGATATAAAATCTATATGGTAACTTTTTTATTAGTATCATTACATTTTTACAGCTTCCCTGATATTTTATTGTTTAGTTTCCTGGAATTCTTAAAGGACAGATGATTAATTTGAGAATTCATAAGCACCAACATTACAATATCCATTTTTAAGATACTAATAGTAATACCTTCCAGCCACACAAATTCAAATAGAAATAATTCTCTCAAGAAAACTAACTAAATAAATAAATAAATCACGAAGCTCTTTCCTAACTCTCTATTACTGGCATCTAAATTATGCCTTGGAAATGTAATCTCCAGGAATAGTTCCACACAACTAATTTGAAACAGAAGAAAGACCACATCGTGTCAACAAGGTGACAAAATAGTTTCATTCTTCTCAGAAGTGATGGTAGTGCACTGAGAATTTCTACCTATTCTCATTGACTTTCAACCCAATTTTTAACTATGATTTTCTACATTACAGCTGTTTTTGGACAGTTTTGAATTGATTGCCTTTAAGTATTGGTTTAATACATCCCCACAGGTAAATTTAGTGATGGTGGGCTAGTTGTAAATTCATCTAGTTTTACTTTCTGGATGATCTGTAGACTAATCTAAAGTTAAAATGTAATACAATATGATTTGAGAGAAGCAAAATCTGTATTACCATTAGAAGTATTCTGAAGAATTAGCCTAAAGGTAAGATCTTTATTTATTATATATGTTTCATTTATGAGCTTGCGTTTACAAAATATTTGCTGCAGGGAACTATACAACCTAACAACTTAAGTACACTTTGTCAGGAGTGAGATTGGGGAAAATCTAGCTGAACAGAAGCAAGGAAAAGGGCATACATAGCGTACAAATGGCCACCAGAGACTGACAAAGGATAGTCATTCAGTTTCAGAGTCAATGAAAGCCATGAATTCTCTTGGGTGCTCTCAGTGGTCATCAAAGGCAAAGATAAAGAATACAAATAATGACTGCAGGTTTTAGGATGTTTTGAAGCTCCAACCATTTCAATAAAAAACTCTCCAGGCTCTCAACATTACCTCCCAAGTTGGGTCCACAAAATATGTTTCCTACCCCACAGAAAATATCTGAATTAGAAATATGTTGTCCTATCAAGGCAACACCAAGAATTTTCAAGCAAATTAAAAAAAAAAAAAAAAATGTCCTCCATATACTCATACGAGCATCAAGAATGCATACCATTCCATTTTGTTGCAACAGACACAAATTCAGGTTCCTGTTCTGGCTATTTGGATAAGCAACAGAGAGCTTCCTAGGAAGAGAGCCAGGAGAGCAAATAAAAATACCAGTTCCTCGGTATTGCAATACTTGCAGCTGAATTAGGATAAGTTTGTTAAGGACTGATTGTTTTGTAAACTTGAGGATAATTACTGATAGACATTAAGAAATAAACATTATAAGAAATAACACGTACTGCCAATCTAGTAAAGAGTCAGACTGAGGTTTGAAGCTCTACTCATCTCTCTCTTTCAAATATTCCCATTACAGAAATCCTTAATTCTTTCATAAGTGAATTTATATATAGTCAGTTTCAACAGCAAGGACTGTGGCTGTAAACTGTTGTCTGGTCATCCTTAAAGCACACAACCCTTGGGAGGCCAAGTGCTCAATGGCATGCAGTACCATGGCTTTCCTCCAGGCCATGGTCTGCCTGCACAAAGCACGGATGAAAGCACAGGAGCAGCTACAAACCAGTAAGACAACTCTGCAGCTAGAAAAAAAGGTGTCAAAAAGAAGTATTAGACTGACAGCATGGAACTTCACAAGTCTTCTTTGGCCTACTACAAACAAAAATGTTTGCAAGTCTATGTGAAAGTTCTGGCAATCCCCAGCACTACAGCTAGTGCTTTACTGTTCAATTGGATAAAACACTCCTGCAGTATTCTTGTGAAGAAAAAGTGGCAGCCATAATACGCTTGCATGTCTTTACTTTTGAGAATGTGTAGCAATTATAGATATATATTTTAACCTGCTTTTAAACAAGATTGCTTTCTATAGTGGTAATTTCTGTATTTGGATTGAAAATGCTGATTTAAATGATGCAAGTTTCAAAACTCCTGTTGACTTCACAGGGCCATGGTTTCACCACTGGGACTTCCTAAAATGCATTTTGCTGTCAGTAGATACCATTAAATCTGCTGACTACATATGTACATTGTCTTATTATTCAGTCTTAGCCTTCTGCTGTGCATTATAAACCCTGCAGTATTAGTCAGAAACAGTTACGGAGCAACCATGGCAACATACAAATAAAATGTGAAAGAACAAATATTTTTCTTTTCATTTTTATATTAAAGTCAAATTTACTTGAATATCATTCTGGTTTATAGGTTAATAAAATACAAGAGAAATTAATTACTAACGGAAATAAATATTTATAATGCAAACACCACGATAACAACAATTTCTTAGTGGAAGTACTTGCCCTAAAGGGCAAGAGATATGCCAACCTAATAACCTCACCAGGGGTTATGAAAAATTTGCACATTGCCTGACAGCCTAAGGTAAAGTCTTATGGTAGCTCTTCAAGTGGATAAAAGAGAAAATGGAATGCATTGCAAAGAGGTACCGTTTATCTAAATCAATGGAGACATTTCCTACTGCATTGACCTTCACTGCATCTTGAAGAGTATAAAAAGCATTAAGGAACATTTTAAAAACACCCAGGGGTTTTCTTTATCTCGTTTTTCTCCCTGATCAAATAAACTGGAACTCTTTATTATAGATATCTCCCATATTTCAAGTTAATGTACGTCTCTCTGCAGCACAGCCACCTAAATAATCTTAACACTTCACGAGGGTCCTGACAGCCTCCCAGAAATGTCATATTCTTCCCTCGATGACCATCCCTCAGAATGATAGCTTTGCAATGTCCCTTTGCACTGACACTAACTGAAATGATTATCCTTAAGATGACCAGAATTGAGCTACAAAATGGAAGGACCAATGTTTAACATCAGCACAAGTGCTTAAGAGAGGAGAACCGTGAGTATGTAAGCTGATATGGTATATGTGATGGAGTTCAGCTCCATCTGTTCTTTTATTCCAGTGTTTATTAGAAATAACTTTACTGACAGAATGGCGATCTCTGTCACCTAGGAGAGCAAAGTAAACTGTCCACTTCTAGTTCTTACCTCACAAAGACTCAGAAGCAAATCAGGCAACAGTACAATCAGTTCCTATTAGCAGAACTTCAGCAAGCCAAAACAAGTATGATGCTAAGTCTATATATCACCTTAGCACAACTGAATCACTCTGTTCAGTTAATCTCTATTTATAGAGGTGTTCATGATCAGAGAACAGTATGTAGACAAAGCATAAAGATATATTGCATTTACAATCTTTATACAGCTTTTCTCTCTCAACTGCTTAAAGTCATTCCTCATTAACTAGGTTTTCACACCAGAAGAAAATGATAAAGAAAGCTCTGCACACAGACTGTAATAGCATTTCACCCATAGTGCTCTTCTTATCTGTAAGACTCTACTAAATTAGAAAAGCTCAAGTTAAAATAAAAATAATAATAATAATTAACCTAAAAAGTGAAAACTCCACTGCTCCTTATTTGTACTTAAGGCAACATACATTACTGTGATAAGCAGTAGCCTCTAACTACATGAGATATATTCTTTTTTTAAAAATTAGCTTAAATCTCTGTGTGTTCCATCCGGTAATATAAAGCAGTTTCACTGGGGCATATTTCTAACATGAAATATGGAATAAAGGGTGGAGGTGGGAGGAGAAAGAGGAAGGTTGAATTACAATAATTTCTCTACCCATGTTCTACATGTTCTCCTATACATGTTTGTTTGTTGTTTGTTTGTTTGTTTTGTTTTAAACCACTCTTCACTTTTGCCACTACAACATTCTGTTCATGTTGAATTCAATCAAACCTTTCTATACTTTCTTTTTGCTTTCTGCATAAGCCCCAATTTTTATTTTTTTTTTATTTTTTTTTTTTACCTGGCTCCACACTTCATTACATTTCTTATCTTTCTCCAAATCTGTCAACAGACAGATTTGTGTTTGCTTTTAAGTAGAAAACTGGCCCAAACTCTAAAATTAGATCGACACCTTTCTTATAAATAATGCACGAAGTGTGTAAAGCATTGCCTTGTAGTTTTAGCATCATGAGAGTTATTATATCAAAAGTAAATTTTATCAAGTATGGACATGTGAAATCCAAGCCTTTTTTTTAATTATTCTTTTCACATATAAGTTATCAAACCTACATGCATGCTTTACAATTTCAGGTTCGATACATCTAGCTGTAGCAGTTTCTGCATACCATTAGTAACTCTACCTCTGGTACATAGTTGTGATACTTATTTTAGTTCCGTATAGTTTTTCTTCACTATTCAGCCATTTTTCTTTATTACATTTCAACAGCAGCAGACTTATTTCTGAAAAGTATAAAAGATGCATGTTTTCTGTTTAATAAGTAAACTGCAGAGAGCAATCATAATCATTACTCAGATCACAAGATTATTCCATAAAACTTGACAACAACAGCATAGAACAGCAGTAAAATAAATACAGTTATCAATAACATTTTTTAAAAGCCATTGATCAGAATATTGGATATACATTGCCTCGAGATTTGTCATGGGAATTCATGTTTTTCATCCATAAGTAACAAAACAGCTCCTTTTAAAATTCAAGGTGAGGAACTGCGTGCCTTGCCTGCTTATTTCACTGAGTCTTCTGCATCTGTCTTTAAATCCAACACACTGAGGAGTTCTCGGATTTTATCCTCTTCTCTTCTCAAAATTAATGTGAGTCATATAAAGTACCTGACACTGGTAATCATTCCTTTATATTTAAAATATATGTAGCTAGAACAAATGTATGACTCACTTGGCCATGTTCCATAGCTGTGCTACTGTACCTGAATAGCTCTGCAGCTCTCCACCTTTTGTACATATCGCACGCTTTAAAGCTGTCTAGTGTAACAGATAAATCTGGGCAATCATGCATTTTGTAATTTCTCCTGACACTCTCAATTACATTTTGGAGAGCCTGGAGTACAAGACTTCCAGCAGTTCCCTCAACCAATAGCATAAATTTTGTTAAACTGCAACTGAAAGCTGTGCAAGATTTATTTGCTGAGCGTTTAACTCTGGTTACACCGTCAAAAGCAGGAAGTAAAATAGCAACAGATTTCACTGGTAGTAATTAATTTGTTATTTTGAAGGGAAATGGTGAGAACCAAGCCCAAAAGACTAAATTAATACAATCACAGCGCTGAAGCACTTTTTTTTTTTCCTACAAATTAGCGTGAAGTGAAAACCACCCATGAGAAAACCTGTATGTATCTTTTATATATTATTATGATGCCCTGCTAATGTTTCTGGCAACAGGCTAGAGGTCAAAAGCTATGAAGCCAGTATTCTGAAACACTATCTGACAGCAGATAAATTCCTGTGTACTTAAACATTCCTTACCATAGTACATGGAAAGCTGAATTGCTAAGGAAAAAGGAAATTAGCAGATTTTCATCTTTGCATGCAAAACCTGGTGTATTTTGAGAACTCAGAAATTGGCTCCATTTTTTTTTCTCACACCATTTCAATGGAAAAGCAGTTCTTAGGAACAAAATATGAATGTAGAAACCTTCTATTACCATACTAGAAAAATAGCCAAAAACTACTTCCTAGAGTGGTTCTATGTAAAAATTTGCAACACTGCTTTTCTTCTATTGCTGACACACACCAGATCTTGGTTACTCCAAAGGGACAAATATCAGAGAAATGTGTTTTCAGAAGAGAAATATCTGTTCAGTTCTCTTCCCACAAAGACTGGGAGTATGATTAAGGGAAGGAATTTTATTTTATTTTATTTTTCTTAAGGATCAAAGTACTAATTAGACTACAGACTAAACTATACTGAAGAGATAACTGACACATCAGTTTATTTGAAATGACAGATCAGTGAGAAATGGGAGGCATATTGTTAGCTGATCTTATATTACCTACAAACTTGATTTTTCACTAAATTTCCAATTTATAGATCTGCCCTTTGGATAACCACATTCTCCTCCAGGCAAAACCAGTCTAAATTAGAAAAACAGATTAAAAATTCAAGGAAGTCTTCACCCACATTAAGAATCAACTTGTGCCACCAACCTCAAGTGAAGTCAGTACCTGAATACTTGCCATGGAGTATTAGAAACAGGATGTCTTGTGACAGAAAAAGATGAAAGGCTTGGTTTTGAACATCTAGCCTGAAATCCTTCTGCTCTGGTTTTCCCCCACTATAAAGGATAATAGCACATACCTCCCATAAATAACCACCAGGATGATACAAGCATCCATCAAGAGGTACTTGTATAACTCAGTGATAAGTACTTTATTTTTTAATTACAGAAGTAAACCACATTCTGGTCCATGAAGTGTACACTCAGTCAGCACATACCTGGCCTTGAAATAGTGCCTTTCTGATGGAAACAACCTGTAGGTGTGTACTAAGTACTGTATCTATCTGGCTGCCATGAGAGAAGGATGAGAAAAGCATTGCTAAAAAGAGTAACAGTAAGTGGATCTTCTTTCAGCATGTGGGTGTAATTAAACCCAACATGGAGAAAGGAAGAAGCTCACGCTGTTTATCAATTGTTGACTATATAAAACTGTCAAAGTGGTGCTCATGACCAGATTTCTCCAACCCTTTCCTTTTTCACGTCATATACTGTTTTCCCTTCGCTGTACTTAAATTTTCATTTCTCATCTTCCACACCTTTTCCCCATTTTTCAGTTATTGAACTCATCTTCTCTATTCTTCTTACTTCTGCTTAACTGCTGTCAAAAACCCTAAATGACCAACAGTTTTATTCTCTGCCTTTCCCTTAAGCTCTTCTCATCCTTTCCTTGAGAAATGTAACTCACACCTAAATTCATGTGCAGGATGTCAGCAGCCTCTCAAGGTTGCATCTAATTTTTCTCCAGCACATTCCGGTGAACATAATAGCACATCTAGTCTAGGCCTGTTTATTTACATGACAGAATGTATTTGCCAATCTAGTAGGGACACGCTATTTGCAGGAGATGCAATTTCCTCCCCACTGTAAACAGTTTAGGTCTTCTAATGTGAAACCAATAAAAGTTATTGTTTCAGCGTAGGACTTAGGTGATCTTGTTATTGAGTATGGTGACAAACTGTCCACAAAGTGCAGCCTGGGCTGCAGGAACAGAGCACTTTCTACATTCTGCTGAGTTGTTCCTTCCAGGAGTAACAACAACTGTCAGTGATTAACAAGGAGCTGGTGCAGATTCAGCACAGTTGGAGGCCAGCAAACCACATGCTGCAGCGGCAACTGCAGTAAGTGAATTCAAAATTAGATTCAGAAAGCTTTAAAGAAATGGAAGATAGGTGAAAAGAAGAGGAAAATTCTAAGGTATTGTAACCAGATTTTTAAAAAGTTCTTAAATTCAACTTACACCCAGGTTTGAAGACATATCTCCAGCAAGCTTTACTCACCCTCTGGTAGCATACATTAACAACCATAATCTTGGCCTTCAGTGGCAGTAAATTATGCTCATATCTTTTCTTTTTTTTTTTTTTTTTTCTCTTTCAAGAGCACTTAGATAAAAATATTTATAGCACTCTTTCTTGACAGGTTTGCGTATCGTGACTAATTGATATAAATTTGCCTTGGAAATAAATGTGCACTCACTGTGATAATATTGTTTTAAGTGTGTATCTTAGACCATATGTGTGACAACTTTTTGGACAGAGTTATATGTTATCACAATTCTTCAGTTTTCAACAAAAAAAGAAAAAGAAACAGACATTGACAGAAAAGAAGAATTTCAGGACAAGTATTTTCAGGTTCATTGGCTTAAGTTCTGTAAGCAATGCCTTAATTATAGTTCAGCTATAGATTGTTATTGATAACAATCATCACACATGGTATTTGTTTCTGATATTCCACTTGCTTGAGAATACATGCAAAAATTTTTGCTGTTTACATATTTACAAAAAAAAAAAAAAAAAAAAGAAATTACACAAATGACAAGTCCATAACAACCCCTCCAGCCACACCCAGGTTTCAGGCCTGAAGAATGATATCCCAAGATCTTCCAGGAATCTGGGCTGTATTCTGCATGAATGCATATATGGATATAATATATATGCATATAATAAACTTTTATATATTATTTAAGAATATAATGATAACAACCTAATTCATGCATGGAATTCTCGTTACAAAAATTAAGCACTGCTGTTTTCTCTGCCTTGGCTTTACAGGTATGTTGTATGCAGAATGTCTTGCTAATGAGCAGTACTGAGAAAAGCACAGTATATACCCCACATTCTCCATTTTCTCTTCTTTTCCTCACTAAACAAAACACAAGATTTAGACAACAAATATCACTCTAAAACTAGAAATAAAGAAATGACTAAGGAAACACCAAATTAAATACACTTCTATATCACTTTATTGTAAGCTGATTACAAACAAGTGTCATATAGAAAATATTTAGAAGGGAAACACTTGGAAAGATTACGTGCTATTACATTTATTAAGCCTAGAAAGCAGTTACCTTGAAAAAGAAATACAAGATGGCACATTATGTCCCAGCTCAATACCATAGCCAAAACATTCATTGAATACAAAAGGGACTATCTGGAAGGAGAGGCAGTGTTGCCTCTGCAGCGGGTACATACAGTGCAATTCCAGTGACACCACCAAACACTGGGCCCAGTTTGAAAACCCCAAATTCAAAAAGGATGTTGAAAATATGAAAGAGATGCAGAAAGGAACCAGAGGAATGACTCAAGATCTGCCTCTACCTAACACATACTTACCTCAATCCGTAATCACTTCTTACAGTGCAGGCTCATGCTATAATTTCATCACAAGCAATGAATACCTGCAAGCTGAGATTTCTGATAGCAGAAGGCACTTTTTTCTAACAGGTAGTTATAACAAAATCCAATGGCCAGAAACTGACAGCTAGATAAGTTCACAAAAGTGGGCATTTTTAATAGCGAGGGGTAATACTAGAATGACTTTTTCAGGAATGTACCTCATTCTCTGCACTTCATAGACTCTGAATTGATTTTGAATGTCACAAATTCACACCATGAGGTATAAATTTGCTACAGAAACAACTGTTTAAATTGCAACAGAATGGAATTATGCAGAGATTGGACTATGAAGAAGGTCAAATAACGTAGAAGGTCATACTGGATGCCTCTTAAAATCTGCCAGTTAGTCCTGTGTATTACCTATGAAATGTAAATATTAAATATTATTCTTTGGTTTGGAAGAATGTAATATCTACTTGCAAAGCATAATTAGAATGATGCATAATATTACATCTATCGTTATTCAGCTAGCATTTCTCTGCTAGTACAATAAATAGAGTAAGCACAACAATTTCTTATGAACATTAGACTGCAAACCGCTGTGAAGCCTACACTGCACTGTTTTCAGCAGTCTTTGCGTATTGATTGTAGTTGTCCAAATCAAATTAATGCATACCTGTGGGAACCTCTGAGATTTTTAATGCAGGGGATTTGTGGTAATGCTTTCAAATTTTGTTTCTGTTACCTTAAGACCATCTTACTCTGCCAGACAAAATACCATTCAGTCTTGCCAAATCAATTAGCCTCATTTTGTTTTAAGAATCTGTAAGTGTTAACGCTGTAGTCTTCTATTCAGATATCATCTAGTGCTTATATGTATACCACCTAGCTGAGCAAAGCTCTCACACCTAAGTGCATATCACTCTAAAAGGTATATAAAAAGATAACTAAAATAAAAATATCAAAGCCAGGCACTTTCTGCTTGTTTTCAATATCCTCTGCTGCTGACCATGACTTTGTAACCTATTTAATATTTGCTAGCATTCTCACAAGAGACCAATAAACTAAAACACTATGGCTCTAAAGAACCCCAAATGTCATCAATCCATTTGCTGCATTTAAAAGGAAGAAAATACTGGAAAGCTTACGTACATAAAATTGTGGCCTATATCTGAATTTTCAATTCAACACAGGACAGAAATCAAATTGATTTGAGCTCTTCTTAAAAACAAACGAGGAAGGGGTGGGGGGTGGGGAGTAAATACATATATCTACTAGCATCAGACCACTGTGGTTTTCCATTTGCAGCCCAGAATCAGGTTCTAACGATAAATTCAAAATCCTTGAAAATCAAGGAGTAGAGCAAAATACAAACAACCCATCACTATGGAAGACAAAAGAGACACCATTTTAATGATACCCTGGTATCAGCTCAGTGAACACATTACTTTCTATGAGAGTTGACATTTGTGTGTTCCTTTTCCAGCTTTCAAAGCCACAGAAGGCATCGCAGACCCCAGACCGCACCCAGCCAAACACTGCTGTTCTGAACCCTTTGGCCATGCTGGAGATGTGCCAGGAGCCAGAGAGAGACGTATATCTCAGAAGTACAGCAGTCATCTTTTACAGCTTGGGCTTATGCACGCTACTGCCAGACATCATAAATCCAGACAAAAGAGAGTCTGAGATAACCCACATAAAGAACTGCTCATTGAACTCATATAATCTATACTGCAGCCAATGAGCATGGCAGCAGGCTATTAGGCGTGAACTCTACAACTGCCGTGTTAAGTGCCTGCAAGCTCTCAGATGAATGCAAGCAGGGTTCAATTTTTTGTGCAAGACTTCAGCATTAGACTGCCTGGTATTGGATTTTGAATGCTTTGGACTCTCTATGCATTTTTTGTAAATGTTACTTAATATGCAAGTGCTGTGAAATTGTACACTAACTGGAGAAACAGTGTAATTTATGGGAGATATGAGCAATTTTCCTATACTCAGCTAGACTGAAATAGCAAGCTAGCCTTTTACCATATGGCTTATTCTCAGCCATCACATAGCACAGATCTCATTTTTTCCCAACCAAATTACAGGCTTCCACAATCAGCACCCTGTCCACGCCTGACGATTTTCTTGGTTCTTCAGATTTTTTGTTCTCTCACCATGAAACTCTGTCACAATGAAAGCAATATAATGCTCTTCATCTTGCATTGCTTCACTGGACAACCAGTTACCAAATAAAAGATATAAGAATAAACAGAACAGAATAGAGAAAGGCTACAGAGTAGTGAAAAGGTAACATTTACATCCCTCCATAGGAGTACAAACATCTCTGTTGTCACCCTTGTGCTCTGCTCTACTCCTGTAGCCACTAATCAGCACAGTGTTTTCTCTTCATGTTGGTCAGACTCAAATCTCACCATGACAGGAAATGAACAAATATGTTGTCCTTCATTTTGAATTGATCCTTCTCAAATAATGTATGATCAAGATGTCTCAGGAAGGACTAATCAGAGAAAAAAAGCAGAGAGAAAACTAAATCTAGAAGGTAAGAATATGAAAAATGAAGTAAACGTGAATATGAAAGATGTAAATAAGAAAATGAAAAAGTAAATAAGAATATGAAAAATGAAGTAAATTAGTAGGCCAAAGGATAAATGCAGTCAAAGAACTAACTGAAAGAATACCCATCTACCTTTCATGTTTTTGCTGTGGCCTTTCTACTGAAGTGAAAATAAATAAAATGCCTGAGTAGTGCCATTATTACAGTTTTTCCACTCTGCTTTCTGCTCTGGTTAAGCCATGTCTCTTACAATGAGTAGAGAAAAACTTTGTATGGAAACATCTCACTTCCCACAAGTTTCAACAGGAGTTTGTAAGTACTGTGCCTTCCTAGCAGAACATGTTGCAAAGCAGACACATTAATTATGGAGGAGAGGAGGGAGTGAAGAAGATTCCTCTTCTCTAAGCCAATGAAGGACGCAGTGTCCCAAAGGCAGAGTCAGATTTTGCAAGTACATCAGTAGAACAGTGTTTGCAAATCCAATCTTATCCTGGGCTGCATGAAAAGAGGTGTGACCAGCGGGCCAAGGGAGGTGATTGTCTCCATTCAAGCCACCCTTGTGAGACCCCACCTAAAGTGCTGCATTCAGCCCTGGGGCCCCCAAGATGAACACGGACCTACTGGACCAGAGGAGGGCCAGAAGGACGATCAGAGGGCTCTAGGCAGATCTTACAGCAGCCTTCTAGTACCTAAATGGGGCCTATGGGAAAGATTGAGCAGATCTATTCCTTCTATAGGTCCTTCTCGTTGATTCCCACTAGAAATTACTACTGTTATCTAGGTCTTATAACAAATAAGACAATTATTACCAACACAGGCAAAGAAACCATGGCACAGGAGTATTCAGCACTGACATTTGTATCGACAAGCAACCAAAATCCATTGTGTTTGTAGGTCAGCTTCTGCTATTGCATTTTTCATTGCCTGTACTTCAATACAGACCTAGATGTTTAGGCTGGTCTGTCTTTTGAAAAAGGTAAAACACACAGAAAACTTTTTTTTTTTTTTTTTTTTTTTTTTTTGAAGTAGCAACATTAAAGAAGCAAAAGAAGCTTAAGGGGTTTTGCTATTATTGAATCAAACCACGGAATCATCATAAACTAGCTTTTCCCTGAGTATTTAAAGAATTTGAAGCTCATGGACATTGTTAAGCACTGAGTGTTCACTACAAGGTACCCTGTAAGTGGACTGAGAAGGATTCCACTATGATCTTACTATAAAATAAATTTGCTGGTTTGGATTAGATTATGTATTATCAACAGGAAATAACTTAGGAGATGCCACTCACCCCCACAGTTCTGAGTGACCTTCCTTCTGAAGGATTAAGATTTGAAATCCAAGAAGCTAAAACTACACTACTACAAAACTTTTCAGCTAACATGACTGAAAAGTGTAAAAGTCATTTACAAGACAGTGTATTTTCTGACCAAACAATGGTCTTGCCTTTGAATTACTTTTTGCTAGTTCTGAAACAATTTGACACTAATTTAAACTAACTTCAATACTGAATCCTCTTCCTTCTGCTCCTCAGCTGTCTGAGAAAAATCTGTTTGGTGATGCTTGTATTCTTAATGGCAGCAATGAGATCTCTCTATAGCTGATAGTTATCCAATCTGCGTTCTTGCGGTATCTCTGAATGATTGCTATTTCTTAGTTTCTTAGTTTCTCTTTCCATAGAAGCTTGAGTTGTACTCTCCAGCACAAATTCTTAATCTGCTCATCTCCAAAATTAAAACTGTAGGAAAAAATAGGTCATCTATTCACATATTCATGACTATTTAAAGTTTGTCAATCTTTTGCTCATAAACCTGCCTAATTTTCCTGCATGCAGTTCATTTTAATGCAATATTATCTATCAAACCATAGCTGTATAGTATTTTTTTATTCCCTTTGTTGAAGGAACTAGGGAATTTAACATTTTTTTTCTTTTAATTATGTCTAAAATTTCATCCATCATTCATCATCATCTCAGTCTGTTTTTCTTTTATGAAAAGTGATTGTATAAAAAACTTGTAACAATACAATCCCGCAGGCTTGAATTATACTTGCATAGAATTATTGATAAGAACAGTGTAACTTGTCCTTGTGATGAAACACGTTTTTTAGAAACCGTGCTTATTCATTTATTAGTAATGATAAAAACTGCCAGGAGCTGTATTTCTTATGCCTCTGTGTAAAGAATGAACTGCCTCAAGGCTAAACATCTCCTACAAAATGTCTTCTCCTCTGGAAAGTGGCAATATCTTTATGTAAATGATAAAAAAATATTCTGTGGATCTATTCCTGTATTTCTTGGAATAAAAACATATATATATATTTAATTTTCCTCACCGATTATAATACTTCATTCATAAGAAAGACCCCCGTAATGCATCAAAGTATGCTATAAATCCCACCAACGTAATAATTCAGAATAATTTCTAGAAAGCATGGACTATTGCATTATATTATGGCAAAAACTGTCAAAGTGTACTGCATGATGGCAAAAGCTGAATCCAGTACAGAACCAAAGAATCACTGTTTTTCAACAGCTGCACTGTTGCCTTCAATAGATCTAAGACAGTAGGAAAGCTGACCCTTTACCAAATATGCAATATCATTTCATAGCTAACCTCCCCAATTAGTGTACATAACAGCTGAGCAAAGTTTCCCCACATCAGAGTTAAAGACATTAGTGCTCACATAGAATTCCTCAAAACAACTTGGAAGAAACAAAATGTTATGTTGATTTCTTTTATTATTATTATTTATTTTATATATAAGTACATATATGACCTTTGCCACCTCCTATTTTGGAATCATATTGCAGATTAATATTTCTTCTAGATTTCTAATGAAGACTTCATCAGGTTTGTATGGATTGCTGTTACATTACAATGGATGCCTCTGCAGAACTGTACACATTCCCATTTATCATCATAAGATGTTTTTCCATCTGCAGTTGACAGCAGAAGAGCTAAATGTAATTATCATCACTATACTGAGATCAAATCAAATAGCCTGTTTTGCTCATATCAAAGTCAATATTATTTCATTTTTAAAATAAGAGTTCTCATGACAAGCTCTCCTATTAAATTCACTGCATAATCTATTTGCACAGAGGGTAATGTGTCACCTAGTAAACACCACTTTCTGTACCCACAACTTGATAGCAACGGTGATAGTTATAAATAGACTTAAATATACTTAGATATAATATACTTATAAATAGACTTTCAGACTTAAATCTGAAATACAGAGCCAAGGGAATCAGCAAATCTGCCTGCGGTTTTTGCCACTCTGGTTAACCATTATGTACAGGCATTACATAAGATACTCAAAAAAATATATATTAAGTACAAATTCTTCATGCAGCTGTCAGCCAATTCCCAAGCACAGACTTAACCTCAGTATGTTAAGGGCTTCTCCCAACCATCATGTAAATCAATAGAAAAATATTTCCCTGAAGAAAGAACTCATTTATAGAACTAGTGTTCCATATTACAGAATATAAACATGTCATCCACTGTTATCAAAACTCATTAGACAACATAAGCCAGAGCCAAACTGGTTAGTCTTATTGAAACCATACTCTCCAGCAGAGCTTTGTCCCATCTGAAAATTTCTGACCAGTTCTAATTATACTTACCTTTTTTTTTAAAGACCTTTTGAGAGTTACAGTGGAAAAGCACAATATTAGAACTGCCTATTATCGTTATTCAGCTCTATAGTCCTTTTCTCCAAAGGCTATGGGAAGAAAAAAAAAAAAAAAAAAAAGAAGGGCAGGTTAGCTGTAAAGAAAGATGTGCATTCGTATACCTAGGGAAGAACTGAATTTAACTATGGCTTGCAAACTGCATCCATAATCCAAAGAAAAGTACAGTCAGTGAGGGAAAAGATGATCCAGTGGTTAGTCACAGGCCACAATGCTGAGAGCCTTAGATAAGACTTCCCACTCTACTTCCAGTTTTCTACTTGACCTTGCTCAGCTCGCTTAACTACAGCAGCCTGTATCACACGGCATAGCCTACAAAGGGAGATCAAAGCTGGTTAATTCCCATAGGTACAGGACCTGACAGCCTGAACAGCTCAGACAGCCACACTGCACTCCCAGCAGCCTGCACAGAACCAGCTCTGTGCAGAAGCAGTCGTAGTCCACCTCCGAGAAATACTGATGCTAGTACCTACCTATTTTCCTGGTATTATGGTAGTAACTAAAATAGAAGAGCTCTATAGTAAAATCGGATTCTGTATCAGTTTAAAAGGTAAGGAGAGCATAATAGTGAAAGTATCCAGTTTCTCACTGTTGATATACAACACAAATCTATCCCATTTCTTAACTCATCTTGAATTTCTCAACAGTTGTGCTTCTGTCACCATTATGATCTCTTAATAAGAAGTTTCTTTAGGGAAAGTGGATTTCTCTTCTTAATTGACAGCATTTATTTGGTATTTTAGAGTCAAAGGCGAAGATGCTATTTGCAGACCTAAAAGAGCAAAGACTCCTGCAAGAGTCACTAAACTGCAGTAGATGTTTTTGTGTTTTGTTGTTGTTGTTTTTAAAATAAACAAAACAAGAATATGACTCTTAGTCCAGTATGTTTAAGCCCCTACTTATTCCCTAGAGTGCACATTCCTTCTATACTACACAACTTATGTACAAGCAACAAATATATATATATATATATATATATGTATCCTACTTAGTTAAAACACCATCATTTCAAACAAATTAGAACCATAGTATTTGTTGCTTATTTACAAAGTTTTCCTCTATGGGATGTCATACTTGTCTATATTTTTCTATCTAAATAAATATACCTACTAAATCCATTGCATTATTTATAAGCAAAGGAACGAGAAAATCAGGTTATGGTATTCCTTTTGAATAGATTTTTACTGTAGTTTCATATATTTTATTATGCCATGGCAGTATCCAACGCCTTCCAAGAATAAAATTTTTCATGGACTTGAATGGAATTATACATTTTGTTTTTTCCTCTCGGACACTGAACTCAACAAATAACTTACCCTAAGCTGCTGAAACATAGTATTACCTGAAACGCCATAATGTGTAAAGCTTGGCAGAAGCAGCCATTTGGAGGGTTTTGAGTTTGGTATCTTGGCCAAAATTCAAGAAGCTCAGTGATTACCAGGGACATTAAAAACCTGTTTGTAACAACAATAAAGAAATAGCACAGGCACATGAATGTTTCATGGAAGCTAGGCCTAGCTTGAGAACAAATCTCCAGACTTCCTCAGCAGACCTACTTTCTTCATACCAGCTTCAACTCCACATCAGGCCTCCACTATACAGGGAACTATAAGATGCCTATATTGGTATCTCCAGGGTTTGCCTTTGAGACCAGGAAGCCACATATTTTGATCCTTCATCATGAGCATGGAGGAAGGCCAATCAGAGCACATAATTCTGGTGATACACTTTGATATAAGCCAGAAGTTGGACATCTCAGGTAGATATACAGGAAAGAATAAATAAGTAAATAAAATACAGTCAGAAATCATGAAATTTCCAATCACCACTCTTTCCTAGCAACAGGGACTACGAGAAATCAAGATGAGAAAATTCTTACCAAGTTGCACCAGCCAGTGCAATGCTTTTGCCTGGGCTATACGATCAAACTTTCAGAAAACCATAGGCTCGGGCAACATGCACATGTGACAGGGCAGAGGAATGTCAGCCGGAACTGCAGCTGTCTGCTTTCCAGTTACCTGGTGCAAAACCGGGATCTCTGGAGCACAGTTCAATATGTGAAGAATATTAAAAATGTACTGGTAGTAAATGAAGACCCATTTTATTACAGGGCATTTTAAAAACGAAGTACCCACTTCGTAACATGAAGTCTATGAGACTGCAGTCTTAAATATTGATTTTGTATTCATTGGCATTGACAGAAGCAATTCTGCTTTTGCTGAATGTAATAAATATGGCTTTAAACAGAATAAGGCCCTTTCAGCAAGAAATTTTACATCTATCTGTTTATAAGCCTAAAATTAAAACCGCTAGAATTGAAAAAAGAAAAAAATAACCAAGGGGGTTTTCAAAAATTTAAAACTCTATCATGCATAAATGGAGCTCATCAGAGAAAGTAATTTCCCTGCAGAAAACACTCCATCTTTTGTTTTATGTAAGTTAGCAACATGAATATTTTATTCTTAGTGAAACTGCCATTACCCCCTTTGCATTTCATAGCTTTGCTTGGTGCCTGAAATAAATAGGCCTTTTTTTTCCCCCCTACTACTTTGCTGTTCAAGCCTATTTCCATTACAAATTTTGCCATAGCTCACTAGATATGAGAGTCTGGGATTTGGCATTAGCAGAGACTATATCCATTGTCCCTGCCTACCATCCATTCAACAAAGAGGAAGTTAAGAAATGTGCATTAAGGACAAAACACTGCATAGAGGGTAATTATTCTCAAGATATCCATCATAATTTGGAAGGCACACTGACTGTCATTGTCTACAGGTAATTTAGTTTTTTCTCAGAACTGACTACTTTCAACCCTGGCAAAATTTTACAATTACAAAGAAGGCAGTAAAAATACCTTTATTGCATATCCACATTAAAACAATGGTCTAAATGAATACCAAGCTGAACGTACCAGAGAGAAGTATTTCAACTCCAGGATGAGAATAATAAAAAGAATCAGTACAATAGATAACACATTCCATTGCTAGGAGCTGTTGCACAGAACTGTGAGCAAAGTAGGCTGCACAAGAATACAGACGCTATACAAAATTGTATTTTAAATGAGTTTCATCTAGAGAAGCTTAAAAGTAACTTTTTCGATCAAGTTGAAAATTTACAGAAGATAGACTATTTGACCTATATGCAATTCCATTATCATTGTAAATTCTCTTCTTTGAGAGCAGTTTTATTTTTAATTTTGTTACTTGGAATGTGATAGCCTGAGTGACTGGTTTCCACACTTAGTGTTGTTAGCAGTTTTTCCAGTCATTTTTACAGGTGTTTTTTGTTGTTGTTGTTTTGTTTTGTTTTTAAGATTTAATATTTCCAAAAATGGTTGCATCATGTATCAGATCTTCCACCTAAAAAGGAATATACCTGTTCTAACTCCTGGACCTACACAGTGTCTTTACACTGCACCAGATAAGCCAGCCATGCCTTTCAGTCTGTTGTATGTAAAAAAGGACTAAATGTATGCCGGCTACAAATGACAACATTTGAATTATGCTGCAAGGCAAACGGCTGGCACGTTTAGTCAAGAGAGGAAGAGTCTGTAAGATAAAATTGCTTTCCAATTGCAATACCCTAAGCCAGCACCAAAATGATTTGCCTTCTTAGTTAAAAACTATGAGAGAATGAGAGACACTGACTAATTTATACCAGTACTTAAAAGCCATCCAGTAAAAAAAAAGCATTGTGTGTAAAGAATATTGATCTCTGAGCTCATCAGTGAAGATACTACTTTCTGTACTGCTGAAGTCCAGAAAACTCAGATCTGATACATCTCCAGAATAATTTTCAGTTCAGCTATCTGATTTTTGTCTTCATCTTCTACAAGAAAAATGTAAGTATTCCAAGCTTTGTAGCACGTGGGTGTGAAAGTACACATGTATGTGAGGATTCAATTCTTGCAACAAAGACATACAGACAAGAGTACCCCATGCTTAGATAGCCTGAAGTAAAAGTTCTGAAAAGAATGTATCAATGTTTGTTCCCTATTATATAAAGGTCTAAAAGACAATTTTTTTTGTGTGTGATTACCAGCAAACAATAACAGACAAAATTCATCACTTACTGAAGTCATTATCTCAGCAAGTAGTAAAAGTTTGCCAACATGTAAAATGGGAATTTTAAAACTAAGTCAGGCTCAAGATTATGAGAAAAAAAAAAGAGAATTTGACTTCAGTAGTCACCTTTTAGATATTGCAAAATCACACACTTAGTAGAACTGCTCAGTTTACATGCAAGTTATTACCCATCCCCTCTGAATCCTTCTCAGAATTAAGAAATGAATTGCTGATCACATAATTTAACTCTATGTTTGGAGTTGTGGTCAACATAATTCACTTACTTTGTTAATCATTACTTCTTTTTTACTGTAGTTTGTTAGTGAAATTAATTGCATATCTGCTTTAACTTACCTTATGAGATCCTAATTCAGTATGTATAAAAATACTCTGAGTTATATTTCAAATGATATTCTATATTGACCTAAAATAATTACCAATTGTTTATGGATTTTTGGATTTATGGATTCTTGCATTTATGAATTTTTGCTAGTAAGCCTCACGTCTCCAGCTTTTCCTCTCCCCATCTACTCCCATTTGTCTTTGATTCTATCAGTGTCCTTAACCACATTAGTGACCACAGGGTTTATCAAAGTTACTTCATTGGAAATGCTAGTAGTGCTATATAAGTAGCAAATCACTCACATTTAAAATTGTAAAAAGAAATTTGGCAACAAAATACACCAGAAAAGAGCTGCTTCATTCACATCAAAGCTATATATGAGTTATAACTAGGGTAGGTCATTCTTATGAACAATGCTAAGGATATTCCAGAATCTAAATCCTGAATGATGGTGACAGAAGTTATAGCTGATGACATTTATAAATTAATAAACGTTAAATAGAACAAGAAGTTTGAATCCCTTTAGATAATCTGTGAACTTTGTAGCAGTCCTCATGGTCTTCTGTATTTCAAAAATTACAAAGGCTTTTAGGTCAAATGTCCCACTCTGCAGCAGAAGTTGTATTTGGATTAAAAATCTAACTTTCTATTTGCTGACAGAATGAAAAAAAGAAATATTACATTTCTTTCCAAATATTAGAAGGAAGATCCCAGACAGAAACAATAAACAGCCAAACATCTTTCATGGCTGAAGTTGCCATATTAGCTTGCTTTTAAAGACCCTATATAGGAGTGTTTATCATCAGTGACCATAAAATCTGGCACAGCAGTGCTTTTTGACAGAGATGATTTTCTAGTTCCTTCATACTCTGATTCCTATGTTGGACTGCCCTTTATTAATACAGCCATAAATCAGTGTTATTACCTGGATTTTAATCTAAAATATATAAAAAAAAAAAAAAAAAAAGGCGTAATTCATAAATAGAACGTTGTGCTAATGCTCAAATCTCTCACTGAAAGCAACAGAATTTAACTTTGAAACCAAGTGGTTACTCATCTTGTTCATTAAGCCATATTTTGAAAACAGTTTAATCTTTTTATCAGGCTCTCATTGTTTTATTCTCATGCCCTGTTATAACATTACGTTTAGCAACAAATATTTCACACAACCTTTCAGCTGTGTTATTTTGAATGTAAATATTGGGCAGAAAGGAGCTAATGCAAGGAAATAATTTTCCTAAAGAGTTGGATTATTTCCTAATTGTTTATTACAGATGTATTCTCTTGCCAAAAATCAAGAATTAAAATTCTACTTTCTTGAAAGCTTTAATGTTATGTGGATCTCTGAAGCATTTATATTTAATTTCACAGCAGTGTCACAATTCAAGAGGTATTTTTAATGTTTGCAGCAGTCAATTGTTGATTTATTTTCTTCCAGGCAAAATGCAAATAATCTCTTAAGAGGTTTGCTTGCAACATTGTGTTTGAGTTAATATATTTGCAGTGAATAAATTAAAAGAAGTCCAAATATGACTTTTTAAGGTCCTCCTGAATTTCAAATGTCTATTCCATTCTTTAAAATTATTTGGAAGTTGTCCTTCAAGAAGTAACTTGGAAGAAACTTAATCGTGACCTTGGACCTTCTCCAGTATAGGTTATATGTTAACCATGAACTTTAAGGGTGGGGAAATAAGCAGCTCTAGAGACCTAGCACCTCTTTGAGCTCTCCACCAGAAGCCTGTTCTTGGCTGTGAAGAACCCCTTGTAAGCCAGTAGTCCCAAATTACCTGAAGGGTAATTGCTTCATGGAGCAGTTCAGAAAGGATTCAGATGCTAGAAGCTGTCAGAGCATTCACCTCCCCACTGTATTTTAAAAGAGTATCATAAAAAATTATTCATTGCCATCTTTGGTGTAGTCAGAGGCTGCTACAACCAACACAATATCGCTTGAGATGTTAGACTTCAGAGACACCTAGACACCAGCCTTAGCCCAGTGCATTACAAAGAGAGGGAGCAACCAGACCAGGTCCTCAAGGGCTCAGGCAACCAAATTTCTTTGCTGGGATGTAGACTTCAAATTCATGGTTCCCAGGTCTGACCTACACTGGAAGAAATGACAGCTCCTGCCTGGCCCATAATTTCTCATTTCTATAGAAAAGAGGGCCAGTCAAATGGAAAGAAAGAGGTGTCCCTCGGCTTGGCTTCATTACCTACCCAGGGTGTCAGTGTAAATTTACCCAGAAACTGCTGGGGAGTCCCAGATACCTAACTGAGCCCACTCAGAGTTAAGCAGCTCACCTATAACTCCTTACCACCGATGCTCTTTGCAAGTCTCCAATTTATCCTGCTAAATATCTGTGCAAGACCTGATAGAACACGAAGAGAAGAGGTAGAAGTCTGGATTTTCAGGAAATACCAAGCAGGTCACCTTTGGGACTAGACTACAGTACATAATGATAGTTAAACTGGCTACAAACCATGTTTAACAAGCTAGAGCAGCTTCCTAGGGGGTATCAAGAACTAAATTTCCTTCAGAGATAACGGGGCTACAGAGGACATTGATTTTTTAGAGAACAAAAAAAAAATGTGAGAACAAATCTTTGGGTAGCTTTTAATATAAATTTTTGAAGTGTCATTTACCTATAGAAAACTGCAATAGCAGTTGCTTTTCAATAAAAAAAAGTCTTTTGACAAATTATCAATGAACATGCAGGAGCTATTAGGATAAGCTTGGCATTTCAAATAAAGCAAGGAATAGTAGTAGGAAGGTTTGCATTTTCTGCCATCTCTGAGTACATTAATAAAATGTATCTAATTTTTAACGAGTTTCAATATTTGTTTTGATGGTGCTTTCTGAGAAGAATTATTTTTTGTAAGATTCATTAACATCTGATAGTTATGTGCTTCACAAGAGGACTTTTTTTTTTTTAACGGTCAACACATCTGACAATTATCATCTCCATCACAAATATTTCAAATATTTTATTTTTTTTCTGCACTATCTTGCAGCTCAGAAAAAAAAACACTTGAAGCTCAAACCTCTTCAGACTGGAATCAATTAAATTTGGCAATTATATTGAAATAAACAGGATGGAGTCTTAATGTAAAAATGTTGTAAAGAGCAACAGGTATTGCTGACAGAGATTTTGGATTTCAAATCATCTTGTATCAAATTAATCCCTAGTAAATTATTTTTTCCAATTTAAAAAACCTGTTAACTATGTCTCTAAGAGACTAAAATTTGTCTTTGGTTCAATATATACATAATTAGCTATTTGTTTTATTTTTAGAATCAATTAATTCACTTCATGAAAAATGTTAGTGTTTTCCCATATACCTTTCATCCAAGAAGACACTTTCTTTTATATAAGTTGTTTTCTATTTGGAAATGTAATTATCTTTATAAAAAAGATAGATTAATGTTTGATAGCCCAGCCTGATTAATTGTTACTGCTTAGAGGAAGGAGAAAAGATTATTATGGGAACTATGCAAATAATTTGTTAGATTTTTTTTTTCCCCAATGGAGTATATTATTATTTTGTATAATGTATTTTCTAATGAAGTCAAGATTTAGCTTCACTGCAATTTATTCCAGATTATTAACTTTATAACTTTGACCTTCTATTTCCATGAACGTTGAAACTGTATCCTGAAAATCAAATTACAATTTGGAGTTTACTGACCAAGAAGATTGCATCAGGAAAACTGAGCCTCTTACAACTTTTCTGGAATAGTCTAAATGCAAGTTTGCGCCTGGGTGAAGCTAATTCATCTACAAATGAATAACCATGGGTGAATGATTGCATTTATTTATTGCATTGTTTGCTCAACTCTTACTTTGATCTTTATTATAAATAATAAATTTTATTAATGATTCTTTAAGAATCACATAAGTGGAAAACAACCATTCAGTGCTCCTCAGTGTGGAAATACACTGTCTGAAGTAGACTCTAATTTCTTTATTTTACTTCCTTCTTTCCTAACTTTTCCCAACATCTGCTACATAAGAAAAATAGTTATTTTTGAAAAACTTCTCTACCTTAGTTTTATGATAATCATAACTACATGCATTAGAAAAATACAGATTCAAAATTCTAAGTGTTGGTTGTAAGTGTAAGTGTCTATTATTCTGCTTCTTCCAGACAGGCAAATACGTTCACCTTAATATCACATATGGCATTATTTAATCTTTTTCAAGGTAATATAATGACTATATCTATTAAAATCCAATGTCCTATATCGGATAGTGTATATTCTTATCTAACCAGATAAACGTTTGGCTGTAAGGAATCTGTAAGGACAAAATATATTTTTTGGAAAGTTAATTTTTCAAAACCCTCCATTTCCATTTAGTGCATCTTAAAATACAATACAGAAGCTAAGAACGGGTAAGTCAGACAGAATTTGCAGCAGATAGGCTTATGTTAAAACAACTTTCACAAAAAAAAAAAAAAAAAAAAAAAAAGTTTGCAGGGAAATACGGGAAGAAGTGAAAAGTGAAGAAAGAATTTTTAATTTTGTTCATATTCTTCTTATCTGTGAACTTTTGAGAGCTCAGTGCAATATAACATCTCAACACTCTCAATATTCACCGATGTAGAACTTTCTCCAGTGACAGCCCAGCACATCACACTTTCCAACCTTGTCTCCAGCCTATCAAGATCAAGGAGCAGATAAAAGGGGAATGTCCCTCCTCCAAGAAGAAGTGCCAATATTCATAAAACAGTACACCTGCCATTATATGAAGAATCAGCAGCTTCACTTCAAGCAACATGCAGTGAGATTACCATGCAGTTTTATCCGTGTGTTCTGCCATTTTAAGGTATTACCAAAGTTTCAGACTCATATATTGTAATTCTGATTTGTGCTAGGATCACTGAAAGTATGATGCAATAGTAAATATTTCTGACCTGGTAATCCAAGCCTTATCTCATATCTAACGGATTTATTTGGCCTTTACTGTTTCAAATACATTTCTATTGAAGTCTGATACCATAGCCAAATGTTGTGACACAACCTTCATGCTTGTGTTCTGCCACAGCACCTAAAACTACTCCAAAAACAAAGTAATTCCTTGCATGAAAATTGTATCCATCTCCTATAGCAGGTGTCAAGATCCTCAACACCTATTTGAACGGGGTGGTTTATTTTGCATCTGTGCAAAATACATAGGACAGCATCATTGTAAGGGTTAATTATCTCACCGGAGTCCACATTTGTTGTTCTTTTCATTCCCCATCTAACTGCAACTTTACCCTGAAGTTCTCATGCTATCCTCTAATTGACTAACATTTTCTTGTTATCTTCTTGTATTTGAATTACAATTCTGCAAATAGTAAAGCACTGGGGCAGAAAAAGTGTCATACCAAATTGTGCCTCAAAAACTGAACTGTTCACAAATCAAAGAGAAAGTTATTAAATACTGCGAATTAATGAGAAAAATCCACACATTCTGCAAAATTTTAGCTGAGTTTCAAATGGATCATGTCTGTATCACAAACACTCTTTTTTCTTCCTCTGTCTAACTTGCAGAAGAAAACTTCCAGCTAATTCATAGTTTGATATGTATACACAAAGAACTCATCAAACAAGAGTTGAAAGTACATTTAGTTCAGAGCAGGTAAAATGACCTCCCCTCCCTTTCTTTCCTCATTCTTCCCTTCCTCCCTTCCAGAGAACTGCTGACAAGGACTGTCTCTTCTCTGGTGTGTATTGTAGAAAGCACACTAAGAATTCAATCTTAATCGGAAACTTCCGGCATGCCCAGCTTTTAGATTTCTAGCCTTCGTTGCTTCAACTTCCTTCCAAATCTTCCTAATTCCAACTTCTATAGCTGCTGCTTTTCTTGTCCAAGTTGCCTAACGCAAAACATAGCTATTACAGTTACTTTACTCTCAAAACTCCTTGGGTCTCTTCTTCTGCTAAAAGACTGGACAGCAAAGAATGACTGAACTACATTTTTTTCCCAACATTGATCCCGTCATTCAAAATAAGATTATCAAACTTTAAAGCATTTCAAACAAAATATTTTTTTTTTTTTTACTAACATCATTGTCAATCAGACAACATCACGCTGTTCCCTGTTTGCTACCATATTTAGCGAAAGACACAGCACACCTGACATTTCAATTAAATGGGCTTTTTTTCTTTTTTTTTTTTTTTTAATAGGTTAAAATGGTAATATGGACAAAGTTACAAGTATTTACAATTTGTCTTTCATAATCTCCTTGATAATCAATGCTCTGTTTTTTGGAATTGCTCTGACATCTTTTTGTTTCATTTCTGTACTGTGACAAGTGCTCCACAGATTCCCAGTGACATTATTTGCCAACATCTTGACATGATGTAACCATGATGGCTTTGCAACACCCAGTGCTCTGAAGACTTGGAAGAGCATTTTAGCTGACATTGTAACATCATGTCTGTGGATTCACAATGACATGTTCAGGAGACTATTCTGATCACACAATAAAAGCTTACTGGAGTGATTAGAAAATTTGCAACGCTATAAATTGTAATAAGGAAAAATAACTAAAACTATTGAATTTTTAACTCAGCTGTTTCCAAACTTTTTTTTTTTTTAAAGCAGAAAAACTTTACCTATGACTAGTCTATGAGACCAGACTTACAAACCAGACCAGAGTACTCAAAATTACAGCCCTGAACTTCTGGATGCTACAACAACTGGAGTTAGGGATGAAGATTTCCATTATTGTACATGTTAGTCATTTCAGAATGGGATTTCCAAGAGGTACCATTCACAAAGAGGTACTTCAGATCTATGTTCAGAAATGCCAGAGGGAAGGAAAAAAACTTTTTTTTTTTTTAATGATACATGTGCTTTCTTCTTTTATAAGAATGGCAGAGGGAAAAGCTCAACTTCTTTACTACAGCTTTACCTATAAGACTTAAAGGTAAAGACTATAAGACTTAGCTTTACTTATAAAGCTAAATTGTGTTTTGTTTGTTTATTTGTTTTGTTTTGTTTTCAGGCAAGGCAAGTTAAAGGAATGAACCCACAACCTTTAACTGAACTGTCTTATCCCCGCTTGAGGAGTAGGATCAAGGAGGTGGGAAGAAGGAGTGGTGAAAGGCACTCATGAAGCACTTGCCTGCTTTGGTGGCTCTGCTGGTGTAAGAACAGGGTCTGCTAGGCAGGTTCTTTGCAAATTTGCTGGATCAGCCTAGTCAGGTGAGGTGGGTGAAGGTTACTTCATTTGTGCACACAGAGCTACCTCAACCCATGAAGACTAAGGGTTTCTTCAGTATGCCCCCCAAAAAAATTGTAGGTATCTGGAAAACTTGTAATCAAAAACCGCTGTATACAACTAGGCATGATCTAAGCAAGGCTTTTCAATTCCTTCTTAAGGTCATAATTCCAGACATAAGACACTAAAAGCAAGTGTTAGGTGGGACTTAAGCCCTTAAGCCATTTTTGTGGCACAAGCTCTAATTGCCTATAACTCATGCTGTACTATCTGCTTAGCACATAAAGCTTGTCTATAAATACATAAATGTTTTAGAATCCATATTTCTGTCTACGTATGAGTAAATGAAATTGGAAATATGGTACAGATTTCTGTGTTTGTTTGCATGCTCCAGATTCAGAAGAAGAAAATACTTTAAAGTGGGTTATCTGTTTTGGTGGGCTTTTGTTTTGTTTTTGAAAAATGAGTCTGCTTCTAAGCTCTTAGATTTATGAGAAGACACAGTTCAGTGTCTTAGGAATAGCAGTCACAAACTCCAGTGCTTTTCTTAAGCTGCATTAAGGAAAGGTCATCTCAGCTAGACATAGCACTAATAGCACTGGCATTAACAGTATTTATTTGCTCTCTCAAAAAAAAAAACAAAATCACAACACATCATTTTCACTTATGTTCAGTTAATCTACATATCCCTAAGAACTGAGTATCTTGTGTGCTGCTTGGCACTTTGCTGGGACAGCCAACAGTACTTAACTGACACATCTACTACTGTCTTGTGACTGCATGCAAAATAATCTGGCAGTAAGGTGTTTTATCCAGAAAAGTGGTATATTGATAGTTGCCTAGCTTCTCTCTCCAGCTCTTGGAATTTATGGAAGATCACAGTAATAATTCATTGCACTGCGACTGAGAGTCCATCATGTATTAGAGCTCATCTCTTCTGTGATTTAAAACCACCTACATGAGTGCTTTAGAGCTATTTCTGAGATTCCCTGAGCTGTTCTAGTCTGTATGAATCATGAAGCCAGTGAAAGTTTTATAAAGTTTCACTGTTCTTTTTTTTTTTTTTTTTCCCCTCAATGTAGAATAAGAGAGCGCTCCTGCCTGGGTCTTTTGGGGATACATGGAGAGGAACAAAGCTGAACCATCTGGGTCAACATCATTCTCTCTTCTGACACTTACTTCAGTGCAACATGAGGCTGGGAATGCCAGACCCAGTGCTTGTGTATGGCATGGGATCAACCCTAGGCTGTGTCGTAAGTGTGTTTAGTCCACATAGTTTACAGACAAGGAGCAGAATAAGATGGATACTAGACATATTGATGGGCCACAGGACACAGTCTATGACTATTCAATCACTAAAAAAGCACAGTGTGAAATAAAGCCATCTCAAAAGTAAAGCAGTCTGTTCCCAGACACGTTACACATCCCACTACAGACGGACCATCCTGGTTGGTAAGAGGTGCATCACAAGTGGTTAAATCTTCTAATTTAACCCAGGAAAGAACCTGGGATCTAGAACCAGATCCCAAGAAAAGTCTTGGCATCACTAGATACCCTTGCTTCAGATAACTGACTGCAGCCAATACCTGACATATTTTGCTCATCCCATGTAATAAAGAACATGTACATATGATATGCAGTAAAATATTGTAATTTCATAGCAATCAAAGGAGAACTACAGCTGCACTTCAGAAGCAGAAGCATGTCTTTAGGGAGGTTAGAGAGATAAGATTAACCTGCCTATACATGTCCACAAGCATTTTCTCCCTCTATAAAAACATCTCAATAATGCCAAGTTAAAGACACAGTGGGAAATAGATTTTCTTCTCTATAATCAAAATGGCCCTCTGAGCTTTAGCAGCAAAGCCAGTGGGCTGAACTTTCTGCTAATAAAAAAAGCTACAGTATTAATCACGACTCAGACATCAGCCGGAGAAGCCAGCACATTGGTGTGTTGGTGTCACCGTCACAAAGCAGAAGTGTAACTCACCAGGAAAATCTCATTGTAGCAGGAGTGTTTTTAATAATACTCCAACTTTCTCCACATCCCCTTCAAATCTAAACTACACAGTGGAATTTGTTGTTGTTGTTTCAAGTCTGTAGGATTACTTTTCCCTTGTCCGTGCCTAACAGCACTCATGCAGTTATAATTACGTGTAGTTAGATACCACCTAAAAAAAAAAAAACTCACAAAATTGTGCTTGTTCATCTCTCTCATGCTCTCACGTGTACAGAGAAATGCAAGTAGAGCAAAATCCATTTTTTTTTCTTTAAAAAAGGGTGTGTGTCTGTGTGTATGTATGTGGCAGGAATAACTCTTTAAAATGGACATATCTACTATGATGGATTCCACTGTTATATCATCTAGGGCAGCAAGAAGCTAAAATCCAAAGAAAATAAATGTATTTCAGTCATGTGAGCTACCAGAGCCGTCAATGTAACAGATTAGCTCTTTTCCAGAGAAGAAACTGAGATCACCCAGGAACATCATAAAAGGACACTATGTCTGGACTTCAATAGGCATAGATAGATAGATAGATAGTACCCAGCAAAAGCATAATCACAGGATGGTGTTTTGTTGTTGTTGTTTGTTTGTTTGTTTTGTTATTGTTGTTGTTTGTTTTATATACAATAAAACTACAAAAAAAAAAAAAAAGATTGAATAGTTAACAGCTAATTGTAATACTCAACAGTATTTTATGCCTTTTTCATATGTAAATGGCATACATGCGCTGCAAACAATGGCACAAGGTAGCATCCTGCAATATGATGCTGACCAACCACAATAGCTGGGGAAAAAAAAAAAAAAAAAAAAAAAAAAAGCAGGAAGGAGGGTTTCCAGGTTCTCCAATGCTTCTGGCACATCTTAATTTCTCTTTCTAATGCACAGGAAAAATGAAGGTACTTGATTCAAATTTTCAAATAAAAAACTTGGGATATTCCTAAAAATGAGGTTTGGTGATTTTCATTATCTCAACTGAGTCTACCTTCCAGATCTGTGTGTAATTTGAATCACTGCCCCAAAATTGGAAATTCCCAATTTAGGCAACTAGGAAAAGTACAAAATATAATAAGACAAAATATTGTGACTGAACCAACCACGTATGCTTAGAAAGACTGGATGCTTCCAGGGAATACTAATAGCACGTAGTTTACAAGCACCTCACCAACTGAAATTCCTTCATGAAAATTTAAGGGACAATTTAAAATAGCAATAAAAAAAAGAAAGGAATTTGCCATGGATTATTCACAAATAGGAAAGAGGCCTTTATTAGTCAACTTAATTGTTCTTTCAAATTGCACACACAGCACTCTCTGAGTGTTGTTTTCTGCCATCAGTCACTCAGAGTGCACCTGTGGGCAACCATCCTGGCAGAGCTGTTAATGCTGCTCTGCTATGGAGATGATTGCCTCTTTTCTTCTTGTAATCATATCCACTGACATGAAAAACAAAATCACCTAGAAAAAAAACAACAATAATATATCTTTGTTTTGAATTTATTTTCCCTTATTATAAATTAACACTGCTGCAACCTACCAGCATTTTTTCAAGTGAAGTACAAGCAATGAGCCTTCAATCATGCACACCATGTGATTTGCATATTTGTACTTCTTTAAAGACCTGGACAAAATATTAATGTGACAAGCAAATGTAAGGTAAGAAGTAGCCAAGCATGTTAATGCATTAATGCACCGATCCTATTTCAAAGAGGTAAGATGACACTTTTGGACAGTTCAAGTAGATGACTAATTCAGAATGAAAATAAAACCTTTGCTCTGATAGTTTAAGTCAGAGGAGTCACAGTAGACATTAATAAGTCAAGAACCATATTCGTACATTTGTCTTACTCTCTATCTTAAAATTCCAGCAACAGGGGAATGCAAAACACACTTTAAGTAGCAGACAGTAAATGAAACAAAGAAGTAGATAAGTAGATGACTATAAATGTCTCCCACCTTTATCATTGCTGTGTTGTCTGAGAAACTGAGTCATTGTTTATGGCCTGTGACATGTACTAGTGTGAAAAATGCTAGTTTTTCCTCACCAAAATCTACACATTTAGCTCAAGTATAGTACAAAAATGTCCATGTTTACATGAAGGTATAATCTAAAGAATAAACACATTCTCTGTAATTAATCATAGATTCTCCATTCACTGTTCATAATCACCTCAGCCTCAAAATACCTTTGACAAGGTTGCTTTGACAAGCTTGCAAAGCTGCTAAAAAAAAAAAAAAAAAAAAACACTCCATGGTAGGCTTTAGCAAAGCCTTTGGGGAAGTGAATGACACTTGGTAAATATTTTCTTCTTTTTACTTTTTAAGCTTCAATACCAGTAGGTCCTAACATTTACACTCAACCTTAGAGAACTTTTGGCAGTTTTGAAACACTTTGTACCAATAAAGGACAACAAAAAAGATGCACGCTTTCTGCCCAGCCCTAAAAGTGGGTAGTCCTGATTGCCCTTCTTTTACACTGACTTCACACAGCTGTGACTGTTTATTTCACTACAGTTAGTCTCAATTACTCTAGCTCAACTGAGATAACAATCAAATTACCCATCCAGCTGGGGCTGCAGGATACTGTTCAATTACCTAAGGTGGCAACTGAATAGGATGCCGGGGTTAAAATTTTTGCTTTTGCAAACACATGGGTAGATTTTATTTGCATTATGGCACTGTCAGGAACAGCATTTATGTCTATACTAGCAAATTTTACAATTTCTGGTAATATTTCTAGGTGCCAGACACTATTAAACTTTAGCAGGATCTCAACCCAGTTTCTGCCCCTCTCAGGTATTACTCTCCCAGGCAATTCCTGGCCGCAGCAGCAAAGTAAGAACATTTGGGGACCACTCCACATAAGCAACGTGTGTGCACCCAACATGGGTTGAGGACTCATGGGCTCTCCTACAGCCTGCAACAACCCCAGGTGTTTCCTCTTAGCCATTTAGACAAAGCCATGAAGTTTCACAATGCCTTGATACCTTATAATGAGGTACTAAGTGCATCTCATCTATAATAAATGATTGTAAGGAGGGCACATGCTAAATTTCAACCTACCAGAAGGTTATCCAAAAGCACTCGAGTTAAGGTATGTAACAGCACAGTAAATTCTGACAGAAGATTGAAATGTTGAAACAATTTTTTAAAGCCTTCCCTTAAAATAAAGCTCCCTTCCTGGCTCAAGAAAATTGAGTAATATTTCATGTCTACAGTTATTTGTGATGATGAAAAGGAGTTCATCTGCTGACAACCTGTCCCTTATACATCAAGCACTGCTCTAACAGTATGAGAGAAGGAAGACAGTTAAGTGTAATTCAAGTGAAAAAAAATCGTCTCTGTAATTCTAAAATAAGGGTTTATTATACTGCATATGCATGCCCATAAATTGCTGTACCATAATTAAAAGTTGTCAAAACATGAGAGTCTTACTCCACCCCCATTCCCTCCGCCTACCCCCATCCCACAACTTTTCACTATGTTTCAACATACTGAAGTAGCAGACTTAAAAATCCCCCAGACAGGTTATAAATTTATCCTCACGAGAGCTAGAATTCAATTACATCTGCCTCTGAAAACCAGGCTTTTTAGTAGAACACAACACTTGTGAACCAGCACAGAAGCATTTTCAAATCAAAGGTTTCTAGCTTGCTGCTTAAAGTTTGTTTTCATGCGTTTCATTTTTTGGCTAAGAAGTCAGAACTTTCTGTAAAGAGCATGCATTTCTCACACAGAAAATAATTCTAATAAAGAAAATAGTTTCAACAGAATATTTTGTGCCTCTTCCACAATGAAACCACGCTGGTTTGCCTTTTACAAAGCAACAGCATGAAACCTCAAGCTTCAGAGCTAATCCAGTAGAGCAGCCTCAACCCCAGTGAAATTTAATCACAGAAGGTGCCCAGCACACCCACAATGACCAACCTCACATTATTCATTTAAATCAACTATGCCCTTCCCCCCCCTTGTTGCTTCCCCCACAAAGAAAGGGGGGTGAAGGAGGAAGAGAGGGCCCTTTTTTCATCTTGGTGGAGCCTTCTACATGCAATGCATTTGAATTACGCTGTTTTATCTTGAGTGACAAATCTGTTATACTTCGGCTGCACCAACATCTTAGACGCATGCTATTTCTTTCATTCATTTCCCTTGTGCTTTTACCTCAGTACCTAATGCGCTGTCAGAATCCCAGAATCCATCCATAAGTATTATGTGATGAGTAACTGCTGTACATGCAAGCACACAGGAGAAATGAGCTTTCCTTTTTTCATTGCAATCATTTACATAGTGAATACGATCCCATATAAATTACATCCTGTCATCTCTTTACATTTGATCAGCTGAAGGATCCTTCTATCAAAACTGGGGGAAAGAAAGAAAAACTACCAACTATTTGACACTCCTTCATCCTTAGAGTTTGAAGGCTTGTACAGCTTTATATTCAAACTGCTATACTTTCTGATGGTTTCTCCTCTTAGAGGAGGATTCCTTTGATAGTCAGACAACTTCTATTCCTCCAGGCTAAAAATCTATTTCTGCAACTTTCTTTAGAAAATCAGAATTTCTGTATACTACAAGTGGAGAGGTGTTTAAGTAGTTACAACCTGACAGCAACGCCTTAGTTGTTGGAGAACTGACAAAGAAGTGCACTTCTGGAGGCTGTGAGAACTCACAAAGCCTGTATTACTGACATGAAGCTTCCTACTCTTAATATTTCTCACATTAACATTGGTCTTCAGCCAAGTTCTCAAAAACTTTAACGTGGAATTACACCTTGACAGGATTCATCCTAAATCACATCTTTGTCTACATTTCTTAATACAAAAAAATCCACTTTGCATTAAAGTGACAAAAGGGTATGATTTAAACTCTTAGCATAAGGCAATTCACAGCTGAAATAACTGAGCAGCATGTCTTTTTCTGTGCAGTTTTTACAAGGCATCTGAAATTGATGACTAATACTGAATACACACTCCATTCCATTAAAAAAAAAAAAAAAAAAAAAAGATATTGCTAATGAATATTTTACGGTGTCTTTAAAATGGGAGAGGGGGTAGAAGTGTTTTTCTTAGTGCCATTACCAATCTGGGCTTTCTCAGACAAATCTGCCACAGAAAGTTCACTGTCCTGAGAGGTTTAATGGAAATTATGGAACAGGTTTTGGTTTTGCATGACATTAATTCAAGAGTCTCAAAAATACTACTGAACACCAATAGGTTGCCTTCTTATTGTACTCAGTGCCATTAGCAGCACAGTTCAGAGGATGAATGCAGTGAACAGGATTTGGCCCCCAACATTTTCCATTATCCAGATGAACAGCTCTTAGCACACAACCAGAACAACAACAACAACAAATAAAATAAAATGAAATAAAATAAAATAAAAACATTACTTTTTTCCTCCTCGAAGAAACACTTTTCAACTATGATCCACTACTTTTTTAAGAAAACTAGCCAGTTTGCCACCCAGCAGGTTAAAATTTATCCATGTAACTATTGAAGTAGCCTTGGAATGAAGAGCATGTAAGTGGGCTCTCTTCAGATTGTAACAGCACCACAATTAGCCCCTACTTTTTGCTCGTTCCTTAAGCAGAAAAAAAAAAAAGTACTTATCATTCTAATCATTGGAAAAGATTATTCTTGCTTTAGCCATTACATTAAATCTAAAACTCCACCTGTTCTCCATATACATGTAAATATCAATCAGTTCCCACAGAAACATGAGCAAGGTTGCTCTCACATACCCTAGCTCACGTGAGCTGTCTTAATAATTCAAACTCCCCAGCACAGATGCACAAAATCAGATCTCAAGCATGCACCTTGACAGAGAAATCAAATATTTTAGTGCTATAGATTACTTTTGAATGGGAAACCAAATCTGTGATGAGCCAACAGCTGAAGTATCAAGTTTACTTCAACTAATACTTAGAAGACAGGATGCATACCTGAAGTTTGGGAGGCCCCTTATGAGAAAGCAAAAATGGATTGCAAATAAAGGAGCTGCACAAACCCTGAGAGGGACGATATAAGAAATTAAAGTAATAAATAGATAAAAGCAATCTGATTCAGAAATTGCATTTTCATTAATTAAAATAATAAGACCTAATTTGAAAAGATTAATTGATATTCCCAAGGATTTAATGTTAATACCAATGTAGTTGCAGAAATTCAGAAATTTTACAGCGTTTAAGAATATTTCCCAAATGTTGAAATTTTTAATTTTTTTTTTTATCCATAAATGAGCATCAGTTATTTATCATCAATTATTTTCATATTTAAATTTAAAACTTTTGTTTTAGTGAGGCATCACAATACCGTGTGACCCAGCTCACCAAGCTCGACACAAACTCATGTAAGAAATTAAAATGAGAACTTTGGTAGTACAATGATATAAGAATTATTCAAATTACCCAAAACTGCTCAAAATAGAAACCTTTCAAGGAACACCATTACTGGTGATCTGATAAATTTTCTGATCATTGAAAGGCCTTAGTTTGTGTTAAAAAATCAAATCAAAAATCAGCCATGACCTCCATTAAGTTTTCAAGCACAACAGCCTTATTTAAATGTATTTTATTTCAAAAGCTCAGTTTCAGGTTGAAAAAAAAAAAAATTAAAAAATAAAAAACACATACACAGAAGTCTTAAACTATCTTCTCAAAAAATGTCTCTTTTTTTTTTTCATTGAAGTAATGAAGGACCAGGAAAAAAAAAAAATACATTTCCTGGGAATTTGGAAAGATAAACTGCATTCTTGAAAAACAAAATCCCCACAAACCTGTGGCCACTAAGCATTTATATTACCCTTTTAAATCAACATTACTAGCAGATTAAGTCCTCTGAGTTTAGGCATCAAGGCTTCTTTACAACTACACACAGCATGATACTCTTACATCCCTCTTACAGGGATGCTACAACACAACCCTTCGGAGGAGAAAAAATGCATATTGCTTTACAATGCGCTAGACAGAAATCATCAAGTCATATATCTATATAACAATATGCATAATAGGAAGATGCACTTCATGAAAGCACACTCATTTTGTTTGCTCAGCTCTGCCCAACTGATGTGATATGTCTTGACAGGCAAACTAATACAGTCAGCTTTAGAGCAGGCCTCCCCTGTATTTCTGTCTGTTCTGGACAGAGTGTTACGGATGTTTCCCTGCTAGCTCTGTTAGATCAGTTGGGAACCAAACACAGCAAGATTGACTCCTGCCTTTTTAAAATGTAAGATTTCTAATTTTACAGCTGTTGTTGAGAACAACATAACAAATCTTGTAACAGGAACTTGACTGCTCAGTATTATTACTGCATTTGTTTTACTGCTTTGGTTATCCTCCTATCATCTAAATTATTTTCCATTAAAATTCATGCCCTCTGCTACATTAGGTTACATATGATCTGAACTGGAAGTAGGCTGCTGTGACATTCAGAAAGACTTTTTGAACAGCAATGGCATGTCTTTGGGCAGAAAAAAGACTGTAAAGGAAAGCATGCATCAGTAGTGCAGCAGAAGACCGGCTCACACGTTGAATGAATTTGTGATGAATATCATTCAGAGGCTCGTACAGGCAATCATGCATCCACCATACTCTGCTCGCTGCTTCCCGCAGCCCCCGTCAGCCTCATTTAGGAGAAACATCTTAGATGATAACATTGCTTTAGATTGCTGGTTCACATAATGCACATTTTTCAAAGTATCTCTTTCTTGCTTTAAATATTTGAGTAAATCTGCAGTTTCCTGACAGAAGAAGATAGATCAGGCACACAGGGGGGGGGGGGGGGGGATTAAAACCATTTTCTTCACACAGCTTTCAAGGTCTTCAGGGCACTAAGAGGCTCTAGTGACCCTGCCCAGCTCTATCTGTGACCCTCACACCCCCGCCCTCGTCCCCTCTCAATCCTGGCTGGGCTTTCCACACTGATGCTGGACCTGACCTATCACCTCACCTTGTTGGGTGCTCCCTGAGCTGCTGGGGAATCCTGTCTTGGTCACTTGCCATAATGGAGTCCCAGGAGACCAATCTGTGGCTGCTGCCCTCCCTACATATGCAGGGGTCATCCATAACTACATCTCAACTTCCACTGCAGTCAGCCCCACTTCTGCTGCTCTCTGATAGCACTGACATGCCTTTCATCTTAACATGAGAACACAAATTTTCTTATTAATTAATTTTATCCTGGAAAATAGGAAAAAAACACTACTACTTACAGAAAAATATTTTTCCTACAAAGGTGTGACTGATAAAAAAAAATTCAAGGTTAAATTTCTGGTCAAAATCAACAAAGCAGTTCTTATACTACTACAATAATGCATTAGGCACAAGCAGAATTTGCAGTTAAGGTTTCTGTATCTCTGACATGTGGCCAAGTCACTAACACATCAGCTGCGTGTCCATGCTTTTGCTCTCATACTCACAAAAATTTCCTGTACAGGTATAACAGCAAAGACATGCACAGAAAGCTGATTTGATACCATTGTGAAATTTGGTATTTTAGGGGCAGGGTTTGTTTGTTTTGGGGTAGGGAGGGAGGTTTGGATCTGAGACATTTTAAAAGTTCTCACAAGATGGAACTGGGAGAAAATGTCCTTAATTGGTTGGGGGTTAATAATCCAAAGATTTTAAATGAAAAATCAGCAGGAAATCAGCCATATTTTCAACATGGCTGTTGAAATGTTGAAGTCATGCCATTCAGGCAGATTTTTTTTCTTGAAACTGAGTCCTTTTCCTGTTTTGATTTTCACAAGTTGGTGAATTCCAATTAAGCATTTTTTCATAAAAACGGTTGGACAATTTCCTTTGAGAAATAGTAACACTTTCTGAAAAGTCACCTTTTTATTCAGTGACTCATTTTCCATTCACACTCCTTGGCATAAAACATCAACATGTATCTGCAAATGTTACTTCTTGGGAGAGTAGTATGGGAGAATCTGGAGAATCTGTCAGCTACATGTAATGCTATAATAGACAGGATGAAAGGAGCCAGAACAGTATCAGGACAATCCCAGTGGAAAGACACAGCAACCCTCTAGATTGTAGTTTGAGAATTGCCACTTTGGAGAACATCCAGCTCCATCCTTTGAAATCATAACAGTATGGAAAATATTCCAGACTCCTCTAAGACAACAAAAGTAACAAGACGTCTATATGATCTATTTACTCTTTGGTCTGATTTAGAGAAATAGCTCTTGACAGTAGGCAAGTTGATAATAAAAAGTGAAGCTTTCCCACTCTTCTTCTAAGCACATCTTTAGATGTCTCTCTCTTCTCCTCCCATTAAGAGATAGATCTAAAGACTAAACAGGAACTGAAGAAGTGGCAAGATCTAACGCCTGTTGGACTAAATACGTAAATTATGAAATCAAGTCTCAGAACTGGAAGACCCTAAGTCAGAGTACTGGTAAATCAAGAAAGTGATGAAAGAAGTGTTCACCATTAGAAAGGATGCTGATTTTATCCGTGACATTTCCAGCCCTCAGAACTCTACAATATTTTTCATATAAGATCAAAGAAAACGAATTAATATTTGCATATGGCTTTGCAGTAAATTTCTTTCCTTCTATTTGCATCTCTCTCACTCCCCAGCTTCAAACACTGGATAATACTGAAGTCTCTAGTTTAAAAGCAACAAAAACCCCTCCGCTTCAGACAACTAAAATGCATATTGAAATTAATGGGAATCATTTGATTCCTTCCTGTGACAAAATAAAAATCAGACATTTTCTGGAAAAGGCACATCTTTAATCTTCCAGGTGAAACATGAGAGTAAAGTAGTGTGGTTTCCTAATGAAAGCCTTTTTGTTATTCTCACATTTTTCTGCATGCAATTTTTACAGTGTTTGTTTGTATAACTATGAATTCGCTTATGTTGTTTGAATTTTTTAACCAAGTATTTTGCTTTTATTGTAATACAATTTTATGATAATTAAAAAGAACTTGTCATATTTAAATATTTTCTGCATGATTGGCATTAAAACATTCAGTGCGAGGAATTAATGAGAATACTGAATTAAATATGTCACAAGCATCCAATTTTTTAAAACTCTACATATCACAGACAAAGCAAAGGAGTTATTTTGTCGGCATAAATGATATTCAAAAGCTTAGCTGTCTCATTATAAGGTGCTTTTTAATATCCAAGATGGGCTTATTCTTTATAGCATTGCGGCCCCATAATGAACCCATTCCTCCCTTTATTGAGATGTTTACATTTTTCTGTTGCTTAAGAGTGAAACAAACCCAGAATGTGTCCTGCAACCATTAACGAATGCAAGTGGCTTTGCATATGCTATAACTGTTGCCTACCTCCACATTAAAAAAATAAAGTGTTCCCAGATCTAAGCATACAGTCCAGCATTTTTTGAGTCCCTGGTGAGGCTGCACTAGCAAACATCAGCAACCCCACTTCTCTGCCCAACCTGGTTTTCATGCAGAAAACAAAAAAACTCAGTCCTATTCAGCAGAAACTGAGGTGTATTGGTCTAACGATCAATGATCAGGTGAACACCTCAAGACAGTCAGAACTATTGTAAACATAAGAGAGGGTCAAGAACAGAAAAATTACCATGAACGCTGAAAAGCAGAGTCAATAATATTCAGTTTGGGTCCACATAATAATCTATTATTACTAATTTGAGTCTAATATTGAAAATCTTCCCAAAAGGAGGTTACAGGATTAAAATAATATTTTATTGATTTAAATCAAGCTTTTAGACAGTCAAACTTTACACTTGGTCAGCTACTTTTCACTTGTTGGAACAATCATACACACCACTCAAAGTAATGCCCATTTCTCCTCACTGAAGGCCCTCAGAAAAAGCATCCACAATAAAGCATTTTACACCTGCCTCTGAAAAGTAAACCATCTCAAACAGAAAGTAAAATTCTTATAACAGAGAATCCAACCAGTTTTATTTGTTTGTTTAGTTGTGATATTATGTATTCCCAACTAAGAAAACAAAACACCTAAAACAAGGACTTAGCAATGTGGGACTATCTTCAAGGAAGAGTAAAGGTCAATACTTACCAGCTCAAAAACAACAGGCAAGGAGCTACATTAAGACAATATTTCCCACGTTTTGAATTTTTCCATGAGCATACTATGACCATTAATGACTGCAACGTACTGAGCCTAAGACAGAGATTGATAATGATAATAGTTATTCTCAGGCTAAAGGTACGGATGGAATTCCTACACAAATAAGAAAAAAATACACTTAGGTTTTACCCAACTCCAGTGAATGATCAGGGAGAGTTCCAAACAAAAGTTTTTCTTTTAAAATTGGTTTGTTTGTGGTGTTTTTTATTTTTCTTTTATATACCACTGGCTTTCCAAAAGTATGGATAAGAATTAATGCCTTGTGACAGTAAGCATACAGGTTAAATCGAAAATCCTATTACATACCTATGAAAAAAGCAGTGGAATGACATAAGACACAGCCTTCAGCTCCTAACAATCTAGGAGGAGTTCATGTTCAACCATTCAGAAAATCCAAATTCTATGTAATTCTGCTAAATTTCATCTTTCTCATGAATCTCTCAATGATTGCTCTAAGGAGACTGGTAAGGAAGAAGGGTCATTAGGTCCTTTTTTTTTTTAATGTTACAGTAGGGATATTCATAGCAAAATATAATACTTGGCATGACTGAATATGATGAAATATAATGGGGTCTAATGAATTGTCATATTTTAACATCTGTTTTGTTAAGCACAGCAAGAAACCATCTATTTCCTTTGTATATGAATGTATGAAAACACTGGTATAGTATTGGAATATTTTCTGTGATTTAGTCAGCAAGCAGTGTTTGCCTTCTAAAGGTTGATAATGCATAGCTCTTTCTAATATCTACATTTAAGAATGATCAGAAGTAGATATCATTCTGTAGGACAAAATTTCTCATTTTAAGTGACTTTGCCAGACAACCATTCTTTAGACAGACTTAAGAACACAGTCAGGGGTGTTCTGGTTATGAAAACATTTATACACATGCAGGCACACATGCAAATAGGAAAGAAGATTTTAGACTTTCAAACCTATTTACAGAAAGTCAGAAGTATCTCTCTGTCCACATTACAGCCATTTGGGCAAATGGAGGGTTGAATGATATTTACCTAACATGCAGCACAAAAAAAAAAAAAAAAAATGAACAAATAACCTTTTAGCCACTCAGAGGTCCTTTAAGGCTACCCCTTGCACAGCCAGCCAGAACAGGGAAGTTGGGCAGGCACCACAGCAGATGCTTTCACCACAGAAGGACTCTGAAATCTGACCGGTGGGTTTCCATGCCCCACGCTGCTGCAGAGCATTGTTGTGCTGGAAGGTGTTAATGGTTACCAGCAAGTGTGCCTCCGATCCATGGGAAATCACAGGCTCTGCAAGCTGACGTGCATGCTAGCAGCCCTTTGTTCAGAGGAACTAAGTTCTTTATTGGAGTAAAACAGCTGAAACAACAGAAAGCAATGTGGAAAGGCCCAGGGGATTGATTGAAAACGTAGGGTCCTGTATTGACAGGAGGTTGATGTGTTGGTACATGTAGGCAGGAAACCACCAGGAAGCCAGAAAAACAGCTGTAGGCCTGGCCTTGAGAACAGAAACAGACTTCCTTGGGTACAGGATTGAAAGGAAATTAAGCCTGAACTAAGAAAACTGTCCATTATTATTCATTTCTGCTGCATTTAGGAAAAGAGGATACATTCACTGAAAATGAATGAGGGACGCTCAAATGCCTGATAAATGTAAGCAGTTCCTCCTCCCCCAGAAGCAAACTACTAAAGCCTAGCTAGCAGAAGCAAGGAGCTGAAAACAACAGTTCACAGTGTTCAGCATACAATGAAAGGATAAATTCCTTTAAGAGATCAAAGGACGGTTCAATTTCCAGTTGAACAGCAGTCAGAACTCCTTGCTTTCAAGAGCTGAAAACACTTGGTTCTTGGTAGTTGCTCCTTGGAATAACTTGCTCCTGGTACCTGGTGATCTTAAGGGTCTTTTCCAACCTAAATGACTCTATGGTGACTCTATGCTCTCCCTGGAGCAGCCAGTAGCAGAGGCAGCTCAGGGCAGGCGGGTTCCCCCACGCCACTGCCGGTCACATCCGTGGTACCAGCAGCTGAGAGGCAATTTTAAGGACTCCTCACAATTGTCTCTATACAGCACCACCCTATATAGACCAGCAATGGTCTGTATCACACGAGCATGCATCATTCTTGAGCTCTGTGGTCTCTCTCCCTCTCTCACCCCAGTCCCTAAGTAGCTCTCTTTAACTTTTGGAGAATTGCCACCACCTGTGCAGCTGGTGGCCAGGCCCAGGTACCGACCATGAGCAGTTCCACCTCTTCTCATTTCAAAAGCAGAGGTCAAGCTGGGCATGAGACACAGAGAGTAGTATTTGCAGCACAAGTACAGTAGAGGTAATTCGAGTGAAAACAGAGGTCTCATTTACATACAGGCTTAGATAACCTAATAGAAAATATGGACAGCTTGGTAGCCAGGTTTTTTTGTAACTTCCTGGGGGAACTAGGCATTCACCAGAGCCACTACAGCAACGTACCTGAACAGGCATAGCACATAAAATTAATTCTGCATCTTTCTAAGCCTCCAACATATGCTTGAGAATACAGGCACAGAGTGGTAGAGACCCATTACAGACTGATTACATTCAACAAACAGCCTCTTGGCTCAGGGATGTGCATGCTGTGAACAGAGACAGGCTGCTGCCCCACACCACAGTATGGTTTATAAATGAGAACTTTGTAATGAAGATGGATTGTTCCTAAATCAAGTCCTACTGAAGGCAGTGACCAAAGGTAAAGTTTTCCATACATGACTTAGGTATTTGCAGACAGATTTATAAAAGATTTTCACTAAGTGGATATCAATCTTCTGAGGTGTTTTATAAACACCAGTATGGGCCCAATACTTCAGAGCAACTGGGGCTTTCCAAGTCTCTGCCATCATTTACAACCAATGGGTCTAAACAGGAATACACTACCACATTTTTTCAAAGGCATTTGCAATGCACCTAACATATTATGTTTCTCCATACTGCTCTAAGATACAATATTAACAGCCACAGCAACCAGCAATTGAACACACGTTTGTATTGTAGTTGTTCATACTTGATATGAAAGTAATATCTAATCTAATGCCAGATGATGAACTTTATGTTCCAAAACTTTATATCTCCCTGGTTGGATTCACTAAGAGGGAAGAAAGGCAAAAAAAAATGCTGGTAAGCCTTACACTGGATGTATTGTTGACAGCACAAGAACATGTTTATTTTTGTTATTCCTTCTGGTGCTCATTATAAGCACCACACTTTTGGATGAGTTATGGCCGAAGTGTCTAGCTATCAATAAAACATGGGTTTACAGAATCTGTAGCAACATGAGGCATAAGCACAGTAATCTCCTGTTTACTGATGGCACATTATGTGCCATTATTTTTATTCAGCCCTGACCATTAGAAAATTAAAACAACTTTGATCACTTTTGGAGATTCTGGGCTAAGATTTCCATTTGTAACTATCAATTATTTAAAGTATAGTTTTAAAGGGCTCTTAGAGCTTTTTAAAAAAATTATAGTAATTTAAGCAGCAAATGCAGATGATTACAAGTCTTCAGCTTTATATGGAATAAAAAGTCTGTATAAAATAGTCACATTGCCATCTACTGACAGCTCTTTATAAAAAGACTTGCTCTTTTCATTAACTGCCTGACTATATACTTAATGTTCTCTCTCTTAATGTAAAGTAGTACAAAAAATTAGGGACATACAATATATGTTGTTCAATACATCCCACTGAAATAATCCCACTTCTCTTCAAAACTATTTCAAACCATTCAGGCTTTCACAGTTATATACTGCAATTAGATACGTTTATTAATGGCATTATTGCACAATATTTCATAGGACGTAAAACAGTTTTCAAGAAAGTAACTACAGAAGAGTATGTTAATAAATCTGTGCTATATGCACAGTACATAGGGACTTCCTAATAGGATTTCCATAATAACGGCATTTATCTGCACAATTTATAATACCAATCACTGGCAAGCACAGTATTGTTATTATGCAAAAAATAGGATTTCATGTTAAGGACACATCTTATGGATTAAAACAGAGGTGTCACTGATGCAGCTGTGTATTCAAAAAGCTTTTATCTCATCTTTATACGAAAATATATTTTGGCCTCTGCCTTAATGACTTCGTTATTACAACAGCTACATGTACTTGCACCTTCAGACTGGATCTAGCCCTCATATCAGTTCTACCTCACAGCATTCAGTGAAGCCTAAAATCATCCTGTAAACAAACTGATGCAAAACTCTCTCATGAAAGCAAATATACAAAGTTCAGGTTTCCTCACTGCTATCCAACCAGCAGGATTAATCCTCAGCACAAACTGAAGGCCATCCTCAGCTTCTACCTGCTTAATTCCCTGCAAAGAATTTCTGTGTGCTCTCTGGTCCATAGCATATGGTGATTTTTCTTCACCCTTGCCTCCTAATTGTAAGCTCACGTTTGAAAGAAGGCAAAAAGGAAGAGTAATCTACCAGGTACCATATAACCCACATGATTTGCACCCAGTTTTTCTGAGTGCTAAATTTGCCATTTACAGAAGTTTCATTTGAATTCTAAATCCTCTTTAGCACTTTGGTTATTTCTTACACCTATTTGAACACACTATCATTTCACCTTTTGTGATTGGCCCAGAGAAGATGACACACTGTTGAACATTGGGCATTACAATACACTATTTAGAAACTTTGCACTAGTGGTAATCTTGAAAGTGCCTTCTAAGTACTTTCTCCTTACCCCAACCAAGGCCAAGGTAGCATGGAAGCCTACCTCCGTGTAGCACAGTAGGTCAGGATCAGGGAATTAATCCAACTGCTGTCACAGTCCTCACACTGTTACTCAATTGGTAAACAAAAGAAGTATTTTTGAAGACACCTTAAAAGTACAAATAAAACAGAGGACTATCTGAAAGATATCCAAGTTAGTTTACTTATAAGGAGAATAATAAGCAGACAGAGGTGTACAACAATCCAGAGTGAGAGTTCACAGAACACAGTTCCTGAACATTAACCCCTTGCACACACAACCTATGAAAATGAAGCTAAGACTACCAACAGAAATACCTATCAGGAGCTCTCTTGCATACTTATGCCTTATTTCACCTTGTGTAAACTATCCTCAAACATCACAGTATCTTGAAAGGACATCCAGAATGGATTACATAGAGCTAATAATACATGTTTATCACACATATCCCAGTATTTCCAAACATTTTATTTTGCCTCTTTTTCTGGGATCAAGCAACTGCTTTTTAGAGCTACTGAGCCATATCTAATCATCGCTCACTGATATATCTGTAATAACTAGAATACCTAAATGTCCAGATAGAATAATTAGTATGCACAAGGTGTGAAGAGGAAGGCAGGCTGCTGCAAGGTAATACCACGTTTGGCTGAAATTCATTTTGTTTACAGATAAATAAACCAACTGCCAGGTTTATCACTCTGCAACTTCCTATTTTGTCTTTTCATCCATCGGTAACTGCCAATATCACCACCCTGAAATCACCCTGAAACAAAGCTCTTGCAACTCAATGATGGCAGAACAAACTGTTAAAGTCATACTTGTCTCTTCCTGTAAACACCAGGTTTTCTAACAAACTAGAAATATATTATACCAAGTTCATAAAATTGCCCATTGTAATAATTTAGAAGACAGCTTTGATGGAGCCTGAGTGGAAATCAGATCTTTAGGAACCAATGAACATTCACAAGCTTTCCTTGAAAGGAGCCATCCACTCAACTTCTTAAGGAATGAAGAGAAATATTTTCCATTGCTAAAACAAAACAAAACAAAAACAAAAACACCAACAAAAAAAAGCAACTTGTGAATTTAAATGTAAGCATATTTTGGAGCAAAAATTGTATAATCCTAAAGGGAAAACTTGAATCATTTACTTCAGTGAGATTGTGATGGAGAAACACAGTAAGATAGGATACACATAAACATAGGATACACATAATATTTCTTCCCTTAGAGAGCTCAAATATGAACTTCAGAACAGGTGTTAAAGTTTTTTTTTTCTGTTTTGCCTTTTTTATTAAACAGTATGTGATGATAGCTCTCACAGGAAAAAAAAAAAAAAAAAAAAGTAAAAACACAGATCAAGTGGTGGAAAGCTGTTAGTCAAAGACAACACTACTTGTTGGCTGTATTTTCTAAGCAGAATAACCTGAAATTTAGCTACTCAGGCTCTGCTCTCCATACGATAAATGGGAATGGCCAAGAAGCATGCAAAGAATGTAAACAATCAATTAATACAGTTCAGAAGTGAAATTACTTTCTTAGTAATGCAGAGAACACACAACAGTGATAAATTACTGCTTTAACATTGTAACAGCATCTGTTGCACACAACCTTCAGAGCTAAGATACGGCCTTTGATCTGCATCACTCACACAGAAAATAGCAAGGTAATCAGGACCCATGTAGGACAGTACACAGTTATAGAGGAGCTATATAAAAAAAATACTCTCAGAGAATCACATGTTTTGCGTTGTTGTCTTTTTGTGTGCATGCGCACAGGAAGCATGCAGGTTGTTTTGATTTGTTGTTGTTTGTTTGTTTTTAAGATAGGATAAACATGAAAAAATCCAGCTCAGAAGACAAGCTGGAATTTTTGTTTCCCACTTTTATATTTGTAGTACATGAATATATACAAATATGCATACATACAAATATGAATGAATGAGGGAATGAAACAGTTAATGATGGTGGACATCTATCTTTTTGACTGATATGAGACAACCTTTTTCAGCTATTTAATTTTAGAATAATCTCCATATACTTAAAAAACAACCAGCAAATTCTATGGTGTCAGAATTGTCACTTCTGCAGTGCAGAAGGTCACGTCATTCAGTACAGCATCCTGGGAGAGCCTCTGAATTAAGAGATCGGTCTTTTAGTACATATAGCTCATTAAAAGCTAATTTGAAAGTCTCAAGGTTTCAAAACCACCAACCGTGGAAAATACAAGTTTGGAAAGCATTTAGGATTGGTACAACCCCAAGGGACTTGCGTTTCTGCTTTTCAAGAAATCACATGATCATCTCCTGTGCTTAAAATTAAAAATATTGCAAAACATTGCAAAATTAAGCCTTAAATAACATTTCTCCAAAGACGTTATGAACAAAGATGTTATAAAACTTTTCAAGACAAGTGAAGGTTTCATTGTGTCCCCTTATCACCTGGATCTGCATATTCAGATGAAAAAAATCCAAAAGAGTCAAATAACTTTTAAGTTGTTCACAGACAAAAATATAACTCAGCTTTCAGAGTTACCCATACCACAGCACGAAACACCTTTGGCAGTGAACTGAAGGTACAAGCGACAGGACGTAGCAGTATAACTGTCATCCTCAATGTCTTACAACACCAGTGGCCAGGGCACATTTCTGAAGGCTGCAGGGGGGAACAAGATATTTTAAGAAGAGAGAGAAAAATCAAAGGACATTGATTCTTTTATATATTGTCATTGAGTAAATCAGACTATTTTGTTTGTTTGTAAGGTCAAGGTATTGGCATTTTATTAAGGATCATTAGCACAGATAAGAATTAACTGTTACAGGGTGATTTTACCTTTTGAATGGCTAGTTAAAAATAAAGCTCTGTAGAAAAGAAGGATGCTGGACTGCCAAAAGAACTCAGTTCAAAATATGCTCCAATGTCTTTGTTACAATGAAGGCCTTGAATATTGAATAGCTAAAGAAGTTCTAGTTTTAGAAAACCTTCTCAACTTTGTAGTCCAATCATATTTTTATATATGTATATCTATATATATATTGCATATAATATTTTTAATTATGTCACCATTATTTAGTGAAAAAATTAGTCTTATTTTCCACTAATGACTTCAATCCAGATAATACCTTTTTTTTTTAATTTTAAGCTTGTGCTCAAGTGCTTAATAAAGTAGTTCCATGCTGAAATATTTAATTAAATTACTGCAGACACATTCAGAAACTCAGCTTCAAACATTTCAAATATGTAAATACTCCTAAAGCCCAGAGTGAGGCTAAATAGCTAATGTTTGCAATACTATCTTTTAGTAACCTTCTTATGCGCCTGGCACAGTGTGTATGACTTTCCATATTCAGTGAGCATGAAACACCCTGCAACCAAGGCATACATACCGTTGTTTTGAGAATGCACCATTCATACTAATAAACTCTGCTGGAAACCACAACCATCTGCAACAGTTTACGTTGTTCATTATGTGACCCAGTGTTACAATTCTGCAATCACGAGTTTGACCCAGGCCCAAAGAAAGCAACTACAGTCAGTGCAATTAAGGTCCCACTGCCATCACTGCACTGTGCTGGCTAGTTGATGAATGAAAATGTACTAAAACCTTTTCACCTCAGATTTTGCTGCATGTAAGCCCCAAAAGAATCTACATGAGATATATCATGTTTTTATAAACATTTTATGCAAAGTTTAGAGAAAAGGTGAGACTGCATGACCAAAGATACTAAAATCATTCATTGCTTATTTGTTCCAAGACAGAGCAGATAAGGTCATGTTAACAAAGGAGTGGGAAAGGGAGTAATAAATGAGAAATGGAACAAAATTCACAGTCATTGGTTTACTGCATCAGCACCAGCTACAGCACCTTAGTTATAAAGGGGGGAAAAAATCATAAATGCACATAATTCACCATCCTATGTTCAGTTTGGTAACCAGGCTGTATCAATTGCTGTTTATTAGAAAATATGAAAATGTGACAGTATTGATATGTCCTTCAACAGTGTAGAAAGTATCACAAGTGTAAATGAACCCCATACAAATCTAAGCCCTAACTTCAGAACCACTAATCTAATTATTAGACAAGGTTTATTATTAATATTCTCTGTATTGCAGCACTTTCTCAGCTACATAATACAGCCAGTGCAAATCTAACATGTAAGCCATCTGCCAACTCAGAAATCATGCATCTTACAGCCTGAGTTCTTAGAAGCAGTGATAGTCCTTATGACATGTTTTTAATGAAATAATGCTACTCTTGTCAGGGGAACTGGAAGAAGAAAAAAAAAAAAAAAGAAAAAGAAAAAAGAAAAGAAAAGAACACATTGATTAGATACGTGTCAATCGTGTCATCCTTCAAAATACTGCATCCCAGAACTGCAGGGGCACAGTCTTAAAAGGCTGACAACATAACATGCTTATTTGAGATCCGGTCCTGAAACCAATGCAGCTGAGCATTGACCAGGCCATTCTTTGTGCAGAGGAACTAAAAATGATGGGTTGTGGATAAATTCAGTGTAAAGATATCAAATGATCACCCAACAAATATATATCTTGAGAAGAAAGTGTTTGCTCCCCATTTATTTCTACAAAATTGCAAACAGCTTTGATTTGTACTGTACTCCAAGCCATGCCAAGAAACATGATACACAACAAATATGAACCACAGACATGTTTACCCTCTGCCTCTTATGCTTCCAGATGTCTCAGTTTTACATGCCAAACCACCTCCTCCTCTCTCAAAGCCCTACCTCTAAACTTCTGAAAAGTTCTTTTCCTTACTCCTCCACAAGCCATAATGTAGAAATAACACATTTTATTTGGAAGGCATGTTTTAGAAGTATTTACTGGCTATTTCCAATTTAAAAAGCAACCATGCTGTTATAAACAGAAGAGCTTATAAGTGTTTAGGTGTAAAATGAACCCAAGTGACAACAGCATTCTGTTCAAATATGCTAGAAACATTATGTTTAACTGTAATTCATAATGGATAGGTGTTCAATAAATATTTCTGCTTTGTACTTCAGAGACAAACCAGTATGTCTGAGGGACTGATGAAACACTGTATTAAGTCAGGAAAATGTTAGCTAGCAGCTTCTGAAGTCTGACATTTTAAAAATCAGCAGGTCCAGATAACTGAAGCGTTTTAAAAGAACCAGCCAAGCATCTTTCTAGGCTGTCAGTGACTTCTGTCACAGCAGCAAAGCTTCAGAAGACTGAAGAGGAGGTAGAGTTGTACCAGTCTGACAAGATGGGACTTAAGAAAATCCCACAGTAATTATCATAGAGTAAAACACTGAGAAGAGCAAGCAATTCACTTCTCCAAAGTTAATTCTATGTACATATATAACTCCTGTGTACTCAAATCTGAAATTAAGGGTCTTGTGGTTTATATCAGTCAGAAGCCGAGACTGATGTTTGAATCAGAGCTCTGGTACAAAAATACTCCTTTACAAGGATGTATCAAATTCTGCTTCCTTAAATGTAGGAGAAATGAAGTGAACTGAGTTGGTTACGTCTCTCACAGCGTCAGAACTCCTCCATTCATCACGTCTCAGAAATTTGCCTTGGAAGAATACTACTTGCATATGTTCAAGTTGCATAAAATATTCCTTCTCCATTTTCAAGTTCTGTCTCTGTTCCCTACATGAGATATTCCAACCACACAAACATGCTCCTTTGATATCAGTAGTCAGCCTAACTCTCTTCACACAGAAGAACATCTGGATTTCTAGCTAGCTGCCTTCATTTTGGTTTAAAATGCACTTAGCTGTCTCATAGCTACCATAAAGTATAGGATGATAATTAGATCCTCCAGCTTTTCCTGCATTAACTCAACTTATACTACTATATTCAACTAAAGAAGGTAGTGGTAAAATTAACGTTCACTGTTTTCAATATATTTTATATTAGCCTAATTGACAAATGATCCCTTTCCTCATCAAAATAAATAACCAAGTAAAAATTGCAGCTTTCTCTGCGGTGAAAACACATAAACATTTATTCCTTGAAATGACTCTGATATATTAAAAGCAATCTATAATTGTCTAACAGAAGCAAAAGATCCCAAGGTTATTTAAAATCGCACAAATGGCACATGATGGGCAATGTCAGTCTCATGGGTTGAGCTGACTCTCTCCAAAATAAACCAAACTAGCAGAGAATTTGAAGTTTAGTGGTTCAGGACTGTACCTTAACTGGGCCTAATCTACACAAGGGTGATTTTGGAGCAAGCACTGAGCGGCAGTAGCCTTTAACAAACTCAAGTTAGATAGCTTGAGAACTGGGAGAGAAAGTGGTCTGTTTTCACGTCCTGCTTTATTTTAGGTTGCCAACTCAGTCCCCTTTCCACCTATCCAGAGGAAATTCTACTGTCACAGAACATGAGGCCAGTAGAAGGGAGGACTCCAGACAGACCTCACTGCAGCCTTTCAGTACTTAAAGAGGGCTTATAGAAAAGATGAAGAACGACTTTTTACTGATCAGAGGTTAGGAAGAAATTCTCCACTCAGTGGGTGGTGAGGCACTGGTACAGGCTGCACAGAGAAGCTGTGGCTGCCCCGTCCCTGGAAGTGCTCAAGGCCAAGCTGGATGGGGCTTTGAGCAACCTGGTCTAGTGGGAGATGTCCCTGCCCATGGCAGGGGTGGGGTGGAACTAGAAGACCGGTAAGCACCCTTCCAACCCAAGCCATTCTGTGATTGTTCCAAAACAATCTTGGGGCTGGTGACAGCCCTAAATCCTCTGTATCACAAATGTGAGATTTAAGAGTATCACATTTCAATCAGAAATATTCTTATGGCCACTGTTAAATTACTGATTTTTTTCCCCTCCCTACTTGCCCCATCCTCTTGAAATATAACTTTTGCCAAGCTCCACTCTGTCTATGTAACAGGGTTCCACATAATAATAATGATATAAGGATTTGGTTCATACCAATCAATTGCGATAGAAACTCAATCACCAATCCATAAAACTATCCAGTGAATAGGCTATATTGCAACTGAGTCTGGGTTCAAAAGTGAGAGGTAAGAATGAAATTAAACTGATGGAATCCACTGCCATGTGGACACATCAAATATTGAGGTGAGCAATATTCTACAAAGGCTTGAGCCTTTAAAAGGAAAATACTCAAATTTGCACTCAGAAAAAAAAAAAAAAAAAAGAAAGAAAGAAAAAGAAAAAGAAAAAGAAAAAGAAAAAGAAAAAGAAAAAGAAAAAGAAAAAGAAAAAGAAAAAGAAAAAGAAAAAGAAAAAGAAAAAGAAAAAGAAAAAGAAAAAGAAAAAGAAAAAGAAAAAGAAAAAGAAAAAGAAAAAGAAAAAGAAAAAGAAAAAGAAAAAGAAAAAGAAAAAAAAAACACCATTCATTTTCTCATTTTCAAAGGCCCCAAGTAGTACTAACTTCTGAGGGAAAGCTGAAGCTTGTCTCCGAACCATCCAATTGACATGGTTTGGTCCATACCACTAAGGACTGAGTTGTCTTGCCATTGTTTTTTCCCCTAAGAACTGCATTGTCACGTCCTAAGGAGTTTTTGTTTCCTGCACTCATTGTGGGAAAACGTCTAGATAGACCACACTGCTGAGACCCTTGCCCTTCTGTCTTACCCTTCTCTGAATGCTTTTGAAAATATATCTTAAAAATGAACGAATCCTGTCTTTATATCCTATTAACTTTATGTATCATTTAATATCCAAAGTATTTGTGAAATTAGGACTAAATAAAATCAGATCTGTGTATGAGAAGACCATTAAAGCTTAACGAGCTATCTGCTATTTCGTGTGGATGGTCTACCCAGAGCTGCCAGGCACCTTTCTCACTCACAGTACCTAATTTGAGGTAATAGGTATTTGCCCAGGCAGGCAGATCTTAAAACAAGCTAAAACTAGCTTAGGCCAAGAGAAGCCCAGGCAAGTCCCGACACCCCACATTTGTCAGGTCAGTACAAAGTCTAAAGTCTCTTCCTATTAATGGCAAAAATCACACATATAATACACATACAGCAAATATGAAGGCAAAATGGAACAGGTCAAGTATGAAGACAACATGATCACACAACCAGATAGAATACCAGTGGTTCACAGACTGATAGCTTTATTTCTTTTAAAAACATTTGTTTAAAATAAAATCTAGATATCTTACCACACTTTCTGAGGTAGGGCTTGAAGCAAAAGAAAGTATTACTGTATGGAGTTCACATAAGGATTTCAAGGCATAATAGGCAGCACAGAAAAAAAAAATAAGGTATGTATAGGAGAAAAGAGCAAAGAGAGTTCAAGCATGGTATCCTTTAAAGAGTGAGTAAGAGACAAAAGTATGCAATTTTGGAACAAATTTAACATTACAAAAAAAAGGGGGGTGGGGGGGGGAAGGAGGGGAATGGAATTCTCTTTCCACTAAGTGTTTGACATATTGACCTTGTGTATTTTAGCTTTTCACAATTTGTGTTTGTTTCCCGAAGTCTGCCTTCAAAAAGTTATCTGCTTTTACTGTCTTGGAAAGCACAATGGAAAGTGTAATTGCTACAAACAACTTTCAAGTTCAGCCACGGCCTGTATGACACCATGGCTCAGGGTGCTTCTCTTCCAAGGAATTTTTTGTGACTGTTACGTTGTGAAGCCTTTACAGCCTTCCACTGCTAAGTGCTTTAAAACAGGCCCCCTTCTGAGTGCATCCTTAGCTGTCGACAGAAGCTTTAGAACTTTCTTTTAAATGAAAAGGATATCTGCAAGCATTTACTGAGAGGCTGAGCTCAAGCATACATTATAAAACTAAGGAAGTGCAGAATAAAACCAAATTACTAACATCAAAGATTCCAGTTTCCCTCTTCTGACAGTAGTTCCCAGTGATAAATAACCTTTGCTGCCAGGTTAAAGCTGGGAAGTGGCAGCGAAGAAGGGAGGGATGCAGATCAAAGCTAATGGCAGCAAGGCATCTGCAGGCCCTTTGAAGTCCTCCTCCACTGCTCTTGTCCAGCACCTGTAAGGGCAGCAGTGGTGGCGGCATCATGCCCAGGCTGCTAACTTCTGATGCGAGGAAAGAAAACTCTCTGTGGCAAGAACAAGCAGGGCTCTTGGTATGAGCCTGTGCCAGAGCTCAACCACCCCATCCAGCGCATCTCAGGGTAAGACCGGACAAGCCCAAGAGACTTTGGCCACTCTGCCACTACACTAGCAATAGCTACCTGGTATTCTTCTGAATGAGCATTTATACCTTCAATGTTTCACTCACCAGTTACAACCCCAGTGGGGCAGAAAGCAGAGAACCTGCTGCACCCAGAAAGCCACCAGTCTGAAACCAAGCTGGGAAGCAAAGAATGCCTGCAAGGAGACTGCTGGCAGGGAAAGAGCTGTTTGTAAATCCCTTTTACTCCTAGTCTCTCTTTCACATCACTTCAAAATTTCCCTGTTCAAAGCATTAATTATTCTAATTAATATTCTAATAAACATGGCTTTCAGCTTGAAAGCTTTATCATCTTCTTTGGGTACTCACTATATAGCAAAGGAATAAATAGGTGTGACCCAAAGCTCTTGGCTGCCAGGGGTCGTCACAAATGCATTACGCTTATTTAAATTGCTTTTAAAACATTTTTATTCCCACACAAAAGTGTAAACAGGTAAGAGCACTGCAGGGCAACTCTTCCTTCCCTAAATATTAAAAACATTACAGAAAAGTAAATTCCACTGTAAGTAGATTCAGTACTCACTTTTAAAATGTTATACATGAACATTTCTATTGGAAGCTGGGAGTGGAGAGAAAAATAACTAGACACTGCTGACACACTGAAAGAAACTTGTCACAGCAAAGCAGTTTTAGATGCCAAAGTAGTACCGGCAAAGAAAAAATGAGTTGGGGGAAACAGCAGCTTGTAGACCTTTTTTTTTTTTTTTTTTTTTTGGAAGCTACTGAAACACAAACCATGCTGAGCTTAGAAAATTCTACAAACCTGGGTGAAATTGAGTCTGACAGCTTCCTAGGTTTAGTGCAATTACAAACTTTTCTACGTAGTATTCAGCTAAGCAAATGATAGTACAAAAACTACAACAGGAAAAACTGAACATCCCTGAACATACACAGACAGTGGATAGTAAAATACAGATAAGAACTCATATCACAGAAAAATACAAACAAATATTTTTGATGTCTGAACACTTGTGCAGATGGTAAAATCCACAAGCAATGGCCACTAGATGACAAGATCCACTACAGAGGCAGCCCTCAGCTTGTTCAGGTAAAGAAAAGCAGCATTGAGTAATAATTATCAGACAAAGGACTTGGAATGGAAAAGGGGTCATTTCATGGATGGTAGACCTTTCAGAATTTTCTTCCCTACTCGATATGTTATCTTTCTGGATTTGTATGTCCAGCTATAAAGGGACAACAAAGGGACAACATTTCCTTCTCAAATATTTTTTTGTTTGTTTTACCAGAAAATGGCATTTTAAAGAGAAGTCCAATTTATTGGCTTATTACTGAATTTCTCAGCTGACAAAGATGATCTATTCTGAACCCCCCAAAAAACAGTTGTTGTATAAATATGTCAAAAAAAAAAAAGCTATGACAGCGTCAAAATAAATCAAGGACACATCCATAAGACACTGACGAAGGTTGCTCTACAAATACAAATCATTATCAAGGAGCAAGACATGCAATCAACACAATATCCAACCATCAAAATTAAACCAAAGTTCAAAAACAGTCGCCTATTTTCACTGACATATTTCCTTCACACAGTTCTGACAGGAGGTGAAGAGCAGTCAACCTGATCTGAAAGGACACAACGAATGGTACTTCCCTTTAGTGAGTACTTAACTTATGCAGCAGAGAGCAGAAGTCATCAAAGCACATCTTAACTGCCAATTTCAACAGGCAATGTGAGATTGATCTGAATAATGAACTGCATTGGGTTGAGTGCCACTTGCTCACATACTAAACAGAGGAAAACAGCCACATTTTAACAGCTGTTGTCAGACTTACAGGAACATCACCATCTCAACAAACACTTCTTGCCAAATTCACTACTTTAATTGACTGAGGGATGAATGCTACGAATAAGTAAATTGCATTGGTGGAGTGCTCTGAGGCCATTCACAAATCATCAGAAAGTGACGCTGCCCTATTTGAAAAAGGAAAACTACAAAGACCAAACTGATGATGCTAAAAAGGGATGAGGCATTGGAAATACAGGACAAAATCTAAAACAATAGTTCCATAATATTAAATAAATATCTGGTTCAGACTTTTGCTCTTTCTTTAGAGTTTGAAAATGCAGAGAGATTATGGCCCGATGTTAGGTGGACAGTAATGTTACATAGAGCAACAGCTCTTAAATTTCATATTAACAACCTGTAAGCCTTCCTCCAACGACAACTACTCTAGTGAGCAATGTCCTCCAGTGGTAAAAAACCTGTTAGTTCTTGCTGAATTTCAGACCCAAAGTGCTAGAAATGTCTTAGGATCATTTTTAATATGCAAGGACCATGAGACTGCCATAAATTTGAATATAAAGCTGACATTAAATATAGTGAGATAGTGGAAAAATACAAGCTTAGGACTAACACTAGGATGAGTTCATTTTGATTTGTTGGGCTTGGAGGGAGGGGTATCATTACTATTTTCATGATTTTACGATTTGGACTCGCATTGCCTCCGCATAATTTTATGGTAAACTCACTAAAAAATATATGTATATGTACAGCCCTCCCCACTGTAGGAAAATAAAACACATCTCAGTGGGTATCTGAGCATTTCAACATGATAGCTACTTACCATCGCATTTCTAAACTTTATAATTTTAAAATGGATCGGTTACTTTCTAACTATTACATAGCTAAAACTAACCTTTTGCTTCCACTGCTTCTTTCTTGTACTCATTCACTGTGGCAAGAGTTTCTTCATGAGCAACATTGCCTCACTCTTTCTATAACTTGCATCTGAGAGCAGGCAGCCTTGAGCTGCTCTCGTCTTGCACTTCCTTGTCTGCACCTATCCACTGCCTCCTGCTTTTTTGTTTGATGTTTAATATTTTCATAATCCCTTACCAAACCCTTCCATTTACATTTTGAAGACAGGCATAAGCCAACTGAGTGACTGCTGGGAGAGGAGCTGTTCCTGCACTCGTCAGTCCCTCTCCTTCCCAACATCACATTGCACAGCTCCAGCACTCATTAGATTCCTCCATAACTCAAAATACCTGAAAAGCCCAACAGAAAATCAGCTCCACAAAGAAAATGGCAAACTGGTACAGCTGATGAAATGATCAATTTGATACTAATGCTGGCACAAGATAAGCAGCAGGACCAAGTACCTAAATCACCAAGCAGCCTCAAATTCACTTTTCTCAATGCTACCTACCTACATGCTTTGGAACTGTGTCCCACCTCTCTGTTTTTTGCATGGAAAGTTTTGGTCTTCCAAATCATTACCAATCAAAGACATGACAAACACACCCTTAGCACCCTTATAATGGTATTCAGTAGTGAGGAAGCACAAGCCACAGAGGAAGAGGAGGAGAGGGATGCTCTTTCTCTACTCTGCCACTGCTCAGCATGGAGGTCTTCAGCAGCCTTTGAACATCACCAGTATTCTTCCATTGCCCCAGCTGCCAGTTTGTAAGGCCAAACTGGGCAAAACTGATTTTCTTAAGCCTCAGTTAACAGCTGGTTTGGATTATTTTCCTACTAACAGCTACAGATTAGCATTTAATGACTGCTTTAATGATCACCCTAGCTGCCTAAAACATTTTGGGGGTTGTTGTAAATCAAATGCACTTTGCCAGACATTTATATTGAAGTAAAGTTTTTAAATAATACCTGGAAAAACAACGTTGTCATATCAGAGTTTGATGAAGACTACACAAACCCTTGGTCATTTTATATGAAAAAAACAGGAAATGTTTCTGTTCATGGTGAAAACTATTCCCATTCCAATTATGTTGAAATTTAGACTGGATGAGATACACTGGTACATTAAATACGGCAAGTAATGAAATAAGTATAAACAAATGTCATGTTAGAAAAATCAACAAAACTAGCTAGAATTAATATTGAGAAAAATCATTAATAGAAGGGTAAGTAATACAAATGCATGCTATCATTAACCACTTTTCATAATGAAACTGTCAATTATATTTAGAGACTTTCTTATAGTAACAACGTATTTTGTAAAAATTGGAAAACAAAAACATTGAGGTGAGGAAGACAGTTTTCTAATTAACAACTATTTATCTGAAAAAGCATATTTTTAATTGCATCCTACTATTAAGAATAAAAACTTCCAAGAAAATAGGTGAGTTGTCACCCAAAGCTGAACTTTTATGCATTTGCTGAAAGCTGTCCGTGATGAATTAGGTACATAAACTTAGAAGGAAATACAGACAGCTACACAAATATGAATTGCTCTGCAAGTATAGACAGCAATTCAGTGACATGCACTGTCAATATATGGAAACACTGAAATCTTTTTGGTATATCATATTTGGGCACTCACAACAGAACATGTAGTTTCTAAATACCTCATCACAGTCAAGTATGGAGCAAATGAGCGGTAGAATTTATTACCTAAAACTTTTCACACATCTTCTCTTCCTGATGGAAAAATACTTCAAAAGTCCCAGTTAAAAAAAAAAAAGTCCATAATGTGCATAGTCTGGAAAAACAATGAAGCTATGGAAATATGTAACCTATTTCATCTTCAACATTAGCTTATACACAGGAGAATAAAAATATCAGCACAGGAAACATCATTTCAGCTGTAATAGCAATTCTTCCAGTCAACAGATTTGGTAATGATCCCATATTTAGAGCTTTTCCAGTTTGAGTTATTTTAATATTTTCACCATCCTAGGGAGGGGAGTTATTATTTTAACAAAGCAAAGCATCTTTCAGTTCTTACAGTCAACTGTTCTTATCATCATGACACTTGAACACTGATTTAAAATGTTTGCTTTGCCAGTAATGAAATCAGGAGGAGGATGTTTCTAATCTTCCTTTGAACTGTTGATTAAAATACATACACATATATATATATTTATATATGTAGGGTTTTGATGGTTTTGATCTACACTCTTGACACTTTGATCCCCCTTTACTTTGAAGATGGTTCAGAAAAAGAAGTTTCTAGCATATGCTCAAGTACCATTATTTGCATCAGAGATCCAGAACTACTATCAAAAGATATGTCACTCTAATACAAAGGGAGACAATTGTTTTAAATTGATTCACTTTCACACAAAGTGATAGCAATCAAATGTTTTAGAGTCCCTTAGGCGGCATTGAGTTTTTCCTGTTATATAATGCATTATGTCTGACAATTCATTGTGGTTCCAAAATTATTTTAAAAGATGATTCGAGTGGCAATAGTGGTAGAAGAGCAAATACTTTAAGCATTACAAACTAATAACTTAATTTTGAGTCATTTTCATGTACCAAACACAAATCTAAGCATCAGTTCAGTTTTTCCTCTTGTGCTCAACACCAACTGCAAAATTACTTCCATCTTTGTGGCTGTTTTTCCAAAAGCTATCATGTTGAAGAAGCTATATCCCTAGAATTTCAACCACTGTTTCTAAAAAGCTGACAAGCAAGCGTGGTCTCCAACCAGGACTGCAATGATTCAAACAGGTGATGCACACATTAAATAGCCAACTAGCTATCTGTCTTCCAACAAAATGGACCTTGCTTACCATAGCTCTGCACTGTGTTTAGTTGTAAACCTAGACATGACACCCAGTCAGCACAAAAAGCAACTGTGTTCTTGTGTAAGAACAATTCTCCTGCCTAAAAACAGCTAGTGAATTACTGTCCTTTTCATTATAAGTTTATTCTATATGATGATAATATGGATGTAACAAGAAGGAAAAAAAATCCAAATACCATACAGTTGCATTAAAGGATGAAACTGAAGTCAGATTGGGTACAAATCACCTGCAGAACATGCCTGTCTGGGGAGGGGATGGACTTAATTGCAAAGATATGCACAAAATAAGTTTGTATGAGAGAATTAACTTCATCTCAAGGCTTCCAGAACAGTGTTGCAGGGAGAAAATCTGTGACTTCCCATGCTGTACTGAAGTATTGACTTTACTGTGTTTCTGAAGCTTGGACTCAAAGGGAGACAAAAATGGATTAACGAACGACTGTCTATAATTTTGCTTTCATAAAACTTTTGTTCAAATTTTGCATGAAGACTATGCAAGGAAAAATTAAATACTTCATTTAATGTTTTATAATAATATATTTACTTGGCACTATCTCCATCTTAATTACTTCTGTTGTGATTTCCCCCAGATCTTCCTTCAAATAAAATCCCAATTTATACACAAATACATAAATTATTCTCAGATACCATCTTTTTTTTTTTTTTTTTTTTTTTAGCTCTTCCAAAAATGTGTGTGGAAAATTCTTTGTGTTACCCATCCTGGTAAAAGCAGAGGTGAAGCAGGCCTGTTTTCTCACAGTATGCGCCCAAGCAGTCTGAGGACAGCAGCACCAGATCCTTTACAGCCACTAAGAACTGCAAGGCGGTTGTGAATCAGTAACTGTACAGCATCCCTAAGCACAGATCAGCTAAATCTATTTCATTTCATGCTAACCTACCCTATGAAACATGTAATTGGTTATGCCTTTTGCATTATTTCCAATCGAGCTCAGATTTGCATTGTAAACAAATCAATTTGCCACTTTAATTGTTTAGCTCTGAGTCAACTTACAGGGCTGAGAGGGCAGACAAAACATAATAAATGGCTTCGTGTCCTGATTTTATCACAAGGAGCAAAACTAAATAACTTATGAGCCCAGTCAGTTCTATTGAGTTATGAACTAGCTCTTCCTCCAGAGTAAATTAAAATTCTTATTGCATACAAAAAGCCTAGTGAACACATTTTATTACTCTTGGAGGGAAGTGCAGAAATAATGGAGGTAGAGCTAAGGTAAATATATAACCTGATGCCTCTCCAGTGGATTGTTTGCTAAACCTTGTAATTTTATGCACTGGTATTTGAATGTTGTATTTTCTGCCTTTGTATTCAGAGGGCTCAGTAGAAAAACATAAGTTGCTGGAACATGGCAAAATGAGAGCTTTGTGATGATAGAAGATGCTACTGTAAACAAACAATATGTCCTAAGAGCAATGACAATTTTCTGCTACATTTTCCAATAAGCAATCTCATCCCAATTCAGGAACAAAGGGTATGTTAGTTAGCATTTGGGAAAAGAGCAGAGAGCATAAAGTAATAGAAACTAGGTAAATGGAAATATTATGGAGTTTAGACAGAATGGAAGCTGGCATTTATTCTACAGTAGAAAATCATAGTTTTAGAAATATACAACTAAATATAATAGTATATATGTAAAACAAACAGAGGAACACACACTTGAAATTATTACCAGAGAGCAATGCTGAAGTCCCTAAATGAGATAAACATACACAGAGGAATGTTTGTCATATGCAGTATGAAAACAAGCTACAAAAAGGTGATAGCATCATTCTAAAGAAAAGTTACAGGAAGGCAACAGGCTAAAATTCACCCCCCTAGCAGCAAAATTCTCATCAACTTACTACATGTAGGATTTTGTGCACGGAAGAAAACTTTTGCAATAATTGAAATACATGGACTCAGTGATACAGTGACAGAATAAGCTTAAACTTTATCACTTATCACTGACATTTGAACAAAAGTAATCTATTCCAACTTTTTTTCCCTGCAACGATTAAATGAACTTAAAGTCATACCATGCATGAATGACAAAACACACTTTAAGTTATTATTTAATAAGTGACAAGCCACATGGAAAAAACAGAAGTCCTAATTTGATTCTGCAAATGGGAAAGACTAGTGCTAATCACACAAGTAAAATTTTCAGCACAGTAAAATCTTGGAAGTGACTGGACAGAATTTAGAATAGAGTTCTTGAGAAATACTTCATAATCATGTAACTAATGGGACCCAAACATCTAAAGTTGAAGATACCAGATTCAAACTGAGCAGCAAAAACCATTCTAATCTTATGATGACTTCAAAAATAGCTAAACTGAGCAAGGAGAATGTGCATTAAATAAAAATATCACAATTATATAACAATTCAAGTTCTGTTGCATAGATTACAGAGCACTCTTAAAAATATTTGTAAATGGAATAAATATAAAATAAATAAATCTTGCATATGGACTAAAACCCAAGCAAGCCTCAACAGGAAAGAATGTTACAGACACAAACCTACAGAAAGTGTCAGTATCTAAGGAACAGAAAGCCTGCTCAACAGAGAAAAACATGAAAGCCTATAAAACAGAGGAGGACAAACCTGGACTGGAAAAGAGGAGAATAAAGGGAGATTTGAAGAGCACCTTGCAAAGAGTTTTCAGGGTAAAAAGTTTGAAGGTACATCAGAAGAAGAAGCCAACAAGGGACTCAGAGAGACAGTTCGACAACAAAAGTGTGAAAGAAGCACCTTAAATTGCCAAGGCAGAGAATTCAGTCGCTGATTTGCACTGGTGATCCTTGCTGAAGATGTTGGGGAGGTTCTCAAAATCAAATTATTTCTTGTAGCAGAAAGCTCTAAGGAGCTAAATCGGCTAGGAGAACAAAGCTCTAAACCAGATGTCAGGAAGTCTAGAAGACCTAACAGAATTCACCTGAGAATACTGCAGATATTCACAGTAGTAGAATTTTTAATTTTTATTTTTTTTTTTTATTAAATAAACTTAAATGCCATTGGAGTCAAGTTTATTTTATGAACAGTTTTTCTGAATGGAAAAAGAAGCCAGCAGTGGGACACCCAAGGATCTTTTCTAGGGCCATTTCTATTCAAGTACAGTTAATAAATTCAACATCAACTAAACAATCAGTTCCAATTTATTAGTGACCAGTGAAAGGGTGTTAAGAATAAGACTAAGCTCTCAGCTGGTCAGCCTGCCAATGGCAAGAAACATCAGCAGGACACTGCAACTATGAGTGGGCAAATTAGTAGGAAGCCAACTCATTATCAAAGACCATATTCAGGGAAAATAGTCTAACCCACACTTACGTAATGCTCACCTCAGAAGTGGAAATTAGAACTCAAACGTCTTGGAGTCACCCTTGCCAAATTGTTCTTTCTGGAAAAGCTGACTCACTGCACAGAAGCAGCCAAAACAACAAAAACAAACAAACAAACAAACAGAAGACATTGGGCTTAGAGTATTGGGCACTAAGAGTGCTACGGAAAAGACAAAAGGATTCATATGTTTCCACATATAAATGAATAAAGTGTGCAATGTTGGTCAAGGTCAGTTCAGTAGCATGCAGTGGAAGTGGAAAAGTATAAAGGAGGCAATGTTTAAAGGGTTGGAGCAGCTGACAAGAGGAGAGAGTAAAAAGGCTGGAGAGAAGAAAGTTGAAGGGAAAGAGAATAAAGATTTACAAAATGCAAGCAACATAAAGAACTGTATTTCCTTACATCTTTGCAACGCCACAGCTAGGGGGCACTTGGTGAAACTAAAAGGGGATTAATTTTAAAAAGATAAAAGAAAATACTACTTTACACAGTGGCTATTAAATTTCTAGGACTTGATTTTACAGGAGGCTGTAGGAAGATACTATGAGGAAGTTCACAAAGGAACGAGACATTCAGGGACAGCAGGTGCATAGATCAAGACTCAAAGTACTAAAAGGACATAAATGAATACTAAAAGGCAGGGATGTAGCCTCTGATGTCCCTGATACAACTCCTAGCACTAAGGCATTAACTGCAGAAAGTAAGTTGGCTTACATGCTTTCCCTTAGGTAGCATCTCTTTCTGTCACTGCAGGAGACAATACAGGCAAGGAAAATTCTGCACTGGAAATAAATGTGTTTAGAGAAATACAAAACAAATTTATAACAAATTTAACTTCAATTCAGCCTTCATTTTAATGAAAAGGAGAAAGGATTTTGCAATCAGTTTAAGGATTGGAGCATATAATCTGATACAAATAGTCTCATTTCAAATTAGTGATATCATCAGTATAGCGAATCTAGTTGTGACACAAAGACTGATTGATTTTTGGGTTTTTGTGGTGGGTGTTTTAGAACAAGACTCTGCTGTCTTTGACATGTCCTACGTCAATGGTGGGATGAGAAAGAGCAACCTTAGCAGGATCTGATGCCCCTCTTAGGTGCTTGCAGTCTTCATCAAACCAAACATGAGGATAGTATCCTTCACCAAGCAAGACAGACAATACATCAACTGATAAGACAGCAATACACATGAAACATGATAAAAAAAATAAATCATGCTCTCACAAGTGGTTTCAGGTATAAATTCTGATGCACTTCAACCATAACAGTAGAGATGAGATCTTGACTCTAGAAAAAGCTTGATGCTGTGTTGAACTTGCTTTTAAAACTTGTCTGAGGAAGAAAATCTTTAAATAAAACCTGAAAATAAGTCCTCACCACACATTTACTACAGATTTTTAATCAGCCTCTGTTCTTTCCTCTGTCATAAAATCAAAAAGAGGCTATAGGTTACACTTCACAAAAACAACTAAGTTTGAAAAAAGAGACTATATATAACTTTCTTGTATGCTCACACAGCAAAAATACTGCTGTGTTTTCAATACCACAGTAATTTAGGATGCCAAGTCCAAATTTTACCAATCGTTTTATCACTCCTTTTTGGTTTTGAAATTCTTCATGAGCCTACCACACATGCAGAGCTGTTTTCTCTATTTTTACCTCATACACAGTCATGTTAGCTATGCCTGCACTACTTTAGTGTTTCCTAAGAGCTGAGTAAAGTGAGTTATTCCTTCAAAAATCCCAGGTGTAGTATCCATGGAGGAAAAAAAAAAAAAGAGCCTTAAGCAGTGAGCCAGGAAATGCTAAACAGTTATGTCCGTTGCTGTGAACGGGGATTACATGCTCTTGTAAGATACTTTTCAGATCTCAGGTGGTCCATTAGTCATTCTTCCCAGTCAAGATTTCCTATTTGACTATTTTGAAAAGACCAAGAAAAAAATATTTTCATCATGTTCATCTTGATAGCATTTTGCTTATACTAGCACTACAACATTACTGAAAATTAATTCAGACACAGCATAACATTGGTGTTACTTCATTTCTTAGCCCTAATTTCTATTCCACATCAGTATTTAGTTTGTTTGGTTTTCTCCTTATAGCCACAATTAGGACAATGGATCAAAAGTGTCACAAAGAGCTGTTCTTCAACTGGTACATGGCTATTACCACCATATATTGTACTATCAATAAAAGGGGCTAGCAATAACTGTTATTTCTGAAGAAGAGTCAAATAAGCTCTCTTTATAGTACAGCCAAGAGCAAGATGACTTCACTAATAGGTAACAAATTGCTGCTCAGATTGGAGCCAGCTGTCTAGCAAAAAAAAAAAAAAAAGGATCATGCATTGATGTTTCGGAACGCCTGCTCTTGTAAAATGTTGGCTGGGTGCAGCACTGTTTATATTCAGCTCTTCTGTGTGCTGCATTTGAGACAAAATGATAGCTACTATCTTAAAACAGCTCTAAAGTCATTTCTACCGTGAAATCATAACTGGGTTTTATTTTGTTGTATTTTATATTGTTTTCAATTAGGACAGTGAAAATTTACAATCCAAAATAAGCAGGTATGCCAGTCCAGCATTTAAAACAGCAGTCTCCAGAAAGACTGTCAGCTCTTGCATTTATTCTATTCTACCTCAACTGGCTTACATCAGATTTGCAATGACAGAAACATGAACACTTTCCCTTTCTGAGGCTGTCCCATCTTTATGGTCCTACAGCCTGATAAGGAAGGGTAGAAAGAAAAGTGGAACAGAAAGGGCACTTGTTCACTCATTCCTCACCACTCTCAGGCAGTTCAAGCTGACTGCATACTGGCAGACTTTCATTTCCCAGGTCCTTAATTGCTTGCCCCAGCTGCATCTCTCTCAGAGGCCACCTCATTCCTTGTAGATGCCTAAGCAGAGTTATCAAGTTTGAAAGGCAAGTGAAGGGAACAAAAAGCACCAAGAGATTTGACTAACTCTCTTTGTGCCTTAACCTGAATGCAGATTTTTGTCTCTTATCTACTTAAGCCTTGCCAGGTGCACAGCTTCCTCTCTCATTGTTCCTTCTTCATCTATTCCTCCGACAAGGAGGTAACAGGTTTGCTCCATCCCTGTGCAACCCCTGCAGTTGGCAGTCTGATAAAGGATAAGCCATCCTGCTGGAACCTCTCATCTAGCAAGCTAGCATCGATATGGACAAGTTTCCATCTAGCAGGAGACAGTAGCATTTTCATGAGGGAGACCAACTAAACAGGAATATGCAGCAACCACGTTGTCCCCCTCCAGCACTAATGCTTGTTTCCTGTCCTCAGTCCCAGATTTTGGAAGCTTAGCTTGTGAAACATACACTTTTCATCATTTTCTGAATAATTAAACGAAAATGCTTTGGGACTGCTCACTATAGATGTTCCAGCAAGGTGGTGGTGTTTTGTTTTTTGGGGGTGGGTAGTTTGGGAGGGGAATATTGAAGATCTGAGGACCAAGCCAATAGTATCATTTATGTTCCAGTCAAATGTATGAGTTAGAGAGGAATAAACATTCCGCTGAAACATGGGCACAGTCTCTTAACTACAGCCAAACATTTCTTCTTCTAAAACATTTTCTTTTATATAAGATGATATGTGGACATATGTCAGTGACATTACAGGCTTAAATCAAAACGAAAGGATAAGATAGCCTGAAGAAGCTACACTAGTTTAGTAACTGGTGAGGGTCAAAGAGGTTACAGACGTGCTGCTGGCTTTCCATGTGTATGGCTCATGCTTGCCAGAGGAAGACAACTCCTGGCAAACCACTCACTTTTAATGAACTTCATTTAAGAAAACAACTGTTCTCCAGAAACGTGCCCAAAAAATGGGTTGTCTGTTCACATTATTATTTTAGTGTTCACAGAAGTCACATGAATTCATGGCTTCATAGAAAGAATTTTTTTTTTTTTTTGTAAAGACAGTGACAGTGCTCTGCATATGTGGGCCAGATCCTGAGTTCCTGCATGCCTAAGTATTCTGCTGGTGAGCACAGGCCTCATTTTCATCTTTACTTATCGCAGCATTTTCAGGATAAAAGGAGTGCCATTTTGGATTCTTACCTATTTTCCTTCTATTTTTCCCCTCATTATTACAATATCACAACCGTTAGCATAATAACTCTTTTCAGCACTAGAGGCCGGGAGTTTAAAGACATGTATTATTCTCTTTTCACAGGAAAAAAAGATGAAGCATAGGAAAAAAAAGACTGGCCCAAGGCTAACCAGATTCAGTGGAGGTATGTTAATGAAAAGTGTCCCATGAGAGGTTAGATTTAAGCACCAGATTTTGTTTGCATGTTTTAAAAAACACAGATGCAAGACCTAGTTACAGATCCATAAACTATATTTACAATAAAACTTCAGGGAATTTCACACATTCCTTACAACAACAGAAGCATGCGTTTTGTCAGAAGACAGATTCAGCAATGAATTGGTTTGTCTTCACTAAAACTGAGGAATCAAAACCCACCTGTTTTGCCTGTCCTGTATCTTACCAGTGGCAGTGAAAGAAAGACGAAAGCAAATGGTAGTCAAATTCCAATATATCAGACTCCTTATCTAAAAAGCTACAGAATATCATTTCAAGCTCACCAGTACATATCTGTAGAGGGTTCAGGTGTCAGGGTTTTGTTGGGGGACTGCAGGGGTGGCATCCATGCAGAGAGGCCCCATGCTGGACACGGCTGGCTCCAGCGGCGCCACAGCGGGGATAGCCATGGGCCCAGGAGGCAAGATGGCGGCAGCTGTGAGAGAAAGTGCTTAAAAAGGACAAAAACACCAAGTGGCAGTGAGGAAAACGTGTGAGGAACAGCCTTGTGAGCACCAGGGCCAGAGAAGAGGGAGCAGGACAGAGATTGCCCTGCAGCTGGTGGAGAGGACCATGCAGGAGCGCTCCATTCCGTTCAGTGTACAACGTGACCAAGAAAAAAGGGTTGGAAGTCCAAGCCACCATTAACAACCAATTAAAAAAAAAAATCTTTTTGATGGATATATGTAAAGGATGGCATTAGTAATTATGCAGTCTGATGGTATTCAAGCCACATGACTCAATTCTTTCATCGTAAATCCTTGACTATTTCACCAGCCTTCTGCCCCTCAATTTTTCCTATATTCACACTAATAAGAGAGCCAAATTTGCGCTATTTTAAACACATATGGGATTTCCTCACAGCAATAGAATTCAGTATTTACAAAAGGAAATGCTACATTGTTAAAAAATAACGACCTTTGTGTTCTACAACATGGGGAAGTGCTTGAGCATTTTAAATGAATAACATTATAAAAGATACCAAGGACTGAGGTTACTGACGGTTATCCATTATTTTACAGAAAAGTTGTGAGGAGGAAGTGAACTTCTGACTGCAATTTTACAGTCACTTGTTAACATGCTAGACAAGCAATTGCAATTAAAAAAAAAAAATCAAGGAGATAAAGGATTATTTGAAAACGTCACCACTTTCCTAAGCTAATGGGAGAGCTAAATACACACAGAAAACAATTGGGAAATATCACATTTGCCTTGCACATGAGAGGCAAACATGGAAATAAGACATTTGCAATAGATAAGCTATTAAAAGCATTTAAATGAAAGTGAAACACTGGGAAACAGCAGAGTATGATGTTTCTGTCCTCTGACTCATCAGATCCTTTCTTCCTGCCACACCTCCATGTTCTACAGACTTCTTCCATCTCTCCACCTGACCCAAAAATATCAAGCATTTCAAAGTGCCTGAAACTAAATCTTTTACTCTCCCTGAACTTGAATTTGTTGGCCTAATGTTTATGAAAGATCTTACTTCTTGAGAGAACAACATCTAATGATATATTGCATCCTTCTAATCAATCTAAAATGCAGTCACTTATCAGTAAGCTCTTTCTCGGACTCAGTCATCACCTATTTGCCACCAGGAAACAGGATGCTTCTTAAGATTTATCCACACTGCAGTCGTCGCCTTACAAACATACCTGAAACAGCTATTCAGCTGCGGCTCTGCTAGCTGTGTGGCTGTGCTAGTACAAAACACAGCACAGGGTCAGACTTAGCTATCTGCAGTGGCAAAAGCCCCCAAGCTACTCCTTTTTCCAAGGCAAGCTCCTTTTTCCAATGCACATCTGCACGAAGGAGTCACAGTAGGGACTGCAAATGCAGACCTGCTCCAAGAATTTATACCTGCAAAGAATTCTCTTCAGAGAAAACAGGCAATTAATTCCCTAAATCAAAATGGATCCCTGAGGATCTGTGCAAAGGTCAAGAAGTTTCCTTTAGTTTTACGCTATCCACAGCCTGATAACATCAAGAGGTTCTCAACAGCATCCATAATTTCAGAAGGGGTTTGCGTGTCACAGAAATGAAGAGTTTGTAAAAACCTTTCCCAAAATATGATCATTAGCAAACCAGTAAGATTACTGCAGCCTTCAGAGGGGTAATGTTGTAGAAACCAACTGCTCTACTTCCCCAGTGCAGACACTCCCATTAGTAATTCTCTGAAAAAAGGACAGATTGGAGATGGCAGAAACATTAACCCTTACCAGTGGACACCCGTTCTCCCTTACGTTGGGCATTTCTGATAATTCTGCTGAGGGGAGCAACGACTAGAGAGATTTTACTGACTTAACCAGAGAAAAAAAAAAAAAATGCCAATGGATTTAAATAGTTTATTTGGAAAGCATAATCACACCTAAGCCACATCTCAGCAAACAAAAAAAAAAGTCTGGTTTCTCCTCCTACCCCCCATACTAAATACAATACTGTCCAGTGCAATGAACGCCAACACTCTGTGTAGTGATTCTCTGTGTTGCTAGAGCCAGAAACTTGATACAGTCACCACCATATAAAAACACTTCAAGTATTTTGTACATTCAAAACGCATATAATAAAACTGGAAAAGATCGTCTCAATGTAGTACAGTATACAAATAATTTCAGAGAAACAATTGTGTGTTTTTCTGCCTCCTGGGTAGTTAACACTGCTTTTAATTTCATCTCTGTCATTTCATATTATCATCTGGAAAAGCTCATGGCCAAGAGTTTGCCCTGGTAATAGCTGACTGTTCTCTTTGATATCATCACTCCTTGCTCTTTATGGACAGGCCAATATTCATTGTGATTAGCAAGGGACAACCCTGTCTATCCAGATTAGTCATGAATACTTAGCAGTTCACTCCATGCATCATCACTAATTGCTGTAAAAGTCTGGAGTTTTGGGTATGTTAAAAAAAAAAAAAAAAAAGACCATAATTTTCTCTCCCCAGGGAAGACAACAATGCAACTATGCTTTGCATGGATTCATCACATTTGGTGAGAATTTGTTTCAATTGCTAATTCTAGCAAGTAATACTTTATTGGTCAGGTTTTTGACTTTTTGCCTGAAATTTAGTGTTCCACGAACCTGTACTAAAATATTACATTCTAAAAACAGATTCAAAATTGTCAGGTATTGTCAGGTAACTCAGTTATTCCACTACTTAAGCTACAGAACCACACCTCTCTAAAAGACAATAAACCTAAGCAAAGTTTAGTGACAAGCCCTTCTACCAAGTGGATGAGTGTGTTTGATAACATGCATGCCTAGTCCTAGGAAGATATAAAGGCACTATTTCTACTCCCAGTTTCATGTTCCAGAAAAAAGGGAGGCATGATGGGCAGGGTGTTAGCAAGAGCAAGGGAAGAGGAACACGCTTAAATGATATACTTGATTTTAGCTTCCCCCATATTTGCATGATATTTTTCCAGAAGTTTTATCTTTCCTTAAATGTTATGTTCATCAAATTATCAGTTATTTTTCTTGTCTTCAGAGACATTTTCAAAATAAGCATGTATTTTTAACATTTCATTTTGCTTTGGATTTAACCAAACTGTTATTGAAATGAATCTATGGTAATTCTCATGGATTTGTTTCAGATGGTGAATAATGCACTTTACAGAAAATGTGGCCATACAAGTATAGCTAAGTAAAGTAATACCAAGCTGATATGAACCATAGATTTTAAAATTCTTTCATAAATGTAACATTTTACATTATCATTCATTAAAAATAAAACATGTAATCAGGTACATACCATTTTACCCTAGGACAGATCTTTTTTTTTTTCAGAGAATGTTTTTTCCAGACTTTTTCCTGCAACAAAAGAAAATTTGTGTAAGACTAGATTTATAAAATTTTATCTGCCAGAAAAGTACTTCTGTTGATGGATACAACCTCCTCTACCAAGAACTACCTTTCTCCTATAAAGTAGCACTGGAAATCACATTGTTCCATTCATAATTCCTTCATTTCCACAAGGTATAGCAGGTAAACAAACATAAATGCTACTGCGGAACTGTTACAGATTTTACGGACACTAGGTTTGATGCAGGCAAGAAGGCGAAGTGGAAAGTTTTGTACTAGTTTCACCCACATGCCTTTTCTGTTACCCTTCATTTGCCATACTTGACGAATACCTGAACTCTACTAGTTCATGCCAGAAGCTCCAGTTCAGGCTGAAACTCTCATCTGGCATTCATTTTTGGCTAAAATTCAACTCTGATCTTAGAACTAATATAGCTAATAAATCCTACAGTCATCAGTGGCTATCTCTATATCAGTAAACGGTCCAGAAAGAGCAAATATCAAGAGCAAGTTAGCATGTACTGAAGAAGAAAAAAGTTTATTTTATTTTGAGTCTAGCTCTAATCTGGTCCCATGAAGCGAGTGCCTGTTAGCCATTAGGGCACACTAGATGCTCTCCTGAGTGCATCCTCCAGTTTAGGATTATCCAAAAGGACAGTTCTGACACCCTGCAACATAACACAAACCAAAGCACAGGCAGCGGAGACAACTAAGGGATTCCCTTCACAAATGTGTTCCTTATTAAAGCACTTAAATAGACATGCTCATGATGACCTAAAAAGAAACATTATATTTATTTGAAAATAACGTAGATTTATGCACAAAGTAATTAAAGTATGGGATTTTTTTTTTTTTTTTTGCATTGGATATGAACATCAACTAATATAATGGTAAGAAGCTAGCAAGTCACCTTCCATCAAGACTTAATTTAGCTTGGCTTTTTGTTGAACATCTGGCAGATACAGCAGAGGAGAAACACTTCTGAAAATGTCCTCAGTCAACCAATACACATGATCATCTACAGAGAACATCTAAGAAGGATTTGTCTGTCCTATTTCGAGTTTTGACCTGGAGCTGTCACTATTTAACATTCACTATAACCCCACTTTGATTAATATTGTTAGACTCTAAACAGAAGAAGATATAAGCCACATAAGTGGAATATTTAAGATCGCTCTGCAGCTCTTCTGCAAACCTGGTAATGAAATCAATCTGCTAATTAACTAGTATTATTCATTTCCCTACAGCCCATTAGTGTGCTGTCACTCTAGCACCTATATATCATATTAGGTTTGTCAGATTGTTTGTTACTTTGTTCCACATTTTTTAAGAAGACCCACTGTGGACATTAATACCATACTTCAAATCCTCCATGGCAGCATGCATGGGTATATTACTGATATACTCATTGCCTATGGTAATAATTTATAAAAAGGCTAGAAAAACTTATTGGAAATTCAACGTACTGAGATTCTTACAAGTCCTTCTATATTATGATCACATTCTTCTGTACATTCATTCAGAAATCTTTATAGTGGATCGGATGCTAAAATACCAGCTATTCTATACAACTATTCAAACTACGTATTTCTAAGAATATATATGAAGTTTATATCCATGCACAAACACTATTAAAGTTAACAGGACATAGGAGTCCAAATATACAAACCAGTTTGAGAAATCACGGCATTAGACTTATTAAGTGAAGAATGCTATTTTTCTAATGATCATCAATGCAAATAACCCCTTAAAAACATGTTTCCTAAAAGATCTTTTAGCTTTCTAATCTCTAGTATTCCTAAATGGCCTAATATGAATTTAATACATGAGATTTAAAATAGATTTTGACTTTCAGTCTAAAACATCTTCTAGTCATCTAGGAATTTTAAAGATATGCACCTTCAATTTTTTCTATTGACCATAGCGTAGTTCTATTTTAAGGCATTTTAATTGTGAATGTTCGGATCATCAGCGTGATACTACTGTAAATTCAGGACTAAGGATGTCTGAAAACAAAATTCAGTAAATAAAGGCCCTAAATGTCACTTCTGCATTAATTCATTGTTAAATCTGACTGTACGTCTTGCATGCAAGAGAGGTGAAACATGTACACTCCTACTTTTTTTTAAATCACCCCCCACCAGGGTCTAGAAAAATAACAGCTGCAATCCTTATCTGATTGTTGAACAAGCAGTCTATGGCAGTACTTAGATCCATTAAAGAACAAATACATTCAAAAGCTCAGCCAAAGGTGTCACTTTAAGAGTTCACATGATGTTTACTCTTATTATTCCTCCCTTTATGGATGGAGGAAACTCAGTAAGAATAAGTGGATATCCAGGACTAATATTATTTCAGTTCATCTCTGCTCTATCTGCAAAAATTAAGCTATACCTTAATTGCTGCTTATGTAGACAACCAAATGCCCAGCGCACCTGTGCTGAGACTGTTTATGTCTCTAAAGCACATTTACTCATACGCTATCACTTCAAATACAAGTCAGCTTGTAAAAAGTTCATTTCCTCTGTGGTCAGTTCACTAGCTGAGGTGCAACTTTGGTGGTGTTGGAACTACAGGGGCAGCAGTAGAGCCACAAAGACCTCTTGGCTGGGAACAGGTAAGGGAATGTTCAGCATGACACACTCTTTCCCTTCTTCCCTCTCCATGCCTTTTCCTTTCTGCATCCAAGCAGAGAAGGTCATCTCCTTGCTGTTGCCCGCACATACATTTATTGCGTTCAAGACTTCTGAACAGGGAATACAACTCTGTCTCACAAGCTGACTCCCATGCTGGGAGGCACTGTTTTTTACTGACGGCGCTGGAATCTAAAGGCGACGTTTTTTTTTTCCTCATGTAATAAGACTGGCAAAGTGCCACCTGGCATCCAGAGGTCTGGTCTGGGATTTAGGTTCCAATTCTTGCACAGTGGGAGAGTTCCAGTAAGTCTGGTAGGTTAGAAAGAGTCAAACAAACCCTTGTAAGTCAATAAATTGCCTGGTCAGAGGCTGAAGTGGGAAAGAACGCATCTTATGCAGCTCTTGTTATTGCTCCTGTCTGTTCTGTAATTCCTGATTATGGGGCTTCTAGTCAAGTTCCCCAGGCAGACCTGAAGATGGGGGTTTGGCCTTCACACTTAACAAAACTTCCTAGTAAATCAAGAAACATTAAAACATCTCTGATGCACTCCTGCCAGGTATTTGAAGCATACATCCCACTTGGATACAATGGTATAAATGAAGTTCCAGCCTTCCTCCATAACCATTATTACCTATACCACAATGTTTCTGTTTCAGTACATGCAAATATTGTCAGTTCTTATTTCTACAGTTTACTAAAGTGTCCTAGAAGTGAATATAAATTTTTAGATCTATTTTATTTCCACAGATATCAAGAGACTTTAGATTGCATTAAAATAAATAAATAAAAACCAGTCTCAATTGTCTCCAGTTTCTCCTAGAGTCATTTCACAACGTATCTTTAGTGCCAAGGAAATGTTATCTGCTCAGTTATACAATCCCAAAGGAGACATGATTCTCTAGCTTTTCACTAGGAAAACTAGACAAGGTCACATATGGAAGGAATGAGAGGTGGAAGGAGTGAAATATATGGCTATGACAGACTAGATAACTAGTAGAAGAAACTACCAACTCTTAGCTATGCTCTGATTTTGCAGTGTTGTCATATGTTACTTATCTTGCTGTAGAAGATAAAATATAAATCTGCTTAATCATGAAGACAGTCTAAAGTTCACTGGAAATAAGGCACTGTATAGTAATTTCCACTACTCGCAATGGTGTAAAATATCTTCCTCCAGGTTAGGCTTACATAATGCACAGCAAATTCACATTCACTTAGAAGTGAATGGGTGACTTGAACCAAGGCTGATTTCAGTGAATTCATTTCTGAGACAAATAACCCAATTGAGTATAATGAGTCTGTGAAGCTGCCTGGAGTAAAACATATGAGTAAGTGATTGCATGATTGAGGCCTGAGACATTAAGAAACATACTGCTGCTACCCGGTAATAGTGCCATTAATGCAGCCATTTATTGGTTTATTTTTACTTAGAGCAGGAGAAAATGCATTGCCCTTCTGAGACCACAAGAAATCAATACATTTTCAGCTTTTAATAACATGATCTAAAACACTTGCTATAGTCTGCAGTGAAATCTGTTGTGGGTGTATGATGCCATTTATTCTTCTCCACAATATTATTTGCATTTTAACAGACACAAGCAAAGACTTTACTGAAGCAATAATTAAACTTATGCTACACTGCCTAAAATGAAAATTATGTGCATTTTAAAAAGCCTAAAAAGTTTTTTTTAGCATCTTTATTTTCATAATAGAGACAAATAGTCACCAAAATGTATGCGTAGTACAATCGCTAACTCACAACAGCACCAAACATAGTATTAACAAGGTGCCATTGACTACACTTACACTGTAAAAAATGTAAAAACATCACGTATGTAAACCCATGCTGAATCAAATGCCATTTATATTTATTGGAGCATTTGACACCCTACTTTGAGGAGATCTGCTGTTACTTATTAACATTTTATATGAATATTAATAGGCTGCAAATACGAAATTGCATGACTTAGGAGCTTGATTATGATATTAAGCCATAAGTCTCCCGACCAAAGCATAACAAGTACTATCTCAGGAGACAGTTTATCTTGGACCTTCAAAATGAAAGAGGCACCACTGACTCACTCAGGGGAATTGCTTCAGAAGCATCATGCCTCCATCAGCAGGAAAGGAAGCGCTCCCTAAGGTCAGAAAAACGGGATTCAGTAACTTCAGTGCACATCACTATTCCTGGCCAGCAATGCCAAGAGCTTTAAAAAAGTAATTTACATTCAATTTTATTCAAGAGTCTTGTTATTCATCATTATTCTCACAATAGCCGGGCTGGAACTCACAGAAACATCATGGATGAATCGTTAGGAGTTCATATGTAAAGCTGTCTTTTGGGGGTATTACATTTTAAAAGATGCAAACTTAAATATATCAGTAGTAACCAGGTTCACCTAGCTTAGAAAAAAAGAATTCATTTGTAATGAATGTAATTCAAAATAAAAAGCTTAAAGAGCAATCATAATTTCTGTGACTATGATTTCATTGATTGAGGGTGATACTACAACCTTCTCCTCCATGTGCTTGGTACCCACTGTTGGCAGTGTGTAATCTCATTCACAACTTTTATTTTTGATTTACAGCATAAGAAAACAACTCTTTGCTTATGGCCAGGACATTGATCCTTTCAATCACGCCAAGTCAAGGTTACAGATGTTTTGCACGTTGTACCTAGTATTTTTATCACCATTGTTAGGACTCTGTCATTGTATTTCAAGAGCATGTTAGGGTTGTGTCTGAGAGTTCCTACATTTTTAGCATACAATTTCACTTTTGTTTTTATAATTAATCCCTGGTACTTCCCAGAATGTAACTGGACAAGTTCATTTTGGCCTCTCTATCAAATTATGAAGGCTTCAGTGCTGCAAGTTTCATCAAACAGAAGGAAATCTGTGGGACTCCACACAGGCACAGATAATGTGCTATAGGAATGTATTTAAAAATGGGATTGGAAAGAGTTGTTTCATCTCAAACAGAATAAGGTTGCTGCTAACACTGTCCAAGCATGTGTGCACACACCATCACCACCCCCAATTAAGAACTACCTCACCATCAGTTTGCAATTGAACATCACCCATAATCAATCAGCTTAGGCAGAAACTCGCTCAGCATGTTGACTTCTGTGAATCCTAAACCTTTGGTGCCAATGAGTTAAAGGGGAGTGCAGCTGAACCACAATCAGTGAACCACAGATACTAAAACATTTACGAATATAAATTTGAACAGGGGTGATGGACTTCAGAAATCCAACAAAATACAACCATCCAATGCTTCTCATTACTGCTTAGATAGGGGTTTGTAAAGATAGTTTTTTCCACCTGCCTTTGCAACTTCACAGTAACAGTGGTTCTCCAGTGTGGTACTGAATTAGGAGGCATTTTGTTTGTATTGTTAGAGCCTTAATTGAAACAGTCAGAGAGAAATGTCTTATTATAGAGGAGAGACAATGAACTTTTTTTTTTAAATAAGGCTCTAAGGAGACTCAGTTTTAATGATGCTTAACACGATGTTTTAAACCACACAGTACATCTACACGCTATTTCTTGTTAAATGTTGGTTATTTAACGGCAGGCTGGCACCAGATTGCCTGCTGTGGATAGTTAGGGCTGGCTTGTACAAGTTCTGACAGTTTCAACACTGATGAAAGACAGCGTCAATTTTGATTCTTACAGTATTTCACTTCTTGACACCTCCTTTGTCAGACTACTGTTTATAACAGATGTTCTTAGCGTGGCAGTAAGTGTAAACAAAAATACAATCAACTACTAAGCTATACATTCTGACATCACTAGGAACACTAGCTAAGAGACCAAGATTATGAAAAGTAGGTACATCTGTTCCTCATAGGTGCTTAACACTTAGTGAATTTTGATACTGTTATTAAAATATGGAGGAGACTCTAATCATAAAAAAAACAAATGTTAAGAGTCAGCAGTTGAAAAGAGCCAACAGAACACAGAAACCCAGAAACTTAGCCATATATTGTTTGCTTTTTTTATATGGTTAACATTAACGAACATTGATTATGGAAAATTTTGAAAAAAGAATTAACAAAACATTTCCATTTAAGTTGCTTAGCCACAATCCAGTTATATTTCAAACCAGTTCATTACAGTTCTTCTTCAATAAATTCTCTCCCCCATTAGGAGAATTTCCATATTTTTATTTGCAGGGGTTTTGGTGGTTGTTTTTTTGGTGGTGGTGGTGGTGGTTTGTTTTGCCTCCTTCAAAATGACACCACAAAACTTCCATAACATTAGCAGTTTTGTTTTTTTTTTTTAAACTTTTTGTTGATTGATGTGTAAATAGAAGAGATGGTGGATGCCCCCATTCCTGGTGGTATCCAAGGCCAGGTTGGACAAGGCCCTGAGGAACGTGATTTAGTTGGAATTAGGTGGAATCCCTGCCCATGGCAGGGGCGTTGGAACTGGGTCATCTTTAGTGTCCCTTCCAACCAAACCATTCTATGAAAGCAACAGATCCCACAATCCACCTACTCCAACTTTTCCATGTCCCTTAGAACATTAACACAAGGATTGGGTGCACTGAAATACATAGGAAATTATGATTTTGATGTCAAGGAGGTTCTGCAACTTGGGGAAATCACAGCTCACTTTAAACACTACTTCTTATGTACAGCTCTCACTGAAAACACTCATTGAAATTTAGTGCTAGTGAGCAGTCTAGAGCAATATAAAATAAATGGGCACGAAGATGCATAACATGCATTGGACAGATAGAAAATATGGGTATTTCGAAACTATTGTTGATATTTTTGAGTAAATGTATATAAAATAAGAAGTCATTCCTTGCAAGACTCATCTACCGTCATAATGCTCTCTCCAGAGATGACAAGCATTTTGCAAAGTGATTCTTTTGTGCCCTTCTATGATAAGGGCATAAACAGCACACACTGAGCTCATGTGAAGAAGAGGTAGAAATTTTATCTGTAGAAGACGAAAACAGGAAGTAAATGAAATGCAATCTGATACAAAGTGACCGAGCATTGAAACTTGATTCTTTCCTCTTCTTTAATAGCAAACTTTAGGGCAAACTCTTAAAAAGTCAACACTAATTCTGCCAAAATACCGTTTCTTCTCTAGCACGTGGCAATTTGATATGCATGGCAAACTTCTGACATTCAGACAAAGAAAAAGTGGGGGTTCAAAGACTAATAGCACAAGTCATGGACTGAAAATTTGAACTACAAAAGCTCAGAAATGGTGACAAAATGCAAATAGGGTGACTTTAACCCATCTTATAAAGGAAGAAATACTTAGAGTTTTGTCTTTTTTTTTCCCCCCCTCCATAGCCCGTTTCTAAAATGTAGCCTAAAGAAAGAGGAAAAAGGAAATCTGAAATGTTCATAAGGTGACTCAATCAACCATGAGACATATTAGCAGTGATAAACAAGGTTGTCTAACCAGAGCATTAACCTTCAGGAGAAAGAAGTAATAAAATAATCTAAACCCTCCAAACACATCAGTTGGTATGCAAATCTAATAACCAGTTGCTTCATTATTGATGCTGACATTCCTTTTGTTGCTTCAAGAGGGAAATTTGCATTTTGTGGTAAAAGAGCTATCTATGGGCAGTATATAAGAAGTGAAGCATCCAGAAAAATCCATGCAATTATCAAAGGCTTATATAATGAACTAAACGCAGCATAAAGTAATGAAAGTAAACAACTCAGCTTTCATAATCAAGGTCATAAGACATACTGATTTTTTTATATTCATTCAAAACCAGGGTAAAAAGTGATATACTAGAACAAATAAATTATTTCCAGATGACTAGTAAAAAAAAACATACACACCATACCACAAGAAAAATCACAGCCAAACTTCTCACTTGAAATATTTCAATCTGGAATACCTGTAATTCTATGTAAGAAAGAAAGCAATCTTAATCTAGAAGCCCACTAGAGTACATACACAGTACTAACCAAAAGCAATGTTTCCAGGGGCTCAATACTTTTCTCCAGTATGGATTAAGGCTTTTCTAAGGCTTTGCTAAGGCCCTTGTGTGCTACAACAGTGATGCCAATGGAATCTGACCAACTTCAAAAAATAACATGAAACTTCTGTTAGTTTGTTTCCTCCACGTAAGTTGAAAAGTAGCTGGGGCAGGGATGAGATACAGGGATGATATACAATATATATGCATGTGTCTTCTGATGAGGGATGCTTATCAAAGAGGCACTTAAACAGCGAGAACACTTGAAACATTCTCTGCTTGCATATGAACAATCTTACCCACTCAGAGCATATAGCAGGTTCGCAAGCAATATCAACTTCCAATTGTTGAAATTTTAAATTAATAAATTAATTGTTGAAATTTTAAATGTTGTGTGTAAAATTTGCACACAACAAAATTCATTTGCAAAACAGGTTGGAAGATATCAATCCTTTTACCCAAGTATTTAGGAGGAAATGACCAAAGGTGTCTGGATAGGCCTTGTGCTTGTAGATGTGCATCCAAATAGAACATGGGTTCTGGAAGGTGTCCCTGCCTCTGGCAGTGGGGTTAGATTCAGGTATCTTTCAGGTGCCTCCCAACCCAAAGCACAATTCTTACTGAAAAGCACACTCAACCTGCATTAAGTACCTGGCAATATGAACAAAATAGAGTTACAAAATTAGGATGAGGATAAAACCCTTATACTTCCACCTCTGGGCATTCTGATGTTCAGTTCATTTTCTAGGCAACAACTCCATGAGCAAGACCTGTCCTTTTCAAGCATTACCTTCCTCACACATGCACATGTGCAGATCAGAGGTAAGAACATCCACTGTTCTTCCGGTCCATTGCTCCATTCTTTCCAAATGCCTGTCTTTTTTTCTGCTTAACATCTGCTAATGCTTGATACAGTTACATTTTTAAGTAACCCAGCAATGGGTTCTCTGTAGCTTTTCTGAGACCAGCATTCCACATTCTAAGGAATATCATTGTCATGGAATATTTTTTTTTTTTTTTTTGCTATTAATCATCTTTATTGTTATTTTTTCTGTAGTTAATTTAACCTTTTTATTTTCATTATGTTGCTCTGAACCACAATTTAAATTTCTTGTTTATTCAAGCATTTGAGATGGTTATCATATTCTTTCAGTTACTATTTTCCTGACTACTACATCTCCCTATTTTTGGCTGTTGTCCCTCACTGCCTCCAAAATCAAATAAATAATCTGTTGAATTTTGCCTGTGTGAAAAGGGCACAATCAAACCATTTAATCTTTTCCCACTAATTGGTCCCTTCAATCTCCAATCTCTTTGGTAGCTTTTCTTTCTGAATTCCTTCCAGCGTATTCACGTTTTTGTTGTGCCAGCTCCAACAGTGCTAACATATGTAGGCTAATACATGAGTGTTTACACTTGGAAAAACATACATGCAAAAGATGAGTACAAAATAGAATGAATTTAGAACAGATTCTGGACAAAGTCAGTCACACACTAGCACACATCCTCTGGAGAGCACCCAAGTGTCCTGGAATTAAACTTTATCCTAGGAAACAGCTGGAAATTAGTATGTGGCAATATATACCTCCCTGAATCAATAGCGGCAACAGAACAATGCCTGTTTACATTGTACAAAGATCCAATCTGAACATTTCCAACATTTTATAATTCTCATATATCTATATACTTTATTAGTTTAACAAAGACAGTGTCAGATATAAGAGACTACAGTATCCATATTTGTAAATTAGACAATAAGTATATTGCACGTTGATACAAAAGCATCTTACATTGATGTGACACAAGGTGAAGGACTTAATTTTGAAGGATTGAAACCGCCTATACTGTTAGTTAGGGAAAGAGGAAATAGCTTTCTTCTAGGTTCAATCCACTGAACCTGGTACAAAACAGATTTAGAATAAAACATACTTTAAAATATAGCTGACTGATAAGCATAAGTCCTTCCAGAGAGGACATTTAGTAGCATCTCTGTAATCACAAGGCTTTACTTAAGATTTTTCAGTTTGGACATACCAATGAAATCTGCCATGGTGTTTGCCAGGTGAAATACAGAGCCTAAAACAATCTCTGCTAACAGACACTCTTCACTTCTGCACGTCTGACCTTCTCATCCTGAAAAATTAATTCTGCTAGTCATAAACAACCTTTTAACCATACATATGCTCCACCTTAACCTTGTGGCGCCTCCAGGTAATTCTCCATGCTGATTTGTTCTAGTCTGACATCTGTGTGCTGGGATTTAGGCTAACCTTTTATACTTCCATAACAGATGCTTCATACACTCCAGTCAGGGATTTTGTTAATTGCTTCTCCAATGGTGAGGACATCTCAGCTGCAAGGGATTAGGAAAGATTCAGGAAATCAACAACAGGTAAATTAGAAGTGGATCAGATACTTCCCCATTGGAAAAAAATGTAAATGTTAAAAGCTAAATTTGATCCTCATGTTCATGCATGCTTTCAAAATAGGATTTGTCAATTTCAGATGCAAAGCAGCTCCAATTTGATATTACTGACTTTGTCTAGTTTATATTCTGAAACATTAAAACTGCAGAAATGACCTGCCAAGTATTGATGTAAGCTTATTGACAAAACAGAATGCTTCACAGTAAGGGCATCATCTCACAAGGCTCCACACAGTGACTCTGTAATTACTGTTTCAGGCTCTGCATATCAGATCTCTAGCATACTGTGCTCGATTCACCAAAAATAAAAAAGGAAGAATTAGCTGATGTAAGTAGGAATAAATTATCTGAAACAAATAATCTTTGAGAACTCACAAAACCAGAATTATTCTAAAACGATCAGTTACACTTCTTTCACTAAGGTTTAGAAATAATGGGTAAACTCAGCAATTTATTTAAAAACTCACTAAATCCTTATCCAGTAGAGCAGATTGCTACCACTTGCTCTAGAAAGCTACAACAACACAATAAAATAACCTAAAAAGGAGCAATAGAGCGTAAGAGAATAGTCTTCTCTCTAGTATTCAGCATGAAACCAGAACACTTCAGTGTGCAAAATACACACACTTCAAGACAGGAGAAGGTCAGATCTGTCCAAAGCTTCAGTTTGGGCTGGACAAGCAGGCAGCACTGTCAGTTATTTCACAACAGTGGGGGGACAAACAGCAGAAATAGATAGCAGGTCCAACTAGACCTGCGTACCTCAAGTCCATAAATCACTTCTGTATTTGGTTTTCTCTTCTTTTGATTTTCACTGCCATCTGGTATGTTCATTCTACATTCCCACTTACTCCCCACTGTTGTTGTCAGCCTACCCATGCTTTACAGTTTGCCTATTCATCAAGAACATTTTCATTATGCTATTCCTTGACAATAAAATAAAATCTTAAAAAGTAAAGATTTTATTATTTTGTTATTTATTATTTTTAATCATCTGTGAAATGCAAATAACTTCTCTAAGTCTTTTGTGAGTGGACATTACACATCTCTCCTCCTGGTGAACAGCTCTAACAACTGAGTTGCCAACAATCTCCACTCATCTGGTTTTGTATCTTTGTTGGCCAACCCTGTTGAAGGGCAATCTCAATCTCATACATAAGTCTACCTCCGACAAAGGTTAGAGCAGGCAAGACAAATTAATGCTGCAAATGTTTCAATCAAACTGCTTGCTTTCACCGTCTTTAAAATGAAAATTAACTCTGAAGACTGAATAAGAAGTCAACCCGTTGTGCTATGAGGAATCATTTCTCTGTATAAATAACAGGCAGAATATGGCTCGTGTGCATACATCAATAACCCATGGGTGGACTGGCTGGATCCACAACACTACCCAGCATTGTTTATTGAATCGTGCAAACTTTGTTCAATTGCCCTATTTCAGAAAGTTATTTGGAATTCCTTCAGGTTTTTACCCCTATTAATATTCATCTTCAAGAATGATGTCTTTAAATACCAATAACTGTCCCGCTTCATCCATAATTTATGAACCTCTTCTTAACACAAAATCCATAGGTATCACTTGCTGCCCCTTGACTCCAAAAATTAAAGCCAGACAAAGCTGTAGTGAACAGCACAGGAATATAACTGTCATTTTCTGTAATCTCAAAGAAACCTACAGTTTAGATAAAGTTCATATTTGTTTCACATCTAAGACAAAAAGCTATTAAAGGTACCCTGTGGCTTCAAATCCATTTTGTTTATTTTATTTACATTTTAACAATGTTTGACAAGGTAAACCTCTTAAGAAATTTTGTATCATTTGTGAGAAATGGTGCTGAATGTTAAGAAAGCAAGTATTCTGAGCCATTACAAACAATTCCCTCAAAGGATATTTTTTTTAATTACAGCTGTCAATCAAAACATGACTTTGTTCATCGGTATTCGAAGACTAGCTTTCAAAGGGAAAAGTGATGTTAAAAAAATTTAAAAGCTTCATTCAAATAAAGATAACACAGAACACTAGATAATCAGAAACGTTTCAGAGAGAAAGATGCAGGTCAAGTCTATAAACCAGGCTGAAAAATTTTTGAAGCATTTGCTAATATGCACTCAGGTTACCTACAAATTAAGAGACATTGTTCCAGTTGGTATCTTCCAAATCTAAACAGCAAATTTAGTCCACTGCATAATGCAGAAAATATTAATTACATGTTAATAATAATTTTGAAAGACAAGGAAAGATATAAAACATAAATGAATAAGCCTCCACAATTCTAAATAGTGTCAAGTATAAGACTGCATATTTGTATTCACCTTTTTTTAAATATTACCACAAAAATATAGTAATACTTATGCCTGGTTGAGTGGAAGAAACTCACTACAGACTGAACTTTGCAAAGATTCGAAGTGTATTTTCCCAAATAGCTTCATAAGGTCACATCTGCACAGCAGCACAAAGGCATGCAGCACAAAGATCCCTGAACTGACTAAGACCTGAACAAGTCATTCTGCACTTTCCAGCCCAAAAAACACTATTGTTGTTCTTACAACACTGAACAGCAGCCTATAACAATAGCCCTACCACCTGGCCCCATGCTAACAAAGACAGAGTTCCCGACCTGAAATGGCCTGTACCCAGACCAGAGTTTTCCTATCTGCAAACCTCAGCACTTCCAGTTTCAAAGTCAGCATGAGCTGAAGCACGAGTACCCACATGGCAAGGTAGATGTTCTCACGGCAAGAGAGCCTCCAAGTCTGGTGGTGATGCTGGCAAACCATGCACTGGGGGGACTCCCTGGCTGATAGAGAGAGATGAACCATAAGGAGGCAGCTGTACCAAGGCAAACTAGTGGACAAGTCTTGTTAATGGAAGCACAAGTGAAGAAACAGTTTGTTATATGCCCACATAGCTTACCCTATAAAAGGTACCAATATTTGTGCCCATAAAACACAATTACTGTTGTCATAAAAAAATACTATAGATCAAGAATAGAGTAGTTTAACGCCAAACTGTTCACTTCAGCTGGTTCTGTTACTATTTTAATAGTAATTCCTAGCAGAGCACCAGATAGTCATGTTTTTCTACAATTTCACCATTCTAATATAAAATCATACCAATTTAAGTCCTCCATCACAGGTATCATATGGTCTAGATTCCACTTTCAGCAGTAGTTAACACAGAAATCAATATATAAGTTCCAAATGTATGCATGCTTAAAATAAGTCTAGTCAGTGAAACTGTCAGGAAAAACAGTTTAATACAACATTAAAGGGGTAAAAATTCAGGCAAAGCTGATGTCTTGTACTGGTACAATGAGTCTTCTAAACTTTTGATGGTCTATTGACAATAATTTGTTTGGCCTGCTCTGTTTTTACAAATACATATATGCATAGAAACATTATACACATACATACCACCTGCTTCTCATTTTAAAAAGCGCTAAGGATCTGAAATCCTGGTGCAACGAGACTTGGTAATTGTAGCCAACTGACCAAGACAACAGGTCATTCTGTAATTCTAGTGCTATGAATTAGGTTTTGGGTAGTATATGCACCTGGTCTATAACTACGCTTGCTAAAAAAGTAGGTTTAAATTTTACATGAAGACTAATTTGTAACGAAGAGTGGCTGAATGATATATCTACAGATTCTTTGCTCAGCCATCAATTCTTTTAGAAGGTATTGCTTTTGCAGATCATGCAACTGCAGAGTGAGTTTCACCATTATAATGGCCAATTTTCTGTGTTGTTAGATTTAGGCTATCAAATGTAAATAAAGTCTTGTTACTCTGAAATTTTCTCAGTGTCTCCCCAAAGGCAATCCACAATGACTTCTTTCTGAGAGGATTAAATGTAACATTTTTCAATCTCCCTCAAAACATTTTTTTTTTCTGCTTCAGAGATATAACAGTCCACCTGACTGAGCTGTTAGAAAGGGATATTCTGGAGCTCACAGTGAACCAGGACAGATTCCAACCTGGAAGGCTATCTGTACACACATGCACAGAAAGCCAACCAAATTGTTCCAATAAAACTTGCACGAAGTCAATTTGTACGATGAACAGTGATGCCATATCCTGTGATATGATTAGGATCAATCTGATGGGTTCCTTTAAAATGAAGAGCAATATTTAAGGGAGTGAGTCCACCACACAATGCTAGTATGTTTAAACTATCGAGTATTTCATGGCTGGTATGCTTTAAGTATATTAACAAACATAGCGCATCCTGTCTGACTTTCTTCTTGATATTAGCTAGAGCTGAAAGAAATATAAAAGAAAAAAAAAAAAAAAAAAAGAAAAAAGAAACCTCTACGCTATATTTGGCAGTTATGCTAGCAGTAGGCTCCATAGTCCCACACCAGGGACCACAGACAAGTTTTCACCTATATCATGGAAACATCAGCATTTTTTCAGAGCTATGTCATGTTGGCAGGAGCATGCACCAATCCACAAGCTGCCATACACCCCAAAAGCAGACCTCCAGAGCCATACAGACACACTCGAATATAAAGTAAAAACACACCAGCCCCACAACATACCAGGCAGCTTTGCCTCTTGCAGCTGCTCTGACTACACAGATCTAAGTGTCACCCAAACACTTTAAAGTGGCTCCTGTGAACAGGATGGGCAGAGGCAGCATTCATGGAGGTCTCCTTCACTGTCTCGGTAGCAGACATAACCATCCAAATCAGGGTTACTCTCTGTACTTTCCTCCTAGACACTGGTCCTCAGTCAGGAGGCCATCAGCTATCCTTCAGAAGCTCAAGGTGACCATCATCTTTCACAAAACAAGGACAAGTGTTGGTGTTACAAAGGTGTCAACATGCAACCAAGCTATGTCTTCTGCTTCTAGTGGCTACATATTGCTCAGTAAAAGTCTAGACAGACAGCACACACAAAATGAGTTATGTTATTCACGTTGGTAGACTGAGGAACTTCTCAGTGGCTATCTTGGATAGAAAGTATTTTTTTCCTCATATGGTAAGAGCATTTATGTTGCCATTATCAACAAGTATGCAAGTTTCTAGTTTCATTCCTGTTCACTGAAATTCTGGTTTTAACAATATCTACTGTTTGCAGACAGCAGTAAAATTAGAAAACAGACGGGAGCTGGATCAGCTCATCAATACACACACCACTAGTGCAGAGGGATGAATGTCGGAGCTCTAGTAACTCTTCACATGACTTTGTTCCTAATTTCAATATGCATATTCTATGGTGCATGGAAAAGTGCATCTGTAGGGGTACAGATATTTGTTTTCCCTTTTCTGGTCTCCATTTTCTTTTCCCATCCCTTCTACTTCTAACTAAAAAAATAACTCCTTTTCTTTTCCTGTTATTCTTTGCTGCACATTTTCCACTTGGAATATTTTTCAATTTTTTGTTTAACTTCACACCACAAAAATAAATAAATAAATATATAGATATAGATATAAACGCTTTCTTCTACAATTGTCAAATAAACCTTATTACAGCAGGTACAAAGTGCTATCTGCAGAACTGCTTTGTTTCCACTCTGTTTCACAGTCTAGAATATACTTAAGTTTCCTTCTACTTTGGTAAATTGATTTTTGTACAGTATGAGGGGATGTGTTCTTCTTTCTACTATAGATTTAAAGAAATACTACACATCACCTTACACTGAGTAAAAATCAATTTTCTACCTGTAGGTGATTAAACTTTCTCAGCCCTGCTGAGAAGGCATAGCTCATCAGGTTTAAGTTCATAAAATGGTTCATTTTACTAACGGCAAAAATAAAAGCACTAATATATTTAAACACATCACATGTTACAGAGTTGTTAGTTTCCAAAGGTTACCTGTAGTTTTATCTATCATATTTAATATTAAGCTTCCTCCTCCTCCTTTTTGTAAGCTCAGTCGTTATCAAGAGACTTTGGTCCTGGTAAAACCCCAAAACACACTGCATCTGAAAAATGCAAAGCAGTTCCTCTCTCCCTTTCTCCTAGTGATAAAGGGCATCCTAGAAATGAGCTGCATTAAAAGCTCAGATCTGAATCTGAGTACAACAGAAAGCCAGCTGTTAAGATTTGGCTGTAGACTGCTGCAAAATTACCTCATTTGCAAAGCTTGCTATGAGGTGAGGCAGATAAATGATAACACCACAAACTACGAAAAGGCAAAAAGCTTTATTCTTCATATGTCTGGGTCTGACTTAAAATTTCATATTGAATATGCAACTTTGAACATATATTCATAAACATTCACTCCAAGCAGATCTGCACATGCAGCATTTTAATATGGGGAAAGCAGCAGTAAGCTATTTCCCTGCATGATGGTATAGAAACAAATTGTTTAACATTTGAGTGTTACTAAAAGAAATGGCCAGGAAAAAAAAAAAAAAAAAAAAAGGTTCACTTCTGGCAACGGATGGATTTCTAGTCAAATGAGAAAAACTTTTCCCTGTCAGTCAATCAATCAGTGCGTAGTTTATTTTAAGCTGGTGATAATATGGCTGTGGAGATTAGAAAGCTAGTGAGCTACAAAGAAGATCAAATTAATTTTACTCAAATGAAAAAAATAAAAACCGTCAATAAGCAAGCACAAAATTTAACCCTCTCTATCAAGTTCAGAATGGAACAACTACACAGAAACATCATCTAATATCTATGTCAATAAGTGGAAATAAATGAGCCAGCTGAAAAGCAGGAATTATGTGCCACACATCTGAGGTGGATGAGTTGATTATCATGATTTCTTTCGTTATTTGACTAATTAAAAGAACTGTGAAAATGCAATGTGAACAGAAAAAAATACTGCATAGACAGTCTCAGGCAGAACTTTCAAACTTTGGTCCTTAAGTTAGCTGCTGAGATGTACATTGAACACTTTAAACATAGTACCCTAATTTCCAAATCAGGTAGGTACCCACAAAGTGTACAGCTGCAACAAAAGGTGTGAGCCCAATCCCCCTGAAAACAAAACAATTCTGATTCATATTCCTAAATCTGAGCTTTATGTCCAGCACTCATTTGACAAATTTGGTCCTCATTCATTTCCCAGTAAAAAAGCAACACATCATATAGGAACCAGTTAATAACATCCTTTGCAATCTGTATGGGAGGTACAATGCAGTCTGTAAGGGAGATGCAAAGATGATTTAGGAGCTTGCAGTACCACCCCACACATCCTTCAGGTGTGTGGGCACCAGCGTTAAGGCACCCAAAAGTTGATGATGGAGAGAAGTGCAAAAGAGGAAAGAAAAATTTGGGGTACTTCCTTCCTCCTCTTCCTTGAAGAACTGGCTAAAAATTTCTTTCAGTTTTCCATTAAAAAAATGTGCTATATTTTTGATCAGCTATATCTTCATCAATATTGATTAAAAAAAAAAAAAACAAAAAAAAAAAACATTTCATTCCCCAAGAGAGGATCACAGCTAAAATGAGACAAAGATTATTTTAAATGGTGGCACAAACCCCAAAAGAAAACATGCCTTTCAAATAAGAGCAGCAGCTTTTAATTTCTGAATTGTTCAGCCAAGCATACACATTCTTGTCTGATGAAGAAGAATATAATTACCTAGGGGCATGTCAAAAATAACTGTTGCTTTTCCCCTCCTGTCCTTTCTTGGAAGAGGAGAGATTGGTGAGCCAATCAAGAAATTGAAACTGACATTTCACAAACTGATAGTCATGTTACTATTTATTTATTTTTTTGTTTGCCTATTTAGAGTGAGTACAGCTATCAGGCATATACACGGAGAATGTGACACAGCCTCCAGCAGTATCTGAACTAATGCTTAAGAAAATTAATTCCTTGAAAAATAAAACAAGAAATCTCAGGAGGTCATTGTGCTGTCTTGCATCATCTGTAGTAAAATGAATGCCTTCAGTTCTGATATAAACTATTTCAGCCACCTAACTTTCATTTTTAAGACATCTCATATTCACTAGTTAAGAAAGTTCAAGTTCATCCTGATTTGAAATAGACTGGTTAAGGGAAATGCAGCAGGCTTGTTTATTTCTTTTCTTACTTAACTTTCACCCGTTATCAGCAAAACTATTTTGTACTCCTTCCTCACTACAGAACAGGATGTTCACACAACTTCTTTTAAATAAAACATTTCCAAAAGGATTAGTATTTCTCTTATTGATCCAGAATAACATACTGCAACAAAAACAGATTTTGGATGTCCTAAATATTCATCTCCACGCTCTATTTTTATGTTCTGTTGTTTTTCTTGTACATTAATTTTTATTTTATTTATTTATTTATTTATTTTTACAGACAAGGACCCTAATTCAGTGGTCAGCTCCAGAGTTCCAGAACTCTTGCCCACTCTATGCTTCAGATTTAAATAAGTTACTTTATATTACACTATTAAAACAGCTGAAAGCCTGGTTATAACTTACATTAGTTGAATTTCCAGAATGGTTCATTTAAAGAACAAATTTGTAAGCACAACAGCCTTGTCCTACAAAACCGTGAAATATGAAGAAGTGTTTGCACAACTAAATTTTAATCCTTGACACTAAGCCTCAGCATACATGTGTTAATACTTCCATTATAAAGACTATCTATCAAGACACCAAGGATCTGAAGTAAATATTGCTGTTTTTCTGTTACAAATTACATCTTCCCCAGGGCTACCGCAAGATTTTCCAAGAATTATAGAGAACCTTTTCAGTATTCAAGATATAGGATTATTAGCAGTTACACTGTAGTATGTTCTAGAAAGGATGGTTTCCCGAGTTTTGCTCTAACGTATTCTACTACACAGAGAGATGAGGGGTGGGGGTACCAATGAGTATTTATAAAGTTCTTCCTTTGATATTAATAAAAGTTCAAGTAGAAAACCAATTTCTTTTAAAAAGTTATCATGAATGAAACACTATTTATGAACCATTCCAGAGAAATTCAGAAGTTCTGGAAGTGTTGACCATAGCCTGTCCCATTGGTTGAGGTCCACAGAGAATTGTTTGATCAGTTTGAGCTCATACACTGGTTCGTTTCCACATGCATATTTTATTTTACTTCAAAATGAGGACCACCCTGATAACTAGTCCCTTCCAGCTCCTTTGAGTTTTCAAAACCATTCTAAAAATAAGCTATGAAAAAGGCAATACTTCTGTGTCCTGAAATACTTTTAAAGTCCCTTTGAAATTTAATAGAAAATGAGCGCACATTTCGAGTAAGTATATAGCACTTCCTTATGCATGAGTCAACAAATCTTACTAACAGTGGCCTTTAAGGTAATAATTCTCAAAAGACAGTCTCTGGACATTCTTAATTATTGAAAATAAAAAAAAAATACAGACCTTTCTTTATGACTGACAAAATACTCTTGTCTCTGAAGCTGAAAATGAAGTTAAAATTAATTTTCTTAAATATAAATTGTGCCTTGATAGTTATATAAATACTTCCTTTACCTTTTAATAATTCCAAAAATAGTAAATGGATGTGACATTAACACACTTGCTATATTAAGCAGAAGTCATATTGGTAATTCCCAAAATAAGTGAAAATTTATTAAAGATTCCTACGATGATGAACAAAACTACTACACTTGTTAAGACAGTAGAGATCATCCTTAGTTCTGAAGGAACAGGCAAGATTTACTTGATTTAGAAGCAACACTACAGCAATAGTAACAGTCCAACAAAACCTTTTCTGGGCAAAGTGTTCTGAAGGTCTGAAGAGTTTTGGGTGCTTAAAGAAAGCAACTTCTAATATCACAACCTCAGGCAGTTTCAGAACCCCCCACTCTTATGATACAGAATATTCTTCAATAGGATGTGTAACGTGGGAATACCCTAGCTTGCTTCAAACAATTACTTTGACCTAGTCATTGGTGTGACATAGGCTTTCTGGAAAGAACAGAAGACTGCTTCTCCCCACTCCGCAGCCCTTAAAAAAATGCATTTCCTCCATTAGCAACCTCTGAAATAATGCCTGAATGGCACAAAACTGTGCATACACGCACTTTTTTTTAGTACCATTTAGATGAGCTGAGTTGCTCTTAGCACTCTAATCATGGCAATGTAGAATTTATTTTGAGAAAACCTTATTGTAATGAATGCTGAATCCATAGTTCATGGCATGAGATCCATTCTTCTCTCAAGTGGAAAAGCTTTGCATTTTTCTTAGTTTCCAACTCTGTTCTCAAAATAAAAGGCTAAAAAGAAAAGAGATGTCTTATTGCAACTCCTTCCTAAAAAAAAAAATAATAAAAAGTGTGTCATTCTTGACCAACAACTCTCAGCATTTCATAGGATATTTACAATATCACTAACAAAAGCTGAATGGCTTCTGTGCCACAAAAATCTCTGTAGCCTACAGTCATGCACTTCACATACGTACAGGCACCCACATACATCTTTCTCAAAACAAAGCGATATTAAAAAAAAACAGAACTAGATGGAAGTTGCATGTAATGACAGTTCATTTTAGGTATCTCATTAACTTTGGTCAGACTGAAGCAAGTTAGTAATGACCTCTAATGTATGAGCATAATGTAACTAACTTCATAATAAAATTGTTCATAAAAATCATCAATTAAAATGCAAGAACACTTTCATTTAAAGCTTACAGACTCTGCCAACAAGTACAAAATTTTATCCTGATTTTATGAAATATATGGCCAGTATTACACAACAGCAAAGAATCAGCCTCTCGTTTCTCTCGTTGCTGAAATATTACTGTCATATTCCAGTTCATTGTAACGATATTTAAACCTTACAAAAATTATATCATGTGCTTTGGTTTCTACCGGTAGAAATGGAAAAGCAGTTTGCTTTCATGTTTTGTTAAAAACAAGTCGCACAGAATTTTCATCACATTCCTTCTGACACAAACTCAAAACGCTCATGTAACTCAATAGTTAATATTTGCTTTGTGTTTCAAAAATCTGATTTACTGAGATGTTTCTAAACATAGTAAATAATTGAAGAAACTGCAAAGTCTGCATGTGGAAAGGTTCACAAGAACCTTGAAAATTCTTTTGTTGCATTATTTAGAACGGTTATAAATGTCAGGTTACTGTTCATAAAGGTACGTCTGTTTAGAATGGCATTTGCAGAATAATGTTTGCAAAAGTTCATATGAGTATTCCTGTCAGTGCTGCTGGCAAAGATTTCTTTTCTTTTTTTTATTATTTTTTTTTTTCTTCAAATAAATTCTTTAACATCACTGGTCGCTTTAAAGGAGATGCTTCATCTTTGCTGTTTTCAGCTGTATGTGTCCTATGGCAGGTCAAAACATTTCCTAATACTGTAACTTATTGTCATTTTTGCGATAGGTCTAATCAAGTAACAGGATTCTCCATTGCATTTTATGCTACACAATTCTGATTAGAATACGAGGCCTCTACTCTAAGGGGTTTCAACTCAAAATGTAAGAAAAGAAGATGAAGACAGAGAGCAATAAAAGCAAATAAAAGAATTTGTCAGGAAGTATCCAAAAGCCCCAAGGAAGATTTTATTTAATTAAAAGCACTGAACATATGGAGTACAGTAAGTCATAACAAGCACTCTGGGCATTAGGTTCAAAGCGTCTGTCCAATCTACTGTTTTCACCATGAACTTTTTTTTTTAGTGACAGAAATTGTTATTGCCTGTCTGATTTTCACCTAGTAATTACAATCATAGAAACAAATCTTAGTTGTTGAAAGTGCCATCTCAACCATTACTTTGAAGTTTAGTAAAGATTCTCCAGGAGAGAAAAGTAGAGAATCTACAGGAGTTGAACACTTAACAAAACTACTTAACAAAACTACCTGCTCTTTTTAGAGATGCTGTACATACTGTTCAAGGCATTTGAACTTCTTATGACACATATTTGTTGTTCAAGGGCAATTACTCAGAACATAGTAAAACATGCTCTCATGGCAACTGATCAGATCAAATTAAGTGAAAAATCTGACTCCCAGGCTTACATCAGGCTAGCCAAGATCATGCCTAGAAGGAATTCATTAAGGAATAAGACACTGAAAAAATAAGCAGCTATAACACATCATTGACTGCTTTCTCATATTCTTCAGCACCACGTCTCTTGCAGGCCTACTGAAATGACAAAGCATGAACTAATAATAGTCAAGGTACCTGCAGCATGTGGTGCTTCATACAGATCTTTTCCAAGTTTACTCTCATTGGACCTAAAGGATGGGTTCAACCATTTACTAGAGAACAATATTGTATACAACACAAGAACAGGAAATAACGTTTCATTGGATATGCCACAGAAACAACAGATTTTTCTTTAAACATCTACACACGAAAATATGACAAATACTTGAAATGTTGAAGCTGTACCCTAAAATATGTTGAAACAAGAGCACCCTATAGACATTTCAAGCAAGGCACTCACTGTGATTGTTGTGATCTACAAGAACCTTGCTCCACCATCCTCTCTTTCTCAGTGAAGATTTGCCTCCAAGCTTTGGCACAGCCTACATATTTAAGAGGAAGACAGACAATATGAAAGGTATCTGTGAATCTGGTGGTTTCAAGATTGATGATCTAATCATCCTAAACTGGCAACAACACAAGTCCTGTAATACAACTTCCTTTTCCTACTAGGAAACTATGTGTTTTTCCACTGTGCAATATAGAACTGTTTCATACATATAACATTAAAGAATAAATGATAACCATACAAAAAAGTTAGTTGTTTTGAACCTTTGCATATAAAATATTAATATGACTTAGAACTTAAGGCACTGCTTAGTTACTACACTATTTCAAAATATGGTTGATTCACAAATGAAGAAAAACTGTCAGATACTGGTCACTGGAAATACTTCTAATCCAAAAATTTGACTTCATTCTAAAGTAAACAAAATAGATATTCTGAAACCTTACTTTTTTCCCCACGCTAGAGGTATGTATGAAAATCTAATTCTCAAATTCAATTTCAAATTTTATGTTTTTCTTTTTTTCTGTTTTTACTACAAAAGTACATTTCTTCAAGATCTTTCCTTTTAATTTCTTCTATTTCAATAAGGTCTGTTGTCACATAAAGCTGCTGGAAGCTTTTTTTTTTTTCTTATTTGTCAGAGTGCTTTCTGTTTATATTTCTTTACTGCAACAAAGCAAACTATTTTTAAGTAACATTTTTCTTCATATGATCTGATAAAAAAAAATCTCCTGATAATAGGTTTTCCAAGGGAAAAATTCTTAGCTGTGTAACTCCATATTCATACAGAGAACACAAGACAGATGCCCTAGTAAACATCTTTCATAAAATACCCTAGTTCTGTTTGCTTTAATAAGTGAAATAAGAATTACATAAATAACAAAGGGAAACTAGAAATTTTTGAAAAGGTTAACGACCTTTTAGCCTGACTTAATCCATGACTTCTCAGCCAACAATGTCTGAAAGTGTGATGTATGTTGCACTATAAAACACGAATTGTTATCTATTGAAAGCCACTGAAGAAGTAGTGAAGCTCCTAAAAGCAAAATTATTGTCAGTAGTAAATATGAGACATGCAGTATGGCAAATAAAATTCATTAAGCCAAGTTCTAAGCTACCAATATTGTATATACTCTTTAGACATTTGTAAGTTTCAGCAAATGCAGTCTGATATCAGTTCTGCTCCAGAAGTCTGAGCAAAGCTTAAGAAGTTATTAAAAACATGAAATAGTGTACGCATAAAGTGAATAAAAGCCTTGTTTCCAGCCAGACCCTTGGGTACTTGACAAGAATCACAGCAAAATATCTTGTTAGAGTTCACAGTAAATATTTAGGGCTTACTCTGATCTCTGCTTCGGCAATGTAAAGCACCTTCATATGTATATGAAATGAAGTGTTCCAAACGTATGCTGACCAGAATCCAATGCATAACGCTAAGGATGTTTTAATCTTGTATGCCACAAAAGTATCTCAATGCCCATATTAAGCTTCACCAGTTTCAGAGTTCCCCATAAAGCCCAAGGCAGGCCCATGATGTTCCTTCAGGGTACTGTTGTGCATCTGAGAAAATACCCTTCTATAAGCTTATGAATCATCTCCATTATGATTTTCACAGTCTTTACAAGACTCAACGTTTCATACCATTTACAATGCCGAATCACAGAATCGTCTAGGTCGGAAGAGACCTCCAAGATCACCGAGTCCAACCTCTGACCTAACACTAAGAAGTCCTCCACTAAACCATATCCCTAAGCTCTACATCTAAACGTCTTTTGAAGACTTCCAGGGATGGTGACTCCACCACTTCCCTGGGCAGCCTGTTCCAATGCCTCACAGCCCTCTCAGTAAAGAAGTTCTTTCTAACATCCAACCTAACCCCACCCCCACCCCCAGTGCAACTTTAGCTCGTTCCCCCTCGTCCTGTCACCAGGCACGTGGGAGAACAGACCAACCCCCACCTCGTTACAGCCTCCCTTGAGGTACCTATAGAGAGCGATAAGGTCACCCCTGAGCCTCCTCTTCTCCAGGCTGAACAAGCCCAGCTCCCTCAGCCGCTCCTCGTAGGACTTGTTCTCCAGGCCCCTCACCAGCTTCGTCGCCCTTCTCTGCACCTGCTCAAGCACCTCGATGTCCTTCTTGTAGCGAGGGGCCCAAAACTGAACACAGTACTCGAGGTGCGGCCTCACCAGAGCTGAGTACAGGGGGACGATCACCTCCCTAGCCCTGCTGGTCACACTGTTCCTGATATAAGCCAGGATGCCATTGGCCTTCTTGGCCACCTGAGCAAACTGCTGGCTCATATTCAGCTGACCAGTACTCCCAGGTCCTTCTCTGCCAGGCAGCTTTCCAACCACTCATCTCCCAGCCTGTACCTCTGCTTGGGGTTGTTGTGCCCCAGGTAAAAACAAAACACTACGAAACAGTATTATCTATTACAAAAGATATACAAAACACTATTATCTATTGTAACACCAAGAATCAATGTAAAAATAAAATCCTATAACGACATAGGTTTACTTTCTATACTGAGTACATCTCAATAAAAAAAATCTACTTCGTAAAATGTACTTACAAAAAATATATATAATTTCCTTACCAGAGATGATCATGGACAATCTCCTTGACTGACAGAACTAGATTAGAGTCATTTAAGTGAAGCATCCAAAGATGGGAGAAAGATTTAGAAAGATTCCTTGATGTAGAAGGAATTCTCCAAGATGTAGAAGGAATTGATATAGAAGGAATTCTCCAAGCATTAATGGATTTCGAACAAATAAATTAAAAAGAATAATTCAATTAATGGAAAATAAATATAGGGAGGCATTAGCTGTTCCGCATCTGTTTATTTTGTCTCATCTGAGAAAACAATAGAGAAGCATGACGATACTGCTCACCTTCAAATGCTAGTCCCAGTAGACTATTCTAGACTCAATATGGTAGAAGAAAAGCTTGTGAAAAAGTTTTAAATTCTTGGTGCCAACTTCTAAAAACATCATTTTATTCTACCTTCCAAAAGATCCATTTTCAATTGAAAATGAAATAAAACAACCACGTAGCTTTTGCTATAAAAATATTGTAAATTCTTTCTTCGTCTCTTATGTGTCATCGAAACACAAAAGCTATATTTTTGTAATTGTTCTCAGTAACGATCATCACCTATTTCAGAGTGCCCCAAAAGCACTGCTTGGTTCTTTATTTTCTGGAAACAAACTAAATATTACACCACAAAAATTCAACTCCCCCTATAAGTCAGAGGTAGTAATAACTACCTAAAGGGCTGCATCAACAGAGGAGTGGCCAGTAGGTCAAGGGAGGTGATTATGTCCCTCTACTCTGCCTTTGTGAAGCCTCACTTGGAGTGCTGTATGCAGGTCTGAGGATCCCAGCACAGGGAAGATGTATAGCTGTTAGAATGGCTCCAGAGGAGGGCTACGACATAGGACCAGAGTACCTATACCAGGAAATCATGTTTACCATGTTTTCTTAGCTTTGTATTTTTATGTTTAAACTACTTGTTGCTAAAACTGGAGAAATAGAGACCTCTCATCTCCGCATTGCTCCAAAAGGTCTAGGAAACTCAAATTTCAGTTGAATCAAAAACTTTAGAGGTAACTTGCTATGAACTAAAAAGAAAGCATTTGGGGTTTTCTGCTCTGCTCTCTGGTTTCGTTACCCCTACTGCTTTGGATTCTAAAGAGGAGAGAAGTCCTTGCTGTCCTCATTTCACCCACCATCTTTAATTTTGTCAGTGACTTTAATTATATTTCTTCTTATAAGCTTGTCTTGCCTTTATTTTATTTTTAAAGAGATAAGAGCTTGCAGCAAGGCTCCCTAAAAACTTTCAGCTCTATTTTTAATGCACACAGTAAAGTCAGAAGCATACATTAAAAAATACAAAGAGTAGCTGATTATTAATTCTAGTTAAAACTATTACTGAGAGAGAATCACTGATCAGAATTATACTAATTAATTTTACATATTCAGTGATTTTCTACAAGAGCAGCTTTGTGAGTACTTACAGTCTGTCAGGCTTTGCTTAATGTTAAACCCTCACCTTTTGTGCTTGCATGCTTTACGGTATTGTAGAAGACTTGTCGACAAAAGTAACATTTAAACTTTTAGTATGTGTGTGAGCTAAAATTGGAATTACTTCCTTTTGACATTAATTACTGCTTTGGATCACTAAGTAGGAGAAATGTTTATTAATCTATGTACAAAGTTCTCTTTAAGGGTAATCATTTCATCACTTTGCAGCATGATTCCAAAAACACAATTCAGCACTTGACAGCTTTTGTTAAGCTTGTTTTTGATAATTGGATACAGAAGTCGCTTGTGGCCATTTGGATGGAACTATTCTAGTTTCATAGAGCTTTTGAAAAATGATCAGACTTAAACACATCACTCATTCTGCTGAGCCAGCTTGACAGTTTTGATAGCGCATTACAGTAGTTTATATTTCATTTCTGGAAGATTTCACTAGACATCTCAGAACTAGGCTACCTTGGAAGCTCAAGTTCCAGTGGGCTCAGACTTTGATCTCAGGTCATCATTAGTTAATGCAAATAACCCATGGCGAGTTCTTCCATATTAACATTAACTGGGAACTTTTGAAGTACTACTTTCTCACACCCTTCTTTATTTATAACTGACTTGGACAACTCAAGAGGCATCTTTGTGAACGACCAAGAACTATTTCTCCATCATTTGATTAATAATTAAATCAAACAATAATTAATGGGTATGATATTTGTTTGATTAAAAGCAAGCCAGCAGTAGCCTTGTGGAAAATGAAGTTGTTTGCATTTTATTACAGAGAAAGTGAAAAAGAAATGCATATTGTAAATTCTCTCTGTTCTTTTCTCCTTTGAAATGGTAATAGCAATGCAATAGGGAGAGAAGCTGGATCAGGACTGAGCAAAGAGAGGGAACATTATTTGTGAATACTCTATGATGTACAAACCAAGTTGTGACTTGGTATTATCCGCGCCCTTCTGTTTAACATCTTAAAAATTCATAGGGCCAGAAGTGCCAATAGTCAAACAGTAACATTGCATTTCCATCTGTCTACCCACAGAAGGGAGAAAGACATTTTATATTTCTCAAGAAAAACTCAGAGAAAAGTAATAGTGTAATGTGGCTCAAAAAGCAGCAGCAATTATTCCATTCCTCTGAACAGATGTTCTGAATGGGCCAGCTTTACAAACATATTTCATCAATAGTAATCTGACCTGGCTTGATAAACGAAAGAGCATTTATGATCCTTTCCCACAGAGGAATGCAAACACCCAAGAAACAGTTTTCTACATACTAAAATAAAGTATGCTTTTTGAACTGCAAGTAAAACTAAAAACAGTCCCATGCAAGAATCTGCTCAACTAGTCCACTCAGTTTGATGGAAACATCTCCATGTCATACTAGATGTATAACAGGATTTTGAACTCTAATCTTTCCATCAAAAAGTCCACTCAATATAAAACAACGTTGATTTTAACATGCATTTACATCAGCTAACAATCTTAACTCAATTTTTAAATCAAATCTCTTCATTTAGACTATTTAAAAATACAAAGTAATATATATAAAAAAAAAAAAAAAAGAAGGAAGGAAACTACTCTATTCTCTTCAGGATTTTCAGTGTGAAAATGCTTGTGCTAAACATTTTTCTCTTGTTTGGTGAACACATGAAAGACCAATGCCAAATATGAAAAAATAAAATACCTAAAAAATGTGATATGCGGTAATTTACTCTCAAGCAAGGTATATAGAACTGCATCTTGTTGAAATTGTTCAGACTTATGTAGCACATTTCTAAACAATCTGGATGAAAAAAAAATCATATATTAGCATATACTTAAAAAAAAAAAAATAATAATCTACCAAGTATGACCAGGAAAGGTTATTCTCAACCACCCCAGACTGCTGCCTGTGTATTTATTTATTTATTAATCTTCACTTCCCACCACCCACACCTCCCTTCTCATGTTTAGATTACATTTAGGCAAGCACTAAGTTAAACCACACAGTTTTATGCCCTTTTTTTCCTCTCCTCAACATAACAGTACAAGCCTTCTTTGGAGCAATTTGTAGAAGGATTATAAAAAGGCACAGGCCACCCTGGCCAGTCCTATCATTTCCCATCTCACTCAGAATAATGAAAGCTAAAGACTAAGTTTCCATCAGAAGGAACTGTTTTCCTCTACCAGGAGAAACATGGGTAGAATAATGCATCTTAAAACTTGAGCAAAGTTAAGCTTGAAATTGTTTACCTGATACAAATAAATTGCCTAGGGATGATGAGGACACAATTAGGTCCTCCAAAAACATTAAAGCTGCTATTATCAGCACAGGATTTTATCAGATACTACAGACGAAGCTTCTGATATCAAATCCTACTTCTCTTTACCAACAAATTATAGAAATATTGTTATTTGATTATTCTTCTCCATGGTACGTACACTGATCTTCGGTGCTTGGTGAGCGTCAGGAAATAAAGCTTTACCATAACGATAAGGCAGACAGTTACTTTTCTCATTTTTATGTGGAGATAAATAAAGCTCAGAGAAGACAACTGAGTTACTCAGTTTAATCTTAAGAATCTCATGACAGAGCCAAGAGCAGAATATTCTTAGCCCTATGTTTGGATTATAATAGCAATCATTAATTTAGTTGTAACATTTACACATACTTAAATTTTGGCAGTATCTGGCTAAGATATTATGCAGCAAACACTTGGAGGATGTGTAGATCACATGTCTGGATGATTAAGGAGGAAATCACATTCCATGCTACCAGACACTGCATCAATGGGGCAAACCAGAGGGACTATCAGCCGACCATGAAAAAAAAAATCTTGGCAATATCCACTGCAATGTTAATTAAAAGGAACAGTAAATTAAAATACTGTCCCTAAACAGTTAAACAGTAACATAAGTTAATAATAAGTTAAACGATCAATAACATGAGAAGACTAGTAGAGGGTTTGCCAGCATGCTTTGTAGACTTCTGGTACACAGATCACAGCTATGATTTTATTTTCCCCAGGAAAATGAAATATAGTAAGTAGAGGTGACAAGGTATTTTCAGCTATGAGGGACAAGGGTTTGTAAGTCTGATGAAGTGTGAGTGTGTGAGAGACATTTTAAATCTGTATTTCAATTCTTAAGATTCAGTAGACAGAGTCTTGGATGTCAGCGTTTTGTCCCAGTTGCAATGTGTTTGCAGCACGTAACTGAAAGATGTGAGCAAACTGTAACTCTGTGATGTACAAACATTCCCAATATTTGCAAGAAAACAAGGTCTTGTTCTTTGTGAAATAAAAATCAGGTTGTTTAATAGAAAACAATTATACTGGGCAATGACACAAAGATGAATAGATTTCAACATGCCTTAAATTTTTAATGTTGAATTTTGCAGTAGCAAATCACTAGCATTAAAAATTGGAACTCACAGAATCACAGTTTGGTTGAGGTTAGAAAACCACCTAGTCCAACCCCTTGCCTCAAGCAGAGTCAGCTACAGTAAGGTTTCCCAGGATCATGTCCAGTCAGGTTTTGACTGTCTCCAAAGTCATTATTTCCTGTGCTTCAGTCTCTTTCAGTGCCCCATTGCCTCTTGCCGCATCACTGGATACAATGAGACAAGTCTTGCTCCATCTTCTTTACTCCCACTGATCTAATATTCACACATATTGATGAGATTCCTCCCAAGCCTTCTTTTCCCCCAGGTGAGCAATCCCATATCTTGGCCTCTCCTCACATGTTCAATGCTCCAACACCCCAAAACATCTTTATTGCCCTTTGCTGGACTTCCTCTGCTGTCTCTATCTTGTACTAGTGAGACCCAACACTGGTGACATCACTCCACGTCTCACAAGTGCTGAATAGAGAAAGATCATCTGTCCCAACCTGACTGGAACACTCTTCCTAATGCAGCCCATGAGGCTGGTAGCCTTCTTTGTTGCAAGGGCACGTTGCTGACTGATGTTCAACATAGCATCCACCAGGACGTTTAGGGCCTTATCTTTAAAAGCTGCAGGAGGTTATTCATCCCCAGCTACAGGACTCTGCACTTCCTTTTGCTGAACCATTTCTCCAGCCTGCTAAAGTCCCTGTGTTGAATTCCACACACACTACGATTTGATAAAGCTTCTTCACATTGCCCCCAGTCATTTCACCAATGCTTTTATTAAGTAGTAGCAACATACACTGGTATACACAGCGAAGGTTTCTTTACATTAATTTTATCAGTACTGTATTGCTGTCTACTATTTAAAGCATGAAGATGAAAATTTTCTGCACCTTCGCAATAGGTCACCAAAATCTTCACCACCTTTTCAAAAATCCACTAAACTGTACAAATAGGGTGGGATGTACTTAGCCTCTTGCATCAGGAATTTTTCTGTAGAACTGTGAAGTCTTTCCATGTTTACCTGCCAAGTTTTCACTTATCAATCTCTCTTGGTGATTAAGTATGCCAGCCTGGATGACAACTTCAGTATAAATAAACAGAGTATTTTCAGCTTCTCTCACCCTTGCACAGAGAGTTATTCTTAGTGTGAGATCAGTTTGAATCCCTCTTAAATAAAAACATAGATCTCAACACATACTTAGATATCTTAACAGAGCACTGTACTTTTAAGCTAATATTTTCAAGCTGTTGAATAATCACAGAACAGCAGCATTAGTTCAGAATAATGCTTTTAAAGGGAAATTTGAAAACTGTCTAAAAAGTTATGCTTGGACATACTGAAATCACAAGAGTGGATTTTCTTCCAATACAGACTATAAGCATGGGCAGCACTTCATAGCTTAAAGATGGCTTCATTCTACATGGGCTCTAAAGATGACTAATGTCAGTGAAGCCCAAGTGGTAGAATCACAGAATCATCAAGGTTGGGAAAGACCTCCAAGATCATCTGGTCCAACCATCCCCCCAGCACCAATATCACCCACTAAACCATGTCCCTAAGCACCACATCCAAATTTTCCTTAAACACTCCCAGGCACAGTGACTTCACCACTTCCCTGGGCAACCTGTTCCAGTGCCTGACCACTCTGAGAAGAAGTTTCTCAGAATTTCCAACCTGAATTTTTCCTAGTTTCCAACCTGCATGGATACCATGCAGTTAACATTAGCATCCTAGTAACTTGCATAAGATTAATTTAGGACCAGCCAATCAGAAGTAGGCGTATCAGAAATTACAAAGTCTGACTAAGAATTGTTAATACCCTTATGATAAAATTCTTAGAGGGAGCTTCAGCGGAATCAAACTGAAAAGAGAAAGGTAGATACATGAAAGTACTGTAGTCACTCAGTTTCTTCTTCCTGTAACATTTATCACCACAGCAGATGTGTAGTGTAGGAATGCTTTACACAAACACAACACTTATCTCTTCTGATAGAGTCCTAGATCCAAGGTTAGCATAAAAGGCATGTAAACCATTTTGAGAAGTCCTAGAAGTTCTCTGCCTGTTTTAACTTTTTACCTTTAGCTCCCTAACTCCCTAATAAAGTCTACCTGGAAATACAATGATAATGCTAAAAATGTCCAAATATACACACAAACTTATCAGCTTTGTAAGAAACAGTACCCAACAATAATCTTTCCTGACTGGACCTCATGTCACTGCTGGACCCTTTCCTGCCATTAAGTTAGTTTAAGCAGCTGATATTTTCCTTGAACAGTTATATTGTAGGTTCACACTTCTTGGGTTCAGCATCAACTCTTTCTCTCCAACAACCTTCCAGTGAATTTCTCAGCTGATACGTATTTGAAATGGAAACCTTTTAGCTCTGATTTGTCACTACATCTAACCACACTCACAAGTAGTAGGGAGAGATGACCACAGTGAATTGGCTACAGCTTCATCACCCATAGCTGCCGGGTATAAATCAGCTGTATATTGTAGACAGCAGCGGAGAAACAGATAAAATAAAGCTCTGTTTAGCCACTTTCTCCCTCTTCCCTGTTTCCTTTTCCCTGAAGGCACACAAAATATTTCCAGTGGAAAATATTTCCAGTGGAAATCATACTCCAAGTCATAACATTACCAAAGCAATTAATTCTCGTCTTCTGAAAGCAGATTTTCCAAGTGCATGTCATCATTTTTTTTCATAAATAGGAAAGCCTATGCCTTTGCAGAGGAAGAGATTGCTAAATAAGAGAAAAACAGTAGATGAAGCTTTTAGAAAGAACAGTAAAAAGAACTCATAAAAAACACAGCACAGAAGAGTTGGCAAAACTGCCAGTTATCCTCTTTCATGTCTGGGATATTATTTTTACTGCCAACGCAGTTTTGTTGTGTGCTCTGGCTGAATGCACCAAGTGGCAGCAGAGGTAATAGTCCTGAGGGAGAGCTTTCCATCAGTAACAGCACCTCCAGAGGTCTGAATGTTGGGCTGAGACCCAGATGATGCAGGACTGACCTCCATGGATGATTTATTTGTTGTTCCTAATGAGAAGTGACTTACAAGTACTACATTTTATTATCATTATTTTATCAGGAGTTTAGCCTAGGAGCTTTGACTGGCAAGGGAGGCTTTCTTGGGCTGAAACATTACTTTCATAATACATCTGAAGCATTTGCTGATGTAAATTGCTCCATATTTAAAAGGCCATCTATTTTCAGGTTGGGGCTTTTGGATTTCCTAGACACTTTTAGATAAGTCCCCTAGTTATTAAGCTGGTATTAAAAATCAGTACAAGTAATGGAGATTGAATCTACTCAGTGGTGGTACTAACACCTTTTACCCGGTAGAGATCAACACCACCAGTGTATACTTCTGCTCCAGGGTGCTGCAGTGCCAGGCTTGCAGTTTGCAAGGGTGGTGGTCACACTTCACATTGTAGGGAAATAAGACCCCAAGACCCTGCCATAACAGACTGTAATATCCTGAAGTATATCCTGAACTGCTCCTGCATTCACTTTAAATGTTAATAGTACCATCCAAAATTTCAGGACTGCATGATTAGCAAAAAAAACTGCTACTGCAGGGGAAAGTACAAATGTCATTCTGGGAATATTTTAGCTACCAATTCTTTTTCATAAATGCATTAAATAGCATTTTGTAGAAGGTTTTAGAAGAAACGTATACAACAATTAAGGAAGTTTTACAGTAATTTCACCTGCCTACATAAAACCATAGTATAAGATGATAAAAAAAGGAAACAAAAATGCTAAATTTTAAGATAACCTTGTCCTATTTATTAGTACAATCCACTTAATTTTATGGCATTTATAATAGATGTTAAAGTCTTATTAGCATAATAAAGAATTATAACCTGTAACAGTCAAGATACTAAATTACTGCTTTTGCATTTAAGATTTACATTGACAAATACATTGACCTTCACATTATGTTAAGCTTAAAGGTTAAAATAATTGCATGATTGTTGGCTTTGTCTTGTTGGATGCAAAATTTCCTCAGAAAGGTCTATTGAAGGACAAAAGATTGATACAAATTGGAGGGAAGAAAATTATGAATATCATGGGACAACTCACACAGAAAATTTTCCACAAGCTCAAGATTACATATACCCACAGGAACAGAGAATGTGAGTGGAATATAGTGAATTTTTTTTTTCTTTTTTCCTTTCTAGGGATGCTCAGCTGAGAATGGCATTTTGGGTAGTGACATTTTTTTAAGCTTTACCTTGTACTGACCACAGCGGTAATTCATTTGTTATAGGTTTTAGAAAAATGTTTTATTCATAGAGATTTCAACACACTCTCTTACAGCATCTTTTCTGAAAGCTTGAGATTGCTTTTCAGCTGGAAGTCCCACCAACAATGCATCGCACCAAAGAGATGTTATACAAAAATATACAAAGTTGGAGGAACTCTAACACAGGATTCATCACCCAACCCTTTCTGATGATACTAATACAATTATAACAGCTAGAATAAATAAATAAATAAATAAAAGGTTACAACACCTTGTAAAGCAAGCTTGAATTTGAGAATGCTAATGATTCACTACAGCCAACCACAGTCTTGGTAACTTAATCTCAGGGATCAAAGTTATCAGGATCAACTTGCCATTGAAGAAAATAAATCACCAAAAGTATTTTGCTCTTCCACTTGGGAGGGTTGGGGTGGTAGGATGACAGAGCCTTATTTCTGGTTCAGTTTAGGAATTTTCCTCATATTGTTATAGCCATGAATTTGAGAGGCCCATAGCAACGCAAAGAACTGGAGAGGGAGGAGGTCATCCTCTTCTGTAGAAAGCAAAGAAATGGGAATGATACAAAAGGCTTCCATTTCTAACCTGATTCAACTTGAGCATCCTTGTGGCAGTAGCACCTTCCCTCAAAAGCACAAGGACAGATCTGCTGAAATTCCCTTCTATACAGATTTTCAACCAGCTCTTTCCTTTGGCTTGCAAGCAGTATGCTAACCTGGGTGTTTGCTGACTGATCTGTTAGGATGATGTTAAACTCACTGTGCATTTTTTACTGACTGCCTACAATATGGCATATTGATTTTGCCTTTCCCTGGTTCACTTCTAAAACCTACACACTCAAAACTGTTACTTATTTGAAGCTTTCTGCTTCTTCAGCCCTGCTCTGACAGATATCTGTGTTCTGACACCATCTGCTATCTTCATATTCCATCACCGAACCACAGGCTAGCACTTCTGCTGTGACAGCTTTTGAGGTGTAAAACACACTTCTCTTGACATCTGCCTCAGCTCATCCACCCTCCAACTGAAAATATTCTTTAGAGATACTTTACATTTTAATTTCTCTACAGGATACTTCTTCACTCAAAGGATGCCAGCTTTCTGTGGTTTATTGTCTTCCCCATTTTGAAGAGAACTCAGTTTTTGTATACAAGCTCAGAGTGCAGTAGGCAGGGATCACCTGATGCATAGTAGGAATGCTACTTGTTACTGTGTGTGGCTTGTAAAGGCATACAGAGACCTGCACGTCTCTTATAGGTGTAAGAAGGTTAGATATCCCAACACTTTTGGTTGCAATGATGCATTTGGGTTAACAAAACCATCTGTTACCCTAAAATGAAAAGGAAAATACCAAGCAAGCTGATGAGATGTGTTATGGTCTACTTGACTAGGAAATGGAAGACAATCCCATCTGAAGATCCACCTCTGCACATAATCAGTCTACCTAGCATCTTTACCTTTCAAGTTTTGATGGCATTCACCTCATTTCCTCACAGAAGTCTTAAGAGTTAATTAGTGCTGTAAAAGCAGGTTGGCAATTTAGAACTAAGATGTAGCTCGTTCTCCAGCCTTTAATCACCATGATGCAATAAAGCTATTCCAAGAGCACAGTATGTTTTAAAATTACTTATCTTACTACAAAATAAACAGGTACACCTTTACAGATGGAAGGACTGAGATTTGCTGCTATTTCTTTTCAAACTATCTGGCCTTATGAATTTCAACATAACCAGATATATACAGAATATATTAGAATTAGGTTGTGGAACTTGCGTAATAATAGGTAAGAGGACTTACAAAGGAAAAGTTTCAGTTGCTAAAGATATAGTAAAAGAAAAAAATCTAACAGAAGTATCAAAGTTATAAACAAGAAATCATGGCTAGGAACTGGTAAACTCCCATCTTCACTAAATGTGTAAAGAAAATCAGTATTTCTGAATATCTTTCTTTTGTCTCTTTTCAAGTATTCTGAATAATGAGATAGTTTCTCTTAATAGAATGCTTCATTTTTTTCATATTTTTAAATAAGGATGAAAAACAATGTTTCCTACCAAATTGGAGTAATGTGACAGAGTGCAGGCTTGAAGAAAGTTCCTATAGATAAAACAGTCTATCACAGAATCATAGAACAGCTTGGGTTGGTAGGTATCTCAAAGATCACCCAGGAAGGTACCTCAAAGAGCACCCCCCTGCCATGGGAAGGGATGCCACCCACTGGATCAAGTTGCCCAGGGCCTCATCCAATCTGGCCTTGAATACCTCCAGGTATGGGGCATACACAGCTTCTCTGGGCAACCTGTGCTCCAAGTGAAAAATTTCCTCCTAATGTCTAATCTAACCCTCCCATCTTAGTTTAAAACCATTCCCCCTTGACCTACCATTATTTGACTAAGCAAAAAGTTGCTCTCCGTCTCTTTCTATAAACCCCATTTAAGTATTAAAAGGCTGCTATGAGGTCTCTCTGGAGCCTTCTCTTCTCCAGGCTGAACAACCCCAGCTCTCTCAGCCTTTCTTCATAGCATAGGGCTTGAAGTATGTAACAGGTTGTTTTCATTCAGCTCAAGAGTTACTATTGCAATTAATTTCTTACAGACTTCTTATAGGTCTTCAAACGTATTTAACTTCTAAACAAGGTATTTAGCAGTCTGTGTTCACACCTTGCCAGAAACAGTCATCTCTAGTTATGCAGTTTATAACACATTTTTTATTAAGTATATTGATTTCCACCTCTCTTCATTGCTTCAGTTTCCTTATCACCTCTCTCTTTGAGTCTTCCCTTGCTCGTTTTTCCTAGCCGTACCTTCCAGCAAAAAAAAAAAAAAAAAAGTATGTATTTTAAGGAATAAAACCTTTTTTCTTCAAGGTTCTACATTTGTACTTTTTATTAGTTCTTGTCAAATATATTTCTAAAGTTTATGCTTGCCTAATGCACCGTCCATATACTCCTATTGTATCCAAATTAAATATATGTTCTGCATCAAGAAAAAGCAAAATAACCATGTTTTATGCTTTTTACACAGCAGGCCCAGGGCTCTCATAATAGTATCTGCAAATAGTCTGCCTATAATAATTCCCAACTGGTCTAAGTGCATGTATCTCGCTAAAGTACTTCCTAATTTACCTGCCAGCATGCTGACAAAAATCTCTCCATCAGCATTTATTAATGAAATAGATCTGTACTGTAAGCAGTTAGTCAAACTCTCTCCTTTCTGGCTATTGCTAGTTTTTACTTTGTTCCAAGAGAAGCCTCCTGCTTAAAAGATCAAAAACTAATCTCTCAATGCAATAGCATGTTGTTGTGGTGCTTGTTTTGTCGTTGTTGTTGTTGTTGTTGTTGTTTTTTGTTTGTTTTGGTTTTTGCTTTTTTTTTTTTTTTAAATAGCCCTGTAAAGAAAGATACAAGAGTCTGTCTGTTACCTTGTTTAGCTAAGATCCTTTCACAAACATCCACACAGTACTTCATAATGGAAGATTTTTTTTAATTTCTAAATGAAAGGAAGTAAATATTTTAGATAGTATAGTTAAGTGTTGTTCTAATTTATCTACAGCACATAATTCAAAATAAAAACATACAAAATCATGTTACCTTGTGTGAAGTAATTACTACTTGTCTTTCCAAAAGTTTTATACTTTTTTCTTAATATTTTTAAGGCTTCCCTCACATCCCACTGTAGCTGTAACTATATTCACTATATAGTATAAATAACTATAATATATAAATACTATTATATACATTTAATAACTATATTGTTACACATTTATGCCACACTTGCACATAAGTTCTCCATTACATACTTAACCACATCTAAGACACTTCTGTTTGAACGTACAATTTTTCAGATTAATATTGTAGTTTGTTCTATCATTTCCCAAAGAGATTCGCTAGCTCTCTAGCTTTGAGGAAGAGGATCTATTTGCTTAGATTTCAGTTCCAGGAGTGAAAAGGCCTATTAGACACTGAGATCTTTAAGATTTTTTAAGAGGGGAAACTTCACTAATAAAATCACCTATAATTACACTCTACCAATATGCCATTGTATCTGAGATGAAGGAATTCTATGATAATGAGTCAAATAATGCTAACAAAACTCTGCTTGATCCATAGGGCATTACCACAGATATGGTAATGTTCTAGTCCCATATCTTATCACCTGAAACTATAAATACATCCTGTTGTTATACCTCTTACCTGTTTCTGCATTCCCCCAAAGGTTTAAGTTCACCTCCTCCACCCTGCACGATGCTAATTCCTCTGGCTCCATGAATCCTGGGCTGGCTGTTCCTTGAAAAGCCAGCCAACTCCCGTGCAGGACCCCACAAAGCAGGCATGCAAAGGACTCTCCCCCACACACCACTTCCTATCTCAATGCCACCCCACGGTTTTCCATCTCTACTTCCTTTCCATCCACTTCCATCTCCTTCTTTCAGAATGTGTCCTTCCTACCTCCTTCTTGATAACAATCGTGGGAAATGAAATATCTTGTTGTTGGTATAATTACTTCATTTTTTCTTCCTAGCATATTACTGCTTGGAGTAACGTAAGTCTTCTTAAACAACTTTAATCTCATTATTTTTCTTACCTTTTTCCCCACATTCACTTGGGGATCATTTTGCCTTTGGGTTTAGCAGACTGGCAACCTGCACTTGGTGCAATCTCACTATCTATGTGGAAAAAAAATTGAATTTTTCAGGTTCTCTTCCACTAAGTTCAGTTTCAATGATTGAATCCTTTCCTTTTTCTTCTTTATGACGTACTGCTGATCTTCATATGTTCAAAAGGAAAAAATCTCAATTTTATATTTTCTGTTTCAAGACAGACTGTAATCTTTCTTAGGTCTTTCTTCCTCAGTGCAGTTTATGACAGGTCTTGAAACACCGGTACCATATGTTCTCCCAGCGTAAGATCAGAAAGCTCTCTCTAGCCTTTTTTTTTTCTCCCCTCCCCTCTTCCTATCTCTCATTCCATCTCTCTCTCAAGGACTTTTCCACTAAAAATAGTGCAGCCTTCAAATCTTTTCCTAGTTTACCTGAATTGAAAATAAGGACGATAAAGAAAAATATCATGTCCTCTAATTATGATGAGCTTTGTAATTATTTTTTATTGTAGAAATGCATAAGCCTTGCTTTAATATTTAAGAAAATCTTTCGTATTATTTTCTTCCACAGTTTTCTACAGTGATGCAGAACCTTTTTCTTATTTTAGGTTATATATTTTGCAAAATAAAACCAATATTTGCAGAGATTTATTCATATTTATCTGCAAGATAAATACTTGATTTTTACCTTCAATTTTTAACCTCTTATTCAGTTTTCTCAAGCTTCATCTGCTACAGATTTCAGGGACTTGACTAAAGCGGACCCCTTAAAGCCCTGCCCGGTATTAGGGACTGTCCTGTCTGCCAGCTAGGCACACCCTGCTTCCTGCTGTTCTGGACGTTTTTGTGTATCATGGAAGTTTACCAGAGAACAAAACCCAGACCCAAGCATGCACCGGAAGACTTCTTAGAAGTTCAGTGGCAAAAAATGCCATGTGTATTTTCCACCATGTAAAATAAGAACCGGTCCTAGGGCCAGCATGAAGACCTTGTGTTCCATCTCATTTCACATGCACTGTGCTTTCTAAAACTTGTTTTCACTAACATGGAGGTCATGTTCGTAAGTGTGATACATTTTACATTGCATGCGTTAATACGGATGCTTTCATACTAACAGTAATAATTCAATGAGTATCCAAAGTATCAAAGGGGGTAATATATATAGCTCTGGACTCAAAATGGTTTTGTGTAAATAGGGAAGATTTTCATGAATCTCAATACAAGACCGTCTCTCAAACTTTTCCCTCAGATTTAGCTAACTGTATTCCTTGAACATAAATTTACCAGTGCTTCAACATACTTCAAAACGGTACTGTAGACGAATTCAGTGACCGCAACCCTCCAGGAAAAAAGCACTGCAAACTTTTAACAAGTTTATAAAAAAGCAACTACTTTTCTAACAACAAATTAAAATCGGAAACTTTCATTTCCTGCAAGTTTTAACCCTGCATTAAGCTTAGCACAAAATTTTATTTGCAATGCCGGTAGACCTGTAGCAATTTAGAATAACATTTTATTATTATAGTCTAGAAGAGAAACCACAGACCACTGACCTTTAAACAGGCCTATAATCATATACTTTTGCTACTATCATAACTGCTAGACTTTCTGCCCTGCATGCCACCTGATATCAAAATCATCCAGTTCTTTCATGGAACTCCATATGGGTACATCTGATAGGTCAGCAAACCCTAAACAGACGTCAAACCTGCAAAGACGTATGTCATGTTAGACTTCTGCAGTTATGTTAACCTCCCTTTCAATGTCACCAGGGGTTGCACAGGTTCACTTTGTGCAAATCCCATTCAAAGATCAGTCTGTAAGGTGACTGTCACCACATCTAATTCATGCAATGAAGAATGACACAAAAACGTGGCAGAAACGTGTAAGGAGCAGGTGGTCCACCAAAGCCTCTGCAAGCACAGGTCCTTGCTAGACCTGCTGGCTCTGGTCTAGAAGCACATTTGAAGCTACACCCTGCACAGACACAACCCACGCCTCACAAAACAGCATTTCTCACCATGGGGAGCACACAGCTTGCATCCAGTGCACAAGCTGCAAGTGAGACAATGTGGCACACATCATCAGCCAAGGCACCTCAAACCTGCTTGTGAACTGCAATCTTGCAAAACTTGGGAGACAAAAACAGGTTCCCCTTTCCCAGCTCTAGGCCCAACACAAATGTTATGCTTGGCAAGACGACACATTCAGTTCCTTAAGACAGATCGCTTTAGCTTTATAGTATGTCCTTGATAATATGGAATCCGTGATCCTTAAGTATAACACATTTGAAAGCTCTTGCAAGAGAACTGTGTATTTGTAACCTTAAAACAAACAGCATTTTAGTGACATTTAGTGTCACCAAAATGAAAAATAATTGCTCACCACCAGCTATAAATTATGTTTATATTGCCAAGGGCAACATTTACTAGAAATTGTAAATAGCAAGTAAGTCAGAAATCACGTAAATCATGACCCCAGCTAATTAAATTCTGCATCTAATGGAGTGAAATTTATTGACAGCTCACTAAAATGAATTAAGAAAAGCAGCAACTGCATTTGTTGAAAGTAATGAAGTGTTGGGGCATGTGTATGCATTTTGTTGTTGCTGCTGTTTGTGGGGTTTTTTTTTGCAAGCACTTAGGTTACTATAAAATTTCTTTGGCCACACTGCTAACATATAACAGCCAATTACTACTCTTTAATCAGAGAGACTATCCCCATTTATTGAAAAATAACCTATTTGCACTATTGTTTCTATTTTTTATTCCTGCTTATGAAATTGTACACTTATTAAATACTGAAACCTAGGAAGACAATAGAGAGATGTGAAGTTAATGATATGCATGTACCTATTCACATGGTATTAGCTTTCTTCAGTCATTTCAGTATTCCCATCCTCTAATTTGTAATGAACTAACATAGACATCTGTGTTATTAAAATAGCAAATAGCCATCACGGTGGGAGAACACGTGTTCTCAGACCTGCACAGAGATTTGCTATACCATTACCAATTCATATTTTATCTTTATCTTATCGGGCCCAAAGAGTCGTGGTGAATGGAGCCAAGTCCAGTTGGAGGCCAGTCACTAGTGGCGTCCCCCAGGGCTCGGTGCTGGGGCCGGTCCTCTTTAATATCTTCATTGATGATCTGGACGAGGGCATTGAGTGCACCCTCAGTAAGTTCGCAGATGACACCAAGTTAGGTGCGTGTGTCGATCTGCTCGAGGGTAGGAAAGCTCTGCAGGAGGATCTGGATAGGCTGCACCGATGGGCTGAGGTCAACTGCATGAAGTTCAACAAGGCCAAGTGCCGGGTCCTGCACCTGGGGCGCAATAACCCCAAGCAGAGCTACAGGCTGGAGAGGAATGGTTGGAGAGCTGCCAGGCAGAGAAGGACCTGGGAGTGATGGTGGGTAGTCAGCTGAATATGAGCCAGCAGTGTGCTCAGGTGGCCAAGAAGGCCAACGGCATCCTGGCTTGTATCAGGAACAGCGTGACCAGCAGGGCGAGGGAGGTGATCGTCCCCCTGTACTCAGCTCTGGTGAGGCCGCACCTCGAGTACTGTGTTCAGTTTTGGGCCCCTCGCTACAAGAAGGACATCGAGGTGCTTGAGCGGGTGCAGAGAAGGGCGACGAAGCTGGTGAGGGGCCTGGAGAACAAGTCCTACGAGGAGCGGCTGAGGGAGCTGGGCTTGTTCAGCCTGGAGAAGAGGAGGCTCAGGGGTGACCTTATCGCTCTCTATAGGTACCTCAAGGGAGGCTGTAGCGAGGTGGGGGTTGGCCTGTTCTCCCACGTGCCTGGTGACAGGACGAGGGGGAATGGGCTTAAGTTGAGCCAGGGGAGTTTTAGGTTAGATGTTAGGAAGAATTTCTTCACTGAAAGGGTTGTTAGACACTGGAACAGGCTGCCCAGGGAAGTGGTGGAGTCACCATCCCTGGAAGTCTTCAAAAGACGTTTAGATGTAGAGCTTAGGGATATGGTTTAGTGGAGGGCTGTTAGCGTTAGGTTGGAGGTTGGACTCGATGACCTTGAGGTCTCTTCCAACCTAGAAATTCTGTGATTCTGTGATTTACTTGCAACACACACTAAATTCCAACCAACCCATCCATTGAATAGTTTAAGTATTAAGCCCCAGAACAGAAAACACAGAAAGTAAACATTCTGGCAACCTAAATAAATAAATAATAAAATTTTAAAAAGCCTGAAGGGAGAAGGGAGAGACATATTAAAGAAATCAAAGTAAGAAAGCAAGAAGGTTACTGCTCTGAGGTGTAGGTAACGATATGGGGATGGATTACATTGGGGATGGATTAAATTGGAAATAACAGATACATAAATGCAAAGAGGGCTAAAGGAAGAAAAACGTGCAGTTGACTCAATAAAGAAACGTGTTACTGACAGCTACACTGGACAAAAATAGATAATTTATGGCACACAAAGGGCATTACTAAAGCAGCTACTGAGATGCTAAATGTAAGAACTGGATGTATCCTGCCAAGAAAAAAAAAAGTAGATAGAAATACCCAAGGAAACAAAAAGGTGTTTCCAAGGTTAACAATAGGTGAATAGATGTCACTACCATCTGCGCTAATTAGTAAATTTGAGGATTTGTAGACAACACTTTCAGAGATTGCTCCTATGCAGCTGAAGCCAGCAGATTACCACCTGAAGTCATCTAATTACCTGAATAGACTTTTACATGAACAGTGATGGCCAGCACAGGAATCGTGTATAGCCACCTTTGATGAAGCTACACAATGAATAACAACTATGCCCACAGATTTTTTGCACAGCAAGCTGGTAAATTATTTGAGAATATTTTCCACTGTGTATGCCTTTAAACACTGAACATGACTGATTTCTTCTTCCAGATTTTTTTTTAAAGTTTTAAAACTCTTGCATCCATTTCATTTGATGTTTAGATCATTAATTCATTGACAATACTTATCTTCACTAGTACAAAGTGAAGGTGCAAGTCGAATGCATTCCCTTTAACAGCATATGATACCACACTTTTCTTTTGGCCTGCCTCTTCAACATTGAGCTCCAGCATAAAAACATTTCATATTTTGTTATTCCTTACACGTTCATAGTTTTCTCTTCACTAAAATTACATTTCTAATGAAGACGTTCCTGCAATAACAGGCGTGCCTTAAGTGCTAAAGCAGAAGCACTTCTGTGTGTTGCCCTAAAGCTCTTCCTCAGGAGAAGGAGAGCACTTCTATCACAACACTCAACAAGAAATGCTGAGGGTGAGAGGCTTCAAAGCTCCATGGACACCAACAGCAGAGACTCCTTAATCTAGGGTTGTGCAATAGGCAGCAAGCATCTCCCCATCAGGATACATGGCTGTGGTCACCAGCCACTACCATTTACAGCGTCAAAGAGCAACAAAATAAATAAATAAATAAATAAAAGATGTATGAATCTTAAAAGAACTAGTTTGGGTTCAGTTGTAGCACATATTTGTAGCATACAGCCACATATATTTCACTCCAAGTCTCCAGGGCCATTTCTCTGTTTATAGTCTGTTATCCCAGTGAACACCGGCAGAAAATGCAATTCAGTCAACAAAAAGATGCCCAATGACTACTTTAAATCTGTCATATGGTTCTTCTGACAAAACAAATGAGACTCCTAAAGAAACATACAGGTTAAGCAATGAAACCATTCCCTTCAGACTTGCAATAAATGAAAAATCAATTAAAGTACCTCAAACACTGCAAGTCTGGATTTATATCATTGTTGATCAAAATCAGAGAAATTGACCTCGCACTCCATTCTTGAACCCACCTATGCCACCAGGCTTAAGCATGTATTTCATGGACAAAATATAATAATTTTATTTCTCCTTCCTCAGACAGGTTACATGAAAGCATATACGTAAGAGAAGTCTTTTTTTAAAAAAACTACAGAGTATTACAGAGTTAACAGTGCAGTTTGTGACAGAAATAATAAGTAAAAATTTGTCTGTATGGTGTCTCACCCTATACCAATCATCAGAACAAGTATTGCATCAGTTTTTCCAATACATCTTTCAGGCCAAGTATATATGTAGTTAATTTCAGTTATTTAAGACCTGTACAAAATTCTAAAAAAAAAAAAAAAAAAAAAAGTTAGAGAAAGATATTCGGATTACGGATATTTCTTTTTAAAGTCATACATAACTACATATAAAAATTTGGAAGGCTGCTTAGCAAACCAGGTTTCTGAAGATATTTTAGGAAGACATTTCCACTTCAGATGGATGTGCTGATCTGCAGTATCCTCCTTCAGAGTGCAGAGAGCAGGGCCTGGGGAACACAAGTTTTTGGATGGTGCTTTAGAAGTTTTCTAAGTACCATATTAAGTAAACTTTCCCTTCTGTCTCTCTTTGAGAAGAAAAAAAAAAAAAAAAAAAAAAACAGTAAATGAGTAAGAGATGATGAAAATATGAAATCTTCAAAATCCTTCTTACTATTCCCAATTAAACCATCAAATACACACACACAGGAAAAAAAAAAAATAAGTAGTATTAGACAGGAGCAGTTAACATGCATTTTGATTGGTAACTAGTAGAAATTTGACTAGAAAAATGCCAAAGATAAAAGCCAATTAAATGTAATACACGTTCACTTCTTTGTGTGATAATATATCACATAATATTTCAGTCATACGAAACAAATGCCCAGCTATAGCTCTTATGTAGCTCTTATATACTACATACAGAACCAGAAGCATGAGCTATTCTATACAGGAATATCTTGAACTGTTTCTTGGCTTGCACGCAGAACATGTGGGAGACAAAGGGATATGTTCAGCCTCTTTTCAGTGTTTTGTGGGGACAGGACAAGGGGCAATGGCCAAAAAATGGAGCACAGGTGGTTCTGCAACAATATGCAAAAGAACTTGAAAGAACTTCACAGTGAGGGTGACGGAGCACCGGAACAGGCTGTCCAGGAAGGTCATGGAGTCTCCTTTTCTGGAGATATTCAAGGCCCGTCTGGATGCCTACCTGGGCAACCTGTTCTAGGGAGCCTGCTTTGGCAGGGGGGTTGGACCTGATGATCTCTTGAGGTCCCTTCCAACCCCTACAATCCTGTGATATAGAAAATCTGGGTACCTACTGCATAGTTGAGAAAAAGTTGCCACTTTTTTCATCAAATCTGATGTATAAGGATCCCTTTAAGTTGCCATCTTCACTTGTGAATACGGGGTACAACACAGCTGCCCCACATGTTCCTTCACCCTGACGTGGCAGCATGACCAAGCATTTGGCAAGCCACAAGCAAACAGTGGCCAAGTGCAGGTGGCTAAGGACATTATGTCATGCCTGTAATAACAGAAGTAGATGAACAAAGTCATCTTGTCTAGAAAGAGTTACAAATGCTTTGTTGTTCATAGGCTGGAAATAACCATATGCACTACCAACAAGATACATGACCTTAGCTATAAATATACACACACCCCTTCAGTGTATGCGTATTTATTTTTCTTTAATAGAAAATCCTTACTTCCAAACCCTAAATCCCAGAGCATTGCACAGCTCGTGGTCATTTTCAGCTCCATCAGCATCTCAGAAAGAGCCATAAGTTCAAGGGAGACAGATGCAAGTTAAAGAACATTTTTTAATTGCTTGTACCACAAGTAGTAGTATAAGTCATCCACAGCCAAATAGATCTGCATAAGTTTCTGCATCATTTGAAATCCCCCACTTGAAGATGACTTCTCTTTGAAAGAAATTAGAAACAAGGAATCAAATTACGTTATCATATTCCTCACACATTAATTTCCTTAGACCAACTTAAAAAAAAAAAAAAAAAAAAGCTAAACAAGATCCTGCTTTACTTCTTTCAGAATTTAAAGGAAAATACTCTTATTAGTTATTATAAACACATCATGCCTTCCCAAGATCACCAATGTGAACAGAAAACAAACTATTCAAATGCTAAACCATGATTCTCAAATGCATACACAAGAGGCTGAAAATTTTGAAGAACACTGTAGTAAGATGCCTAGATCTCACAATTAAATGGGAGTTCAGCACCTAATTCCTCTAGATTGCTTTGTAAAGCATGTGTTGAACAATCACTCATCAAAAAACCTTAAAATCTCACAAGCTGCTCAGAAATACTTTACAAACAAGAGGAACTCAATTTAGATGCGTTCATGTCCACAAATAGTTCTACCACCTCCATACAACCCTACACACCCTATCAGTGAAAGACAAGATCAGACTTTTCCAATTGCTCAGCATATGGTATACAGAGAAGAACCACAACAAATCAGAGATCAATTTTTTTAACTGCTTTTATCTTTGCTGTATAGCATAATCTCTTGAGTTAGATAATCTTGTCACTGACTTTTCCATTATTTACATACTTAGTGAGCTGCAATTTCTCCTGACTATTACTATAATCTTTTGTTTTAAACAGCTGTAACTGAATTTTATGTTGGTAAATGATAGAAAAAATAATTAAGGCAATGTAACAGAAGATAGGTGAATTTGGTTAATTCCTGAACTGTCTCTCTGAAGGGAGGCTGTTTAAAATGTGCAATTAAAGAGCCTCACAGTAATTTCCAGTCCCCACAGAAATAAGAACTCATGGTAGAGCTTTCAAATTACCTTTTATGCAAAGCTATTTACATTTTATTATCTACATATAAAAATTATAGCCATTCATTGATAACGACCAATTTAAATACTCTGACATATAGAATTGCTTCTCTTGACTTTGTTTGTAGAATTACAGCAACATGCAACAACTGAAATTAGTGACAAGACATGATAATCAGAAGCATTTGCAAATGTTTTGTAATGCCAGAAGTTTCCTCCATATTGCTGTCAAAGACAGAAAGTGGTCACATTCTTTGTTTAGTAAACTAAGCCTAGTCAGACCTTTTCCTGCAAGAAGCCTGCATGCCTACGCTGATGGCAAAGACACAGAAAAACACTGGTCCTGCAGCCTGATCCCAAACGACCTCAAAACATCCCCACAGACATCTCAAATGCTAGCTTTGGAGAAACTGGGGAAGGAATGCTCTCTCTGGACACTGGGCAACAACAGCAAAGGAGTAAGCAGTGCTTTGAAGAGTTACTGGGCTATGTCAGGGACCACGGTTCTTGTCTATTACTGTTCATTTTCTTCTACCTTGCCTCCCACTCTCAGTTTTCAGCAGTCTTGGGACAGAGACCAGAAACAAGCAAGTCATCCTAGCCTGATCAGCTAGAACTCCAGTTAATTCTCACATTACAAAGTGTTGTGGCTCCCATATTGTAATACAGTGCAGGTAAACCGCCCTCATAAAACAAGCTCAAATGGAACAGGCAGAACTTAGGAACTCAGCCAACTGATGAATGAAACTGTCCCCAGGCGACAAGACCTCTGCAGCAGTCCGTCAGCAAAAAGTAATTTATTGCAGTGATAAGCTTTTTGTCCCTTGCGTAATGCATCTCACACAAACAAATTTGCAAAGAAAGAAGCTGAAGGACAATGAAAGAAATGGTGTGAGGTTTTGCATTTTACTGAAAACTCCCCCAAATCAGTCTACTACGTCCAAAATCATAGCGAGAGTCAAAACTTTCTCCAGATGTCATGTAACACTAGTACAGTCATCTTCAAACTGCCTTTTAGTACACTCATCTTATCAATATATACACAGAGAAAGGAATATTATTTACTTGGGACTAAAATATTCCAAGTTACATTAAATAACGATCAGTTTTTTGCCTTCTAGTAGAATCATTTCCCGTAGATCCCATCAAATAAAATTACAAACCTCATATTCAGGTCCTGCTTGGATTTTAAGCTGCACATTTCCATATTAACTCAAGAAAAACAGCTAAAAAAAATCATTACTATATCACTTCTAAAATTAAGGAAAAAAAAAGTTCTCAGTTACTTCAAGGTTACAGGATGCAGTAGAAGTTCAGAGATTCCGGTGACTCCTTTCACATATTTCCAAGAAAACCCCGAATACCATTCTGCTCAATGAATTTGAACAGGCATACTTGAGATCACTGTCAGTCTGGAAGTAACAGCATCAGCTGAACAAAACTGTGCTCCCTGGAGCTGGTTTTCAGATATTTTTCTTTGCGTTTATGTGCGCAAAGCCCATGCTACCAAAGCAACTATATTTGCAACAACCACAAAGTACACCTTTCACTCCTCTTTTCCTAAACACGAACTTCTATGCTTGCAATGATTTCCCCTTACAGCCTTATAGAATGTCCAGAATCCCTTTTTACCTTTTCCATCCTAGGAAAGTAGTGCAGTTCAGACTTCAGAAGGAAGAACAGTTGCTCCCATCTGGGCAACTACTGCGTGGCTGTTTGTTCTGAGATCAGAGAACAGAAAGTACCTTTTAAAACTTCAACCACTGTCTTCTCTGCAGAGAACAGACATCTTTCCGAAGAATAAATTAAGCATTCAATTAAACTTTACAACAGGTAAGTACTGTTCTTATTCTTTTGGGAAAATATGTTCAATAATGCTATTGCAATCCCCTGCAATTAACTCCAATAAGCCACACCGAACTGAGAAATTCTGTTCTCAGCTCCACGTTCAATATAAACAACACGTTTTAAAAATGAGAAAAATTAAGTATTTGTTATTTCTTCAAAAATACTAAAAGATTAATGCAGAATACTGGCACTACACCAGACCCCGTTCTGTACCTGCAGCGCTAGGTCGGGTGACACTTGTACTTCTGTGAAGAACCCTGTGCACCAGGGCTTCCCATCTAATTTCTGATCCTTTCCTTCCCAGATGCATATACATGAATCCTGTGGTCTTTCTAAATACAAAACAAAGCTATTGAAATTCACAATAATGTGTCATTAAAGAACTGATTCGTCTCCATGGATGGAGAATCTAATTTAGGTTAAATAACTATGTTTTTGAAATAGCTTCAGGATTTATTGTTTTTAGCATGATAACTCATCAACTACAGGTTAGCTTGGAGGAATTTAAGCAGAGAAGTTAATTAACAATAATGTTCTAACTGCCAAAAACTACTATATAGGTTCAGTAAGTATTCTATATACATATGAGCATAAGCTAAACATAAATAAAAAGATACTGCTTCAAGACCACTGAACTTGTTAGAATTCTGAGCAATATTGACTTAGATATTTTAATCATCCAAAATGGTTAAAGGCAACAATAGTCTCCAAAGATAGAAATATTCCTTTAACTTTCTATTAAAACTTTGACCACAGTGATTCAATTAAGGCAGCACATGCACCTCTAACTTCACTGGGGCTTAAGTGTTATGCTAGAAAGTAGCTGATGTTTTGAAAGGAGTTCTCCAAGTGACTAGTTTGACAAAGTAAAACAAAAAATAAACAAAAGCACTGAACCTATTTTTACCTGATTTAGTAGTTACTTATTTATTAGGACAACCTAGGATGGAATTAAAAACAGAAGCAACAAGGTTTTTTGCCTGAGCATAATTCAGAAAAAAAAGTATTTGATATATCAATAGAGAAACATGAAACATGTGTCCTATTACAATATCAGACAGCAGGGGCACACTTAATTTGCACAACAATAGCTGAAAGTTCCAATTTTACAGCAATAAAATGTAGATGTTGCGCTGGGTCTGCCTGAGCTGGAGTCACCTTTTCCCTGCAGCAGCCCACACAGTGCTGTGCTCTGCACTCGTAGCTGGAACAGTGTTGTGTCTATTGCTGCATAGTGCTGGCACAGCATCAGGACTCCTTCCAAGACCCCAAAAGCCAGCAGGCTGGGGGTGGGCAAGTGATGGGGAGGGGACATCGCCAGGGCAGCTGACCTAAACCAACCAAAGGGATATTCCATAATGCCTGATGTCACACTCAGCAATAAAAGGGGGGGCTCTCGTGGGGGAGGGGGCTGTTCCTCCTGAACAACCACTACAAGTTTTGAGGCCCTGCTTCTCAGGACGTGGCCAAACATCACTCGTTGATGGGAAGTAGAGAATATTTTTTTTTCCCCTCTCTCTGTGCTTCCGCGCGGACTTATGGTTTCTTTTGTTTCTTTTTCTCCCCATTCCCTTTCCCTTTAATTAAACCTTTCTCATATCAAACTTTGAGTTCTCTGTGTTGTATTTTCTCCCCTTTCCTCTTTGAAGAGAGGGGGAGTGAGAGAGCCGTTGTGGTGGAGCTCGGCTGCCCACCTGAGTAAAACCAACACAGACGTTCATTTCAGACAATTTTTCTTTGTTTCTAAACCTACAGATGCTCTGGCCTGTATGACTATTATCAGGTCCTAGCCCTCTTGAACTGCAATACTCTCGATAGATCTTACACAGCCTCTGCATGCAAACAAATCATTGCAGGACTGGTCCTTTTTCACACTAAAACCCAGTTGACTGTTAAGAAGTCACAATAAAGACTCACAACAAAGAACTGATGGAAGAGTAAACAACAAATAATTTATAGTAACTTTGAACTAAAGCAAGCAGTTCAGAAGACCAAGCAAACAAACAAGATGTACCACTTGGGTAGTTATGAAAGTAAACACTACTCATGTAACCATTACAAGATTGAATCCACAAAACATTTATTAGCAGGCTAAATTTAATAGGGAAGACTAATTAATAGGAAAGCAAAAAAGTACATGTGTATATATGCTGGATACAGCCCGTGCTTACTTGACCAACCATGGTACCGTGACCAATCTAACAGATAATGCATTGCTGAAACAGCACTTTGAATCACAATCATAATATTATTTTCCTAGTTTGACTTTTGGCATCTCCAAAATGCATACAGACCTGTAAAACAGACATGCAGTAGCAGGTGAGAACAGCTTCCAGCTTAGCACAGCTCTAAGTAGTGCCTCCAGACTTTCCGATGGGATGCTGGTAATTGGTTGATCCTGCAGGAACCTCTCTAAGTTGTTCTCTGTTGGAAATTACTTACATTCAGAAGCAGGATGGGAAACACTACTAATTGGCTTGTCTATTTAGAGAACTGGAGCTGGCAGCCAAAATTATTGGCAATAATGTTACTGTTAGCTTCAACACTTCCTAAGCTTTCAATCCAGGAAATATTAAAGAGGAATGTGTTAGAGTATCACTTCAGGATTATCAGAACACACATTTTACATCTCTGGACAGTGGAAAAATATCATGCCAATTTTCCACGGCTCATTTGGCATCACCAGATTTTCATGTAATTTTCTCCAGTGAAAAAACACCAGATTTTTCTCTGGTACAATAGTGCAAATAAGCTGAAGCACAAGATACAACACCCCTTGGTTAAGTTTTTTGGCCTTTGGTGAATAAAGATTTGCAGCCTGATTGATGCACAAGAAGCCTGCACATGCCTACCCTACTTTTTTTTTTTTTTTTCCCCTTTTTTGGAGGATGTGTTGGTGGTGTGGGGGTGCACATCTGTTTGAACCTTCCCACAGAATCTTGGATTATGAGAAAAAAACGTGACAGATGGTTACAAAGTGAGAAAGATTAGATCTGGAAGAATGTGCTTTAAGATGCAGGTTCTCAGACAGAACTGCTGAGGCAGAATATAAGATATGAATAAGTTTAAACTACTTTTACCTCCCAAGAGAATGATTTCATGTGACAGTGTATTTCTGCAGTACAAAGGTGCAACTGCCGCAGCTGAAGGGCTGCATTTAGTACAGTTACCTCAGACACCAAAAACTCTCAACTCCCATCACTGTGGATTTCAGGATGGGAACAAGGGAGTTGTACAGCTGTGCAGGACCCTGTACTGATACTACTCTGGGAGCCCTGAACTAGTACTGGTATGCCAAGCTGCACTGAGAAACACAGAGCAAACATATTTTAAGTCTAAAACAGCAATCTGCATTATATTACACCTAACCACAAGAACTGCCTGACCTCAGCTACACACATCCTCATCACCCCACCCTCTCCCCCATGATGAATTCTCCATTCCTAGACAGCTGGAACACCTTGCCACCACCAAAAGCCATGGAACAACCCAGTTAGCAGCAAGAAGCCAGCCATGGAAGCTGCATTTAAGATGTCAAGATTAAGGTGATTTCAGTGGGAGTCGACTGAAATCCTGAAATTAAACAAAACCATTAAGCCAGTAAAATTACATGTCAGTAGGTGTGATAACTGTCAGATGGAGGGGAGGAAAGGAAAAAAAAAAAAAAAAAAAAAAAAAAGGAAAGAGCATAGATAAAAATTACAGCTTGGGTGTTCTGCTAAAATGATAAAATGTGTGGGAAGGAACTGAGAAATGAGCTCCAAAAATGACCTAGGTGAAAAGAAATATATGAAGAATGTAATTCTGTATGACTTGAAGACTTGGCAGCTAATTTTCAAGATTGGATAAATTGTCTTTGAGCAATAATTTATTTTTTATTATTTAAATATAATTGAGAAGCCACATAGCAACTGTGGTTAGCAACTCAAGAATAATACACCATTACCTGAAAAGTGCTCAAAATATTATACTTCGGCCTTGCACTGTAAAACTCTTTAGATAGATATGCACAGTTAGATTAACAGGCCAAGGTCATCTGTGCAGATCAGACATAATGATCCAGCACGTACTGATTTAGAAAGCATCCTTCAACTGACACTAGACAACTCAGAATACATAGACACGGGCTGAAATGTTTCAAAGAAAGCTATTTTTAAAGACTTTTTATGCAGTCACACAGGAGGTTTAGAAAAGGATAAACAGAAGTATAAATTCACATATCAGATTCACAGACTGCAGAATAGCCTATTTGGATCAGAAGAGGCATCATTCCATCAAAAAAATCAGCACTGGTAATGGCACTGCAACTCCTTTTATTTTGTGCAAGCCTTCAAAGTTCCTATACACCCACATCTTCAGAAACAGCCTCAGAAACCTCTGAACATTGGAGCATAACAAGAAAGCTATATATGGTGAAGCCTTTGTATGTGTGTGAAATTACATAAAGATGATAAAGAGAGTTAGAGGGAAAGAGGATTGCTAAGGTGAAAAGTGGGCATGGAAAATGAAAGAGATAATCCACTTTATTTTTGGTGTTTGCTGCACTCACGAATTTCAAGCCAGTTTAGAAAATAACGGACCATATTCACTCACAGCTAAGGAATGTGGGATTGCCCAATGCAAGAGTAGAAAAGCAAATACATTAAACACTTCTGTGAATTTATTTATACAGGGCCTGTTAGGACAAACATAGTTGTTGCAAACTGAAAATCCAGTTCCTATGCCTTATCTTTTGACCCAAGAAAACAAGACCAAGTTAGATGCTCAGCCTGTTCCCCCCCCCCACCCCCCCAACTGCAGAGGGAAAAGCCTTGCTCCGTTGTGCTTGTTTGCTGTCTGATCCTGTGACTCCTGCATTGTTGCTGTATAAAGAGCCTCTGAGCTAACCCTAGATGGAGGAAACTGTTTAAAACTCTCATACTGGAAGCGTAACCTTCTTTCTGAGTAGCCTGATGGCTTCTGCATAAGAGGACAGCAGAGGTGGAAACAGTGTTATATCCCTTCAAAAGAATCACAGAATCACACAGAATCACAGAATTTTCTAGGTTGGAAGAGACCTCAAGATCATCGAGTCCAACCTCTGACCTAACGCTAGCAGTCCCCACTAAACCATATCCCTAAGCTCTACATCTAAACGTCTTTTGAAGACTTCCAGGGATGGTGACTCCACCACTTCCCTGGGCAGCCTGTTCCAATGCCTCACAACCCTTTCAGTAAAGAAGTTCTTCCTAATATCTAACCTAAAACTCCCCTGGCTCAACTTAGGCCCATTCCCCCTCGTCCTGTCACCAGGCACGTGGGAGAACAGACCAACCCCCACCTCGTTACAGCCTCCCTTGAGGTACCTATAGAGAGCGATAAGGTCACCCCTGAGCCTCCTCTTCTCCAGGCTGAACAAGCCCAGCTCCCTCAGCCGCTCCTCGTAGGACTTGTTCTCCAGGCCCCTCACCAGCTTCGTCGCCCTTCTCTGCACCTGCTCAAGCACCTCGATGTCCTTCTTGTAGCGAGGGGCCCAAAACTGAACACAGTACTCGAGGTGCGGCCTCACCAGAGCTGAGTACAGGGGGACGATCACCTCCCTAGCCCTGCTGGTCACACTGTTCCTGATACAAGCCAGGATGCTGTTGGCCTTCTTGGCCACCTGAACACACTGCTGGCTCATATTCAGCTGACTACCCACCATCACTCCCAGGTCCTTCTCTGCCTGGCAGCTCTCCAACCATTCCTCTCCAGCCTGTAGCTCTGCTTGGGGTTATTGCGCCCCAGGTGCAGGACCCGGCACTTGGCCTTGTTGAACTTCATGCAGTTGACCTCAGCCCATCGGTGCAGCCTATCCAGATCCTCCTGCAGAGCTTTCCTACCCTCAAGCAGATCGACACACGCACCTAACTTGGTGTCATCTGCGAACTTACTGAGGGTGCACTCAATGCCCTCGTCCAGATCATTGATAAAGATATTAAAGAGGACCGGCCCCAGCACCGAGCCCTGGGGGACGCCACTAGTGACTGGCCTCCAACTGGACTTGGCTCCATTCACCACGACTCTTTGGGCCCGGCTATCCAGCCAGTTTCTAACCCAACGAAGCATGCGCCAGTCCAAGCCAAGAGCAGCCAGTTTCTTGAGGAGAATGCTGTGGGAGACGGTGTCAAAAGCCTTGCTGAAGTCAAGGTAGACCACATCCACAGCCTTTCCCTCGTCCACCCAGCGCGTCACTTTGTCATAGAAGGAGATCAGGTTCGTCAAGCAGGATCTGCCTTTCATAAACCCATGCTGACTGGGCCTGATCGCCTCCTGTTAAGAACTGTTAATAGACTCAAACACTACCCAGGAAGACAACTAAATTCAAACACCCAACTTCCCCAAGGGCACAGGATTTAAGACCCAACCCTATAACTCACGTATGGGCAACATACAGAGTTTTTGGCTACCACACAATTGCACCCTGTCAAGCACTGACATTCTGCTCCTGGAAACACAATGAAAAAGAGACCTTCCAGGAACTTAGTCCAGTCACAAAAGTATTGACACACTTTCTTACAAAAAAACAAACAAACAAACAAACAAACAAAAAAAACAGCATCAGTGCATCAATCCTTCACTTCACAAGTTAGATACCTATTCTTTTTCACTTGTTGAGAAAATAAAAATTGGAAAACATATATATTCACACATATGCATGTGTGTCTGCTGTTTATGTCTGAACCTACTGCTGAAGGTTCTGCACCAATAGATGACTTCATCCCACTTGTATCCAAGGAAATGGAGCCACATTTATCCCATCAGACATCTCACTATGTTCTGATGTGGCTGGTAGGCAACTATATTGCTACAAGGATAAACGAGTTAACTAAAATAGCTCTGGCTTTTATTCCCAGCTGACATACAAAGCTTTCAATGGGCAACTGTTCTACCTGTTCTGAACAGGAGGTAGACCAAGTTCAGTCCTCTCTTCCACTTTATTTGCAAGCTTGTATCAGACATGCCATCAATATAACTTGCTCAATCAACAGAAAAATCCCAATAACCTCATTTCTCCATTATCTACATGTTAAGCAAAGCACATTTCAATTCTCTCAAAGTCTAACCAAAATCAAAGTGACATAGCACTGTTAAACTACTAGTAGACAGGGAAAAGAAATTGAGGGAGGTCAATTACTTCTCTCTAAGCATTCCTTACTGCTGAGCTTGTTCAGTAGATCTGAAATTACGTGAACCTTTTAGACTTGAAAATGTTTATTCTTCTCAGCAATATCTGCTTAATCAGTTCATACATGTAACTTTCAAGTATGTGTCAGTTTCTGAAGACCTGAAGGATACAATAAACAGAAGCATTAAAATATATCTGTTTCAGGAAGGACTCTTGAATAATCACATTGACATTGAAACTGGGAAGGGATTAAATTCTTTGTGTCTCGACTTGAATCCTTCTCAATTCTGGGGGAGAAAAATTGCAGCTAACATCAAATCTTGTAGATAGAGTTAGCACATATTAATAGGTGTAAGTACTTCTCCTGATTACCAAAAAGATGAAACTTCACTGGAAACTCAAGAATATATGGACAAGCTTCTATCATGAAATAAGGAAGATGAAGAAGATAGAGAAAAGGCAGTCAAAAGTAAGAGCCAGTAGGAAGAATTAAAAATGGAAAAAAGACAGGCAAAAGAAATGAGGGAAGAATGCCAACTGTTGGCAGCAGGACACATTACCAATAGAGGGAGGATGAAAAGAATATGCATTTACTAAGAGGTCTGCAATGTGCATGTTCTTCAATGCAAAAACATTCCAGTCTAGTGATATTAAGGCTTGGTTCATTTCAGTGAATTGTAAGCATGTTGCTGGTGTTTATTTAAGTTTCCTTCAGCTCCTTCTTGCCATTTTCCCTGAAGTCAAAATATGGCATAAATTAAACCTTCTAAGGAATTTTTCAGTTCTGAAGTATGCTGTCATCTGCTCCCTGGTGGGAATTAGACTTGATTAGTAGACCTGGAGGGCATGCTGCAAGGCACTTCAATTTTTACAGCCTGTTACACAGAGTGGGGATTGGATCAAGGTGAGATTAGCATACAGGAAAACAAGTTAATGTTGCAGAATGGTTTTGTTGATCCCTCTACTTTGTATTGCTGATGATGAAGATTTGGAAAACATTTCTGTGTAAACCAATCACAGACACTCATCCTGCTGAATCATCTCTGTAGACCCAAATGGGATATCCTGTGGAAGATCCAAAATGTTCCTGGAATCTATAAACCATAGACCAGGTTTTATGTGAAAGTATAGCACTGTAGACAGATGATAAAAAGTGAAAAAAAAAATAAAGTCCATCTAATGACTACATTGTTTTGTTTCTTTTTTTTCAGTTTCTTTTTTTTCTTTTTTTAGTTTCAGGTCTTTAGTATGACCTTTCAGGATAGCATTTGCTATTGAACTGTTGTTCATCACTATTAGCGTGTTTTTTTTTTTCTTATTTTAAGTAAGCTATCAATGCTCAGCAAGCCTTTATACTCAAAGGAACTGATCTGTGGTGCTCAGATCAGATGTTACTATGCTATTACATTCAAAATAGGATAAAAAAGTAGAAAAGTCACCTGTATCTTGTGCTCCCCACTGACCATTTGCATCCACTCCACTTCCCTAAAACTAAATGAAATTACAAGAGTTGCCAAGGAGAATAACTATTTTTTCTCACCAGTGTGAAAAGAGGTAAGCGTACAATGATCAAATACTAACTTATATGCATGTGTGCTCAGTTTGGGCTCAGAAATGCAAGGCAAGAGTCCCCACTTGCAGGGAGGTTTTTGAGCATCCTGCCCCCTTTCACTAGTTTTAAAAAGGATTGTTTCATTTACACAGGACCACTATACCCCAGGCTTAAGAATTTATCAATTATATATTTATACATTGACAAAAAAAAAGGCTGGATGAAATTATCCCTCCAACACTAACACACCTTTATAAATCTAGATATCTAAGTATTAGTTTCTCCAGGAAATTTCCATTTAACGTTGCATTATGAATAGAATTACATCCAGCAAACTAATCAGTCTTTTCCAAAGAAAAAGATGTAATTAAGAATAACAGTAAAAAGATTTGACTTATTCCCAACTTGAGCTAAATATTCCCAATGCATTTTAAGCTTATTTTCATTCCAACACTAAGGCTTGCCACAAATCTGCAACTCATTCTCTTCCAGCAAGATCACCTTTTATTTCAAAGGATTATTTACAGAATTAGGTGAGTTATGTGGCTCACATCCAAAACTATCATCTTGAACACAATTCCCCAGCTGCTGCCCAACTGGAAAGGCACCTACACTTCTCAAATTTAAAAAAAAAAAAAAAAAAAGTCTCTACGTCTCTAAAACTCCATTCCTTCAAGCATCCAGCATCATCTAATATTGGCCAGTATTATGCAGCCTAGCATTTATTTTCATGTTGCTCTTAAATATTTATACCTTGAAATGCAACAAAGCACAAACAGTAAGTTTCTGACTTAACCAGATTTACTAAGTCCCTATTCACTAACCAAAACACATACAATATTTAAAACTGATTTGATATAGACCAATGACAATTTTTGCTAACCATGTGTTTTACAAAACATTTTCCTCACTTTTCATTTAATTTGTGCCTGCTCAAGAGATTTAATCAGCTGAACTAATTTAATGAGGCAAAATGAAAAATCTAGGATTCATTTTTAAGCATCAGTTTAAAGAGGAAAAAATGTTTTTCAACAGCTTTAGATGGAAGACTGTGCAACCACTGCAGATGAGGGGGAAAAAACGTGCTATCCTGGAGAAAAGAAAATTTAATCACAGCGAGCACTGATTTATGAAAAAATGATTACATTCTTAAGGCTGTGCTTCTACCCTGAAAGTGAATACAAAAATAATACTGTGATATGCATTGGCTACTGAGTCTAATAAAGACAGCCTGAAGTTTAAGAACAATGCAACCTGACAGTGCCACAAGGTGTCCCTAGATTCTCAAAGCTGAACTGCCTTCTGCCCTCATCATCGCCAACAAATAGAAGACAGTCCACTGCCATGGCTATATTTTGCTCCCTTGGTCTTCTGGGTTTTTGTGTTGTCTATTAATATTGAACATCTTATTAAGTCACCTAGTAAGCAATTAGCCAGAGACAATATAAAGAGAAACGGAGAAACAAACTCTTTAATATACATGTCAAAGCATTAGGTAGCCATATTACTGCTCTTGGGACATTGCCAAGGCCTCAACAAATTTAATTATCATTCCTAAGTCTAGATTCACATGTTTCTCTAGAACTGCGATCACTCAAAGGTCACTTGTGAAATCATTATGGAGCATATATCTCATTACAGTCTGTGAAACAAGTTACGCTTTCCCAGTAAACCTAGGTAAAAATATATACGCACACACCCCAAAGAACAGCATGGTAATAAAATCTGACAATCTGACAATAAGAGAAAATGTATCATTAAAAAAAAAAAAAAACTAATAATGTCTCCTAGCACTTCTTAATCACAGCTACTGAACTGTTGCATCCTGAAGAACGTGGCTTGTTTTAATTATTTATTGGGAGTTGATGGTTTATTTGGAAGAAAATGCAATTATATCCTGACACTTTAATCACTATCAGTTTGTTTTGTTCCCCTGCTACTGCTAAGAGGAAAGTTACCTTCCTATGGAAATTCTGACATTTCTGTAATTGGTTTTGCAACTCTTCCAAGAGGCTGTAAAATATTTGTAATATTAAATTTGCCCAAAAATTTAAGTTACAATATTATTAAGATTGATGGTTAATAACACCAATAAACTGAACCTCAAATGGATTAAATTTCTTTTCTCCTTTCCTGTTAGATATGTGCTATATAGTCTTTGGGAAGCAAAATCCCCACTGATGGCAAAGATGGAAATCAAGCTTTGCCCCTTTATAGACCCATCCAAATAGCTCAACATTGACAAAGAAAAAAAAAAAATAGAAAAATAAAGGACTAGCAAATCAAAGGCTCTTTGAATGGATGAGAATTCAACTCCACTGAAGTTGAAGGGAATTTTGCTAAATTTAGCCTTCAGGTTAGAGGCTTGCTCTTAATAGTTGATCAAAACCAGGAAAAGTAAGTGACATTCTCAGAAATCTGTGGAAAGCATTAGCTAGTTACAGTATTCAGAATATTTCAGAATATCCAGTAAAATATTTCTGTGTGTGTTAACAGGTCAATTCAATATTTACTTCCAAGATCAACTTGCTTCATTCAGAAGTTTTAACATTATTTATACACAACCACATGATGAACCTGCTAGCCATCCTTCAAGGAGTGCTACATGTGCAAGCATAGAAGTAGAAGAAGAGAGGAAAACAAAATGCCATAAGCAGCTGGACCAGATCACAACACCGTTTAGGCTGACTTCAGCTCCCACACAAGGGCATTTTCATCTTCCTCTTACATTACTTAGGAATCTTAATTCTAAGATGTTTTTCAAATGAGAAGCAGTACTGGTTACAAGGTCACTCCTAAGTGACCTAAAAAGTGTCTTTCCCATTACTGAGCCAGAGCTAACAGACCACAATTTTCAGCAGGGTTGATGCTCTGGCTTAGTGCTGGACAAGTGGTTACACAGCTCCCTGGGCAACACAGTGCAAGCTCAGGGCTCCCTGAGGAATACCCTGGAGAGGGTTTCTTTTACCCTCTCTGAAGAGGGTAGAAAGCTTGCAAGAGCAAATGAACTAAACATCAAGTGCCATGCAATTTGACACCACACCTGAGAATGGGGACAAATGCATCTATTCAATCCAGATTCTCACCACCACAGCATAGTTCAAGTGTTAAGACACCTAAATGCATATCTCTACCAGAGCCAGACTATGTGGCCTTAAATGCTTACCTATGCCAATCAGCAGGGTAAAAAGTGATCTGGGGTTGCGGGAAATTGAGTGGTCCAGACACTCAAATTCTCATTTCCTAGAAGCAGATGGTGTTTGAACAGTCAACAGTTACATCAAATAAAGCAAAATCAGAAGTGATTTTAAGTTCTCTATGTTTAAATCAGACAGAGCAGTGGGAAACACACATGGGTGAAACTGTCAACAAGAGAAGCACGTGCCAACCTAAACAGCATGAACAACTCAAATATAGCTGACTTAAAATATATTTAGCTAATACTGAAGTAGCAATAGGTAATTCAAAGAAAAAGATGTACTTGACCAAATTATCCCCCACAGCTCATAACCACAGCTCTTGGTGCCCTTGGTTCATCAGTGTTGTGGAAGACATTTATTGACTATTTTCCCTTCTATTGCCAAGCTCACCAGGGTTAATGCAGTTAGTTACTCAGCACCTCTGATGCAGCCAGGACAATGTTTGACTGAAAAATGCACACATTTTAACAAAGCAAGTATCAAACAGCTTAAGGAAATAGTGACAAGAACTGCTTTCACAGTGTCACAGTCAGTAAACACACAATGACAACTCTGCTCTTCATATCCTACAAGGGCAAAAGCTGAGGTGCTGAGTGTCTGCAGAATCTAAATAAATTTAGTCATAGAATTAGGTAACACTTCACCAAAAAAAAAAAAAAAAAAAAAAAAAAAAGGCAGTGACTTGCTGAAGTAAGTTCTCACAGAAGTGATAAATACTGACATACAGGCTTTTATTGGAGAAAAAGAGTTCTTTTCCAGAATGCCAGGTGAAATCCTTAAACTATTTTTGTTTTCCCTAGGTCATCTGAGACCTGAACCCCATGAACCCTGGCATTCAATTCTTATGCCCCGAGTCTGCTCCCTGAGTCTTGTTAAACTAAAAATCCACACACTCGACTGAAAGCCAAAATGTGTGCACACACCCCCACCAACCCTCACACACACAAAAGAAAGCACTCCTTTTATACAAACCTGACACCTTTTTTGATGCATACTATATGCCTAATGTAGAAAGCAAATTCCCTTTAGTTGAGAGCGCACACACATGAGCTTTTCCATAGGGAGATCTAATCACTGGCATACACTTCTGTGTCCATCAACCTATACTTGCATAGAGCCTGTTCAGGTAAATTAGAAAAAAAAAAAATCAGATTCCACTCCTTAATTTTCCAGTGTTCATACAGGTAAAATTCATCAGGTTTTCTTAACACGTGCACTAAAAACTTTGAAAACATGCTGAACTGATCAACTTTGCTATTAAAAACACCTTTGTAATTGATGATGTTTGCCTATGGATTGATGGCATTCCACCGGAGCTTAGAAAATACTTTATTCTGAAGAAAGGAAGCCATCTTTAGCACAATCACAGTGAGGTGGAGGGAAGGAAATTAACTTCCTTGTGATTTTTTGATCCTGCTTATTTAGTCACATAAATCTTGTGCCAGACTTATCTAAATCCATTATAAGACTTGGTCTATCTTTTAGCTTCATTTTTTCATTCTAGCTTTCATTTTTGAAGATTACTTTATAATCTACTTTATTATTGCTCTTATTAGACAAGACAATTATACTGCCAGGTGCGGGTAATTTCTTATAACCTGCTCTTAGTATTTCCAAGGCCATCAGTTCCTGAAGCAATCCAATGAGCTCAAAAGACAGACATACAATATAGAAAAGGCAAAACAACCTGACTTTGCAAAAAATAGATGTTTTGTAAGATATTGTTATTGTACTATGGCTAGTGCAAGCCACTACATCTAATTCCAGCAAGAATTAATACACATCCATTTACCTGATTCAAATGAAAGGTTTTCAAATTTATTTCCTCTGTTTGCTAATACAGTGAAACATTAAAAATATTTAAGCTTATTCCCAGTTGAATAGTATGAAATATCTAGGTCATTCACCTGCATGCTATTCTTAATTACATAGCTCTTGGTACTCCCACTGAAAGAATACATTCCAGTTTACACCTATCAGTAAACTGCTGAAATAGCATGCACTAATGAACTCCAATTAAAAGGTTTTCCAATTAGTTTACAGCTTTCATTTAAGTCTCTGTAGCCGAGATCAGAATAACAAGGATAGACACAGGAATGCACACTAAAAGAGGAAAATTCAAATCTATTTCCTGCAATATGGCTCTCTTTACAGATGTGAACATGTGTTTTTGTTCTTAATACTCTCACTATAAAATGCAGTATGCCATTAAGAAAAGAATTTGATCAATTAATTGAGTATATTCAGTACCTATTTTCTAATTAACATAGATTAACATAATTACAACATGAAACGATCAAATGGTTAACTGAATTAAAAGTGTAAGGGTAGAAACTGAATGAACAATCTGTAGAAACTGAGTTGACAAGAAGGTGCTTATCTGTACAACTCAGAATTTTGAGATAGGGACTATACCACTGATGAGCTTCTATGAACAACTCATCTATTTCAAAAACGCCAAAACCTTCAGAGAAGAAAGGTGTCCCACTCAGCCCATCAATTTTTTTGGTTTTGTTTTGCTGTCTGATTTTTAAATACAACACTCATGAATGTGGCGTTATGTTACCACACCAGAAGTAAAAGAATAATCAAGATACTGACCTCTACCAGAAACCGAACAGTCATAATCTCAGATTGTCATTAATCCCCTGAACTTTAAAGTTTGGTCCCGAACTCTTTGATCCAAAGCTATTCTCCTAACATTTTTGGCACAGTTCAAAGTCAAAGGAGGATAAGACCTATTTTCTAGGTGTATTTCAAAAATTAGCCCAAGCTGGTTGAAGTCTGAAGAGATCATCACTTTTTTTTTCTTTTCCCTTTTTAATCAGTATGATAATTTTAGTATCTCATGTTTAAATAGACCATTTCACTGCAGTTGTCAGACACTTCTCATATGGAGCTACTTCCTTTCACCTTCCATGAATTCAGCAGATCCAGACCATCAAAAGAGCATGCTTTCACTTTAAGTTTGCCTTCATATTAATGCATCTGTATTTTGCTGTAAGAAACATCTGGGACAACTACAGACAGCCTTTCAGAAATATGGTAGCCCATATGGCAGAACAAATGCCAAGAGAAAAAATAAATTCTCTTGTTATGCCCATTTAGTTTTGCTTGTAGTTAAAAGCAAAAATAACAAAAGGTGTTTCTATATCCAACACCCTGATTTACTGGCACTGTGTATCTCTAAGCCAGAAAACAAAAACATACTCCTCTTCCTGGCCTAACCTCCTAATACCAATAAAGGACTACAAAAATATTATTCTATCAAAAGATGGTATTCAAAACCAAGTCTAGTATTTACCATTAGAAGACATCATGCTCTTCTTGTGGCATTTCCCAGGCAGCAAGTTCAAAAAGCAAGCTGGGCCTTTTGAGTCTTAACTATCCCAAATGCCACCCCAATCTGGTGAATCCTAGCACATCGTTGCTGTTGATATTTTATGCAGGTCTGTTTGAATGTGTGCCTCAAACCTAAAATCTTAGCTACATGACAAACCATAAAAGACAGCTATCATAAGGCATCTCTTCTACAAAGACAACAATATGCAGGTTTGGAAGGTAACTCCTATATCTTGCAATGTACACACATTATCTAGAATTCAGAAAACAGTTAGTAGGGGCTGGTGCCCATGTCTCACTTGCTTCTAAGCACTCACGATGATCCGTTTCCTAGGCTGGAGCATTCTCAATTTATAATAATCAGTTCTGGTCTAAGTATACATTGCATCGTGTTAAAGCTTTACCTAGACTACACAAGTATCACAGATGCTTTAACTGAGATTAGAAAGCAAATTTAGATAGTATTTAAACCCTGTTCCATCACTACAGTAAAGGTAACACTTAGCTCAGTAAAATACAGGCTTGCTGTAAAAGAATACGATACAACCAACTAGTCACTTTTTTATTTTTACTGTAATGACTGAAGTATTACATTTAAACTGAATGTGCATAAAACAGAAAAATAATCAGGTTTTGTTCACAATTTTAAGTTGCAGGTACATGGTATATCATATCACAGTAACACCCTAAAGACACACTAGAGAAAAATATTTTACTCCAAGTGGCAATCCTGAGCATGCAGCTCAGGCACTAGATTTCTTCATTTTATGAATTTCTGTGTGAAAGTTATAGCTGTAACAGATCTAGCTGTTTTCTCTGGGGAGGGAGGCATGGTAAGAGCGTATCAAACAGCCCTGAACAGGCAGCTACATAACAAACCACTGTACAAACTCCGATGCTCAGAAGCATCCTTGTAGCAGAGTTTTGCCCTTGTTCCCTTTATGAAAGGGAATTAATAGAAGCCAGAGATATACTTTAGTTGAACATTTTTTTATGAACTAATTTCCTTATGGGCTCACAGCACTAGGAGAGGGGTGGAGGGGGGAACTGCATCAAAAATGCAACTTTCTCCTGCCCAGCAAAATATAATAGCAAGCATATAGGATATTTCTAGATAGTTCTTTATAGGTCACAAACAAAGAGGAAGGGTGAAGGCAGGTTTCCCTAATAGCATCATGCCAATCAAATTCCTGTTTCAACTTAAAGCAGCAAGAATTTAGTGTCTCTTCACTGACTGTCAAGACCCGAGTAGACATCAAAATTTCACCCCAGCTTGCTGTAATTATTTTCCTACATAACACAGATATTGGTGAAATACTATAACACTGCTCAGCTACTGCACTTCTCACAGTGAACTTCTAGTACTTTTTAGAATAGTATTTGAGCCATTTGGCATAGCTGTGTTCCTCTCTAAAGAGAACTGTGTACTTGATAATTTTAATAGTAGCAGACATTTTAATGTTTATGGTATTTTGTGCAGAACATTTCACAGTTAATAGAATGCAACAGCAGACCTTTCTCCTTAAAAGGCTTTGTAAACTTTCTATGTGTCTCAAAAAATCATGTTGTATGTTGCATTATATTTTTGCATAATACATTATGCCAACAGTTGTTTAATATCCCTAAAAATATCCCTAAGTATCCTCAAGCAGAAGTTAAAAAATGCAGTCTAAGGAACAACTGGTTGGTCCTAGAACTATACAGCTCACAATGCAGCTGATTTTTCTGCAGATTCCCAAGACAACATTTTGAGCAAGATGAATGTGTCAACCTTGACTGGATTACTTCAATTGCTGACCTTTCTGCCTGTACAAACTTCTGTGGACTTGTTAAAGGCTTCTACTACAGACTTAACAAGATGGGGTATTAATTGTAATTTTGGTTTGTCACCTCCATTCATACAGACTTATCTGTCAGTCCCACCCTTCAGCTGAATGCAAGCAAGATCACCATTCGGGATTGCCTGTAGGGCAAAAGAAATCAAAGCAACAGGTCATGAATAAATCTTGGTACTTCCAACAAACTTTGAAGAAGAAGAGTTCAAATGCTGACTCAGTACCAGGCCTACTTTGGTTTGGGAATACAGCAGCTGACAGAGAGGACCCTTCTCTCAGCACAAACTACTGATCTGTTCCCAACTGGATTGCGCTATTCCCCTTTTCAAATTGCTACCTCCATGTTACACCACTCTCAGGCTTACAGAGGCACAGCTGACTGAACTCACCCTTCTTATTAACCCCATTAGAAACCAACAAATGGCAGACCCAAATTCAGCCAGTCAAAATAGAAAGATAACTTAAAGCAAATTCAGAACCACAAACAACATCAAGGTGCTGCACCTTAACTGCAGGCTGTGCTGCACTGCCATCCATGAGAAGTGCAGAGTCCAGAGCACCAGTCAACAGGGGGGCAGCTGAAAATCAACTCAATTTCCTCACAATTTAAGTAGAGGTCGTCCTAAAGCAACCAGCCTGAAAGTCATGGTAGGCAGCTAATCAAAACCAGAAATTGCTTCCCTGGTGTCAGCCCAGATGGAAGAAGGAACCTGCATGTCATTGCCCCAAATAGCTAGCAGGAGTTTTATTTCTGTGCAACGGCAACTTAAAGTAATACATAAACAGAACAGCATGGGTCCAAAATTTTTGCTCTGTAGGATCTCTCAAAGGACTTGGACTAGACTAGAAGAAAATTCCATCCATAAAATTGTGTTTACTGCATGAAATAAAGGTAGCACGAGATACCTCATGCATCCAGCAGATACTGGAAAGGGTATTGTGAACTCTGCTGAAGAAATAAAATAAAATAAAATAAAATAAAATAAAATAAAATAAAATAAAATAAAATAAAATAAAATAAAATAAAATAAAATAAAATAAAATAAAATAAAATAAAATAAAATAAAATAAAATAAAATAAAATAAAATAAAATAAAATAAAATAAAATAAAATAAAATAAAATAAAATAAAATAAAATAAAATAAAATAAAATAAAATAAAATAAAATAAAATAAATAAAACAATTGTAGGGAAGCAGGTATGTTATCTACTACCATTTATAACATGAATCATTAACACATTAAAGACACACGAAGCTCTGAAAATGTCTGAATCCTAAAATACATTTTTGAGGGTACTGTTATACCGTTCAGTGTACTATAACGATCAAAAAAAGGATATGCATTGTTATTCTACGTAAAAAGAGTAGAGGATAAGGTGAAAGATCATAAAGTCATCAGATAAATCAGCATTACACTCAAGTAGTATATGGTGTTCACCTGAAGATTCATTTCAAAAAGAACAGATGATAGCTGATGAATTCAGAGACAGATGATAGATGTGATGAGAAGTGCTCTATGCCCAGATGATAGGGAAATGAAAAGATTTTGAAAGAAATATAATAAACTGCACAGAAAATATAATTTATGAATTTCTATTCATCTTTTCTTGCAAAGCAAGACTGCTCAGAAGTGGGGAAAAAAAAAAAAAAAGGAATTTTCAAAGCAACACCCATTAATCATTCTCTCTTCTCTACATCGGGCAATTAGTCTGAAATTCATTGGTACAAGGTTATGACCTAAATGACAACAGCAGAATAACTAAGTGGTCAAAGTAAATTTTTATAATCAGTCAGGAGTAATGACAAATAGAAACCACCTACTGAATAGCAAGGTCATCCTTGTCCTGTCCATGAGTTTATGGAAGAAAGTTTCTTCTGTCTTCAGAAAACAGCCAATTTGACAGCACAAACACGCTGTCTCAGATGAGCATGACATTTCTGCTGGAACTTGGGTGGTTAAGGTATTAGCCAGAGCTCCTGCCTATGTTCTCCCGCTGGCCTACTCTGCTCTTCAGTAATGAGCAGAACAAAAACAAAAGCCTTAAAGCCAGCCTTAGAGGAGCGTTTTCATGCCCACATTAAAATGCTATAATCTTTAAGTTGGACCTAATAGTGACCTTCACCATTTGATTGTTAAATACCCCGGATACCTAAAGGTATGTCTCCAGGCATCCAAAGACCTCCAAGGTCTAACCAGACTATCTGAAAGACCAATAAAAACCCAAGGACAAGGCAGAGGAAGTTCAGTATCTATCCTTTGGATACACATCATACACACCAAAAAGAGAGCACCCCTCACATTGTAGCAAGGCCACACCATGTCCTCAGAACCTGCAGGAGCCAGGAATCCTCAGCATCAAGGCATACACCATCATCTGCTGCTCCCTAAAGGATGCGGAGCCAAATTTGACACCATAGCCAACAGGGAAGGGGCCTCACCAGCCCCATCCCATCTCCCTCAAGTAGGACAGGCTCCGAGATGGCACCTAGCTTCAACCAAAAGCCCCAGCCACAAGACAAGGTGGCTCCAAGATCTAACCAGAAAGTCCACAGAACAGGACAAGTCCTGAATCCAGCCAGGGCGACTAAGGTCAGACGGCCCAGTGATCACCAAGCAGGTTTCACAGTGAAGAGCCACATAACGGTGGAATGTACCTGTGCTTCCTAAGTCAGTAGAAAGGTTGGGGTCTGGATCAACAGGACCCCAGATGCATTTCGTCTGCTTTTCTACTTGCTAGGTAGGACTAAGAGGAGTGACTTAAAGCCACTATTGTCTGAGAAACCCAAACAAGGATGTATGACATTCATTCTGTATTTCCAAATATGCAGCTCTATGATCAACGTGATCAGTTCTCTATTTCCATTCCTCTCCCAGATATTTATATTACCTCAATCTCTCATCTACAGACTTCAACAAATTCATTTTTCTTCCACTTCATTGTGAAGTATGAAACAGCAAAAGGCTAGACTTCAAGAAATTTCACTAAAAACACAATCTAAGATGATTTCTGATTTATAAGTACATTTTGAGCCCTTTTCAGCCACTTAGTATTCACATGCTGACTGCACATTTCCTTGCTTTCTTAGCTGAAAAGCCAGATGTTAGCAAGTCAAACGCTCTAAATACTTCCATTGCATCAATAACACTACAGTTGCAAACCAAACATGTTATCTCATCAGAAGAGATAAAGTTAGCTGAAGAAAAATCTATCATCTATAAAAGTATGCCAATTGGCATTAATTATCTTATAACTTCTTATAATTGTGTTAATTGAGTCTTGTATCAGGCTTTCCATTATCTTGCCTGGATTAATGTTGGTCTGACAAGCCTATAATTATCCTGGTCATTGAATTTACCCATTTTAAATGCAGCAGAGCATTACCTTATTTGCAATCCTCTGGAACCTACCTAATATTCTGAGGCTTTCTGAAAATCAAAATTCTATTAGTTTCTTCCTACTGCATATTTAATTGCCTGGTAAGTATTCACAATTCAACTTGCAAGTCTTTTTGCACATTTTATAGATAGACAGATATATTACCCAACATACCCCTTAATGATTTCTTTTAGCAAGACACTGACCTCTGTTTTACTAGTTGGCTGGTTTAATTTCCTATTATTCATATTATTCTTGCATAAATGTCTAACTTCTGAGTTACTGGCTACTTCTTTTCAATAAATATCACAAGCTTCTGTCATCATCTGTTTTGACCATAAATTAGCAGAACACCAGCATATGCATGATTTCAAGCACACGATACAAGAAATTAGGCTCATGAATTTTCAAGAATTTTACATACATTTAAAAGTGGGGAAAAAGTAGTAAATTTGTCCCTCAGTTATAAATTTGCTTCCTTGAAAATAAGCACATGTAATGTGGCTTTGATATACTATGGAACCAAAACTTAAGGTACTTGACTGAAGTTTCCTCTGATATCTGTAAAAAGCTAAAATGGTGGCACCTTTTCCTTCAAATTCTGGAAAAAAAAAAATTGCATTCCTTTTCAACCAGGGACAAAGGCCTTTATTATGTAACATCAGGAACCATTTTAAATTTGTTCAAATTTTGATGAAAAATTGTGCATGCATATCCTAGTTGCTTTGAATACAAGCATTAGCAAATAGTCACATTCCATTCAAACAGGATTTAAAAAAAAAAAAAAAGGTTATAAAAATATTCAGTCATTATCCGAGCAGTTTTCAAACTACCTTCAATTGTAAAAAAAAAAAATATGATTTTGGTCTAGTTTAATTAGGACCGGTTCCTATCTGAGGCTATCAAGGTAGAAACTTAAATACATCAAATATTTAGGAGAGGTCTTTGCATTTGCAGTTACAAAAAGTATTGTAAGAAAAAACAAAGTAGTAAAAAGCTTTTAGAATTTTTCAAATTAAATAGTTAATTCTACTGTCAAAAGTATCAACTTCATGGACTTGAGACCAAAGTCCTGTACAAATTTGAACAGTTTCCCACCTACCTAATGTGGACAATTCCACACACCACAGCAAACACCTTAGAGAGCTGTTTTATGTCATTTGGTCTCAAGCAAATTATTTAATGACTGAGTTCACTTTAAGAGAAAGTTCACATTCATTATATTTCTGCTATATCCTCTTTATCATTTGGCTTAGAGACAGAATATTGTCAAGCAATAAGTCTTCTCACTATCCCAGAAGCCCAGGCTCTCCATTGAATAACACTGTTTACAAAATATTTCTGGCACTCTGAAAGAATTAGAGGCTCTCATTTAAGTTTTATGACAGAGAAGCCAGAAGCAGCATTAGAAGTTTTAGCTCTGGAAGGGACATCCAAATGCCATCACAAATTCTAATCATATGCTGCATGGACATCTAGTCTTGTAAGCATAAGTGTCTTTTGGCAAGGAGAAAATCCTTGAGTAAACAGCACAACCTTGCTTTCACATCCAGCATTTCCAGTCAGAGCGTTTCATTTCAAGCCCCCTCACTTTCTTGCTTGCCTTTAAGTCCTGTGAAAAATACTGGTATATTTTTGTCTCCTCACCGCACAAGAGAACAGAGGAAAAAAAAAATCACTGATTTTGTTCACAAAGACAGGTCAATTGGAGACTACACCGAAGTTTTCAACAAGCTAGGAAAACTATTTTAATATCAAGTACATGCCAGCTGGAATTGAGAGTTGCCCCTAGGTCTCAGTTTGGGAAAGCACTTCAGCAAGTGCTCAACCAGCCTCATCTCAAGTTTGATTTCAGCATCTTTGTAACACCAGTTTCAAAGCAACAGAAGCATACACAGCCCCACATCACCCAATATCCAGCAAAACATGTTTTATTCAATCCCATGGGCTATCTGATATTTTCCATGTGATTAGACACACGCACACACCCAAGCAGCCAACAGGTGCCTGCATGCTCAGAGCCTCCCAGTGCAGCAGCAGCTTACAGCCGGTGCCTTCCCCTTACATGGCAGGATCAGAGGACCAGGAGCTACCCCTGAGAGCAGCACTGCTCTTGTCAGCACCCAGCTCTACGGCGCTACTATTGCTGATCTCCTTCGGGATTTTCTTCCCTTGCAAGGTGTTTTTCCACTGCTGTTGAGCTAGTCACCAACATACAAATATTCATTTTCTGTTTTCACTACTAAGCTACACTTAACTGAAAGGAGATCAGTCTTAACCCTCTACTTCTTCATCCTCAGTTCATCTGGACAACATGGAAAGGTGTTCAGTTCCACAATATCAATTGACAAAACTGATATTAGCCATTATTACCCTCCTGTATCATTAATTCTTTCTTCCTGGATCTTAATAATTCCGTGACAAAACTTTGTCAGCTTTCTACTAAGCAGTATTAGAACATCCATAGTATTTTTCTCAAGTACTGCAAGAATTAATGTATTTTGCTCACTTTTGCAGGAGCTTCAAAGAAATAACTATTACAGGTATCTATCTCCCTACAACACAAAATGAACTAAATATAATGTTGTTAACGCTTTTCTTTTTAATCCCACGCCTCAGTCTGTTGTGTTTTTCCAAAATCCTCAAAACCTTAACCTCCTGTAATTACATAAATTCAAGCTGGTATACCTTTGTTTGCCTTTTTAAAAATATATTTACATTATTAAGGTTGCTGAAGATATCTTCAAACTCTCTGTTCTGATGTCAAACCTTTATACAAGCAGCCTTTAAAACGATCTTATAAATCACCTAAAAAAAACTCGAGAGCGAATTTCATAGCTGGGGAAGATATAAAAAGACAGACATGGCTTGCCTGGTTGTAAGGGCTTCAGCACATCAACCAGCCCCAAAAGTTTCAGTCCTTGGATAGATGAAATCAGAGCAGATATGCACACAGTGACTCTGAGAGGAACAGACAGCTGAGCACCTTGTAAATCCTGAGCTTAAATATTTGTTTTTACATACTGGAAATCGGATGTTCTCCAGTAACACATGCTGCAGTCTAGAAGTTATTATGTAGACATGTGACATTGATACCTTTAACACTGCACTGTGAAAGTTTCACCTTCCCCACTCACCACCACTCTCACACTCTTGTTCACACTCTTGTGGTCTTCTCAAAATAAACAAAGACAAAAAATATTCTCTCTTCGGGAATAATAGAATAAAAAAACAGATGCAGGGAAACATTATGTTGATTAATATGTATTATGACTCCATTTTACAATATGTAATATTATGGAGAGCTCTTCCTATACAAAAACTGCCTTTTTCTTGTGGTTGACCTCACATTCATTGCAGCTAATTTTGTTACACATCCCAGCGATTAAAGCTATAGTCACAAGGTGCTCCTTTGATTTCATTAATGCCAAAGTGCCTCAGGGTTTTGTTCAGTACCAGTACTGTGAGACTTGCCAGGAGCTTAATAGTCAAAAACATTTAGCAGAGTAGCCCAGGGACTTGATACCAGGAACACTCCATGTGATGAACTCTTCTTGGTCCTCATTTAGCACTAGTAGCAATTATAAAGCTATAAAATTACCATGGCTTTTTTTTTTCTTAATATTCATAACATTTAAAATAACAGAGAGAGCATAACGTCATGAAGGAAAACAAAGTTATGGCTGGGTTTTCTTGTATCACCATTTAAGTTGTGCAGGCAAGTTCCTTCACACTCATTTCCAATGGGGGGAGGGGGAAGAGAGGTGAACAAAAAACAAACTAGCTTCAAAAAAAAATGCACTTCTGCTAAATAAAGTTTTGAAGGCAGAAGAGGAAGGTTAAGTGCCTTAACGTCCACTTAGCTCGGGTTTAGCTCTCAGTACAGCAAGCATTCCACCTTTAAAAGAATCACCCGGGGAGAAAAGTAAAACAGCATGACTATATGTGCACATTTGGTTGCTTGAATAATGGTGGGGAGCCTCATTAATAAAAAATGCACACAAAGATAAGTAATTAAGAAGAAAAATACTGACATTGCTCCTAGGTTAAGTGAAATTGCCATAAAATATTCCTAAACAGATTTTAAAGCTTTCACTGGGGTGAAAGCAAGCTTTTCATTTGTTGTTGTTGTTGTTTAAACCAAAATGTGATCCACATAAAAACAAAATTGAAGGTATCCATTCAACCATACTTGAAAAAATTCAGAGAATCACATAGTTGCCCATCCAGTGCTATAAAGCCATTATTTTTAATCAATTGCTGTATTACTAAGCTCGTTTTGAATCCTCACATAAAGCTATTGTGTAGAAAGCCTTGATTTTTGCAGTAAGCATGGAGACAGGATGCAGACAGAATATAAAGCATGGATCCATTTGATAATCTGACTTCCCTAGCGGGACAGCAGTGCTTCCATTACCACACATATGAAAAAAATTCTTCCCTATGCACATATTGTCTTGACAAAAACTAAAGCGATTGTTTTTTGTTTTTTACATGCACAAAGATAAGCAGCGACTTAAAAGCTGTTGCAAGTGATCAGTGGCACATTGAGTGATCTGCATGTGCAGACATGAAGGACATGACTACACCTGAAAGCTTTCTCCCCTGCTGTTCTATGAGTGTAGTTCCACAGTCAAAGCACACTACCAATTGAGAAAAGCTGGGGAATGAGTCCCAGATCTGTACTGTCATCTTTGCCAATTTACAGCAACCTGCCACCTTTATTTCTGTGACAACTGGAGCCATTCAATCCCATGTCATCTTGAGACAATTTATTCCAAGTCTACTATTCTGTTTCATTTGACAACTCTAAATTGAAATTAGTCCAAGAAATTTGTCTGGAATTTAATTCATGGATGTAAAAATCAAGTGAAAGAAAACTCAACCCTATTAAATATACTTATATAGGAGAAATGGAATCAAGTTTATGAGCTATGACATAAGAAGTTTGCAGCAGTTAAGTGTTTGCTGCAGAATTGTTCCTTCTGAAATGTTAGGAAGTTGTTCATGTAGAAATAAGACAGCTTCCAGGTTCAGAAGACAGAAGATAAGAAAAAAAAAAAAACACTCAAAGATAAGCTAAGTGGAAGTCCAGAAGTCAGACATTTCAGAAGTGTAAAATTAGTTTGTTTTTTAAGAACTATGCATGGATAATAATAGTCTTACTACAGAGACAGGGATGTGACTGGCCTTGACTATTAGCTTAAGCAATAAATTTCAGTCACAGCTGTTTCTTGCAGAATACAGAAGATACAGTCAGCCTGTGTACGCATGTGTGCAAGAGTGAAGTGACAGCCTTCAGCATCATTATATGTTAAATTACTGGCAAGTTTAACAGTACAAGAGGATGATACATTGAATTTAAGTCTGTTGATGACATTTGGTTACCCTTAATTGATTAGTTTCTTGGTACTAAAATAATCGCAGGGAGAAAGAGGGGTGGATGAAAAAATGAAATTCATGAATTATATATCTTCTCCACCTTCTCTATTATTTCTTTATTTTTCTCCTCCTTTTATGAAGAGAAAGAAAATGACTTCTAACACTGAATTAGAATAAAATAGGCATTAAAACGCGCTGTCTAGCTCATTACATCCTCATACTGCAAGCTTTTTTCATATTACAATAGGTTTTTAGTCAACACTTCTACCAAGAGGATCAAATCACAGTCTCCCATAGCCACCCCTTAGTTCTAGTGAACAACTGTCAACAGAGATACATTATTTCCAACATCTTGGTCTTTGAAAGTACTCAAAAGATTTGTAGGAATATATTTGATCTATAGGCTTTGGGCAGAAACTGCTTTGGGCATGTGCTGTTCAAATTGGGCAACGATTACTTACCGGATACATTAATGCCCTACTTGAGCAAAGGGTGCATTGGTACTAGCATTGTGAATTTTCCACTGAAACAGCTATTTACTGGCTGTTTCCTAAAAAAAAAAAAAAAAAAAAAAAAAAAAAAAAAAAAAAATCAGTTAGACACAGCTGTTTGAGAACAAGCATATGACAAGACAGGGAGATAAATTTTCTGTTATTATAGTCTACGATAGGAGATCAGACCAAGAAAGGAAATCATAGCACTGTTATGCACTTACTCCCCCTGCCTTGAAAGTGGAGTAAAATCAACCACCTCCCTCCCCGCCATCCAAGTAGAAAAGTGGTTCCAGAATTATGCTGGTTTCAAGGTTTGCTTTCTTCTGTGTGGATTGCACCTAGGGAACTGCTACAGATCAAGCGATCTGCCAGCATCTCAAAAGGAACAAAGGCAGCCATGCCAGGTCTCTCCAGACCTACTTCAGTGCCCAGCTTGCCAGGCCAGCTTTTCCATCAAATCAATAAAACCAGTCACGTAATCCGTAGAGGGAAAACATTTACTGAGAGGGCTGACCTGAGAGAGACATGCAGTCCCTTTATTGAAGTCTGTAAGGATCAGAGCCCCTGGCAAAAACCACTTAGAGGAGAAACCTGGTAGGACTCTGACAGATTGGCTCAGGTATGGCTCTGACAGGTTTTCTGCACCCCTGCAGACTGTGTTTGCTGCAGTGTCTCAACTCAAAGACAGACCTTTTCTTGAAGGGACATGGTGGAAAAACTTTGCCTTCCCCTTAGCATCCTTCACTTCACAAAAGTTCCTCAAATTCATCTCTCTGAAAGCATGTTTAAATTAGTCTAAACAGACTTGAAACTGGAAACCAGCTAGACTTCTCCTGTTCCGTTCTATTGAAGAATTAACCACTTCTGAAATTTACCGCTTTCTAGGTCACTTAAGCACAGAATTAATAAGACAGACCTAATATTGACCTGCATGGTTCATAAATGGTCTGTCATTTATGCCCACTATGAATCAATAACTTTTATCCTTTTGCTTTCCATCCTTAGAGCAGTTGAGCTGTTCCAACATTTTCTGCTCATATCAAGTGTCAAAATGACTAGTGATTTAGTTCAACTGCTTCTTCAAACTTTGTAGGCTCCCTGTTCTCCTTTGCGACACTTCTGTAATTTTCTTACCCCTACAGGCAAAAACATATCAAGAATTTCTCCACAATACAGATAAACATCTCCTCTTCCCCCTCCCCCAGTATTCCAGTTGGTACTGTTCCCTCTTTATATATAACGTGCAATTTTGTTTTTATGCATAAAATATATATGTATAAATATGGATGGATTTTTTAAAAGGATTTGAATTATATCTGTAATAACAGTAAACATAAACTATTATGCAAGTATTGTATGGATGGACTACAAAACTGTAGAAATTTTACCTTTTTTTTTTTTTTTTTTAAAAAAAGGTATTACAGCTGCAGTTCAGTATCTGGTGCCCTGAAATTTCACCAGTTGTGTAACAAACTGACACCATCCCCAATGAAGTATTCACTGTTCCTCCAGGCCCTGACTATTTAAGGGATACATGCAATTTAAAATACGTAGGTTTTCCTGGCCATTAAACAAAACATGTAACTAAGCATCAAAAAAGAAAAATTATTGCTTGCCTATATCAGCTGCTTTTGTCCCCAAAATGATAAATTACAATCCTCAAGTCCCATGCTGAGTCAGAGAATGCGTTCTAACCCACTGCAGCACCGGCTTTTTCTGTCCTTATACGCTGAGTTTCTTCAGCACTACTCGCTCATGCACATGTTTATGATTAAAATATTGGGGAAACTGCAGATTAAAAACATCCTAGTACGTTATGATTTAATAAATTTAATGTGGTTGTATTACATTGGATTGGAGTGACTCCCAGAAAACACGCTTTTAATTTATGAGCAGACACAGGCTCAAACACCACGGATGGACGTAGCAACTACACAAGTTACATTTCTGTGTACTTCCAAAGCAGTTAGAATCACAGACAAGCTTGAGCTGGAAGGGACCTTAAAGATCATTTAGTTCCAACTAGTTGAAAGAAGCTGGAGAAGCCTCCGCCATACAAATGCCCCCAGAGGGGCCCTAGAAACAAAGCTGTGAGAAAGCCAAAAGAGACTGCAGTGAGGGGAGTCATACGTTTTTAAATAACAGATGAAGGCTTTGAGTTCAATTAAATCTAATACATGTTTACACTCTTTGGATAAAGAGTATTAAAAAAGCACGAGTCTTTGTCACCAAATTCTCCTCCTAACAGAGACAACTTGAAATCAACATCAATAGCACTAATCTTTCAGACTGATTAACGTTATAGTACATAAGACAGCTGAAGAACACATTTGCTCTCAAATCCATCCCTCATCCATTTTTTCACACTAACTGTGAAACAAAACGAATACTTTTTAAGACCAAGTTTAACTGACTTACTATGTTATCTTGATTACATCACTCATTAGAATTAGACAACCAACTCTCATAAGCAGTCAGAGCTGTATGCAAACTGAAGGAAAAAAAAAAATCAGATCCTTCACCAAGAGGGGAAAAAAGAGAACGAATCAATACAAACAAAATACCTATTGAAAGGTACATATGTGTGTTTCTCATTGACATGAAAACCAATCTAAATGAGAAAAAAATAAGGTATAAAAATGATTTACAATATTTTCATAAAAGCTATCAACTAGTATTTGTTTTTTTTTTTTTTTTCTTATTAAAACCCTCAATTTGGTAAAGCCTGGACAATTATTTTGAAGCAAACAGTACAAATATCATATAGCAGTCTTGACTTTAAGAAACTGTACTTTTTTTCCTTCATCAAGGTAAGAACACACCTACAAGCTCCCTGTAGGCCTTCAAGGATTTTGCCTGCTTAAAACTTTAGCAAGAATATTCAAAAGTAAGATATCACCATATTAAAGAAATAAGAACAGTTTGGCAGCATTTTGGTAGCAGAGGTATCGTAACTGGGGCAGTTCTTAAAAAATGCAATACAGACAAATCTGTCCTGAAGCAAAGCCTCCTTTTCTCCAACTGAGACCACGCTAATGGGGCAAATCAAATCCCACACCCATGAAGGACCAGTGGTTGCATACAGCAAGAATCTTTGCCTTGCAGATCTGCTTGCAGCTACTCTCAATTATTTTGATGGCTGATGGGTGCTGGCATCCAGTGCCCTAGTTTTAGCCTCAGGCAGGGGTAGCTCTTCCACATTCACCAGTGTTTATGTAATCTAGTGTTTACATTTCAATGAAAAATATGGGATTTGAAATAGGTAATGTGTTTATGTACTCAAATTTTGTCTAAGTATTTTGAGAAGTCTGTGCAAGCTCAAACCTGGACAGAGGTAGAACTTTCAGAAAGATTAAGAGTTGTTTCTGATAAAAAAAAAATACATATATATATATATAATACATATAATATATATAGTATATATTATTTGTATAATATATATATTATTTGTATGTAAGGATTATTCAAAATAATGACGTTTCTCAAAAAAAATTATAGGACAAATGCAAAACAGCTTGAGGAGAAGGTTTGAAGCTTAACAGCATTTTAAGTAAATCCAGACAGTTTCCTGATCTAATAAGCTTTTTGAACAAAAACACTGTAACTTTTAAATCCTACATCTACTTACTATATAATGGTAAAGTACAAGTGACTGGTTTGCTAATGACACAAAGTGATAAAGCATAGTGGGTCCTGAAAGGTAAGATCCCTGGCTCACTATTATTTTCAAATCATTTAATTTTTCTTTGATTCAAGTTAAGATTCTTTGGATCCTACTCACAGCATGAAGTTCCCTCACATGAGAAGAGAAACTTCCAGATTTTAGGATTTACTGCTAAAAAAATTAGTGTTTTTTTATTATTATTATTTATTTTTAGTTTTTTTGCTTGTTTGTTTGTTTGAGATATATGGGCAAACTTTACAGGTAGAAAATGAACACATACTATATATTACCAGAATATATACTATATATGAAAACATGCCAGAAAAGCAGTCAAAGAGCAAGTCTCTTTGAATCATTTCTTACTGGCAGAAAAATCAAACTATCAATTGAAGTTGTATGAATTCATACAAATCAAAATACGTCACAAGGAATTGACCTTAGGTAATGAATTTTAATTAACACAGAGCTAGATTAGTGCTTAATGGTGACAGTTAATTATTCATTTTTCGACGTTGTTAACACTCGTAACATTCAAAAAAAAATAGAAGACAGATTTTCAATCATGTTTGTTTATCTTAATGGATGATGCCCATTCTTCCTTCAGATTGTGTTATGAGACCCTTCAAGCAAAAAGGCAGAAGAGATTTTCTTTGCATTGTAGGAGCAACCATGCTTTCAGAGAAGAGGACAAACTACATGACACCTTGATTTGCTTTCTAGAACTATTCAACATGCTGGTTATTCTAACATAATCAGTCTGCAAGGAGCAAAAGTTTTCTTGTACACACAAAGTGACACTAGCATCGCATTTTGCGAACAAAATGAGTGGGAGGGCTCATGCTACTACAAATAATTCAGCAATAACCAGTATTTCTACAGTCCCAAGGACAAAGAAAAGGGAGAAAGAGACCAAGCTTTTCAAAATGATTTACATTAAACTTAGGCAATCAACCCTCCAGGCAGCTTTGCAAAATGAAGCCTAAAAATTCTTTTTATCTTAATCTTTCTTTAAAATTCTACCCAGAGGAAGAAATTCAAGGGTACCTTTTCTGTGGAATAATGCCATCATTTATCATCCAGGCTGATATGCAAACTGACAAAGGATATGGAAAATCTCTTTAGAAGATATGGGATAAAATCCTGGACTCCTTGAAGTTTCCAACAAAATCTGCATGACCATTCATTGGACAATGAATTATTTCCCTAGACTACGATTACAACATTTCCTTTTGCAAGGAAATCCTAAAATATAAACTTGTAATTCATGCAGCTATTTTTACATATATTCTTTCTAAGATTCATTCTCTAGAGCACATATTTCCCCCACCCACAGGAAAATATTCAAGATTGATGTTTTTCAGCGCACATATATCTTTGAATGTTAGCTTAAAGATTAAAATACTTGGCAACTGTAGTGTTTGATTGTGTTAAAATAAATCGCCCTTATAATTTTTAGAGTAGTATATACCATTGATTTAACTCATGCATTGCTCCAACCCACTTGCTTATATCTACCACGCATATATTTTATACGTTACTGAGATTATCATTTTAAAGTAGCAGAATACAATTTGAATCTTGCTGGACATTAGAACTAACACTTTATCTTCCATCTTGACTACCTGCATCCCTGAGGAACCTCCTGAATTATTATATGTGTAGGTAGAATTATCAAGTTCTACTACAATCTATAAGATTTGTGCATGAAGTTGAATAGAAGGAGAAGATTAGCACTGTAAAAGGGTGCGGCCAGGCATTACACTGGGTGGAAGAACAAAGGAAGCGGGCAGATGACCCACAAGAATAGAACAGGAGATGCAATGATAAACTAGAAGAGAAAAAGATCAACTGAGAAGATCTTCAATCAAATTCCAAAAACAAATGAGGAGTGCACTCCCAATGCAGGCAAGTCGCAAGACAGATATGCGCTGGGAACAACCTGGGAGAAGGACGATGAATTTTACAAATATTCTCAAAAAAGAGATGGAAGATAACTGGCTTGTCAAAAGAGGATTAAAAAGAGAAACTGAGAGCTTAATTACCACCTCATAGGAATAGGCTGTTCATACAAGATAAGTAGAGGTGAGATGGATGATAGGAAAGATTTAAGTCTAGAATGTTAGATGCACAGTCAAGCCTCAGAGACCATTAGTTATAAAGTGGATGTACCAAGTTGGCCAGAGAGGATTATGAAGTACATCATGATGAAGTTCGCAGAGCTGTGTACTGCTTGCTCTGTAAAGAATGATCTACAAGCAGTACTACCATCTGCCAGACAACATTGGAGGACATAAGAGGAAAATTTCGTAATGTTTCAACTCTTGCTATTCTTTCTGAATCATGAAGTATAAGAATGATTAGAGTACAACATAATATTTCACTGGAACTACATGAAAGAATTCTGTTAGGAATTGAGAAAATCTGGGTCTCAAACATGTACATAATACCGTTTTTTGTTTTTTCCTCGTGCTTTAAGACCCCATGTCACTGATCTTATTACAAAGTTATGAGCAACAGCAGTTGGCCAAGACTGGGAATACAGATCTGCCCCCAAAAACCCTGAGAAGCATCTCTGGAGCACTTATTCAGGTGACAGTATTCTAAATTAACCCATGCATCGGCTCACATAGCTGTACTGCCGGTGTGGCAAATTCCAGAGTCTGGCATGAAGGAAAAAAGAAAGAAAAAAAAAAAAAGTCAGCTATGAAACCACTTAACAGTCCATTAATTTATTTTACAAAACAACACTCATTGCTAGAACTGAAGTTATTTTGCATACTTGCTCCAGGCTTAAAAAGCAAACATACACAAGCCAGAAAAAGCTTTTTTTTTTTTTTTTTTTTTTAGTGGATAAAGGAAAAATATCATGCTCCTTTAAAAAAAGAAAGTAGATTTTTAAAAGTTTTGATGATGCTGTGCTTGGATAAGATTTGAAAAATGGAATAAAGATTGCCTGCCACAAACAGCATCCCTGGGAAAATCCGGCCAAGTTAACAGACTTCAGAGGAACTACTGTGTACGTGTTAGAACACAATCTGAGTTAATCTTACTATTTGAAAGATATTTCCCAAAGAATGTGGCCATTCTAGGCATGGTCTAGCAGCTGCAGGATCTGAGCAGAATTTCCCTACATTCTGCATCTCTGGGCTGCTATGGACCACAAGGTCTATGAGATGGCTCTCCTACTGAGCAAAGTCAGCAGAAGAGACAAATCAGTCAGATTTAAGAGACAGATGAGATAAGACCTGAACATTAAACATATGAATAGAATGAAACAAGAATAAAATGCAGCAAATGAAAGTTAAAAGAGAAAATAAATAAAGCCTAATTAAAGGGCCTATTTAGCAAACAGACTAAAGCTTAAAGCAGTCGGTGGGCAGTAGCCATGGGAAACATGAATCAGACAGTCCAGAATAACAAGCCAATAGACAGAAAGGGAGATGGGATAGGACGCTAGCATCTTCAGTGATAAAACCAACATATTCCAAATTGAAGAGCAAGAACACTTCATGAAACATATGATATTACTAAAGAAATATTACAATGAATATAGTTAAAAGAAAAAAACCTGATCATCTGACTGATCTGTCTGGTGGGGGAAGAAAACCCTTCAACTTAAACAGTAAATAATGCTACATACATCTACATACATTCAGATGTTCCTATGTAACATTTTTAGCTAGAATCAATAGCTCTATTTTAACTACTTTTATTTTACTTGGAGCAAATAAATATGCCAAACAGATCAACACATATGACCATTTACAACACACTTTCAGCCCAACTCAACATTTAGACAGCCATCAAAACAGCTCAAGTTTGCAGTCAAATCATTGTAGGGAATACTGGAAGCTGCTAGCTGGAAATAACACCAGAAATTCTTTCCACCTTTCACTTTTCTCTTTAGTAGTACAGCATTCGCGAAGCTGCCATTTGCTCCATTAGGATTCGTTATTATGTACACAGAGCCTCCCACACAACGATATTGCTGTTTGCCACCTCAAAGTAAGCTAATAGCATTTTCAAAATGCAATTAGAACCTTTCAGGAGAAGGCTCACGCTGTGTTTGGATAATATGAAGTTAACTCTCTACTACATTTCACAGACAGGCACACCAAAGCTAATAAATTCTTCTCATGTCTTCAGATTATTAACACACCTACTGGCAATGTCAAGATGTTAGTTTAAAGAATTTCAAATATGAAACAGTTCAATAATCTGGTTTACGACAGCTGACTGACAAAGCTAATTAACTGCCTGGAGAAGATTCTTTATAAATGAAGCAACTGCTGTCTGAACACATTTCCAAGAAGAACAAAATGTTCGTTTTGTCTTTCTCCTTTCGCCCGCACGTTCTCTGCCTTCTAGCCTTCTACATTCCATCTAATCTTTGATAAGAGGTTTCTTGATGGTATTTATAAATTGCTCTTCCTGTGGTTTTGCTGGTTTCTTGTTTCCCTGTGCCCTTTGCAGCTTCCTGCTGGACACTTCTACCCAGCTCCTCCAGGCCTTTTTGTTAAAAGTGTTGTTCTCAGGCAAGCTGCACAGAGCACCTTCACATCTCTCTCTCTGTCCTGTGGGTGGCTCCACGTTTGAGCACCTAGAAGGTATCCTCAGCTGTGAGGCTGCCATTTAACATCCACCTGCTTCCTCTATTCTCATTTACTGGTCTTCCACTACACACCACTTGCAGAAAGCAGTCAGTCCTCTTTGTATCAAATCCTAGTTGCACAGAAGGCAAACAGCACTTGGATTTTTTTTTTCCCTACTTGACTGACAGAGTATTTTAATTGGGGGGGATTTTTATGCAATACTTTAAATGCTGACACAACTCCACTTACTAGGCATATTGCAAGCAGGCATTATGCAAGCTCTGTATGCTTGTTTGCCAACACATCTCAATCTTGGTCTGAAAGACATCATTATGTCCATTAGATGGTCTCTCTTCAGTGACAGCAGCTTGACAGATCAGATAACATACCAGTTTCATGAATTAAACACAGTAGAGCCTTACCTGTTGTATAATATTCATTACAAATGAATTACTCCTTATTCATTTCCTATCCCAGATTTCCACACATTTGTCACACGGTTTGGGTAAGTATTTTTTGGGCTGCACACTGTCTGTAAAGCATCCATTTGGAGCAACTGCCGTTCAGTTTATCACAAACATAAGTCACTTACAGAAGTGATGGATACTGAACCACATCCTAACACACACCAACATTTGTAAACTATCTCACATCAGGAACTCATCATAAATGAGGAGCTTGGCCAGAAACTTCTAGAACTTCCTCCAACTGCACAGCAATTAATATATAAACTTGGGGGGAGACAGAGGCAGGTATGTGTCCCCCCTGCCCCTCCCATTCTAAACATGTATAGTATGGCATTCAGATATCTAAAATACACAGATGTTGCCAGACTAATCTTCCCTATCCCATTCCCAGCTTCCAACTGTACACATTTATTTTCACCCACAACAGATTGCATTGTGTTAAAATGCCCTTACTCCAACTTCGTGCTTGGTAGAACAGGAGTACCCAAAGAAGGGCATTTAAGTATTGACTTGCCTACATCCTACCAGTTGTGGTTTTGGAAATTTAGCACTAAGAAGGCTACTGGAGCAGATGTACTCAAATCCAAATAAAAACCAAAATGAAAAGCACAGATAAGTGAGACAAGAGAATACCTGCAAACTCCAAAAACAAAAACCTGCAACAGGAAGAGTTGTTTTTATAAAGATGAACAACAACCTCAGAATATTGTTCCCATTAAAATCCAACTCTGAGCCTAAGTATGGCAGAATTAGATCATTAGAAGCAGAACAATAGGAGCGGGACTAGAAATGCTTATTTTTAGGCTGATGCTAAATGGTGCCTGTGACGCAGACCATCAGCAGCAGATGATTTTATCCAGATTTTTTTTCCTCTTTTGTACATCATGAGTTCCTGTAAAAACAATAGATATTCTTCACACAGAGCAATTTACTGCTTAGATCTTTTTCTAACACTATCACAGTAGACTGACTTAAATGCTGCAAAACAGATCCACTATTACTGTTCTCTGTCCCCTCTCTGCCTTTCCCAGAAGTCAGAGATATTCACATGAAGATCTGCTTCAACTCAAAAATTAAATTCTCTGGATGCGGCAACTCTAGCAGCTAATATTTTGTGGAGTTTCAAACAAAAATTAGACTGAAGTTACCATCTTGGTTTCTGTTTTCACATAAACCCAATTTGAAGGCAATACTTCAACAGACCAGCAGGACAGCAGGTTTTGTGGAAATAAAAATCACATGTATATATATGTACATGTATGCATGTGTTATTAAAGCATAATTGATAAATAATCCTTATTGACTTTATCATGATTGAGTCAGAATTCAGTCATGTGTGAGTCATTTTTCCCTATCTCCCTTTAAAACTCTGATTGTGCTTTGCTTTTAAGGTCTACACTAGCTAATTAGGGAATTTCAATAATCTATTTTTAATACGTACCATCTTCTGTTCTTTTTAGTGCAGCCTTAAGATAGACTTTTATCTTTATTGCTGTGCACAGATCATCTGAAAATATAAGTCCTCTACTACATGACAACTCATAATGAGCCTTAATGAAGCTTGGGAGCAGCTGTTAAAAACTCCAGTTGAATAGGTTTGCCCAAGCAGCAGTAGCTTAGGATTCTTTTTCTCTTACAGCACTGTTGAGTCATCTGCTCACCATACGTATAATGAGAAAAATCAAAAATGAAACACTAAAGCAGCTTAATCCTTTTTCCTTAGACATTTTATTTTAATCAGAGTTTTAATAAGTACATTATGAACCATCATCTCTTAAGCCTTTCACCTTTTTAATTATATTCCTGCTCTGAACATCGACAAAAGCAAATGTTATTATGCAAATTTTGCTCCAAATTCGTGTCTTTAGCAAGAGCATAAAAAACAGAGTTCAAATTCCATTTTTAATTATACTATAGATACATGAGCGGCAAATTATTAGAAATTACAATAAGCTCTCATGATTTTACATGTTACCTAAGTCAAAAGATGATATATTTTGGGTAGGGTAATGGACTTGGGGGAGGCAAGAGGAGAAAGGAAGAATTCTTACTGGCTTCTCGTTCTTTAGGCACTAAGCAATACAACATACTACACACACACAAAAAATTCTGTGGTGCTTTTCTGATTACCAGGTGTGTTGGGTAAAACCACCACACCAGGATGTACAGATTCCCTTCAACCCTTCAATCATCCTCTTTTTTTTTTTTTCTTTTTTTTTTTGAAGCATAATACATGAGTCATTCAATCAAAACACACAGGAGCAGTACCATTTCACATATCAACAGCAAAACACTACTTCAGAAAGTTTCACAATTTTTCCTGCTCCAGTATCCTAATTATCTGTTCTTGTTCGAGTAACATCTATAGGCCTGATTCCCACTCTACCAGGCATGGAACAGGTGCAGAAAAGAGATAATATAGTTCAGAAGCATGTAGCTTAAATGTCTAGAGCCAATGGATGAATAAGAACTCTGATGACAGGAGATAGGACAAGAAGAACATAGACAGATGATTGCATAGGTCCTGATAAGCAGAATCCACAGAACACCTGATAAACTTCCTCCTCCCCACCCCAAGCCTCTTCATCTAATCTTTCAATCAATTTATCCCGATAAAAGTTTTGAAAAGCCAGTGCAGCTCGCCATTGCTGACATCCTGAACAGTTTCCAACAAGCTGATGCAGCCAAAACTAGCCATAACCACTGGGTTTCATATCTTCATTGAATTTAATGTTTCTGAGCTGTGAATGCTTCCTTACGAAATTTTTCAATTGTTCTGCAAGAACCTGTCAGCATATGGAAGACACTCACTAGATCTGTATTTGCAGGACAACAAAGAGTCTGCCTATGCCCTTGGCCCAGTGAAGTTTCTCTTCTAACCACAATGGCACCATCATTCAACTTTTTCTTTACCAGTTCTGAACTGTGGTATGGTATGACTGCCTCGCCTAAAGACGTGAACTGTTCACTTGTGTAAAGAGTATTATTCTGTATTTTTCCAAAGTTACGGTCTCATGGTTCATTACCCTACTAACAATGCCATTTTATTTTCATGATTAATGATTGCTTTGGAACTCCAAACAACTCCACTGATATCTAACATATGTATCTAGAAAAAAAAAAAAAATACACATGCACAAGTTAGACCTGGAGTTGGCTGCTTATACACTGGCTTCCATTCCAAATTCTCACCTTACTAGCACCACTGCTATTGTAAGCTCACTGCAGTTATAACTAATACACTTGATCTAATACTCTTGTATAGACTAAGACCATAATTCTTCTCTGTAAACACCTTATCTCAAACAGCTACACTGAAAAGAACACAAAACATCCTAGTAAGATTCTGATGCTAGGCAGTGTAGGATCTGCAACTTCCTGTAAGCCATAGACCTATGCACCACTGTCTTCTGCACGGAGCAGAAATCTCAAGCTACTGGAACTCCTTTATTTTCTGAACAGCAGAGTAAAAAATGAATAACGGATAGATGAAATTGGAAGTTTTAAGCAGACAGAGTCTTTGAAAGTCATAATAGGGCACATTATCTGCCTTTAGTTAGCGACCTCACTTTCAAGAGAAACAGAATAAAGGCACGATGGTGGCCAATCAAGGCTCCTAACGTAAAATTAGGAAGTGTTATAAAAAGCAATGAAAAATACACATGAAAAATAGCAAAATGACAATGAGATTTTAGAATAGTATTTAAAGGGCATCACAGTTCCAAAGTCATTCACAAATATACCTTTCCTTGCCCAAGAAATGCCTCAGAAGTATTCTGCACAATTTGGAGGTTAGAAAATCTGTACACACTACCAGGAAAAGAACATCATGCAGCCAAAACAAATGAATTTAAAGTCCAGAAGCTGTTTCAGGAGAAAGAACAAAAAAAAAAATTAACCTAGCAACACGCACAACTAAACACTTCATTTTGCAAGTCTCAAAGCAAAGTAGCTTTGTCAGGTCTATCAGGCCATTTGTCTAAAATGATACTTAGCATCTTTAAGCATTATTCCCAAAGAAGGTATTTAGTCACCCCAAGCCTCCAAACCTCACTTCTGCATCAGAGGAGAAAAAAGTACAGCAGAAACCTGGTTCACAGAGTCTACTTTGCACAACTGCTTTATTTTCCCTTGACTCCTGCAGGAAAGAATTTGAATATCCCGATATACGCATCAGTTACTCAGGGTTGGGAGAAGAGGGAGAATGAGATATGAAAGAAGGCCTTTTCCCCAGAGATTAGATATAGGTTTGGTTGGAGTGCAGGGAAGTTGGAGAGTAAGGAATTGCCATCTTCCCATAGTTCAGGAGCAACTTCATAAACAAAAGCACTGAATTTGTATTCTGACAAATTCCCGGACAAACCAACTTTTTAGCAATAAGTCAGGTTCCTGGATCAATACAAAATCAAAGTAAACTACATCTTTAAAAACATGCTCAATAGCCCTTTTCCCTTTGTCTATAAACTTCATTACTTCAGACAGCAATAGCAACAGAATCTCAGCACAATGCACGTAGGATGATGCAGATAGCTTCCCAGGGTCAGTCTTCATGTGTACATATTACCACAACATAAGGTAGATGCACGAACAAAATTGCATTTTGGTTGTTCCCCATTCCCAGAATTGGGCCTGTATGTAGTGTCTGGTCAAGGTATTGTTTATGCTAAGAAACTGAATTAACAGCCAGTCCTTCAACTTCTCAAGGGAGGTTCAGATTTAAACTCTCAAGGGATTTAAATTCTCAACCGCTGTAAACAGAAAATGCTATGAAATATGAAGTCAAACAGGAAGGAAGGAAGTCTCTAGTTCTAGTAATTGAGTCTTCCTAATGAAGTTACTGTATAAAACTCTCAGGGGTGCACCTTCTGTTTTTATTCTTCTAAATGTAAATAGCCAAATTCAGCCTTTAGAGTAAAGAAAACATGATTTCTTTCAGCAAAGAAAAGTGGAAGTTGACTTTTAAAACAAAAAAAGAAGTGGTAGAAAATCATTTGCTAAAAAAAGATTTTTACTCTTGCAAACAGTTTTACTAAAGCAGATATTTATCCTGGTATTTTAAGGGGATCAAAGGTTATATGCCACCCTTATTATCAAGTTCAGAAAGTAAGATATGGCTGAAATATGAATACACAGCAGTCATCTCAGAAGCAGAATACTCCATGTGACATGGAAAATAGCTGCTGAACAGAATTGACACATGCAGCAGCACTTTCCTCAGACACACTAGTACACTGAAGTGAGAGGTGGCTTTGGTAAACAGAGGGAGCTAGTATCAAGGAAGACAGGCAAGCATTTAGGGGCTTTGGAGGCACAAAGCAAACTAGGGTCTATAGAAGACTAGTTCAAAACTTTTTGAACCATAACAAAATGTAATTTTCACATTCAAAGTAGGTTAAATCCATAGCCTTCAACTTCTCAGTTCTGTAGACTACTCGGATCGCTGAGTGTGTTAACAGCATATAGAAGAATCAAAAATGAGCCAGATACATTCCACACCCTTCTCAATCAGATGTCTATCATCTATACATGTGCTTGTCATAGATACTCATCTGCCTTCACCTCTGGGCAATTAGCTATTTCAGTCATCGGGTATGGCTTCAACTGATTAGCTTAATCTAATCCAGCCGAACAGAAATAAGCAGAGAACATCTTGGAATTCTCAGAGCACCTGAAATGGTTTAATGGTCTGTCTCATTCCCACAAATGGGCCACCAGGGTTGACAGACCTTCTTTGAAACTTACCTGCATAATTGCACATTGTTAGATGACTTTGGGCACATATACACAGAGAGAGAAGTTCAGCTACATTGGTAACGTTCAGGTTCGGATCCCCTGATCATTTCTGTCAAGTATGTTAATGACTTTGGGTCCATTTGGTGGTGTGAACCATTCCTCTAAGAAATGCCAACAAAACACACCACGTTTAAATGTTGTTCTAAGGATTATTGACTCCAGGAACAGCTCTTGTAAGTGAAAATGGATGGGAATGCAGAGGGCTTGACCCTCTGCATTCTACACAGGTCTCCAACTCAATCCAGCTGGCACTGCTCTCACATTCCCCCTGAACATTCCTCTCACACAACGCTACTCCAGTAGTCGCAACATATTGATTCATATAATTGGAACTTTAAAAGACAAAAAAAATGTTTTCTTCCCTGTCTTGGTAACCATATATGACTCAGACCTGGGCAAAAGCTGTGGATGGGCCCAGTCCACCACAAAAGTGTTTAGCCCTGAAGAGCATGGACATAAATCACTTTGCTCCATTTAAATTCAGGATCAGAGATGGCCCCTGTGGCAGCAACTTTGCAAGTGCACACAGAAAGCCACAAATATCCATGTCCCCGGTCCACATACATTGAACACTACCTATGGCAGAACAGAGACACACCTGTGGCTCAAAGAGAAAGTGTCATAATTCAAAGATTTGCACTTCTATTCTAAACTTCTATGGCAGAATTTTAAGACACCTTGTATACCTTAGGTAACATTCTGCCCTAGGAAGCGCACTGCACATTGATTTTGACATTGATTTGACATTGATTTCCCAGAGAACAGGGCTTCACTCAGTCTTTCAGCCAGTTTTTTGCTGATGATGATGATTAACCAGGCAGTGATTCCAGAGAATTAAGAAACTCATTACAGAGTAAAATAATTCTACTTGTTTTTCTAGCCCTTGATAGGGAAGAACATGAAGAACTCACTACTAAGTCAAACCTTAAAAATGGTCATTACAAAAAAACAGTAGAATTGTAAGTTATGGGCAAAATTTACTGCTCAAGTTGTAATACAAAAGTAATCAGATAATTGTTCAGTACATCACCTGATTCAACAAGCTATAAACAGCTTTGCAGCTTGTGTCATGGACTGGAGTTACCCTTAAGTAACCCACTAAAAATGAAATGGTCAGTGCCAAATGAAAATACGCTAACCATGTCAGTGATCTGATCTGGCAGGGGAAAGCCTCCTCCAGCCCTTAAGCTATGACAATCTTGCTTGAAAAACAGCACACCTTGAGGTATTGCACCAAGGAGTAATACAATTTTCTTTTACATTATATATTTCAGTTCATGCTGAGGACAGTTGAAGCTAATATTAAGGCAAAAACTTGGCCTCCTCACATTCCTGTTTCTTTGGTCTAAATTGTACCTAATGAAATCTAACTGGTCTAAAGCTTTAGCACAGATATTCCATTAGTTTGAGAAAAACACAGTTATTGCCCTTCAAGAAATCACATAAAAGCAAAAATTGCTTGAATCTTAATGAAGGTATAAAAGGCCACAAAAAGAAATAAAAGACTGTTTAATAAAAATCTAAAATGTACTGGTAAAGGCATGAATTCAAGCCTTGATAAGCTCTGTAATTACATATTAGGTAAAGACCAAAGCATCAAAACTAAACAATACCAGTTTGTACACCAGCAGTATGCTTTAATGAATCCCTAGAGCTACTGTTTCAAATATCAGCAGTATACACAAATACTTTTTATTATTATTATTTGATTTTTAGTGTAAGCACTCAACTGGTGCTGTGTTTCTAGATAGTGGAAAAATGTGCAAGATGATGCTGAACAAGGCACTTCAGCCTTCCATTAATGTTGTAAGTGACACAATAGTTGCAAGTAACGAAAGGAAATCAGTAAATGGCTAGCAGCTTCTTTTCTTACTCACATTTCCTTTACATTTACACATGCTTAAGATTCACATGTTTCTGCTTCTCACCTGTTCCTCCACGTGTTCTCCTAAAATTGAAAGTGAGTTTTCAATATTTCCAAAGCTACCACCTTTATTTCATACATTTGCCCTACTACTGTACACTCCCTACCAAATGTCCTTCTAAGTGAGAACATTCAAAAATAAATGTTAACAGAACTTCTGATCATGATTGCATTATTTTAACCAACACTGATTCTTTTTTCTTTTACTTTTTCCCCTAAACCTATATTTAGCTTAACTATTCTAAACCTTTCCCTTCTCCCATATTCCCACATACTACAAGATATTTCTTTATATTCTTTAACTGGATGCCCTAATATCATCTAATGCCTCTTTCTTTGTTTTTCCATAATCCTAACAGTTTGTTGTATTGACAGTTTCACCTGGTTGCTTGACATGCCACAGCAAGAGATCAGTGCACGTGATAACATTTTCTACAATATCTACTTACAAACAACTTCATAAGGCCTGTTTTGTTAATAAGTCTAACAAGACTTTATAAACACACCTAGTATTCCTGACATCCAAACTCTAATCCTTACGGTAATTCAGTATTACATTACACTACTAGCACTTACAAAGACAAGAGATCAAATTCTAGAGGACATAACCCCTGTACTAATCACAGAGGTAAGCAGAGTACCACTGAAGACATTTAATAGCAAAAAAAAAATATCTAATCTAGTGGTACTGCCCTTATTCTGAGCTGATGTGATTGTGTGCACACGCAGTCTATTGCAAAAGGAGCAGCCAGCACACCAAGGACAGCTTTCAGACTGTGGCACAAATGTCTCTGTAGCAACGGCAACTACAAGGAAGCACTGCTAACAAGTTACCCACAGCTGATACCATGGTTAACTTTGCAGAGAAAGCACAAAAGACTGAAGACATTACTTTCACTTCTCTACTGCCACTGCTTTCAACAGAATTAGAGAAGTCTAGGGCACGGCTCCAATATAAAACCCACTCACAAGCAGTGTTCTGAAAGGATGAGATCCCAAAGCATCATTAGAAAAGTCAAGCACAATACTAAGTTCTCACATGTACTAGAGCAACTGAAGGAAAGGTGTCTGAAACAGACAAGTGCACAAATGTCTGGAAACTTGGCTGCTATCACTCACCTATTACCTTGAGACTGCCAGAAAAACATATACATCCTGCTAATCGCTCAGAGAAATTCAGAGTATTTTGCCAAGTCTGAATTTTTCAGTTGACAGTCAAGTTGGTACCAGGAAGAACGTAAATATATTTTCAAGACCTCTTAAAAATTCTTCCTAATGGGAGATAAATAGTACCACAAACTTTCATGGCCTATGAATTTAATATTTAAATTCATTCATCACCTGCACGTAGCACAAGGATCTTACCCACATGTTGTACAAAGACACATATACCAATAAAAAGCTTTTTGGAGTTCTTTTAATGTATGCTACCTATTTAATGGGTTATTTTTAGCATGCCTAGAGACACTGTACAGATAGTTATGCACCCTATGTGTTTTCCCAACGGGGGGAAAAAAAAAGAAAAAGTGTTCTAGCAAAGACTTATTAAATTTTCTCTACTTGTATAACATTTATTCTGTATCCTGTGGCCAATGAAATCCTAGCACAAGATAGTCCAATGAGTTAGGGTAGTTATACAGTATTCTATTGATAGGGAAAATTCCCTAACTTTCCACTATTAATTTAGAAGAGAAGCACAAAATATACTCCAGTGTAAATTATCTTAAACATCCTGGATTATTTTTTTTTTTGGCCAAATACTTCTTTTGTGTCCTCATTAGGTTGTTTTTCCTCCTCCTATTCTCCACAGATCAACAGGAAATATTCAATTTCACCATCTGAGACCTTGATGTGGGAAAAACCCTACCACTGATGAATTTCATGTTGAAAATATACCACACATTCCTCCTTTAAGTTAATGTCTCTCAGTTTTCAACACAGGAAAAAAAAATAAAAATCTTGTCTTCCATGATATGATGAGCTATCTCAACAACCATTTAGAGAAGAACTGCCATAATCTTTTTTAACAAGTACAATAATAAGAAGCCTCCACTACTAAATTATCAATTCATCCAGAGACAGACAGATGAAAGAGGTAGCATTTTCACTCATATAACCTCACAAGTTTATTAGTTCTAATATCTTTTATTATCGTTCTACTTTATGGAAGGCTTTTTTTTTTTTTTTCAGTCAGTTTTCCTTACAAGGAGTACAAGAATTTTATACATTCACAGTGCCTCTTAATAATAATAATAATAATAATAATAATAATAATAATAATAATAAAAGGCCTTCCTGCAGCTTGGAAAATGAATTTAATATTTAATGAATTTAATATGACAGGTTAAATACCTGTCTTGCAGACTGACCACCTCATATTGGTGTACCTTCATAGTTCTTTGATGTTTAGCATCTACGCAAGCTGACCTGAATTCTTTGCAAGGTATCGATTCCAGAGGACCTAGTGCTCACCTTTGTACCTGTGAAGCATCCCTGTGTTGCCACAAGCAAATAAACTTACCAATATTATGTCTAAAGAATGCAAATAAATACCAATAACTAGTACTTCAGAATAAAAATATATTTGCAACTTACTTCTTTCAGAGTGAAATATAGTTACGTCCCCAAGGGAACCGTAATTTTCCAATCTGCCCATATCCCAGTACTAGCCTATATTCATTCACCTTTTGGAATTATTGACAAGTGCTTTGTAGGAATCCAACCCCTCACCCCCAACTGCCATCTTTAACATCTTCAGTTACTTCTGATAGCTTTTTGTATAGGTACTGATACAAATTTGGAATGAAATAAGATCAACAGAAGACATGCATATCTTATCTAAGGATCAAGACTTTAGGAAAGAAAAGTTAGAATTTACTGAAGGGAAAATCCTGTTGCTGTCTTCAATTATCTATTGGAAGCACACAGAGAAGATGGAGGTGGACTTCTCTCACTAGCATGCAGCAAAAGGACAAGAAGCAATGGAAAAAGCCACATGAATTACTGATAGCCTAGTTTTAATGCAAGAATTTAGCACAAGAATCCTGTGCATCTTGACTAATCAACCTTGTTTTTCGGACCATCTTGTGACCTTTCAGCAAGTATTAAAAAAGTAACCTTTTTTAATGTCTTCACTGTTAACACCTCCTTTGTGAATGTCCAATTTAAAGATTAACCAAAAAAAAAAAAAAAGAAAGAAAGAAAGAATATATGACTGAAAGTTTGAAAGTTTTGTTGTTTTACCTGCACACACTGAAATGACAAAAATATTCATAGAATGAACTGTTGCTTTTTGGTGTTAAATAAAGCTTGCTTTTCCCATATCAGCATCAATTGGCCTTGTGTTTTTTTTAAACACACGTACTATATTTTGTGAAGTTTGAAGCATTGCACAGAAGAGTAAAACTCAGTTTGCCTCTAAATTTGCTGTGCTTCATAGTTTTTAAAGGGAGGATTTCGCACCCAAATTTGCTCACTATTCTGTGGTTGCCACCCAGCACAATTTAACCTGAATATATCTGTTGAAAAATAAAAGGCATCTGTTGTTTTGTCATTGTTATAGCAAAGGGCTGGCAAGTAAAATAGAGACTGCAGCATTCAAAGACATTCTTCTAGACCTGTTTGTTGTTGTTGATATTGTTTGGTTTACATTATGGATTTTTCTTTTGTTTTGTTCTAAATATATATATATACACATATACTGCTAGCTTATTTCTGGGCTGTCTTACTTCCTATATCACTTACTAAAGACTATCATTATTAGAATTACCACTGTCATTCAAAGCATGGAAACATATACCCTTACAAAATAGTGTCATTCTAAATACTGTGTAGAATGACTTCCCCTTAAAGACCAAAGTGCGTAGACATGAATATGTTCGTTTTTCCCCCTTTTAACTCAGAGGCATTGACAAGAAGATATAATCAGAGCTAGCCCCTTGCAAGTCCCCTTTTTATTAGTATACAAAAGGCAATGACCAGAAAACACCCTATTTTGTAAAAGATGGTAGACTAGAACAGGCTTCATATTATCAAGTCACATAAATACACTTAAATAACGGAAAGTTACTTATTATGAAACATATACTTTTACTACTTCTAAGTTCAGTGCACTGTATCTAGACTTCCCTATCTTCCTATAAATGCTTAATTAGGGTGCATACTTGCAATGGCTTCAGACCATTGCAGTGTCATTAAACATCATTACATCTTTGTTTCTTTATTTTTCAGTTCTGTTCATATAGGACAAGGACAATTAGCTGTAGACAGAGTAAGTTTTAATAGAGGCAGCAACATAGGAAACAGCACAGCAGAGTACTTGCAGAGTGACAGATATTTTCCTCACCTATCAACACAGCAGTATTCTAAACTTTTTAATTATCATTACCCCATTCTGGGTGAAATTTTAACCAAAGTTTAAAAAAAAAATAAAAATAAAAACCTTATCTTCAACTATTTCTGTTTGTAGCATGGCTTGAAAGTAATGAAGAAAGTCACGACAATGCTTTAAGTAATGTTTTTTCAAGGGACACATTATTTAAAATTACTAAGACAGTTTTACCATTTAATACAAAACCATTGGTAACTACCTAGTCATACTGGAAATTCACAAAGATAATACAATATCTGTATAAAAACTAATCCTTCACAGATTTCTCATTTTATATGGTTATAATACGTACTTTTTAACTTAAGTGTACTTAAATGACACTGGTAACAGTCACATAGTAGCTAAAGCCTTTTATCCCTCTGCTCTTGATCACCTTTCAACTTAATAAGCAGTCATAAAAATATAGGCCATGGGCTATTGCCCTCCAAACATATCGCTCCATATCTTCCCATGAAGAACACAGTGTATTTTTTGGCACTGTATCAAAGGCCAAGATGCTTCCTCAAACTAAGAGAGATTGATAACATGCAAACTGAACACTGCTGGGATGCATACAATTTCCTCAGATAACACATTTGGACTTTAAACCTCCACCACAATTACTGAATTTTCCCTAATTCCTTAAGGGGGGAAAAAACTCTGGATAACTCAACACAGTGCTACGTCATTCATTAACCATGCTACTGTGGCTACATGCCCCAAAACCCTAACAATGCCCTCACAGAAAATAATACTATTTTTCCTTAAAATAACAAGCCACCTTAGATCTGGGTGCACTTCCATTGAATCAGTTAGAGCTAAGCCAATGCCGAATAAGACCCACCATACACCACTGACTTAAAACAGACTGTTTTATGTGCTATAGCTGCTGATTTCATGACGATGCTTTGCCAAGTAACCAACTTGGAAAAAAATCAAAATTGTCTTTAGTCACAGTTTCAGTTAAATTACATTATTCTACAGAACATGCTCACAACAAACTATCAGACACCATCCCAGTGAATTCAAGGTACAGCTACTCAAACACAGCCATTGCCAGATAAGTAAGCTAATTTGAACTTCTTATGCATACACACAGCCTAAAAACAAAACTTTTCCTTGAATAGAGACATGTTGCCACATGCAGACACAAAAGACAAAATGATACAGCTTTCCTAGAACAGGTCTTTCCTTTCAACTGTAAACATCTATAATTTGAATTTAACAGAATGTATTTTTGTAACAGTTTCATAAATTTGTACCGTGATGGAAGACAGTCCAAAATTTCCAAGTCCTTCTCTCTGCAAGCTGTTAAGTCTTAAGGCACTATTGAAGGTAACAGTATGGGAATAAGGAGATGAGCAGAAATCAAAATTGTTATCTGGACTTATATCCAAAAATATATAAAAGGGGACGAAAAAGAGCAGATACTTTTGACCTGTATCAGTAAAGGATACTAAAACACATTTGCTTAAGTATATCAATATCTCAATCCTGTTATATCAACAGGATTGCACGAATACTTACAGCTAACATCTGCTGAGCTGTTTTGCAATTCTAGATGTTGATAAGAACACTCATAATGTTTTAAAATTAATTTTTGTTTCTAGCATATAAATGACAAGTCAGATGGATAGGTTGAACATAAAAAATTCAAATATTTTCACTTCAATTTTTCACCTGTTAACCAACTCTGAAACAAGATTAAAATTTAATTTCTCTGGGTTGCACACACACAATAACAAAATCTACTCAAAAAAAATCTTTTTCAAGGAACAGAGAATCCTGTGTTTTAACAGCAACACAGAATAGCCACTTTATTTAAGGAAAATTGTCTTGCAGCTAACTTTATTTTGTTAGCTCTCATTTCTCAGGCTATAGTTGCCAGACATCCTTCTGTTCCTCAAATGCTTGAAGCTCAATGGGGGTAAAAGTGCCAAAATAATGGGTACTGAATAATGCCTGAAATTCTAGGAGCAGTAATGGGACTAAGGCAAGACATTCCCTGCTGTACTGCTGTGAAAGTATGCTTCAGTAAGTTGCTGCATGTTGTTATTAGAGCTTTCTTAATAAATGTCATCAGTAGACATGCAAAAGTGCTAAGTTATTTGATTTAACATTCCATTTCAGGTAATTCATTTTATTTGTTGTTATTGCCTTTTATCTATAACAGTGACAGACAAAGCAGTCATTTATGTGATTTAGACACTTAGACATCTCATTTTTGCACTACCTGCTCCAAGAAGAGGCAAAGAATTACATGCAATGTTGACAATTTACATTCAGCAGAGCCACTGTGTGACATCTCAATCTGTTGTGATATATCATACAGTTAACACTGCAGGACACTTTAAAATTATCCTACTTTCCTTCATAACATCATGTGGGGAGGCACACATGCTGGTTTTTTAAGTTCTTGCATCTCCTCGCCCTACAGCCCTCTGCTGAGTAAAAATATCTGTCAGTCTACAGATTTCACCATCATCTGCTTTCAACATATTGATTTCCCCAGAGACCTAAGTCAATTGAATTTTTTTTAAGCTACCTCTTCAATGGAGATGCTAAACTAGCAGCAAAACTAGATACTTTCAAGCTACTATCCTATGTAAAACTCTCTACACTGTACTGTTTCATTTATGCTAACTCAATAGGCTCCTCTTTTTCAAAACAATCTTAATACATTACACTAGATCATCTTCTGGATATGTTATAGTAAGTCATCAGAAACCAAAGAATAACATTAGAGAAACAGACCTGCTAAACAGACTTGTAGTAGACTACCTGTTTTTTCCCAACACTAGTAACTACCTGTGAATATTCTTCACGTATTTAGTTCAAAAATTTTCTTTCTTTTTGATTTAACACCACACAGTCATCTAGGCAGTATCAATAAGATAACTTGAATACATGGCATTCACTCAGGAATTGAGAGATATTTCTCATTCCACCCTGCTCAGCATACATCATCTTATCACATCCAGAACTCAATTAAGAATTCAATGTACAGCTCTAGAAGTGAAAAAATAGTCGTGTAAAGAAGGTAACTTTATAAAAATGCTGTAGATCAATATAGTAGACAATTTCTCTCAAGGAAATGCTGTGAAGTTTTATGAGCAGATACAAATGAACAGTCAGTGGAACCATAAGGAGCTGTAAGAGACCTATCTGTTTTCAGCTTCCTTCCACTGCATTTTAATAAACGTTTTGAGTTCAGGAAATATAAATAGAAGTGGAATTGCAATTTTAAAAATATGTACATATATATTCCAAGTAAAGTTTGACAGCAAAAATCTTGACAGAATGCTATATTGCTAGACCAGAACATTTTCTCATACACACGAATTAGTTTGTGACCCTATCACCAAAAACATGAAAGTTCATACTCTATTTTTGACAGTACCTTTTACAGCAAGACATGTTAGCCAATCCATCTCTGGATTCTGATTTCACTCATATGAGTTTCAAAGTGCTATTAAGCAATATTAAACATCCCTAAATGAAAGAGCTGATAAAAGATGACAACACAGGCACATGTAAAAAACACATTCTCAGCATTGAAATGTTGGTCAATTTCCAACTTTTCTGTAGGATTACTGTAGAGCACTGAGGGTCTTAATGCTATTTAAGGAGTTAAGTACTCAAGAGCAATCACAGACCACCAAAAATGTAATTTTAGGCAGCTACTGTGCATGCTGTAGCCAGCTACTTTAACGCAACATAATAAACCAATGGCAAGCATACTTCTTGACAGATCTCTGCAAGAGCTGTATGAATGGGAGTCCATTCTTTGACAACTGGAGAAAAGCATGAGAATAAAGAAAAAATTAAAAGGTAGGTAATGCACTTCGTGGTACAGAAAAATTACCATTCTTCAAAACAGATATTCAAGATCTAGTCTCTGCATTGCTGAGAGAAAACAAGTCATTAGTGTAAATTATTAGCTGTTTTACAGGTGTAAGTTATTAAGAGATCAATATGTACAGTACAATTTACTATTGACAAAGCTGTTTATCTTTTCAGTCACAAAATACTATGAGGTAGTATTGAATCAAGTGTGTCATTTACAATCCAGCAGACATCTATGCAATAGAAGTCCAGTACAATATATTAAGTGCCAACAACTCACTGACTACTACCAACACTTACTCAATGACTGGATACATGACCTGGAATTCACAGTCTTAAAGACTCTTTACTAACGATTACCATCTTTGATCTCCAGAAAATTATTATGATATATCTAGAGATGAGATTCATAAGGATTCTTACCCTCTTGGCAGAGATGCTGGTCTACTATTATGTTGTATCTTTTTGAAAAATAAAATAACACAGAACAAACCAAAAGTAATGTTAAGATCTCAGCAAAATACATTGATCCAAGTGAGAACCATCCGTATTCAGAAGAGCATGAAAGATTTCCCTGAGGATAAAATTCTACGAACACATTTTCAGCCTGCCATATGTATTCATTTCAGCATATTATACCATGAATTATTCTTTTATAATCCCTACTAGATCATTTGTTTTTCACTTAAGTCTCAAGCCTTCTGAAAGTGGCAAGTCTTTTCCCCATGTTTTTAAGTACTATTGAAACTATTTATTTTTAAGTACAGCATTAGTGGTTTAAGCTGTGCTATAGCTACAATGCAAAGCAAGAAAATTGATTCACTGAGTAGACTTGTTAAATTTGGGTTCATTTTTCATGTCCCATCTTAGCTGAAATACCTCATCTTCACTCAAGATATAGTTAGCTGATATCATTATATTTTGAATCTTGTCTTCCATATCATCACATACTAACAGAGAGCAGATATCTTGAAGTAATTAAAAACATCTGAGTTCAGAGGAGCAGCTCAATCCTCAGTATTTGCAAAACAAGGAAAGCATTAGGATGAATCAATGTTGTGTCATAAAATACTGTCCTTGCCCAAGTCTCCATTTACATGACTTATCTACACAACAGCCACAATGAAAGTCATGACTAACTTAAGATTCCACGTCAAGTCTTCGTAGGTAATGGGAGGCTTTCCTAAAACCCATAAAAGTCAGAGAAACCGCACACCTGAGAGACAGCAAAATACCAGAAAACTGAAGTCCTAAGAAATTGGTTTTGGAGTTTAAGTGAACTTTACCTAAGTAAGTCTAGTTTACATACACTACCAAAGACATTAGACACTTCTTCAGCAGGCAACTTGATTTCTACAGTACTGATTTTATTGTGGGAAACCTTATAGCCATCACCAAAATTTCCTTAGAGAAAGGAGAAGAGCTAGGCAGATTGGTGTGTGAAGGAACATTAGCTGTTACTGTTCTACTGAAGTAACAGTATTTATTATTAGCAAATTTGTAGACAGTTGTCTGCTGCAATTGCAATGATTGAAAGTCTCCAAACAAGTGAAAAGAAAGATTCAATGCTTTCTCTGACTGAATTGACTTCTACATACTTAAATGCCAAAATCTCTGGTTATTTTTAAGTCATCACCATACTAAACAATTCAACGAGGAGACAACACTTTCCATTGGTGAACTTTCCTACAGAAATAGTCTTTGAAAAAACAAAAACACCTTACAGCAGTCTAGGGATGTCTCTACTATCAGTATTCAGCTGTCCTGTGATGAATGCTACAAGACAGACTAGAAGAGCAAATTGTTCACTGTATTCTTCTTCACCAAGACTAGGAAATCACTTCATCTCTAAACAGACAATAATAAGAGGAACCAACACAAACGTTTGTTGTATTACAGGCAGTTGACCAACTCCATACCCAGAGGAAACATACCTACACAATCTGTCAGTCCAGGCCTCAAGAAGTTTACTGTTTTTCACCCTGAAAAATGCTAAAACAGCTTAGTTGTGCATAATACCCCTATACCTCTGCAAGAGTAAACAGCCTCCTTTCACCAGAGAATGCAGCAAAACTTCCAGGCACAGGAGAGGTAGGAAAACACCTTTCTTTCTCAAATATGATCACTAACAGCACTTGGTAGCCCTTCTTTGGTTAGAAGCATTCATTAGTTTCACCTGATGGCCCTTTCTGTCCCACCAGAGCTATTTACCACTGGGTGAAACAGGTTATTTGCTTGAAACTAGATTGTAGTCTGTTCCTTTCTTTCTAGGCTTAGCGTACAGAACATGATCTATCAAAGGCAGATGCTTAAATTTCAAGTCTGAGTTTAGTAAATGTCCAAAGAATAGAAAAGAAGAAAAGTATTGTTTACTATGTAATGCAAGTTCTCACGAAGCTCTGTCCCCTCTGTACCAGCCAAGCATATGACTGTGCTGGGTCTGGCTGGGATGGAGTTAACTTTCCCTGCAGCAGCCCACACAGTGCTGTGCTCTGCACTTGTAGCTAGAACAGCACTGGTATCACACCAGTGTTTTGTTTATTGCTGCACAACACTGGCACCGCATCAGGACTCCCTCCAAGCCCCCAAGAGCCAGCGGGCTGGGGGTAGGACATCACCAGGGCAGCTGACCTAAACTGACCATGCCATGTGGTGTCACACTCATCAATAAGAAGTGGAAAAGGGGAAGGAGAGAGGGAGGCTCTTGTGGTGGAAGCATCTGTCCTCTCAAACAACCGCCACGCATCTTGAGGCCCTGCTTCCCAGGACGCGGCCAAAACATCACTCATTGATGGGAAGTAGAGAGTAAATGTTTTTGTTTTTCCTCTACCTGTGCTTCCACACAGCCTTTGCTTTTTTATTTTCCTCTTTTTTTTATTATTTATTTTCCTCTTTTTTTTTTTCTCTCCCTTTTCCCTTTAATTAAATCATCCTTATCTCAAACCTTGAGCTCTTTGTGTCATATTTTCTCCCCCCTCCTCAAAGAGAAGGGGGAGTGAGAGAGCAACTGAGGTGGAGCTTGGCCACCCACCCAAGTAAAACCACCACAATGACTGTTAGAAGGTATGTCACATTACTGGTCCAGGATATGTATAGCAGCATTTCTTTCATTAATAGCCTTGTTCATTCCGTGCAAAGCATACAGGCTCAGTGCCTCAGTCTGTTTGTAGCATTATTCATTAGACTTGTCTTAAAAATGCATATGATCACCTCCGAGACCTTCTCCCTCTTTTTATTTATGTTCCTTCCTTCTTTTCAGGAGTTACAATACCCAAGCATATAACCCTTTTTTTCCTGCTGTCACCATCATAAAACTTTTTGTAAATTTCTGTAAGCATAAAAAGTAATGTGTTTTGGTTTTTTTTGTAAGTGTAAAAATTTTGTAAAATTTAAACTGGAAGCATATGTATATGGTGCATTGAGCATTCACTACAATTATGGCCATTGACTACATAGGAATGTACCAAGTGTGCTTTTAACAATAATCAACATAGCGAAATATGTAGAAGAACTTTTGATCAAAGTCCTAACGTTAATATTTTAATGTTAATGTAATGTGATTTTACCTGTGCAACCCTAATATTGCATTAAACATCTATGGCAGTTGGCTTAGTCTTTTCAGCCTTCTTAGAGAAAGCAACACTTCACATTTCAAATTTGAAGACAACACAGTGAGCTGAATGATCCTTTCCAATACATATATCTGGGGATTACCACTTCTGAGTAACTTCCTTAAGGGTTTTCTAGAGCCCAGTCAACACATACAGGGGAACCTAAGACAGCTGAACCATTGCTCTTCTGGGAAATACCATCCTGTAAGTGTGCAGGCAGCTCCCCTGTTTGATCTATAAGTACATGATGCCCAGAGCACTGCTACACCAAACAAATATTTTAATTGCACCCAACAGTGGAAACACTAGTACAGAACCTTCTGCTAGAACAAGGAGGCATTCTGCAATCCTGGTTGTTGTTATCCTTAGGAATACCTCCAAATAAAGCCATTAAAACAATTCAGTCCGCAAACAGTAAATTGATAGGGTTCAAAGAAAGATGTATTCTTTCTCGTATTTTGCTCACACTCTTCACCAGTATTTTCCAAGGTTTTTAAAAAGGTCCGCAGAACCCTATTAAACAGATCTCACTAGATTTAATCCATTCTGCATTACACAGGACATCTTTTGCAGAGACAAAGCCTGAAAATTGAGGTACTTACACCTAGCTTTACAAAGAGCTCCCTGCAGAGTAACTCCTGCAGTCACCCCAGAGCCTGAATAGAAGATAACTCTAATTAGGGGCCTAACAACGCAGTCAGATATCTAACCTCAGATATCCCCTCGAAAAATACCATCTCTCTAAGAGCTCAATTCGGAAACCTGATCAGAGAAATTTGCTTTAAATCTGCCCTTAAAAAACATACCTAGCCTCTTTTACAGTGGGAAAGAGGTCACTAAGAAAGGTTGTCATTGATCATTCTCTTCCATGACACACTATCAACATCACAAATGCTATATGTTTCCTCACAAATTTCACACTCGTTATAGAACTTTTGGATTTTTATTCTTCAGTATAACTAGGGAAGAGATTACTCTGTCTGAGATCAGTGTAATTGCAGAGAACTTGGCAGGTTTGGTATCCTTTTCTTTCTTGTTAAATCACAGTTGTTAGCCTTAAGCTGGACAATCATGATTTGGCAACATGGTATCAGCAAAACCCACCTTTACACAGGTCTGGTAGAGCTTCTGTAGCCGGGCACTTATCAGATAGCTGTTCGTGCACCCTAACAACTAGCTTGATTTCTGTAAGCTATAGTGCCAGCTCTTTCCTTGGCTTGTCCACTACTCTTCTAGTGCACAAGCCATTTCTGCCTGCCATCTGTTTGTGTAAACGAGATTTTGCAGCACAGCTCCCCAGCCCTGCATGTTCAGACCTAATCTTCCAGACTCATCAACAAGGACGTCCTCCTCTGGTGCTGTGCTCTGTGTTATCAATTAATCATTTCAAAGACACATGACAGCTGAATCAAACAATAAATGAACTATGTGAAGGTTTAAAAAAAAAAAAAAAAACAAAAAAAAAACTACACTTTAAATAGTGCAAAAGAAGATACAACTAACCCAAGCAACAAAACACTTGCACACATCTCTTATTATGTTTAATACATGCTGTTAGCTATTTAATGTGAAACAAATAAAACTAGCCATATCCAGATGGCATTTAGCTGCCTGACTTCCAGTAAAATAAACAGGATTTAGGTATATGTGTGGTTTTGAGAAGCCAAACTATTTTAGGGCATCAAACATTTTATTTTTTTTCAAATTGGCTGTAAGTAACTTTAAAACAGAACATAGGCATAGCATTAATATTGGATTCTATATGGAGTAAAAGCCTGTAAAAGTTAAGTCAAACCTACAAAGATATTTTAGACATCTGGTTTCTACTGAGTCAAAGAAAGATAGGATCCTATATGATTTAGTGGATGATGATATAAGTACCTTTTAAGTACATGTTTTTTCAGAAGTACTTGTTTAGAAATTTGCCATTTTAGAAGCTTAGAGTTTATCACAGTAGAATAAATTGTATCTGAGAGCCTTGATGTAACAGGAAATGCCTCAATTTATTCTATAGTAGTGCAAATCCACCTTTGGGTATTACAAAAAGAAGAAAGCAAGACTGATTCATCTCATTAAATATCTTTGACTATGTGTTTTGTGTGGGGTTTCTGTAGCTCAAAATACTATTATATTGACAGCCTGAGTAAGATGTGTAAAATATACATACCTGTTAGACTGATACCCAGTAAAACTGTTTTAAAAGCTTAAAAATTCACTTTCACCATTTTACAAAAGTCAAAAGTCACAGTATTATCAGCAGTCTGGAAATTGTTTCACTAATGCTTAAGATTACTGGAAATGAGAATTTGAAAGGTATAAGAACTGCTCATCATTTTGAAGAATATGTGAAGATGAAAAATTTTGCCACACGGGGTAGCATTTTCATCAAAAAGTTGTATTTAATGGACTCAAGTTTGAAATGTTGAAATCATGAGATATCCTACTTTCACATTATTTCATGGCATCAAACATAATCACTTTCCTTGACTTGATGAATCTTATAGAATTACTGTCAAGCTATATTTGGCTGAGAGATCTGTTTATATGAAGCTGATTTGTAGTTTTGCTGCTAAGTAAAAAGATAAACCCATCTGCTGTCTTTCATCTCACCTTTTTATGAAAGCCTGCAAGATGATGCCTGTAGTAATTTTTTTTTTTCTAAATCTTTCTATAGCTGTTCCATTTTCAAATATCAAATGAGGGCTTTTCAGCACAGCACACTGAAGCTTCTCTCCACTGAGGTTATAAAGCATCATTAATTCTTAGCTCTAAAATCTACACATGCAAGATGGTCACATATTCTAATGCTCATCAGCCTCCTACTTCAAACCAAGGTTGTGATGCGAGAAATGTCAAGAGCAGGTTCTTACCATACTGAGTTACTTACTTTAACTTCATTCCAAAAAGCCTATTACTTAGAGCCAAAGAAGAAAGGCAGGAGGTTTCACTTCCTTAACACTCAACATTTTGAGTCCGTTTAATATTTGGAGGCTTGGATTTCTTAGTTGCCATATTTTTTTTTAAATTCCAGACTGACAAAGCTTTCAAATTAAGGTTGAACACACTCCAGTGCAAGTGGCACCCATTTGTTTTAGTATACCATGAAACGACCCCTGAGAAAATGAAAACGGACTCTATTGAGACACCTAAAGCCATCTTTATCTGCAGCAGCTCAAACTTCTTACAAACAGCCAGAATTAAGGACCAGAATAAAAATAAACCTGAAACAGTCATCTGATTAGAGGACAAGATCTTTGCCTAGCACAGTAGCAGGCATACTGAGGCTGATTAGAAGCAAACAGAGCAGCCACCCAACTCTGCTAACTCTACCTGGTTGCCCCATCTAGCAAGAGACCTGGTAGCATTTATGGATCACAAAACAAGATCATTGCTCCTGGGTGCTCCCTATTTCCATGCTAATCCCCTAGTGCCACCTTGTACAGACAATGCTAAGTAGAAATTCCACCTTTGTTGTTCAAGGAGAATATACTAGCACTGATATAGCAGCACAATTTTTGTGAAACTTGGTTTTACATCACAGGATAAAGTTTATGCTAACATCTGGCAGTAGACTGCAGCTTAGAGGGCAGGAATTTAAGGTTTGGGGCTTCTTTTTTTTTCAAAGAAATACAGTAGGTTTGGGCATGTAGCCTTGAATTCACAGGAATCCCATCTCACTAAATACTGAAGCACTACAGAAAAAAAAAAAAAAAAAAAAAAAAAAAAGTTATAGTCAAAAGTCAAAAATGCATACTTTGCATGATAAAGTGAAAGATTGCACCAGTGAAGCATAAGTCATCACCTGTTGACATTTAATTTAACAGAACATTAAGAACAAGAATGCTTATAACACTAGAAGCTGATATCAAAAAAGCAGAGAATTTAAACATTTAGGAAGGCGACAATATAGTGAAAGAGAAAAATAATTACAGTGACTTCCATTCAAAGAAGTGACACTATGCACAACTGCAGTGGCACTACATGTATGTATTAGAAGGGATATATCAACAAGCCTACTGCACTAATTCACACCTTTGTGACCCTAGCTACCTATTCTGGGGAGGGACAAGCAGCCCCTTCACCCTCCAGTGCACTCTTCCCCCAAAAAGGCCCTTGGACAGGCAACGTTTCAGGCTGGTTTTGGACAGAATGGCTGACTTACCCCCTTGACTGGAGGTAGCTGTTTAAGCCATGATACTATTGCAATAAAAAGACTAGTGCTCTCTGACAACAGCAATACAGATAGATCTATGGTGACTTTTGAAACTTGGAAGTCCCACTAAGCTTACAAGGCACTTAAAAAATGAACTGACTTTCTTAGTGAATGTAATTCAGTCTAGTTAAAGTGTACACATAATGCTATGCCATGTACTCATTTAGTGTTTTTTGTTATGGTTGTGGACATTAGCTTGGAAGGGAGGTATAGAAATTGCACCAGGAAGAACCACATGCTTTGTGACAACAAAGACCATCTTATAAAACGCGTAAGTAACTAGAACATAAACAATGAATGAAACATAACTCTTCAGCATCCCACCTCAGGGAGATCTGTTAATATTACAGAGGAGATTCAAAATTCACAATTTGTTCTTTCACTCTTCTGAACAGACAGAGGTTGATGCATGTTGAATAGCCTCGGCATATTTATTTTGTTGTTTATCACTCATACAATATTCAGTTTGAGTACAGTTTCACCTAAAGAGAGGGAACACAGGTTGGCTCTCATATTTCTTCCTACTGTAAAATTCAAGCAGCAGCAATTTTTAAACAGAGGGGAGGGACTACAGGGGAAGCCTCTTCTTATGATCCTAAAATACTACAGAAACGCGTTGTAAAGAGAACTAGGGAATAGTACATCCACAAACCATTCCTAAGAAGTTCCTATGTTCACAGCTTCTAGCTTCAGTTACCAAGCATACAGTACTCAGGAGTGAAACAGGAGATTTGACATACGTGCCAAATACTTAAAAATGCAGCAACGCAAATGTTGAGATGAGGGGATGTTAATCTATCATTTCGGTGTACTTGTTGGTAAGCAGACTTCCAGACAAAAAAAAAAAAAAAAAAAAAGGTATTTAAAATCTAGGTGTTGATCTTCGTAATTCTCAAGGATTTGTATCTCTACTTTCAGCCTTCTCTCCCATCGCTGTTTCATCTGAGATTCTTGTAATTTGTAAGACCAGTGGGTCTGTCAGTGGGAAAGTTAAGATCACTAGTCTGGAAACTTAGTTTAGGATTTTCCTCAAGCAGAAAAAAGATTATCAAAAATCTTTTATGTTTCAGAAGAAGAAAACTGAAATCATTTCCTCCTACCCCTCGAGTTTTCCCAGAACAGTTACAGAACACAACTTCTAAACAAAAGAAACAAATTGATGTAGTTCTTCAGAATGATAACATGAATACATTATAACTAGATGGATGACGGAAGCACTTATGATAAAAAAGGTAACCAGTACTGGCTCTTCTCCTGACCTCTACTAAATTCAGTAGTGTTTAAGCTGAATACATGGTCTCCAAGATACATGCTTCCATTTTTCTCCATTCTACTTTTCCAAAAGTAGCTAAAATTATCAATTCTTGACAAGCATCATTGAAGATACAGATTATGGTACTCAGAAAGATCCCTGAGAATGCAACACCATAACTTACATGCTTACCGAACAAAAGCATCTATGCAAAGTCTATGATCTTGATATTTCGACGTGATGGTGAACACATCAAGGACTGAAAATACACATGTATATTCTGTGAATCTAGAACTGCTCCACAACATGTATATTTGCCCATGGGCTGCATGAGGATTATTAACCACTTGTTGGTCTCCAAGATAACGAAAGATATATTTGCTATTACAATGCCTCTTCTACCACAAAACAGGGCCTCTGATGCTCTCTGTGCAGTATACATGCAGGCTTTATTTACTTACAAGCTCAATAAATTGGTCTTTGCATGTGATGGCCCCATTTGGTCCTTCCCTTGTGTCTATGCCATGGTTCATATGGAAAGTAAATTGAGAACCACATTTATTGTGTTCATTCCTTGATTTGCCAAGTGACGGGTTATTGGCCATGATAGTGATGTCACGGATTTTCTTTGTGTTTCAGTCAGTCATCTCGAGTGGCATTTAGAAAGGGCATTTTCTGCCTAAAATCAATAGCTCCTCTAGCTGCTGTAATATTTCTTCTTACTTAGAGACATTACTCAGAATGTAAAAGCAATTGATTGTAGGCAGAAAATATACTTGCCAATTACAGATGGAGAGAGGAAGAATACAAAGTGCCCTCTAGCTTAAGTAGTTCCAGCTGGTGACACACCAGTACTAATCAGCACATGTATTGGAGAGGCACCAGAGCCTTCTCAAGCAAATGCCTGATTTTCCTTCTTATAAGTTGAAATCCAATGCATAGCTTATTCCAATGAAAATGTGAATCCAGATTTTTAATGCTGGATTTCTCGGAAATCTACTTTCATAATAACTGAATCAGAATATTCTGTCATTGAATTAAAATGGTAAAAATGCAAGTTGAGATTGCCTATTTTTATGCAAACTGGAATAAATTTAAAATATTGTCCTTTCTTCTTTGGAATGAAGTTAAAGAGGTAATAAGCCATGCACTTGATTTTGACAGGTTGTGATTACCTAAGAGTAGCATTACTAATTACAGCACAATATCAGCATATCTTTGGTTTGGCACAGTGCCAGAAAATTTTCGAGTTCTGCAGTCTATCCTGATAGCCATAGCTTTGAAAGCCGAACAGCCACATATATACTTGCCTTATTTCATATTTTATGTTGAACACAATAGCATCAAGAACATTGCTCCAAACAACCCTTTTTAAAGCCCTTTTGTCTTCTTAACTCTAAACCTGCAATCACTTGAGCACTCACGTTCTCCACTGTAGTTGGCTGCAAGGAAATCTCCTAGATTTCTGTATTAACTCTGGTCATAAACTGCTCCGTTCATGTTCCCCAGCCACGTATAGGGTATGCATCAAATGATAATGATAATAGTAAATCAGGAAGAAGAAAGGTTTAAAAATGAGTTCCAACAAGCTTAACACAAGCAGCAGCCAAACAACCAAATCCCCAAAGATGCTGGCTAGAACAAGTTTTCACAATTATATCACTTGCTTATATGAATATTAAAGAATTCTTGTATGAGCTGCTCATATTTTCACACGTACCTCAGTGAGAATAAAGTACAAGTTTGAGTGACATTGGATTGGAGCACCTAGCTCAGTCTTTCAGAATGAATAGGAATGAGCTCTGGTTAGCACAAAATCAGTTTTGCTTGCTGTTTTCCATGCAGCTTTCAGAGATTATAGGATTTTCTCTGGGCAGATGAGGCCATTAGACCCTGCTATAGATGGAATTCTGGATTCATGATTCAGAAACAATACTTTCAACATATTTCTTCAGGATATAAAATTCAGATGTCAGTGCAAAAGCTATATAAACCGTGAATTTTTTGCTTCTTACATATGCCAAATACAGCCTTTCATCAGAAAGAAGGTCTTACTTTCATAGGTGTCCCAACAGCATCTGTATATTACTTGTGTAGAATAATAAATATCATCATTTCAGAACTGATATTATTCTATACTTACACAATTTAGTTACTTAAGGATCTAAAATAAACCACTTGATATATTTTAGTGCTCCTTACTATATGTTAGAATCTAGAAACCAATTTCAAGTCTCTCTATATGCACTTTTTCCCTATGAATTTATATATATTACCAGTCTTAGTACGTCCCAGACATTTACACGCACTGGGTCCAAAAAAGTGCTTTAGAATGTTTTTAGTAACAGCAAAAATATTTAGAAAAAAATATACATTTAACTCAGAAATTATACTAATGCAGATAAAAGATGGAACATTTTTAAGCAAAATAAAATAAAATAAAGTAAAACCAGAAAATTAAAACTAGAAAAGCTAGCTTCTCTTCACAACTAATTCCCTTTACCTTGCCCTGACATTATACAGACCCATTAGAGCAGGCAAAGCTTTCAGTTAGTACACTTAGTAGTTTATTTACATTTAAAATGATGCTTTGGAAACTGTTCCATTTCAAGCAAGAATTACATAAAATCTAAATAAATAACTACATAAAATCTAAAATACATTGGGCAATACTAACTATTTGGCATGCTGCTGCAGCAAAGAAAACATTGACAAATATGTCAGCAATGAGCATGTTAACGAAGGACCTAAAGTTTCATACTTCCCAAATGTTTTCTTCTGTTAGAAATTTTTTCACCCTTACCATGGGTTGCTAAAGATGATAAAGAAACAAACAAAAAGGAGAGTTGTATTCAAACCACAAAACCTATTTTGCTAATATGGCAACCTACCAAAACTTGGTTTCTACAAAACTCTTTTTACATCAGCTTGGTTTGTTGCCTAGCAATGAACTTAAAAACTTTGCCAAACTGAAGGATTTAGTAACCTGTCACCTTAGGCATCCCTTTTGTTTCAGTCATCCCACTTATCTGCTCTACAGTGTATAACCACTGTCCAGCTAGGAAAGTGCTACTTTCAGCATCATTGCACTTGATCCAGTTTGAATCTCTCGTCCTACTGCAGTTAAAGTCACTGTCCTTTCTGCTCAGACCAACATAAAATAGTTATTGTAGGGTTTTTTTCTGATGTGCTTTTGTTCTTCTCACTCCCAGCCAGACCTGGAAGCGTAAGCAGAACAATCAGTTGTTCCACAATTTCTGAGTAACTTATGGAGCAGAAATTATCAGTAAACCTTAAAGAATTCTCCCATCCAAAATTTCACCTTCATTTTCCAGAATCAAATGCTTTGAGAATTTGGGGTATTAACCTAAAGCCAGATGATTTTGCACCAGCTCATCAGATTCAAAAGGTAAGGATTATGCTCAGGAACTGCACTTGTGTCGCTAGTTATGATTTCTTCTGACATACCGCTTACTCAAAAGAATTTTCCATGCTGTCATTGCCCTAAAGATTCTTTTCACGGTTTCAGTAACAGTGGCATCTGCAGAGGGGAGCTCCAGCCACTTGAAACTCATTAAAACATACTTGAGATTGACAATGAGTTGAAAACATCTGTCAGACTTGGCCAAGATTTCAATCAAGTGTGATGTTGCCTTGTTACTTTGGTACATTGACTTAATAAATGACTTGGCTGCTGTCAATGCAAGGAAAGTTGGGTTCTAATTACTAGCCTGATTTTTTTCCTGTATCTGAAATGTACTTTCACTTAAAGGTTCATAGTCTACGTGACGTGCATTAAAATTAATTTGATGAATCTAGAAACTAAGGTGAAATAATACAGAATAGCTCTTTAACTTGCTGTATTGGGCATCAGGTAGCATCTAACATGAAATACTTATAAAGATTCTCTAATAGAAAGTAACTCATGCTACTCCAAACAGACTGAGAATGATAAGCAAGTGACTACCTGATACTTTCAGCTTCATTTTTTTTTTTATTAACCTCAACAAGTCTCAAACAACCCTGAGCAAACAGCTTCTAAGATGCTAGTGTCATTTTTGAAAAATAACATCCAGGAAAACCTCTGAGTTAAGTTATTTTTCAAAGAAGTGTATACATAAATGAAGGTATGCCAAAGTCAGAAATGAAAGGGATGTACTACTGTTTCAAATGGAATAGTAAAGAAGTAACACACAATTAATTCTTACCTCCAGAAAGACAATGCTGTCTTTCAGATGTAAGTGAAGTGAATCCTGCCTGGGGACAGATGGGCTTCATCCTTTCTCCTTTCATCCTAAAGATTTTGTCTCTTTCTTTTCAGTACCTGTTTCATCCAAAGGCATTACACGACTTCCTGAGCTTGCCTTTTTTGGAAAGTGCCCATAAACATGAAACTTTAGAAAAAGAGTGGTTTTACACAAGGTACAACAAAGTACTAATATTAATGTAAAGCCCCATCATTCTGATGCAAGTGTGAATTATTCTGGTAGCTATTTTACTAAACGGATTATTTCATTAATTTTATTTACAATAAACAGATTTACTTGGTTTGGCCAGTTTTCTTTTTCTGTTGTTATTTTTTCATTGTTGTTCAAATGTTAAATAAAATAGTAAATGTACAAAGTACTCAGGCTTACTAACCATTCTTTAACTAAATCCACTGTAAAGATTTGCCTGAAGCCACCAGCATAGATGAAGGCCCATGAGAAGTGCTTTTAAATATCCTACCCAGGCTGCACACAGATATATAGGAACTCAAATTCAAGTTTGCATGTGTGGCTAGGAACACCAAAGAGTTCACAAACAGTTCTTGTTATTTAGAAGCCAATTTGTCATTCCCTCTTGCAAGCACTGACACATTCAGATTGTGTGTGCACCAAAACTGTAGCTCCAAAGAACGCTTTCTTTATTTTTTTATTTTTTTGGTGTTTTTGTTTTTGTCTTTGAAAATAATACTTCAGTTTTCTGAAATGATTAATATTACCTTAAAGAAAAAAAAAAGACATTATTATCTTTTAGTTTAAGTATATATTATTCTCAATTTGAATAAACATCATTTAGATAAATAAAACAAAAATCTTGAATTTACCTCATATGAACCTACATATAGCCAAAGAAAATCTGTTTTCCTTTGCTTCTTGTGCATGATATTTAAAAAAGAAGAAAAAGGAAAATCTATTGGTTATAACCTGTGGCCAAATCAAGATAATATTTTATCCTAACTGTCCTTTGAAATCACACAGAAAAAAAAAAAAATAATAATAATAAATGATGGAAGGCATTGTGCTGTATTTTGTTTTCTTTCACAGTAGGCAGCCCTACCCCATGCATGGTTCCCCTGTGAGCGCCTGGGAGACAGTCTGCTTGCAGCTGTATTCTTTAAAAAATAAAAGTCTTTGTGCAGCCAGCAAGTACCTGTTCCAACAACTTTTCACTTCAGAGGAGCATCTCTACTTACACTAATATATTGTGACATGAAATTATATAATACACTGACCTATTCTTTGCAGGCAACATTTTAATTACCCTTTTGAAATACACAATATTATTGCAACAACTTTTTTCCTTCAGCTTAATGACCACAATAGTGTTCACAATACATTACCCTGACAAAGCAAGGTGCTCTGCTCTAGAAATTTGCAGTTCTTTTTCTTTGTGATCTAAAGCCAGGCAAAATAAAAAAAAAAATAAAAAAAAAACTGCCAAGTGTCTTGGGCAGGGGGGTGTCAGAGGTCAAGTTCAGACTATAATAACAAGGTATGTTTTACCTAAGGGCTACTTACACTTCAGAGAATCTCACTCTGAGCAAACTAAGAAATCAGAGGATAACACACAGAGCGTGGTGCAACCCAGTTCAGGTAAAGATGACAAAAATCTAATCTTAGAAAACCCTAACAAGGTTCTTTGAGGCTTTTTAGTCTCCAAGATTTAATAATAATATCCATTGACAGCTTAGTCGTTGAAGTCCTTGGTGGTATACCAGGCACTTTAACAGTCATCCAGAGAATAAGTCTGCTCCTGCCTTAATATTGGCACAATTCATGAATGTAAATTTATATAAGAGAAGGCATGAATGAAGTTCAGTCATCCCCAAGTATAATCAGACAGAAATACATGTGTTAAGCAAAAAGCCAGCTGTTGTTATTATTTGTTATGAATCTGCTATATATACATTCATTTCTATCTGTTTTCAAAAGAGGGACAGACAAGATGATTAAACAGGCAACGTACATCTCCAAAATATAGTCAGGAAACACATCTTCATTACCAAAAGTTCTCTAGAAGCCCCTAGAAACCTATATTGTCTCATGGTCTTTGACAACATATTATTCATGTTCGCTTCTCAAAAACAGCCACTTGAAAATATGGGTAAGGTTGTAATTTCCAGCTGATCTCCTGCATTTCTCAAATATATGGAAGAGAACTGGGTGGGTGAAATAGAACAGAAAGTCATCCTGGGCAAGGAGAAAGTATTAATGGCATGCTTCCCTTACGATGCACATTCACTAAACCTTGTGTTGAACTAACTTCTACAATTTGCCTATTTGTATAAAGTAGTTTTGCAGCGAATTTTCATTCTTTACTCTGCCTTCTCAAGAATGTTGCATAAATGCTTTCAAATGTATTTGCTCTGTTCTTTATATTCACTACAGCAGCTCTGCTGTAAATCTCTACCCTCACAAAACTAATGTGCTATAAATTAATAGTTACCATACTCTAGTTGTGCTTCTAGCATCATTTTGAATAAAGTTAGCATCACTATGTAATTTTGCATTATTTTTATTAAATATCTATGGCAAGAAAATCAGTCTAATGTTCATTTAGTAGCAACAAAATATGTACCAGAGCATAGTCACAATACAATACAGTACCTCTCCACAGGCAGCTAAAGACAAATGCAAGTAAGTTTTGTCTCTGTGCCAAGGCAACGTCAGGAAAGTCAGCTTGGTCTTGGTTTAGCTATATCAGAAGGACTACGCCTCTGAGCTAACTGGAGCTGTTTTTGGAATTCCCAGTATCCTCCTTATCTTCTTTTATCATGCCTTGACTTTTATTGACAAAATGTTCAGCTCCTAGAAACTACACTATTTATATCACCTATCAATTACTGCCCTGGAAAAAAAAAAAAAAAAAAAGATTCTAAAAGGCTCTAGAAGAAATCCAATCCTGTACTTTATATATATGTATATATTAATTTAGCATGATGTATTATTTTGAAAAAGATACAGGAACCTTGAAAAAAAGTGCAGAAAAACATCCATTATTTTGCAATACTGTACTGTTAAAGTAATGCACATTTCTGTATCAGCTCAAAAAATTACATAAGATTCCCAAATTACATCCATGCAGGATGAAGCTTTCCTAAATGCATACAGAACTCCTTGTCTATTGAATATCAAGTTTTAAATAATAAAGTCTATAGAACCTTGCTCTAGAAAGAATTTGACTCATTAAAAAAAAAAAATCATGAACACCGTCACTTCAAAATTATCCTTTTCCTTGTTTTTCTCTCAGAAATAAAAGATTTTTTGTTTGGAAATCAAAGCATTTCTGCATTTGTGCTTCAATACATCTTACCACTGCCACTGTGTAACTAGCACCTGTATTCTCATGCAAAACTAAATTTAGCAACCCACAGCATTCTTAGGAATAAAAGGAACATCACAGTATGAGCCAGTGAATCACTTTCAAGGCCAACACGAGCCCATTTTCATGTCTTTGTATTCCATTCAAGTTCATCAATGTCAAGTCAACCCTCCCTACAGACAACACATCTTCAATTAGAGATGTAAAAAACAGTTTGCATGCAATTTAAATCCTGCAAACCATCAATCTTCTAATGAAAACCACAAATAATTATTTCCATTCTCATGCACCAGTAGCCTTGATTCCCCATCATTTCTCAGTTACATGAATTGATCGTTAATTTCCAAGACAGAGAAAAAGGCTTGGCATTTTTGACAGGGGTTAGTGATTTGCCATCTAGTCACTGCACAGTCAAACTTACATTGTTAAGTTTAAACTACATGCCCAAATAATACTTTTCTCTACTAAATTCTTAATGTACCTCATGGATTCCCACTCCAATCTCATCAAGAAAAGTCAGTCTTGTCTCACTTTCCCTACTAGAACAATGTAGACCCGGCTCCTGAGCATGTGAAGGTTACAGCCTTTCTTATGCTGACCCAAATGAAATACAGTATCACACAGCAATTACTGGAGATATATATTTAAAACAATTACAATACCAGAAAAGGAACTGAATTTTGATTTAAATACACAAGGCAGCGTTCACGTGAGACCAGGTTAAATCAACACATCTTCACTGCCTTCCGTGAAAGATGCCAAAATCTCAGATCCAAAATCAGCACAACATTTGAAGAGGGCTTTAGTCCCACTGAAGTCAGTTGCTCTACACGCAAAGTTCAGCACCAGTATAAGGTGTTGTTAATACCACCGGTCTGCTCAATCACTATTTTGCTGTCATCTAGACTATGAACCTTGTTTTTTAGGTTACTGAAATAGTGCTCAGAGTTGCATGCAAAACTGAAAATGAACGGGGAAATATCACAATTCAAAAGAAGCTGACAACTGTCGATGTGCTGTTAAACAGAAAACATCCTGTTTAGCAAAAGTGGTAGAATACCGATCTGTTCTGACGAGCACTCATTCAAAATCAGGGCTCTATTCATTAAAATATCTCTTGGGACACTTAGGGGGGTGTTTTTCCCAATGTAAAGTCAGAATTTTGGACTTCCAAAACAGTCCAAAAAGATAGCATTTTGAAATTTACCATATATTTGTTCTAGACTCTCAAAACATTTAATTTCTTTTCCTTACTGCCAATAGTATTGAATTTTGATTAATTTTACTTTCCCACATTTTTGATGGCCTAGGCTGTTTTTAATTACCATACTTTCCCTCTCCTCCCTTTTTTCTTGCAGTATTTTGTCAGTTTTTGAGTCTCCAGAAACTGTGGAAAAACTGCTAAAAGATGTTGAAGGTATTCTGTGGCTTGTGGTGTGTGTCATGATTAACTGAAAGCAAAAATAAAGCAGACAGGGAGCCATCTTCTATAGCAGTGCTATACCACCTTCAGCACCTCACAAACAGTCCTGTGAGCTCCTGCTTAGGCATTACTAAGCATTTGCTCTTAGATGCTGAGTCGATTTCTAATTCAAAATATCTAAATAAAATGTAACTTAAATTTGAGTGTTTACTCTTAGATTTTTATTTTTTTTTTTAATTCAAAATGGCACATTTCTGTGAAACATTTTGCTTTAGACAAAAGTGCAATTTTCAGAGGAAAAACTGCCATGGAGCTTTTTGGAGCAAGTCTGCTCTGGAGTTAAAATAAAGATATTTTTTGTCATTTAAAACAGATCTTGCTTTTAAACAGAAATATCAACTTGCTTCAGACAAGCTGATTTCTTCAAGGGTTTCTTTTTTGTATTCTTACAAAAAGCACAGGCCCATTTTGCAGAACTTCTTTCCCATGGGCCATTTCCAGGTTACAGAGCAGATCAGGGACTACAGAAAAGGAAGACATACATCCAGCTCAGCTGGACACACACAGCTGGATCTAATGCAAGTCATTGCATAGCTTTATGACTCAAATTTACAGCCATGTTCCTTACATTCCTCATAATCAAGTTCCTTATTCAGAAGAAAGTTCTTTAAAGAAAATGAATGGAAAATTTGACCCCAAGAGACATCCAGTGATCATTGAGGGACTGTATCTTGTTTCAGGAACAATTTGGAGGCAGGGGCTAGTATGGGGTCTAAATATGTTAATGATCTAATGATTTTTCTCTGAAAGATGAGCATCCCTAACACCATTGCTCAAGTGCCTTCATGTGTATGGTTTAATATCACAGCTATGTATCATTTTGAACTCCTCTGTTTTTGAGGCAGAATGAATTACACACTTCCCTGTCATGTACTGTATGTGAGGGTTTTTGGGGGAGAATGGGAAGTGGCTGCAGGGGTGATCTGTGTGAGAAGAGACCAGGGGCTGACCTGTGCTGGACACAGCCAGCTCCAAAGGGCCCACTCCCTGGAAGTCTTTAAAAGACATTTAGATGTAGAGCATAGGGATATGGTTTAGTGGGGACTGTTAGTGTTAGGTCTGAGGTTGGACTCGATGATCTTGAGGTCTCTTCCAACCTAGAAATTCTGTGATTCTGTGATTCACTGCAGGACACAGCTGAGCCCATCAACCTGTCTGGCTCCACCCCTGGGAAAATGTCTTTAGGAAATGGTAAAAAGGGCTGGGAAGTAACAAGGAGAAGAGTGAGAAACTGCAGTGGAAACTGTGGGGTGGGTCAGTGAGGAAGGAAGAGGAGGATGATGGAGCTGGAGCAGAGGAGAAGTGTTGGGGGGAAATGAGCTGCAGGGAGAAAACACCATGTCCTGATCATCCCAAAGCCCTGAGCTGCTCAACACTGCGTAGAGGGGTTGGGTATGAAGAAGTGAAGCCAAGTTTTGGAGGGGAAAAGTAAAGTCATTGTTTTAATGTTTGTCTTTCTTTCTTGCTACCCTAGTCCATTTTAATTGACAACGAATTAATTTTCCTCAAGCTGACTATGTTTTGCCCACAGCAGTACTCAACAAGCAAACTCCCTGACTTTACCTCAGCCCACAACCTTGTCAACCTCTTTTCTCTTCCTGTCCCACTGAGGAGGGGGAGAGAGGGAGGGAGCGGCTGGGTGGGAGTTTGGCCCTTAGAAAATGTTAACCCACCACAGTGCACAAGACCAGATTTTTTATAGAGGACTCAGGACTTGCAACTACATTGAATTCCACCAAAATCCCACCAGTGGCTCTGATTCTGTAACTATTTGTATGCAGGAAAGACATACGTCCACGCAGAGCCCTGTTGATTTCAATGCACCTGCCTGTAAGTGTATTTTTCATGTGCAGAAGACCTAGCTGGAATCAGTGAAGCTTCACCAGAACACAAGGCTCCACCTGCCTCAAGACAATGGCAGGACTGGGATCATGAATTGCTCAAATGAACTTGAAGCCAATATAACTATCAAAGGCATATAAACCAAAACAAGAAAATCTCTTAACAATTAGCCCACAACTACTTAGCTCTATGGTCATCAAAATACTAAAGAAAAAACTGTTGCCAATATAGTCAGGGCTCTCTTAATTTCATGCACTGTGACTTCAACAATTTCTTCATTTCTCATTTTATTTCTCTAAAAGTGGCTTCATTTAAAGCAGGGAAACCACATTTCATGCTCTTCAGTTTCATTAAAGATATACAAAAGCCCATACCAAAAGAAGACTCCTCTAATTAAACCATTGTAGCAGAAGGAAATATTGAAATGATGAATCTGAAAGGATTCTGACATACTCTATATTCTCTTGCACATCATTCCTGTAGTATACAAATAAGTAAGAAATGAGCCTAAAAAAGAAAAAAAAAAGGTTTAGAATCACATGATGAAACATGTAGCACTTAACCCAGAGTAACACAAATGGGCTCTCTCACAGATTTTCTAAACTGTAGAGAAAGAAGATCATTGATCACTTCTTCAGCCCTGCAAGAATGTAACACACGCTCAGAAAGCCTACTTGTATCTTCTTGACAGGGAAGATAAAATTATAACCCTTGCTTAAAATTCATTTCATAGGAAATGTAATATACATACCACATGAATTACATAAGAGAAATTCAGGATCATTCAGTATGTGCTGCTTAATTAGCACTTGAATTGAAGCATTGCTGAAAATAAGAAAAAAGTTCTCTCTCAGAAAGTAAAAAATAAGGCTTTTTGTTATTATTATTATATTTTTCCAGAAGCAAAATGAATGACAAATGACGACTACTGTTCTGAGTCTGACACAAGGAAACAGAACAAGGTGCGGTTTTATTTTACTTTTGAAGCACATGAAAGTAGGACTATGTTAAAAAGTTGGCTCACAGCAAACCCAATTTTCTGATTAATTAATTCTCCAAATTCCAAAACTATTTTAGGGATTTCTTGGTTACAAGCTATACATATATTATATATATATTATATATATATTATATATATATATATATATATATTATATATACATATATATATATATATATATATATATATATCAAGAATTTGTTTCCAAATAGGTAAGAAACCATTTCTGGGGCTGGTTTGAACCAAAAAAAGAAGCTTGTATTTATTGAAATGCTATTTTATTGTGGATAAGGATCTTTAGTGCCCCTTTAGCATTCAAATCCTGAACAGATAACCACAAACTGCTGGCTGTTGCATCAGATGAGGCTGACAAACTATTTCAGCTAAATTCCCTATTGGTGAAGATCTCTATCACAATCTCTTCCTTTCTCCTCCATTTCAGATTGGTCTGCAAAACAGCTTGAAAAGAAAAAATGTTTAGAAGTCTCTCCTTTCTTTCTTGTAGATCTGTCCAAGGAAAGGAAATTGCCATAAGCTTTCTAATACATACTGTTTTCCACAAACACTCCTGCCACCGTCAATCTCCAGTGTTCTCTCCTTGCTCACTCAAAGATGTACTGCCTCAGACTCCTATAGCCACAGTTCCCTGAAGAACCATCCATAGGGTCCTCCTACGTGAAAATGAAATAAAGGCTAGGAAAGAACATGAATATTTTGAGTCCAGACAAACCCTGTGCAGTCCATAACGTATCATGTTTCAATGTGGTTTCAGATACCCTATGACTTCCTTCTAGCTCCAAAATGACAGAGAAATGGCATCAAGACATTATCCACATGCTGTTTGTTTTTTTTTTCATTTCAGAAACAACTTCACAGACCTACTGAATTATCTTCTTAGCCACACGAAGGATGAGTGAAAGAGATACTAATTCTGTGCATTTTTGATTCCTATTGTCTTTGTCACATCAGCCCAATGTCTAACAAAAGACCCAGATAATCATTTCCTTAAGTCATACACTCTTTTTAATAGGCAAGAGGCACAAGAGAACAGATTCCAAGAAATTAAAGAAATGAAAATCAAGTTTATTTCATAGCATGAATGAAAATAAAAAACATCTTCTATTGAGAAAAGCAGATGAATCCAACAAAAACCTCTCTATCAAATCAAGAGCCATGAAATTTTAATTCTGCTGTTTTAAACTCACTTTTGTTACTCTCCTTACAATCCACTGGAAATGCTGAAATACTAGAAATATCCAGCAAACATATGTTCATAACTCTGGCCCTACTATCAACAGTGATCAAAGCAGTGAAGAGTGCAAATGCATTACTGACTGACTATTGGGAGACTTTAATCTTTTCTCATAAATCACTTCTCTCCAGCTACCTGATTATTTGGATTTCAGAATAAAATGCATGTTTTCTGAAAGCTTCTAACTGATCTGAGTGGTTCACAAGTAGGACCATCAGGAGTTTTAAATGGCAGCGGCCACATGCCGTCCTGTTTTATATGTATCCATTCAGGAAGATTAGATTGCTTGAAATGAACCATGAGTTCAACATGAGTTTAAGTTCAACAAAGCCAAGTGCCGGGTCCTGCACCTGGGGCGCAATAACCCCAAGCAGAGCTACAGACTGGGAGAGGAATGGTTGGAGAGCTGCCAGGCAGAGAAGGACCTGGGAGTGATGGTGGATAGTCAGCTGAATATGAGCCAGCAGTGTGCTCAGGTGGCCAAGAAGGCCAACAGCATCCTGGCTTGTATCAGGAACAGCGTGACCAGCAGGGCGAGGGAGGTGATCATCCCCCTGTACTCAGCTCTGGTGAGGCCGCACCTCGAGTACTGTGTTCAGTTTTGGGCCCCTCGCTACAAGAAGGACATCGAGGTGCTTGAGCGGGTGCAGAGAAGGGCGACGAAGCTGGTGAGGGGCCTGGAGAACAAGTCCTACGAGGAGCGGCTGAAGGAGCTGGGCTTGTTCAGCCTGGAGAAGAGGAGGCTCAGGGGTGACCTTATCGCTCTTTTTAGGTACCTCAAGGGAGGCTGTAGCGAGGTGGGGGTTGGCCTGTTCTCCCATGTGCCTGGTGACAGGACGAGGGGGAATGGGCTTAAGTTGAGCCAGGGGAGTTTTAGGTTAGATGTTAGGAAGAACTTCTTCACTGAAAGGGTTGTGAGGCACTGGAACAGGCTGCCCAGGGAAGTGGTGGAGTCACCATCCCTAGAAGTCTTCAAAAGACGTTTAGATGTAGAGCTTAGGGATATGGTTTAGTGGAGGGCTGTTAGCGTTAGGTTGGAGGTTGGACTCGATGACCTTGAGGTCTCTTCCAACCTAGAAATTCTGTGATTCTGTGATTCTGTGATGACATCAGCTCATGAGGAAAGATTTCATTTTTAAAGACTCTAGCTATCACACTGAAGAACTATAACTAATCTATATTTTTTCTTTGTAAGGTTTTGATGAAGAGGTATTGAAAATATGTTTTAAAAATATTTGCTAAACCCATACACTGAAAACTAATAGTTGACAAGCTTGCAGTATAACTATTTCTCACCTGCTTACTCCGTGTAGAACAGCAGAGCACATGGTATGTATGCTGGTGGGAGAGTGGGTTCCCTAAAACGTAACACACTGGGAAACTGGTCTAACATACCTTGCCAATTCTGCCTGAAGCTGTTTCCATCAAAAACAAAGAAAAGGAGGTATCATTGATTTCAATGGATGCTGCCTCAGATGCAAAAGACAGTGTACACAAACAAAGCTTTAGGGACTGTTTTTGATCACTCTGTTTTTTGTATTGTTGCTCATTTTTGCATTTCTTTATTTTGCTGAAATACAGAACAGCTGTTCTCACATGCTTCCCAATTCAGTATTGTAAAGACAAAAGTTGCATCTAAATTTCCTTTTTTTTTTTTTTTTTTTTTTTTTTAATTTTAATAGCATACTAGAGATCTTATCTCATTCAAAGGAGAACAAAATAAGAAGTCCAAAAAAAGACAGGGAAGGAAGTCACTCTTAATATGCTGGTTTTGTAAAACTGTTTCTCCCTGCATGTGTATCTACAGACATATTCTGTTGGAATTTATTGTGCTCAAGTATGTGGCCAACAGTGCAGATACTATGGTGAAATGGCTCACATCCTAAGGAGTGTTCCCTAAATTTCTTGGGGGGGACATTTCAGTGACAAACCTGAAATAACCTCAGTAGAGTTGGTGTTTCTCCCAGACAAAAATTTAAAAAAAAAAAAAAAAAAAAAAAGAAAAGAGAAACACATGCATATTTTTCAACAAGTATGAACAGAGGCTAACCCTCGCACTGAGTTACAACACAGATGCAGATCAGCTATAGGCACAGTACAACCAATACGAACATGTTCAGTGGACAAACTCAGGTTTTCTGGACTTTCACCACTCGAAACAAGTATTCTGAAACCTTGCCTTCAGCCTCAAATCCCTAGAAAACAAGTGGATATGGCCATGAATAAATACGAATATTAGTGTAAAAGCTAAGCTGGGCATGAATCCCCGTATTACATAGCTCAGCACGTACTATAAAACGTGGCCAAAATGTTGGGCAAATGTTTTTGCTGCCACAGACACACTACCAAAGTAGCTCTATCAACATGCTACAGGTCCCTGGAAAGATACATGCCTTCAGCATGAATCAGTCTGGGGAAAAAAGTGCACTGACACAGCTACCATGTTTTAAGAAAATGGCTCACTTTGAATCACACTGTTCAATGCAAATAGAGCTGCAGCCTCTGAGCTCTCTCTTTAGCTCTAGTGTCACAACACTACAGTCAGTGCCATAACAAAAGTTTACGTATATCCTTAAAGCAGGATATGCTCTGTAGCTGAGGAACAGGAGCTCCACATTTGATCCTCACTCCCTTTGTAAACTCGAGGAAACAAATTAAGCACTGTGCCTGGGTGCATATCGCTCAAGAGCCTGACTGCTGTGCTTTTCAAACCAAAAGGACAAAGATTGCTGGTTGTGCAATAGGTGGGGGCAGACAATTAGTGCACTGCACACACAGAAGTGGCTAGAAAGAGCTTTGTCTCTCTGACACAGCAGCAAACAAGGGAACATGACTTCTAGGTCCAACACTTTTTTTTTCTTTCCTTTCCCTGCCATCACAGACAGTGAAATAAGGCAGGGATGACAGCTATCTGATAAGTTACTACTTACCTCAAAGTCAAGTGCCACACACAACCAGTTGGCAGTATAGTACCCCCACACATTAAGGGCCCATTCAAAATTCCAAATAATAATTTACCTCACAAGAGTTTGCTCATTATGTGCTTTCCCTGGCCCTTGTGCTCTTGTAAAACCCTCTTTGAGTAGGTAGGCATGAAATAATCTCCTGCTGCCTGTAGCACTGGCCTTTTTTTCTTTTCATGTGACTGCAAACAGAAACTTCTTATTCAAAAAGGAAAAGGTTATTAAACTCAGCAGAGTTATTAAAAAAAAAAAAAAAAAAAAGAAAAAAAAAAGAAATGAACTGTGACTGCAATCTTAAGCACGAGTCTTGCCTGGAAAGCTGTTTGACATACAAAAGACGAGCAGAAAGCACAGATTCAAGTCAAGTCTGGCCATTTTTATGTATAGTCACCGTTAAACTTACAAGACAGTAATCTGCTACCCCATTTTGTTATGAATGGTGCTTTAATTTTGGCTTAATATTACTTTTATTAAAGCTGCCTTCGAGCTGTAAGCTCTCTTGACATGAATCTGCCTTTTGCAAACAAGGCACACATTGCAAAAGGATTTAGATATCCCTCGTACTTTACACCAGTGCGTTGCCTTGCTGATATCAGTGACTCACATGAGTAGCATGCAGGCCAGTAAGCCTAAGCCACATCTGATTAAATCTTTCTATCCATAGCAGGTCACCTACAAAACAACATCACAGTCATGACATAAAAAGTCAGCAGTAGGTAAGTCATTGAATTGACACCACATTTCTCCAAAGGCCAAGCATTAGCTTACCTGCTTGTTTTATCTCAGATGACGAATGACAGTAAGAATGGCACTTGTTCTTCATCTCTCATCCACTTGTTTGTTTAGTGGCTGGACAGCCCAGCTACAATATTTCTTTTACATAAAGCTTATTAAGAGCATTCCTAACCGGAAATTTTAATGCTCTTCTCTCTGCTAACATCTGCCTGGTGCATAAATTGCCACAACAGTCTCCCAGCTACTGTGATGACTGTACAATGCCTTGAAACAACACAGTCTCGGGTTGAAACAACATAGTTTTGTGATGGTCAGAATAATTATTAGCATCAGTCAACACTTGATTGAAAATAAAACAGATAAGCTGTATTAAAGCATCTTATTGGTAACCATCAAGAAATGAAATGAGCTAATTACTATTTCCTTTCTTTTCCCAGTGATCTGCAATCCCTGGATGAATGCTGTATAAACCAGAAAGGTTTTGTGGACATCCTTTAGTAATTGACCTCTAGCTCTCCTCATTTCATTTGCCCTAAGTGTTAATTGACTTTGAAAAAGCAGTATATTATCCTTTAAAAAAAAAAAAAAAAGTCTGATTTGTGCCCGCCAACATCTTACAGCATCAAAGCCTTGTTAAATCATAGCGCAGTACAGCTGGAAATGAATCTCCAGAAGAAATGGAAAGAGGGTGGGGGAAGGAAGCAGCAGCCTTGTCATTGAAAGAGCTTCACTGCCATCTAGAGAGAATCCGCACCAGTCAATTTTGCAAAGGGAGAATCAGGTTGTTAGTCAAAACATTTCCATTCTGATGCTGTTTGGGGGGAAGGCAGAGGCTCTGTTCAGGTTCACCGCACCTGTACATTTTATAAACAAACTTTGTAGCAATTTGCACTAAAAATAACATATCCTGAAATATAATCTACCATAAATTCTACAGAAACCCTGGGAGACAGCTTTAAAGGTTCACTTATAGGCTTTTCTACATTGAGGTATATCTGTACAGTTATGTTTCAAAGAAGCTCCTTTGAAGAGGTAGGTGCTGTATCTTTGCAGAAGGGAGCTTCAGTCACAAACAATTTACATTTTGACAGACATGCTATGCTCCCAGCAGCTGCCGTTATGATATTGCTTGTCAGTTAGAAACAAGGAATGTGCTATTTCAGGCTATGTTTTTTTTTTTCTTTCAAATATATAAAATTGTCTTTTTTGACTGTTTAATACGCAGCAGCCTCACGGAGACCCAGTCAGACAGGGAACAGGAGGCACCCATGAAATGCGTTACTAGTAGCAGTCTACTTGAATCCCACCAATGTCATCAAGTCTGCCTCTGCCCAAAGAGCAACTGAACTCCATTTAGTGGACGTGATGGGTCAGCTGCTATGAAAACTGAGCAATGTTCCTCACCAGCTGCACCTAATCCAGTTACATTCTCAAGATAGCCATCACATGCGTACATGGCTAACTGCATTTAGAACAAAAGAAATTAAGTTGTAGTTTAGGGTACAGTCAGCAAGCAGTGAAATTGTGTTACTACTGCACCTCAAATGAGAGAGTTCATTACTGCTGTCTCACAAAAACACTCCCTGTGAAATGCAGACCTCTTGTTCTCCATCACTGTTATTTACTTGCTAATTAAAGTGCATTATGAGACTTTCAACAACAGTCCACAGGTTCCTGTGTCTACTGACTTGCTGAAAATGTCAACCCCCAAACCTGTCTGAGGCCTAAGGATTGCTAGTATGAACCTAGTAACAACCATTAAAATGCTGCCTGGGTGTTTTTCATATTGCACTGCAATTTGCATTTGATTCCTTAGTGAAACCCTCTTCAGCTTAAGTTATCTTGAGGTCTAAAAAGGTTAACTGGCCAGTAAGATGCTCCATGACAGTGCAAGGTACTTCCCCACTGTAGTAGCAGTGGTGAACTAACACTGCAGAGAAGATGACGACAGTGATTATACTGTAACTCAGACAATGTGAAACATGGTGCATTATACAATTATGAAGGGCAGTGTCTGAATTATTCATACCCTTCATTCCTTACTAGGAGTGGGACCTCAAAACAGAATTATCAAGAAAATTAAACCTAGAAAAAACATTCTTAATTTTCATTGAAATACACTGAAAGCAGAAGCATTTGATTCCAGGCTGCCCTGCACTCCTTGACATTTTTCCGGACTGGATGCTAAATGAGACCATTCTGCACACTCATTTTATATGGGCATGGGTGGCTACTCAAGGTGAAAGCAATGCAGACTGAAGCCTACAGAGCCTATTACGCAAACCATAAGGTTCACTAAGCCAAGAACTGGTCTCGCTGAGGTGACTGGCTGTCTTCTCACTCCTATAAGTGGTAACACTGACAATTCCTGGATGGAAGAACATAGTAATTTTGAGTGATGGGTTTATGAGGATACAGCAATGACCACTTTGATGGAGTATTAGGAAACACTGAATACAGAAGAATGAAGTGGATGACTTACTAGATAGATCTTCCAGACCAAACGCCTTGTAAAATGCAGGAGGCATTGCTTCCATCCATTACAACCAACAGACTTGTCAGGAGGGAAAACCCCAATGTACCTTTAAAACCCAATTTGTCCTTTTTGCTGACAAACACAATTAAGCTGTGCAATTTGGGGAGAGAACAGTAGGCATAACAATAGTTATTGTGAAAGGACAAAGATTTAAACACAGCTACACTGTGCTCTTTGCTGTTACTGTGCTTCTTACCTTGCCCAGAAACCTTGAAGACAGTCCTGAAATAATGACAAAGAAGGAAAGCTCACCTTGTAAATTAAGCGTTAAAACTGAATTGGATAAATGTCAAAAACCAGACAGTTGTAGACACAGTATTGCTACTGGTGAAGCAAAAGTGTGTAAATATATATTTTTATTTTTTTTAAGGCAGATAAATACAGCCCATAATGCTTGCAACACGTAGACCAGCCCTTCATCCACTATATTTTACATCAGAAGTTGTTTTAGGCACTATTGCCAACAGACATTCCTGTTAATGTCAGGCACAAGTACATGAACTTAAAATAGAAAGGAAAGATAACATTCATATTGTGGAAATGAAAGGATAACATCTCTTTTGTGTCTGGAATTTATTGTGGAGTCAAAGGGCACTAAAGAAATTCTGTTTGATTTGTACATGCCACTGGATATAATAGGATGGGCTTCATGAAGATATGAATCTCTCAGCTTTTTTTGAAGGTTCCCTTACAATGTATTATATTTCAAGGGATATAAATAAAGCTCCTTTAAAGCCACTTACTTGCAGTATGGCTGTAATCAATTTACCTCAGGTCTTGATGCTTCCATCCCCCTTCCAGACTTTGTCTTGCTTATTGAGGCTCTGTATTTCTTAGGGTAGACTGTCCCTCACTTTTTTTTTTTTGGTGAAATGTCTGGTACAATGAGATGCTGTGCCCACTTTCAAGGTAACAGTCATGTCAAGGTCCAGTCCTTGTTCAAAATGAAATCCCCTAGAACATATTCACTCATGCTAGCTGGTGGGGTATTTTTGTGCATTTCACAAGTCCAAGAAAGAAACACATACATGGATTTCCCTCCTTCTCTCACAGTCTCTTTCCTTATAGGTTCATTGACTAATGAATCTCATTCCAGATGTAGGTTTATGCATAAGCTTCTCATTAAATACCATCTAAATCAGCAGTCTAATGTTGTCTGGTTTGTTCCAGTGATCAAGGTAAGGAGTTCCAACAGCCTGTTACTTAGTGGCAGTTAATCCTCCTACAACAAGTGTCAGGGACCTGCCCTCTTGCTTGGAAAATCTTGAGGCTGACCATGATGGAAGATCAGCACAGAATCACACATGCACTTAACCATCATGTCTGATATCAAAGTCACCAAATCACATTCAGCGATAGCAAATATCATTGTGGCAGGGCATTAATGTCATTTACCACTTAAGCAGCCTGATCCAGGTGCTAATCAAGCATAAATCACTGTAACACCACTGAGACCAGTCAAGCTTCACCAATTTTCACCAGCTAAAAAGCTGTCCTGTAATATTATGATCTACAGAAGAGACTAACAACGCAGAAAAAGAACGAGCAAAGAGGTAACAAATGAGTGCTTCAGAGCTCTTCTGCTCTAAGTAACCTCCAGGGATAATCTTGTCCCTGAATTTGTTCACTTTTTAAAGAGCTTGCACAACTTTTTGGTCAGCCTGTTTCAGACCTGACAGGAAGTGATGTTCCACTTCTCATAAAGAGTGCTGTAAGATGCTTTGCAAACTGTCTCATGTTCACTTTAGAGGTGAGTCACAGGAGGCGAGCTGCCTGACTGGATAAAAAAAAAAAAAATAGGTAGCATACCAGAGCCAGACGGTACTTATGACTAGAAGCAGTACTGAATGGAAGGAGTTGACTTGTGGAATTCTGTAATGTTGGTATTGATTTTGTTTACTTTACAAACCTGAAAGAAGGAAAATGCAGTAAAGTGATGAAATGTGCTGATGATACAAAATGGGTGAATCAACAAATACACAATAGGAAAGCAATAAAATTCACAGCGACTTGGCTAGACTAGAATCACGAGCAGATAAGTGGCTTACGCAATTCAATTTGGAAAAAGGTAAGATAATAAATCTGTGGACAAAATAACAAGAAAAGGGAGCTCTATCTTTAATGGGCAGAGAAGCAACTGCTCAAAAGGTTTGCATTTTAACATTTCAATGCAGGAAATGGTATGCTGTAAACTCAGGTTTCTCTAAAAAATCTTTCTCTCTGCAGACCTCCTCCTTCCCATGACCCCAGTAGTTGCTGCTGTATGGTAAAAAAAATTAAAGGAGATGATTCTAATACTGGATTAGATTAGGTATTACATACGTGACGTTTATAGTATGCATTATCACTGGTTAATGAAATGAAATAAGACTGGGAAAGTAAGATGTGAAGAAGAAGACAAGGAGAAATACAAATGAGGTAAGACAAAATATTTATTTCGGAAGTCTGAGAAACAGGGTGTACATTTGGAAAGCAGTCAGGAAGATTAACCACATCACTTTTACTGGCTTTACAGAGACAAATTCCACGATACTACTGTGAAACCCCTAAACATACTATTAGTGGGAAAGGGGACAAAAAGAAAAATAAAAAAACAAGAACAATAAAAACAAAACCCTGACATCTGAGACAGGGATGCAAAATCCCAGAGCTGTCAGGATTACCTGATACTCTTTTGCCCTTTCTTGTGGCAGTATTTCCACTTTGCATGTCATACCTGAATATTTGCTGGAGCAGAGAGAAGAAATCAAGTATTTTGTCTGTACCATAATGCACCTTAGGAGAAAAAGAGTCACTTTCATAGCTCATATTGCAGCAAGCACTTCACAAGACTGTACGCTAACAGAAATGTACGTCTGGTGTCTCATTCAACCCCCTTTCCATTCAATTCAGAAATGTCAAAAAGGAAAAACAACAAACTGAATTCCCCAAGAGCAAAAGCCCACACTTCCATGATCAACATACCAGTTCTCTACTTCACACAAGGAGCTATAGCAGAAAGTATTCACAAAATAAAACAAGGACCTGAACACTTTTCCTCCCTCATACATGCCCTGTCACTGGAAGAGGCAGCATACTACATCAGACCATGCAAGCTCAATAAATGAGCAATGAAACCCTCTTTAAACAAATAACAAATAGCAAATAACACATAACAAATAAGAGTCCAGTAATTTTCCAAATAGGGAAACATTTGGAGAAGAGCTAATGAATGCTTAGGTCTTGATGTTCATATTCCTAGGTCAAATGCACACGTTTTGCATACAAAGAAAGGCTCTGTTTAATCACCTACAACACTAAGTTGATCTGGACCGAAGAGACAGTCTGAGGTCTTTCCGTTTAATATCTATAAATTGTCAGTAATGCATGTTTTTTCCCAAGCCATTACAGTCAAATTGATCCTACAGTCCACAATCCTCTTGTATGATCTTCAGTATCACCTGGCTGGACCTGAACATGATTGATTTGAGACTTGACCAGCCACGCTACTAGAAAAGCAAACTCCTTCTCATTGGTAGATACTATGCTTGCAACTCAATCTGTTAAATCTGAATTGCTGCTACTAAAAGAATGGCAATAATAAAAGCAAACAGTTCGGACAACAGAGAAAGAAAAGACACAAGAGCAAAGCTACATTTTCTGGCAGACACAAGTCACAGGTTCAGTTTCAGTGGTGGTCCACTTGTCCTCACAGGAGTCACCCAACTGTCTGTTGGTGTCTAGGAAGAAAAGCATTGTTTATTAGGCACCCTTCAGCTTACAGGTATTTGTTTTGGCATGCAAAAACGTAAATCCCAGTAATACACATCCAACAGAACAGAAGAAAAAACACTGGCCAATCTAATTCCATGGTTTTCACTGCCGATTATAGGTTGCCACCTTTTTCTAACCACATGCTCCTTTTACATGTTCCTAAAGGATATCCCAGACCTCTCACCTGATCTACCATGACAGTGTCAGAAATAGTAACCTGTATTACACTCTTATATTAAAGAGGCCAATAGTCATGAACATAGCAAAGCATACCCTTCAAGAAACATGCAGAAGCTTCAGACATTTGTGAAATCTCTCTATGAATTACTCAGATGATTACATCTCGTATTTGTTTTAAACAACCACAAAAGGTGGGTGTCACACACACAGAGAAAATCACTAATTTTCTAATATTTTGTGGATAATGACACTACTACTAGAGGCTGAATACTAATTGTCTGAAATCAAAGTAAAATAAAAAGCAACCCTCAAATTGGTCATTTCCTCAAATCTGATGAAGGATCCTTGGAAGGAGACAACTTTCAAACTGTGTAAGGTATATTCCTGTAGGAGGCAACATAGCAGCAGGGCTTCAAGGAGGGAACCTGATCTTTTTTTAATAGACTGACAGCTACAAGAGAGACCTCCAGCACATTTGCAAATGTGCCTATAGCTAATGAGTGCATGTGCAGCTCAGAAGGGTTACAGATCTCCACATAAAACTCTGACCTAAAGCTAACACTCAATTTAGAATCAAATTATAGGGGTGAAAAAAATGTGTAAATAATTCATAAGAATTTTAATTGACATTTCTTTTCTGTGGCAACAAGCACATTAGCATTATGGGTGATTACCTGCTTTTTAATCACTCTTTGTGTTATAGCTGTGCATTATATAAACTACCCAGTCCCAATACACTAGAACAATTTAATGACCAATTCTGCGCTAGTACACACACAAGTCACACAGTCACACAAGCCATCCTATTTTCTTTGGTGGAATCATACCAAGTGAAGGCAACTTACCCATGAGAATGTCTTACACCATGCCTTAATTCCAAGCCAAATTATGCTAACGTTTTGTACTCTCTGAAGCCCGACTGGTTTCCACACCACTAATTACAGGGTTAGGTATCATTTAATTCAGGGGCAACTGATCCTTATCCTTTTCAGATGAGATTGGTGTCACAGCATGACTGAAGAAACAGTACAGTATAGTACATTTATACATATTCTCACCCACTTCAAGACTTTTTATAACAGCACTTTACCAGTATTATTAAGCCTACTATCTAAGCATCATCCTGTGGAGATATTATAACCTATCAATCTTTTTTTCTTAGCCTATATTCTTTATTTTTTTTTTCACATTAAGCAAACGCAGTGGTGCTAACTTAATGCTATCTAAGGGCTCAATGTTAAAGCAGTCTAGGGAGAGGAAAAGTCATACAAGAGGTAAAACCTTGGCCTTGAGATCAGATCTTCAGTAAGTCTATTTGCTACTAACTGGTATTGGCCATCTCATTTCAGGAGTAGCACATCTGTGTAAATTAATTTACACTCAGTGTATCATTAATGCACATTACCAACTTTGCCTCCAGTGTAAAGTCATGGGATTGAATGGGAAGTGATATCAGAAAAAGGTTTGAGATTATATATATATATATTATTTTTTTTTTTTTTATTTTTTTTCCCAGATGCAATCATGTGTTGATAGATTTCAAGTTTCTTCTGAAAACCTTTGCCAAAGCTCTAGCACATTCCCTTCCACTGTTCTGCACAAGTCTGCCCTGGGAAAAGCTGGGGAAGATGACTGCCCAGGAGATTCTGGATAATTATTCTGCTCAGCCATAGCTTTCAGCATCCCCAGAGTTCCCAAATGCTCTCTCTTGTCAGGAAAAGTCATATCCCTAACACGACAAGGTCTATGCTGTTGTATTGGAAGATGTTTTTACAGTGAGTATTATGTATGCACCAACAGAAGTCGCAGGAGAAGCATTTATGGGAACACATAAATAATAAACAAGAGCAAAAATAAAATGAACTACGCAAGCTTAGAGATAAGAATTGTCTTTCTCTTTGAGAACTCTAAACATGCTGGCTGCAATGAGGCAGAAAGGAGATTTTTCAGTAAAATAACACCAACTGTCATTAATATAGTTCCCTGTATCCACAACAATTAAAGCACCCAGGCCACTTCTACATGTTGATTTAGAAGCAATGCCCCAATTCTGCAATCATGTATAACTCCACAGGTAACTAAATCCCTGAGTAGCTCTAACTGCTAGAAAACAACTCACATGCTTAAAGTTGTGCATGTGCTTAAGCATTTGCAAGAGTGGGACCTAAATTACAAATTACATTCCTCATGCCTCTGTGATTGAGCATGGCAGCTGTTTTACCTTCATACATCAACGCGACACAGCCACTGAGGTGAGAGAGAGTCTGACCTCATGATAATACCGGGAGAATTGCAGGTAAGCTGATTAAAGCTACTCAGACAGAAGGAGACTTAAAATATAAATTATATAGTCCTGTCAATGCCATGGGGACACACTACATGGCAACTTCCACAGATCTACACTCAGCTCCACACAACCATGGTTTGGAGGTACAGCTTGAACTCTGGTATCACACAGAGGAGAAGGCAGACGAGGCAGCTTCATGCCAGAGCCTCGGTAAAGAGAAGATAGCAAAGCCATCAGAATAATCAAGCTGAAAGCAGTTCTCTTAGTAACAATATTAATTGCATTAAAACTATAATTTTGAAATCTGGCCACTAGTAGGCTAGAAGGAAAGTGCCGGACTGCCATCTGCTGGCACTACAGCATAATTAAAGTACTGCACTAAAAGGTTTTGAAAGTTCCTTCAGGACTTGGCTCTTGGTGTATTTGCTGGTGGTACTCTGCCAAAATACCTGCACTGATATGCACTGCCAAAACACATGGAGCCTACAGAAATTGTATTAAATGCATCAAGAAATACAGAGATTAGGATGATTTCTGACATGTATTGCAAGATGTAATATGGAGCAACAGAAGTGAAGTCTACATAGAAAAGCAAAAGAAAAAGATGTAGAAACAAAATAAAGGCTTCTTCATACCAGCAAAACTGAAAGCAGGTTCTGCCCCAGCTAGTATGTAAATTTATGTAAATTCAATACCAAACGAAACTGTAGCAAAACAGAGAAGAATTTATCAGCTTGAAGGCTATTTTTGTCTGAGGAAAATACGCACCTCTTAATGTACAGTCACACTACGTGTTTCCATGCCATACATCTCCATATAAGAAATTGTGTGGAGCCTTCAACTCATTGCATTTTTTCAAACTAAAGTTAACATCTAGTATATACTAGTAGCGTCATGTCACTCTAAATTCATAAGCTATTTTGATTCAAAAAGTTTTCATAATAAAAAAAAAAATCAATATTGCATACACTTTTTCTTAATAATCCCCAGGGTCATCCCTGAGCTATAAAACCATTTATGGCTAAAATTAAGCTGCCCAATTGTTCCATTACTTCCTAGTTCTCATTATGCACTAAAACATCCATTCAGCATTTTTTTTTTCCTCTACTAATGTAACAGAAACTCATCTGCTCAAAAAGATTTATTGCTAGCTTTTTTTCTTGTGTTCACAAGAGATTGTTGTGCATTTTGCAGTAGGTCTTTATTATCTAGTAATGATGGCTTGCAAATTAAATTAGTTTTTAATGGCACAGTTAAATTCTAATTTATGTTTTGGAGCTTTGTTTAATTCATTTAGTTGTAATGTAATCGCCTTCTCACTATTATCTTACGTTACATAGGAAGAACAAAAGAATAGTGACTTTTCTCCTCGTATTCGGTTGTTCTGCTTTCATTAAATCTTGTTACTAATTGCATTTTCCTGAGAAACTTTCTGAACTACTGTAGGCTTATATGGGTGGGCAAACCGTGTGGTTGCTTGGCATTTGCAGCCCTGAAGGAGTCAAATAGGACAGTTATTGCAACTCACTGGGGTTTAACTGTACACGTGGCTTCTTCAGGTACTTTAGAGGCATGAGTCATTACTGCCCTACAGGTTTCTGGCAACAGCTATTCATGAAAATAGGGCAGTAAAGAAAAGGTAGCAGCTTTTTACCTTCACTTTTTCAGCTGTGAAGATCTGTCCCCAAACCAGTCTGTTGCTAGCACCTTCATAAGAATTATTCTGGAGGACTGAAATGAGACTTCAGGAATGATTGCACCTGCAAGTCTGCCTCAGAGTGATTTTCCTCCTGTATTCCCATCAGGTCATGTTCTGCCCTCTAAATCTTTGCTTTTGTGGTAGAGATTTCTTACAGGCTTCACACCTGCGCAGCAGGAGGTTAAAAGGAAAGTATTTGTTCAGTACCTCTTATAAAATACAGTAAGTCTGTGTGTAAAGACTTTGGAGGGCACTGTGCACTATAGATGATTTCATCCATGAGTTAATGTAGCCCTGCAATGTCACTTAAGAAAGATGTTTTATTGGGTGGAGAAACTAAAGCACCAAGGCTAAAAAAAACTTACAAAAGTTTATGTATTAAATACCTGGTACGAAGCAGATAGTACACTTTCAACACATGAGTTTTGAGTCAGTAAAGCTGGTTTTGTCTACAAAAATTCGTAAACTAGTTAACCTTGCAGTCAATCACATGTATTTTTCAAGACCTTCATCTCTGCCTTTCCATAACCCATGATTTCAATGTTTTAAAAAAAAAAAAAAAAAACAAACAAACAACAACAATGAAAAAAACATAAATTGGTTTTAGCTTAGTAATTTAAAACAACACAGGAAAATATACGTATAAAAAAATTCTCTGTAATCTCTGTCTGCCATAGCACTATAAGCAAGCTGTTCAGGCCTAAAGAACAAGTATGTTCCAGATGCTAGAAGAGGAGACCATGAGCAAGGGCTTCCAAGGTCTGTTTCCAGCCCAAGTGACAACTCTGAATAACCCAAAGTTAGACAGGTCCCTTCTTCAGTGCCCAACTTCCTACTCTGTAACCTGATAACAACAGTTTTTAGCTGGGTCCCCAGTCTATTCAAAAAGATGGTTCACTTTTTACAAGCAAATGATTAAATCCATTCAAGTAAAATGAAAAGAGCTAGAGATGCTTAAACTATATCTACTATAAAATTGGAACAGGATGCATATAAATGGCACTGCCCAAGTACATAAAGAGAAGTAAAGAATTTTCTGAATTGGCATATTTTGGTATGGTTTCATTTCAGCTTCATTGTTTTCTAACATACCATTTCTAGAAGTGACCCTTGAGAGTCTTATCAAACTGAATTCATCCTCTGCAGTCTCCTACCCTCATAAATCCATAAAAGCTGTTTCTGAATATTTGTGGCATAAGGAATAACTCTGAAATGAATTACAGGCCTATATATGTCAAGGGACACCTGCATTATACATTTACAATGTTTTCTGATGTCGCAAATCTTCAGCTGATGTGGTTTATGATCCTTAGGTGTAAATTCAGTTTTGTATGCTTTTGCATGTTAAAATGTCATTAATGTGCTACTGTAAAAAAAAAATAAAAAATTACTATTTTTCATACCAACAGAAAACTTAAGGTTGTTATTGTATTCCTGAATACATATGATAACACACAAAGGTGTTCACATGGGAAGACTTTGTTTTTGTTTTTGTTTTTAACTATTTATCATTGTTCATCTCTAAAACTATATATAGATCCCCAACTGGCTGATTGTCTTAATGATGTTATCAATATAATAATTATCAACAATTATTTGTTGACATTATTTTAGAAGTTAAAATTATTTCAGAAAGAACCTGAAGTACTGCTGTGAACATATTTTGATTAATGCTTTTGTAAGTGTAAAATACCTTTTCCTCAAATTTTTGCTTAAGATCTAGCAGACAACATACATTTGCTTGTTCTTGACAGCTTTACCTTACTTCTAATAGGTAAAGTCATCTTCTAGTTCCACATCATTCTTAAATTTTTCAAAATAAACAAAACTGTCCAAGATTATTCTTCTGAAGAGATTTTTTTTTTGCACAAAAATTGTAAACACAAATATATTCAGACCAAAATATTTCTCATCTATTTGCTGCCGAATACAACAGCCAAAGATTGCCTGCTACAAGACAGTCATCTAATTAGTATGACAGACCATTACAGATTTCAATTACTGTATCATGATCAGTGTCTACAATAAAGAGGGAAATTTTGTAGAAGAAATCCATAGGAAATAAACTGGACTGACAACTGACTAGAATTCAATTTTCCTGAAGTGATATTGAAATACAGAGAAGTAGCAGTACATTGATTAAGTTTCAAACTGCTGCATTACTAATGCTGTCTCATGAACCTGTATGCTCTGTTATTGCCATGGCAACACGATCATCAGAGCAATCTGGAGAGTATGCAACACTACAGACTGTTCATTTACATTTGTGATAGACATTGAAAAGACTTGGGATTTAATGAGGCCAGATTTCTTCTAGTGCATGGTGGAAAAATGAAGCCTGGAACCCTAACTGAAGTTCATAGATAAACGCTACATAAAAGGAAAGGGGGAAATGTTCTCAGTATTTTAAACAAGTACATTAATGCTGGAGTTTATAATAGGAATTTCCACCCTCCACAATTCTCATGACTCATTATGTTACTGGAAACAGTATACTGTTAATGTCTTGTGCTGCATCCAAACAGAAACACTATTATTTTCATCTTAGCCACATCTGCTCTGCAGCTGAAGTGGTCTTCAAATTCTTACCTTTAATCTTCACCTCCAAAATCTGAGCATTTTGCTCAATAAATCACACTTAGACTTCATACTACATTTCACATAGTCCCAAATTTTTGATTGTTTACATCTGAGGTATCATGATGCACAGGTAATGAAAGCCTAAACATCAGGATTTATGTCTTCAGGCTTGTAATTCTAAGCAAAGTATAAGACAGCTCTGTATCAATCCCCTGGATACTACCTGAAGCCACTCTCTAAGCACGCACAAAGCTGAAGCCAACGCCATCCTTTGGTGAGAGCTGGTGATCCAGTTTGCACCATGGTTCCCCATGTAACTGCTCCAGCGCTAGTCACAGGGCTGTAAATTAAATTAAAGCAGGAATAAACATCTAGGAAAAGATACGTTGAAATTATAGTCTACGTCAAGAAGACTATATGCTACTAGGCATACAGTATTATAATATGAAAAAAAAAAAAAGTGTATATATATAAAATTTATTTAAACTTCACGGGAGAAAGAAAGAAACAAACAAACAAAAAAAGATGTTTTCCAAACATAAACCTCCCAACATAAGGAGATGGTTTGGGCTGCCATTTCTGTCTAAATAATATCGCTTCACAAGACAGTACAATGTGAAAACCTTAATTTTCCCAGCTCTTCTGAAAAAAAAGACATTTATAGTTATGTACTACAAAAACTGGCTTTATGAAGAAAATTGGAGAAGCAGAACAAATAACATTTCAAAACTTCAGAAAAATATGCTTTAGTAACATATAATGCATATTAACCTCCATTCTATAGTCATGTGTTGTCTTTACAAACTGAAAATGACACCGAGGCACCTCTCCCAGGCAGTAGCACAATTCACCCATCCCACACACATTAATCAAAGGCAGGTATTCTGCCTCTCTGTTAGGGCTGAGGGGAACCCCACATGCAGGAGGAGGAAGAGAAGCACCACAAGAGAAAGTGTTTCCCTCTGAGCTTATTTTTTTGTTTTTGTTTTTAATGGCAGTTATTCGCAACCCCTGAAATGCCACTGTAAATCCTGGAGAGAGAGATTAAAAGGCAGAGAGCAAAGTGAAGCAGTCAGAGGCATGAGAAAAAGATATCAACTCCATTTCAGCTCCACATACATGGCGTGTATGTAAATAGTGATGGGCTTATATGGCATGTGTATATACAGAATAGCATGGACGATTTAGCAGTTTGTATGTTAACTGGAAGTTGAAGCCAGCACAATCAGACACTTCGATTGTTATACAATCCCCCAAATTGAACCTAAGTAAACACGCAAAAATAATAAAAGCAATAACACAGGATTAAGCAGTATTAAACAGCAAACACTTAAGTGTAATTCAGAACCATTACAAGGTACTTCTTGTCTATAGTCATCTGTTCTTTGAACAATGAGGAAAAGTAAAATGCTGTCATTTTCCAAATGTATAATTACAGCAGTTCACAAAGCTAATTGCAAGCAAGTATCACCAGCTCCAGTTCCCTGCAAAGCAGAAACTTCGTGAACAAGAATGTAATTATTATAATTTGTCGTGTTCCCACGTGCTAGGCTGCACCACCGACCCGGCACGTGTGCTCCAGAACTGCTGCAGGAGCAGACCTCGAGCCTGGCAACTACAGCAAGGGGGAATTTTTCTAGCAAAAGCTGATAGTTCATATGACAGAAGAATATATACTAGAGGAAAGCCACCTGTAAACATCCAATCAGAAGCAGGGGGAAAAAAAATGAAATTATACTGAAATCAGCAGAAACTGTACCTGCAATTTCTTTTCAAAATAATGAAGGGCACATTTCTTGGCTTCTATTAAAATGCTGTGAACAGCTTTTGTGTTATTTCGACCAAAAAAATCAGGGGAATCTGAGAACAGCAAATACTGTCACAAAATCAAATGCACAGATGGCCTCCTCATGTAGTTATCAGGTCAGTCTGAAATATGAATCAGAACCCTAAACTCTGAATTTTGCCTCCACACTTTCCACACTTCTTTCTCCTTTTCTCTATCTCTTCCCCCATTTTTTTCCACAAATGCTAAAATACAGGAAAAATTTGCTTCCCTAATGAGGATTTTGTAAACTACAAATAATAAACTCATGTTATACAGATTTAAATAATATTGAAGATACCTTCTAAGCCTCCACATGTAATATAAGAAGTAAAAAGTCACTACCTTTTCATTCCTTTACATTTACTGCTACAGCAACCAAAAGATTTCCCACTTACAGAAAAGAGCCTACAACATATGCCAGCAGACACTCAAGGCTTTTTTCAGAAACTGAATTACCGCTAGTGAAAATAAAAAACAAGGAAGCACTTCGCAAGTGTATGCCACTAGACTTCAGAAACATGTTAACAACTTTTAAGTGTCAAGGGCCTGCTGTAACTTAGCACCAAAAAAGCATTGAACGTAATTGCCTTTGACTCATAGATGTTTAATGTTGAAGGATAAGCCCTAATTCTGCTCCAAGAAGTATATGCTTGCCATTCACTGCTGATATTAGGAATTATGATATAGACATATGAATCGAAATCATCCTGAAAAAAACGTCCATATAAGTTTAAGGCACTGAACTAAAATTGTGAAACTGAAGAAATAATCTGTAGAGCTCAGATCATAACAACAACCACAAAATAAATACATAAATAAATAAAACTAGATGATTTGTATCTCAGTAAGATAAAGTACTTATAGGGACACAACAATGCCACATATCATCCCATAAAAGAAACCCTAGGAGGGAGTCAGGGAGAATTCTCTCGAAATAAAATCCTAGTTTATTACTTGCAGTACAGCGTGACCCCATTCGCATGCAACGTGGTGTAAAATGGATTTTGGAAGCAGTGGGAGCTACATTTATCTCTATGAGATGCCCAGCTTTCCTATGAGACTGGATATCACGAAAGACTTGCATTGTACAAACTTGAAAAGGGCAAAGCCCAGCTCCTTTATTTCAGTGTTCCTCCAGCCTCTGCAGTTCTTTCAAGTCTTATAAAAGAGTCTTGGAAAAGACAGTATTTCCCCAATGCACACAGATGATCATTCTTCAGCCCAAGTGTGGTTAGTAAGATTAAACAGAAGCCTGGGTCTTGAAAACAGAGCTTTGAAAAACCCATAAATATAGGTGCAGCCAGATGCTGCATCTATAAAGAGCATATACTTAAGCTCCCTTCCAGCTGCACCCCATGACAAACCCTACCTGTGCACCATCCTTTTTCCACTCCCCATTCACCATCCCCACAACGGGAAATGGACAAGGTCTGGCCTGAAGACCAGGGACACAGGCCAGGAGGACACCATTGTGACCAGCTGCCTTGCCAGTACCTCTGTTCCCTTCCCTCCCTCCCCCCCAAAAAAAACACACACACAACCAGGGCAGTGTAATTTCTTCTTGTCACCCCCGCCTGTGGTCACTCCTCATAATGAAAGCATAATGAAAGAAATTAACTGCACACTTTCTGAACTCAAAATACACATGACTGAATACAAAATCATAGCACTTTCTAAACAAAGGACAAGAGAAAATATAGTTTTTATGTTGAGCTATCAGTTACTAGACCACTGATAAATTATTGGGCAAAGGAAGTAAGGACTCTGTGGTGCAGGTGCAGTTTTTTCAATGCCCTGGTACAAATGCTTGGGGATAACATGAAGCCTGGATTAGCCTGAAGAGCCAAAAGCAACAGGTTTCTCTAGCGTTTGTATTTCCAGACAACATCAAAAAGGGCAGGCAGTCTTCTTATTTGTTCTAAATACAGCAAGCAGTAATTGCACAGTTAAGCCATTTATGCAGTACCCTGTAATTTTATATATAGTTTTTTGTTTGGTTTGTTTTTTGACAGCCGTGCCACGCATTTATTATGCTACAAGCATAAAGGATAAAATGCAAGGTGAAGCCATGTTTTTGTTTATAGGGGAAAGCTGCAGATAAGCAAGCTCTGATGAGAAACACTGTTGTTATAAGACTGCTATTGTTATAAGGCTGTTCTTGTGCCTGCAAAGTGACAGAAATCTGTATGTTTGCCAATTCCTACAAACATATAGGGGTTGCTCTTAGTTCTCAATGTGCAGCTATCTCATTAATTTCAATGGGAGCTTCACGTGTGCAGGAGTTTGCACAGTTATGTCCTTACAGCTCTGTCCTGAAATGTCAATTATTTTGTTGATAAATACATTCAAATAGTGTAGAGAGGAAAAATGTTAGCAAATAACTTGTGTATACAGCTTTGGAATGGACTGCAGCAAAAACTGAGTAAATAACCTTTCAAGGCAAAATTATGAGTATACTACACACATCTTTTATTTCAAAAATAAGATTGCTGAAAACTAATCCAATGCTTAAATTGAGCAAAGTATTCTTCTAACATAGGCCCTCTAAAGAAATACACTCCCTTTTCCAAAACTTCAAGTGTGCAGTAAGATCCATTTTAGCAGAAAGCCAACAAATTACAGCAATTTGAGGGTAAAATATGGAGAAGAAGAAGAACAAAATTAGTCACTCCTTTCCACTCTCCTTCCATCTTTCCAATAGAGTAGTTAGCACATAGTTTGAAGTAGTGAAGGGGACTCAAAAACATCTATTCTGAGTGCTCGCCTCAGGGCACAAAAGACTTCCAGCTGAACAATCTACCTTGCAATCCCGGGCAACAGCAATAGTTGCAACTTCTACCCCTTCAGCCAGCCAGGCTCCAGTGGAAGAAGTACCACACAAATAGCTGTGCAGTCACACTCATCGCCCTTCAGTGATGTTTCTGCTGTTTGCACATGTCCCAGAATCCACACAGATCTCTGTTTACTTGCATATTTCAAGGTGTAACAGCTGGCTCATTTTGCCCCGTACCTTGAACCTACCATTTTTTTTTTTTTTTAGATTATCCACAGAATATCCACAAACAATAATTCAACATTTCCCAAACGTTACCCCTGAAAATCCCACATCATCAGACACCAATTTAAATTGAAAGAGATGTTCTGCAATACTTAGTTTGCACTGTACCAAATTATTTTTTTCCCATTAAACTCTAATCCTCCCCTACTGAGTGGGGTTTTCAAATGCTGAAGCAGCCTGGTCCTTACATACTGATTTGTTTCACATTGCATTATCCTTTCATAGCATGATCCAAATTTTAGTAAAGTCATTAGCAAGATTCTTGTTGATTTCAGCAGTCATCTATAGAGGAAAACCAAATCCAATTAGTAGCACTTAGAACCTGAAACACACATGGTGCATTGGCTGAGGGCAATTATTTGCCGGATGGAACATCTGAACTGGAAGTGTTCAAAATTAGGTTGGATGGGCTTTGGGGTAACTTGAGCTAGTGAAAGAGGTCCCTGCCCACAGCAGGGGGGTTGCGCTAGATTATCTTTAATGGTCCCTTGAAACCCAGACCATTCTATGAGACTATCACTCATATGAGATGCTACACAGGTAGCCAGGTGACTATGATAAATATTGATGCGTAACGGTTTACCTTTTCCCCTTGTGTTCTGTCTCATATTCATAAGTTTTGAGTTGTTGTTTTTGTTTTGTTTTTTTTTGGTTGGTTGGTTGGTTGGTTTTTGAAGAACATATTACTGTGGTCTTCACTTCCAAGAACTACAATACAAATAAAAAAATACTAAATGCCCATTTTCAAATTCACATGGATATATGAAGTATACAGCAGGTGCCAAATACCATGTATTTGATATCTTATAGACTGTATGCTTGCACCAAATTCATTACATGATTTCAGTTTATTCTATGTATCTCCTGATTCTGCTTCAGCATAAATCTACTGGAAAAGGTTTTCAAAGATGCTTTTTATCTTCCAAGTTTTTCCAGTTGATTCTGATTTAATTTATTCTGCCTGTTGTCGAGACATAGCCTTAAAGGATAGACCCTGAAAAATAACAGGCACAAGCAAATGGTCCTCTACATCTTCCATCAGATCTCACAGGAGTTTCATAACCAGCATAATCTTAAAAAGAAACATATTTAACTTTTGTCTGCTAGTACACAATAATCAGTGATTTAAAGGAAGACTTCTTTCCCTGGCCAAGATCCTAGGCACACTCAGCTCAGATGCTGCCTTATTTCAAACAAGGAGGCAGCAGCACATATACACGTCCTCCACAACAACAACAACAAAAATTAGTATCACCATTTGCTGTATGGATATCTTGACAAAAGATGATGCTGCCAATAGTCCAGAATAAATGCACAGTATTAAATGTCCTGCTTCAGACTGATGCTAGTAGCTTACAAGCAGAAGCTTTATGTTGACAAGTAGGAAGTTATATAAAAATGGAGCCTCATCTCAGCAATTAAAGTTTAAAAAAAATTGATCTGGAGATGTGATACCTTTGCTCAGCATCTTATCCCCCTTTCAGCAACTTTCTCTTCTACAGCTTCACATTCCTCTATAATCAAACCTTTAAGGTAGGGCCATTACCTTTTCTCCTCCTTTGTACAAAAATAATAGTAATATCCTGATTACATTAGTCTGTCACTATTTCC